>NC_056537.1:19837227-20458164 GCF_910596095.1 Thunnus maccoyii | reverse complement strand
GATAAATCTACAAATTTATAAACACTTTACTAACTCAAAGGCCTAAGAATTTTATTGCATAAATCAAGTCGACTGCAGAAAATTAAATTAGCCTGACATAGAGAATTAAAAAGTGTGATAAACAGTCACAAATTTTTCATATGTATCATATTTATTCCTTGCTTCAGAAATATCACACACACATATAATTCATGTCACAAACTATGCTTTGGAACATTGAGATGGGGTGATGTGTAGTCTTGCTATGATCTGCGTGTATGTGTGTGTGTGTGTTTTTTTTTTTTTCGAGCACAAATTCAGCTCTGGTGAAAGGGGATTGTGGGAAACTCGACATGTTTACCCACAGGTCTTGTAATGATCTGAATTGACTTCTGTTTGCCCAATTGTACTATGGAGCTTATTTTAGTTAAATGCCTATTTGGATACAGATCAAGAGAGAGAAGGAGCAGGCAGCTCCGTTTGCCAAATAAACACGTTTACTGACGAGGCTGGTAATGATCTCATTACATTGAGCCAATACACCTGTGTACTAGGGGGATCCAGAGAGGGGCGGCGGGCCAGGGAGGACAAACAAAGCGTGAAATCACTAAATCACACTCATTATTGGGGGATATCAGTAGGGCCAGGATCCTAATGTACCATGAAGAGCATTCACTGCTTAATGGACATTTTACACATTTTTTTATGCATTTTATACATTACAGTAAAACAAATTTTCAACAATAGTGGAGTCAGTTACTGTATTTTTGTAATGTTGTGAAACAATCATAGGATCTGCCTGAACTCACCTTCCCCCCCCCCCCCCCCCCCCCCCGCCCCCCGTCCAGCTTCTTAAAAATGGTTTCATCATAATCAGACTCTTCTACTTATACGTCTGTGTTTATGTTGTTGTCAGATTAGACAAAAGAACCTGGAAGATCATTACAGCCCAGCATAATAGTCAGGCCTCCTGCATGTTGTAAAACGGCTTATGGCGTTTGTCGATCCACCGGAGCAAAAAAGAAACCCCTGTCTGACCTCTCGTCATGTTCCACCATCAGCATACGACGCTGAAACAGGCTCTCTTTGTTGTTCACCTGACCAGGAACTAATTTCAGTGCGGCCCTCTCCACCGGCAACATGGGCGAGAGGGCGGGGAGTCTCTGTTACAGCAACGCCACTCTCGTTATTTCACAATTAATGTCATGCCCTTGTTATTTGTCATTGGAAATACATGGCTTCAGTGATGCTGCTGTTGTTGCTGCCATATTCTAATTTGTTCTCTATTATGGAAAACACTGGCGCCGATTAATTTCACTTTCATGGTTTGTACACACAACAAGTGAGTGTGAGGTGTTGTTGTTTACCAGCAGCTAGTGATTCTGTCCCGTTTATAAAGGCTGCAAAAAATGCTTTTATATATTTATGGCATGTTGGGAATCTTTTTTTTTAATCATTTACAAATTTAAGGTGGCCTGTTGCTGCTTTTATTCAAATTTTGAATATATTCAAATTAAATAACGGTGAAAATGTGGACATCTTGTATGAAACAGAGATCTTTTTCAGACATTTATTTCCTAAAGTCTGCTGCTCCACCTGCAAATTCAAAATGTGTGTTTACTGCAGGAGTCATACTGCTCATTTTTTCTCCCGTCATGTTGTTTTTATTTTCGTTTCCATTTCCTGTGAGTGAAATGATCGCCGCTCACAGCCGCAGTCCCCTCCATTACACCTAATAAGGTGTCATATAATTTAATTCCATGCTTCACTTGTCAGAAAGGGCTTCCAATCCTACTCCAATTTTGAGTTTTAATAGATATTAGTCCTTAACACTCTCCTCACAATTAGGCCTCCCAGTTTTTCTCTTAATGAAAATCAGATTAAGACATATAATCTAATTACAGTTCATATTAATCCACCCTCTCATACACTCTGCCTGCTGCTCTGCCTCTCAGACCCTCTTTGCCACGATCAGTTATTGTGCCTGTCAGTTTGTCAATCAAGACACATAACTGTGTGTATTTTTACTGTATTTAGAGGTGGGACTGAAAAATGCGATGGCGCTCAGCTGAACTTTTCCACGAGACTCTGAAGGATAGTAAATGTCAAAGGAAATAAAAATACGGTGAAGGGAAAAAAAAGTTAATCTCATAAATTAATTCAACCTACGGGTTGAAATGACCCATTTAGACTTGTAATTTAGAAATGAACTTCCCTCCCTCTATCTTCAGTTTTTGTCAGTTTTATCGTGACTACATGATTTGGATGGAGCCATGAAGTAGTCTCGGACTGATAAATTCTGTGCGTATCTGCGGACCCCGTTTCATAGGAGAAATGTCCTTATCAGAGGTGCTTTGATGCTCTGAAATATCACACCAAGGTTCAGTTTGAATGTCATGTCTGTTTGATTGTTCATTTGACTCCCTCTACATGTTTTCATAATTACTGCCATTGCTGTACAATCACCAACATAATTAACAACCGACCTCCCTTCTTCTTACTCGCCCACAGTATGAGCAGTGATACCTTTCTGAGAGCTGGCGGTCAGATCCGAAACTTTATCTCAGAAGAGAGGAAAAAGTCTTGAACCACAATAATTCAATCAGTTTCATCACTTCAGAGAGAAATGATTAACTCTCTGCACTAGACCACTGGGTTACTCAATGAAAGAAATTATATGGAAAATTGATAGGGAATTTAACTTGCACATCGCCCCACACAACCCCCACCATCATCACCACCACATTAGATTCAACCCCTGAGAATCAAAATTATCTTCAGAAAAAAACTCATCTTTGAAGCATTGCTCGCTTTCATTCTTTTTTTTTTTCTTCTTCTCTTCATGTCTTTGTCTGTCTCTCTGTCTTTCCTTCTTTCTACTCATGTCTCAGGCCTTGAGACAGCCAGGTCTTTTGCCCTTCACGGTGCCCACGTGATCCTGGCATGTCGAAACCTGTCCCGGGCCAGCAAGGCAGTTAGTCTTATACAGCAGGAGTGGGTAAGTGGCAATCAGACCTTCCTTGAGTTTTGCCTCAAATTTGAAAAGCTGGAAGGATACTTCTGGTGATATTATGTATTTTTTCTTATTTTCAACAAATGCCAAATGGAAAAAAACAATAATAAAGAATTTATCCCATTAATCCTACTTTGGCTACTAATGTATTTCCTGTGTAGCCAAATGTGATGTACAGTAGCTCATTCATCTGTTCCATTTCCTTCAATTGTTTAAAAAAACGATTAAAAACACATCACTGAGCACTCGCTGACATGTTCCTCCATCAGGATGAACATGAGCCCTGTAGTTTATTTTGTGTTGCATCCTGCTGCTGAAAATACAAACTTGAGCACTAACTGTGTATTAATCAGCGGCTGAAAATAGTCAACAAATGCATTATTTACTCCTGTTTACAAAATTGTTCCATTTTTTTAGAAAATGAAAGATTATGTTTGTGACCCTTTTTTTTTTATTTTTATTTTTTTAAAGATTTCAGTGCCACCGTACTGAGAGACAGACAAACACATTGTTGGTTTTCTCTTCATGGGATTTGTTGGTTATAAGAGAAACATGGAATCTCATTAGCTCATTACACTTAATATTATCTGTTCTGTAATTTATGTATTAAAGATTGTTGCTTCTTGAGTACCTCAGGCTACTCTGTGTATACAAGACCTATCTCATGGTTTTATCTGTGTGTTTGTCCTGTAATTCAAATGGAGGGTCTAAGGGTCGAGGATGTCGACATTATACAAATTTTAAAGCTCTCTTAGGCAAATTTTGTGATTTGGGGCTCTATAAATAAAAAAAATATTTGACTTGTTTCAATGTGAAAAGTGGATGTGTGATGTCATTAGATAATTTAGATTTCTATATGATTCAATATTCTCTTGCCAAAGAGATCAGTTTTCTAAATGATAATTAAGGTTAAAGTATTCCTCTTTACATTGTCACATGAACTCTTCTGACAGGAACGGTAAAGAAAGCTTCGTACGGGTGTCTCCGCATTAAGCAAGCAAGCAAGAGAGAGAGAGAGAGAGAGAGAGAGAGAATTAAAGGGAGGGAGTGAGGAAGAGAGAAAGTGAGAGAGGGCATCTGATAATTACCTGAGATTATTGCTCTAATATCGCTGCGCTTGTGACGCGTCCCCAGATTTACGAGTGTGGGAAAATAAACAAGTGAAATGTGGGTGCTGGAGCAGAAAGAATAAGCCATTAGCACTGGGTTGATTACAGTGAGCAGGACTTGAAGAAGAAGGAGAGTGAGTGCTCGGCGCAGATATGGTGAGCGAGGGTGAGAGGGAGGAAAAGAGGGAAAGAAAGAGAGAGAGAGAGACGGAGAGAGAGACAGAGAGAGGGAGACAAACGCCTTTGAGCGAGAGTAGATCTGCAGTGTTTAAACTCACCCAAGTCTCTAATTGAAGTATGCCCCTGGGGCTGTCAATGCTGCTCCACAGTGTGAAATCCAGTGTACAGATCTATTAATGTAGCTGCTTTGTCTAAATGACTGGGGAAAAGCTCTGATCCAAGGACCAGATTTTCTAGTCAAATTGATTTTCAAGCTGCACACCTGCCACAGAATTACCATCAATGTTTTTAATTATTTGTGAATGAACAAATGGAAGCTAACTGGAGCCGCTTCCAAAGATGAAACGACTGGTTGACCTCTGCAGTGTAAATGATAATCTTCACTATTTGTGGCACGTGCAAATTGTCAGCAAATGAAACGATTGAGTTAATAGAAGTCTATAGAGTCCAAATAGAGCAGGGACAGTGAATTAGAATTCCCTAGGCTCACTCCGTATTTCCTTCTCAAGGAATCCCCCCCCCCTGTTATAGGCTAATGAATAAAAGTCACAATATCAGAATAAATCTTTGCGGCAAATTCTCCCCTCTGGCGACATTATTAATAGATTCAGGAGAAGAATAGAGAGGAGGATTAATCTTTAAGATGATGGATGGACTCTGCTCGCCTTCCCATGCTCCTACGCTAAGGTCATTTTGATAAGAGGGTATATTTTGGGGTCCTCTGTACAAAAGGTCATCATATCTACTTCCAGGTCCCTCTCAGAGTTCCGCTCTGGCTGCCAGGAGTGGAACTGCTGTCCCGATTGCGTAGGACCTCTGACCTCTAACTACCTGCTTACTATTACTCTGAACTCTCTCTTTCCTCAACTCTCTCTCTCTCTCTCTCTCTCTGCCGTGCGGGCTGGTGTTGCTGTTCAGAGATGAGAGTGATGGCTCGCTGCGGTCCAGTGTAGCGCCGTGTACTGACAGTGGGTATAATAGGGGGGTCACTGTGGGATAATGGGCAGGTTAGAACAGCCACTGACTGTTAGGAAGAGCAGGGTCAGAGGGCTTATCCTTCCCAGCCAATCGTGCTGTGCTCTGCCAGGAACCGCTTCGGTATAAACAGAACAATACAGAAGATTCCAAGAAGAGAGAAATCTGTCCTGATTTTATACGCAATCTTTACCTAATAGGAAAAATACATTTAGCAGGTTTTACAGTGTACATATGAACATTAAGGCATGGCATTATGAAGCTTTGAACTAAAGCAATACCTGTTTATGTTTTGCTGACTTTCCATCATTAAATTAGTTTCTTGCTGCGTTTATGCAACACACAGTTTGCATGATGGGACTTTAGCTGCACCTCCACCGCAGGCCTAATCTGAGCAGAATGTGTTGTTTTCTCTGCCTCTATTCGAGCTGTGAGGTGAAACCCCTCCAGCAGGCTCATTAGGGGAGTTTAGAGTGGCGGAGAGGGGATAAACATTTACCTTATGATTGTGTTTTACAATAAGCCTGATGTTGGTTGCCTTTATAGGGTTCAAAGGGGGCTGTTTTTACAGGCTCTGATGAAGCCACAGTAAAACCAGGAAGGGGATTAAGCAGCAGATGGGTGCTGGGAAAGATGGAGGGAGCAGAGAGGGAGAAAATGTGGAGAGTGAAGCGTTGTAACAAAGATATGCAGCAGAAAGAGACAAGCTAGTTAGATTTGGAGGGCCAAATGCTTTACTGACTTACACTGACAAATTTTCATTTTGTGGATTTTAATAAATTTTGCACCCTCGTATCCTTCAAGTAGCTCTACTGTGTGTAAGTCTTTCATCTTTCTGTAGCTCTTGGCCTCTGCCCTACACTTTAACTATATGCTTTTTTCCCACAGCCCCTTACCTATCCATCTCCTATTCCACTCACAGTACCGGCAGGTTAAGTTGCTGGTTAACAACCAAAGTGTTGCTTTCATGCCAGAGATTTATTTTTCCTGATTGCCTTTAAAATTCTGCTTATCTTTGACTCCAATGTCTCCCTTGGTGAGCTGTAATGGACTCCCCTGAGATACAGCCCACTGTGGTGGGCCAACCAAGGCCCTTGGCCCCTGAGTAGAATACAATGTGTGCATACACACACACACACACACACACACACACACACACACACACACACCACAGACGTGCGGCATGGTCTTATTTGGTAATTTCTCTCTTTTTTTTATCCAAAATGCTTATTTCCCCCACTGCCCCTTTTCTACAACACATGCTAATGAGATGCTTTGTAAGGGCGTTAATTAGCGAGCTAGTCACTGATTGCTGTGCTTGTTTTTGTTGTGTGTGTGTGTGTGTGTGTATGTGTGTGTGTGTGTATGTGTGTGTGTGTGGCAGAGGGGTATTAATATGGCTGTGTGCCGCTGAGGAGAGTTCTGTCAGGGTCTGCTCTGGAACCAATTAGGCTAAAGCTCAGTGTCCACTGAGGCTGCTGGGAGAAAAAAAGCCTCCTGCTTGCAATGTCAAACAGCAGCATTAACACAGGCCAGAGAGGCAGAGCAAGACAGGCGGACTGAGAGCCGATAAGCAGCGGTCACTCATACAGGCAGACAGAGAGTCTGACAGACAGACAGTTCCTCTGCTGGATATGAAAATCAGACAAAGAATACAGTCATGCTTTCTGCCACAAACCTCGGCCTTCACAGTTTTTCTTTTATCATTCAAGCCTTTAGATCTATAGAAATATCTATGTTTCTATAGATAATCTACCAATGTACTGTAGATACTCTGTCGCTGGTTGTCATGCTGTAGGATAAGGTAACAACAGAATCAATGAGACACAATGTTCCTTTCCAAGCATCTGCATCTATTTCAGGTGATGCAGAAGTGGAAGAGGTCTTGAAAGACAACCAGAAAGAAGGCAGTCTCATCTTGTAAGACGTCAATACATAAACTTGTATTCCCACACCTTCCTGATAAACAATCTTTCACACTGGCTTTTCCCAGCTCATATGTTTATGTGTCATGGCCTGCATGTTGCAGTATAAGGCGGCAAAGTTCTGGATGAGTCCCACAATTCTTCTAGAAAACTACTTTCTTGCATGACTGTGTTCATTCGGACATGTGCATGGATTCAAACCCCTTCTTGTGTCACCTTCACTGTACTTTTAATATGAATCACACTTGTTTGGAGAGGAAAAAATAGTTAATGTGTGTGTGTGTGGATGCTTGGGTGCCCGCATTTGTCCGTTTGCCCGGTGCATAACCTCTTGTCAGTCTGACAGGGCCTGTGCCCCCGCTGGCCACCGTGCCATGCCACGCTCCTCCCGCTGAGGCCAACAGGAAGTGACACATATGAAATGCTGACCTGGTTGGTCGCAGCCCCCTCCAGGGCCTCAGGATGCTGCTCTTTTAGTCACTCTTCCCCTCTCCTCACTCGCTCCCTGGCTTTTTTTTTTTTTTTCCATCTTACACAAAAGCCTCAAAAGACATGCGTCCCCTTCTGTTCACCCTTTTTACTTCATACCACTTTTTCCCCCCTCTTCTTTTCTTTCCCAAAATGATTAAGGAAATTGCAGCCCATTTCCCAGGTCAGTGAGCAGGTAACACTCTTCTCTGCTGCCAGAGAGCCCAATTGATCATCATTTTTTTAGGTCTTACATCTTGCAGGATTTCAAACTTAAACTTATTTTTCATTCTTTTCCTGATGTGATTTCAAAGCTGCTGTAAATGTTTCAGCATCACGTAGACACACTTTAGCTGATTTTTTTTTGCATTTTTGACCTAAAAAGGAGGCAGCAACTAATACCATAACAAAAACATACCTACCTGTTTATGGTAATTTAGGATTACTCACATGGTGCACTTTCTATTATCTCTAAAGTGCTGGAAAGTATCCTGCTAACAAGGTTGGAATCGTTTGTTCTCACCACTGATAATCAGTTCGGCTTTAAAAGAAAACATGGGCACTGATATGCGTAGTTATGCTTTAAAGGAAATAGTTGCTAAATATGGAAGCCAAAATTCCACTGTATTTATGTTTAATTGATACATCCAAGGCTTTTGACAGAATTAATCACGAAGAATTATTTCTGAAATTGCTTGCTGGAGGTGGTCCAAAATATATATGTAGAATACTAGTCTTCTGGTTTGCCCATCAGACAATGTGGGTTAAGTAGGGCGATGTTGTATCTGCCCTGTTTCATGTAAATAATGGTGTTCGCCAAGGTGGAGTTTTGTCTCCTATTTTGTTCAGGGTATATTTGGATGTCCTATCAAAATAACTGAATGGGTGTAACACAGACTGTCTTGTCATCTTATGTACACTGATGACCTGGTAATATGTAGTTCATGTAGTGCTGGGCTGCAGCAATTACTGAAGGTGTGCTCACAGTACGGCAACGATTATGACATTAAATTTAATGCCAAAAAGAGTAATGTCATGATAGTCAGAAGTAGAGAGGATAAGAAATTAGTTTTTCCTGTGTTTCACTTGTGCGATATTCCTCTCATGACATCCAAGGATATAAAATACCTCGATCATTTCTCACTGATGATTTGAATGATGACAGAGATATTTATCAACAATGTTGTAAACGATATGCTCAGGCCAATATGTTTCTTTGTAGGTTTTGTATGTGTTCTGTCAATGCAAGCTGTTCATTATTTAGAGCTTTCTGCACACCTCTGTATAACAGCTCATCTTTGGTGTTGCTACAGGAAAAGTAGTACGCGGAGGCTCATAGTGTCTTACAATGATGCTATGAGGTTGCTGCTTCAGGTTCCCAGATGACATAGTGTCAGTCAACTGTTTGTGTTCTCTGGTGTTCCTACATGTGAGGCACTTCTAAAACATCTGATGTACATTTTTTATGTGTCACTTTGATGAGTCAGAGAACAGCTTTAACCAGCCCTAAGAAGAGCTGCTCTCAGAAAACACTAGTGAGATAGCCTACATATGAACTGGTTGTGGTGAATTGAATGTTGTGGTTTTATCATGTATGTCTTATAGTCCTTTTTCTTTTTTTAAATTTTTTATAAAATATATATGCTATGGGCCCACTTGTGAGTCTGAAATAAAGTTTGAATTGAATTTCATTAAAAAGCATAGGCAAAAGTGTTTTTTTTTTTTGCATGTGCTTTTGCTGACTCGTCACTGTTAAAGCTCAGATAAATCCAGTGGAGATTGTTGTTTGCGGTGTCGAAGCTTGTGCTTAAGCAGTTCCAGAGCCCCTTTTCACATTGTCCCCAGACTATACCAACATTATACCTGCACTTCTACCCCTCCCTGCTCTCCCAATCCTCTCCTCCAATCTCAGGTACATCCACTGAATCATTGAGGGAGTGGCGGCTCTCACTTATTACCAGGATGAGGCATTGTGCAAATCGATCTGTTTCCTTTCTGCGTATTAGTAGCATGCGTCCACCTCTCCTGGGAGACCTTCTCATATCTCTTTATTTACTGATTTTTGTTTCCTGCCTGCATTCTGTCTGTAAATTGGGAATAAAAAGGTCCCACATCTCCAACTACGGTCTGCATTGGTGTGGCACTGAAAAGAGCAGACAGGATGGATGAAATGAGGGTGGAATTGCGATATGTAAATTTGATGAGGAAACCCCTTTCTCCTCAAATGTATCCGCTTCGGATTCCTCCACCAAGCGACCACACAAGTGCCAGAACAACAATAGGATTTACTATAATATACCACCGAGGATTTCTTTACATTACACACGTTACGGTTACAATGCAGCTCGTGGGAATACTAAAGGAGGCTTTGTGTAGCAAAGACTGTTAGTATAAAAGTGTTAGAGTTGAATACTTTGAGGTTTTACAGTAGTAAGCATTTTGTGCGTGTATGTATGATTGTGCGTCAATGTAAAACACTATAGTACGGTATGTATGCACACGTACATGCATGCACATTGTGCACTGCACACACCCATCCACATGGTGTGTATTTAAATGCTTGATTATGCATTTTGCATAGCTTTGGGACATGCATCACTCTTCCCAGACTGCTAATAAAGTGACCAGGGAGATGGGGGAACCTAAATGAATCCTAAAGTGCCAGGCTTGCATTCCTCACTCCCTCACTCTCCCTCACTGCTCTGCTTAGTTATTCCAGCCCATCGTGAAAAGCTGTGCGCCGCTCGGCTCTCCTCCTCCTTATGTCTGTCTGCTATAGCCAGGTGCTCTGTCTCCTGAAGAGGTGTGGCCTGCTCCTAATTGCCTGGACCACAGTGAACTATGGGCAAATGCTCTGTGTGAAGGAGCACCGCGGAGGAATAATTTTGAATAAATCACATAGTTAGCCGGGTGGTATTTTCTGCTAAATAAGCACTTCAGCAGCCGTCTCACATGGAGGTGTGAGCGTTAGAATGACGGGTCACTTGCCATAGGTCATGTTGGGGAGGATTTAAATGATTTAAATGATGTCACTGCCACTGAAGGGGACAGGTTGAGGAAGGATGTGTAAGGCAGCACCTCTTTGTTGTTTGAACCTGACAGACTCTCATCCTTCACTCTTTCGCTCTCCCCTCTGAAGGAGGGCTCATAGCCCTGGGACGAGGGCTTCTTATGATGAGAGAGGTGAGAGGTTGCTTGGATCTCTTTCACTCTTCCTCTCTCTCTCTTTCTCTCCCTGCCCAGCAGAGAATGTTTTTTATTGAAGTCTCAGAAGTGCTGACCACAGAGAGACAAGTCCAGCACATACTGTAATGTTTTAATTCAGGAGATGAGCCAGTTGTAATAAGCTGCAGCCAAATAGACGCAGGCTTAGTTGATGTCTGCCAAACAGGCAAATATAGTAATGTTCAATGCAGAAACCATCTGGCAACTGGCTATAACATGCACCCGCTATTACCCCAAGCTCTTTTAGCATCTTTAGCACAGTTTGAAATTAGCACAGACTCTCAGATCCCATGATAAAGTTCATAGGAGACGCAATAGGCTAATTAGATGTAATTCTGTGTTTGATGTCTCTGTGTGATTTAAATGGTCTGATGTTGTCTCTCGTCATCTTCCATAACCCACTAAGACTATAGTCAGACATGAGACAGGAACTTAATGAGTTTGTGCATGTGTATGCATGTGTTTGGTGCTCTACATGTCCAGGCCTGACTGCATTTCACATGTGAGCGAGTAGAAGAAGACCATGTGTGCACGTAGGCTGTTGTCAGTTTGCGTTTGCTATGAAGGACAGAGGGATTGTCCTCTAGTGAACAGACAAGTGCATCACAGCAAGTCAACAGCTGCCATGTCCCACCGTTCTGACACTTATAAGTCACAAATTTCAATGTCAGCCTGGTGGAGAATAACTGAAACAAAAAGCTCAAATCAAATTTCTTCTCCAGAAGAAAAGTGTGGGAGGATGATTTTTTTATTTTAACAAACAACAAGCAATGAGAATAGTCTTATTTAAACAAAGATGTGACTGGTTATCTTTCAATAAATGTTTCAGCAATGCTTTGCTCATTTATGTATTTAGCTGGTAAATATGTAGCTTTTTATTTTAAAATAAAAATCAAGACATAGCATTTTGGTGCAGAACTCTGCAAATCATCTTTCTTGACTCTGTAAAACAGCTTTTGCTGATATGGCTGTGTCTCTGAAGCTCGTCTTGTGTTTATAGGATATCCTCTGCAGTCAGGTCTCATGGTATTGATATCAGTGAACCGCTCCAGGCATCCAAACAATCCTGCCTCAGGCACAGCTATCATTATTTTCTGGGAAATTGTGTGCGTGTGTGTGTATATATGTGTATGTGTATGTGTGTGTGTGTGTGTGTGTGTGTGTGTGTATGTAAGTATGTATATGTGTGTTTGTATGTGCTTTGACACAGAGTTAACACTGGTTTACAGCTTAATCAGTCTGTGTAACTGAATGCATATTTATCAGAGAGAAAATTCATGCTCAAAGAATCAGACTTCAGCCCATACATCATTATCAAACACACACATGTACACCCTTGGACACACACATACACATACACACACACGCAGATCCACATTTCATTAGAGAGGCAGATTCAGGCAGCAGTAGATTAAAAACAACGTGTGTTTTTACAGGCTCATAAATCAAGCATGGGACGAGGGGGATTCATTTAGAGAACAGCGGAGTTGTGGCGTAGTTGCCCTCACGTGACTAATACTTAACTGCGATACTTTGATACACTGCCTTTTTATTAGTTTCATTCTCTCCTGCCCCATATCAATGATTATCTCTCAGCTCACATTTGACTTGCAGAGTAGGCGAGATGTTGTGTTCATTTTGGTTGACCATTTCGATGATGAAACGGCCTCCCCATCTAACCAGTGATTAAGCCTACACATTGGCAAATGTTTAGGCCTACAGAACAGTATTAGTGGTGTAATGCATCCTAATCTTACGCTGCTGTGTTACACTGGATTGATCTTGTGTCTCTGTTGTGAATAAACCACTGTGTTACTCTATTTTCGCCATGCTGTGTTTAGATGGTAAAGCCACCTCATATTCTCTTTTCTTTTCATCCATTGAGCTGGCACGCCTGTGGGAATAGTGGATGGAGAGCAGGGCTTTTAATCTGTTATTGCTATTCGGGCTGCACATACTTTCAAAATGGTACCAGTGTTTTAATGGTGTGTGAAGCACTCCTATAAAATGTTTTGTTGATCAGTGATGTTATGTTGTAAATGCAACATCACATGCGCACACCCACACATACGCTCCCTCTTCACCTGTGATACAGCTGTTTTCTGGCTGCCCAATTTCAGAGGTCCTCTTAGGTTTACCTGTATATGTGTGTCGATATGTGTGTTTGTGGGTGTGTAATCCCCAGTTTCAGCTGTGTGTCATTGCCGGTCTCAGGCTGGAGAGCAGGTGTAATTTCCCCTGCACTAAAACCCCACAACAAGTGGCACCAGGGGAGAGAGGAGCATATTACAGGTTCAAGCGGCTCTGCTCCCCTGGACCACAGAGAGCTACAGGCTTTCCTGACCTGTGACCAGGCTCAGCCCTTGTGTGTGTGTGTGTGTGTGTGTGTCTGTGTGTGTGTGTGTGTGTGTGTGTGTGTGTGTGTGTGTTTATGTTGAGGGAGGCTCAGAGGTGTCGGAGCTGCCTCACTGTGTTTCTTTCATAGTGTAAAACCTTTATTAGGGTCCGAACCTGTTTGGGGGGCCGCAGGGCAATATTATTTCACATGTTCCAGGTGAGAGATGAGCAGCATGTGTAGCTGTGTATTTACTTTACAACTTTTAGATAACCAGCACCATATAGAGGCAGGGTAGAAGGTGCACAGGTTGGGTAAATATATCAAATAACTCTAATAAAATCTGCTGTAAACCAGTGAACACAGTTTGACCTTTAACCTCTAAAGTAAACCAGTGAACACAGTTTGACCTTTAACCTCCAGCTCCCTCCGTCACAGCACTATATGTAGACCACTGGGGTTCAGCTGATTAATTCTGCTGTGAGCTGGAGGCCGTGAGGAGGAAATATATTGTCTCAAACTTTGGTGAGCTTTTTTGGTACAATAGTGGTGCAAGAAAGGATTAGATTATTTTTAGCAGACAGATAACTTTTAAGCACTATTTAGTGCATTTTGGTGTATTGTAAAATACAGTGGTGTATGTTTTTTTTTAGCCTTCCAAATAAAAAAAAAATACACCAGCAAAAGTGTAAAGAATGGATTTGATGTGTTCATCTGCTCTGAAGTAAGCTGCAAACATTACCATGTCTGGCTAACTAGCTTACTGCCTGCAGCTGTAACCGTATTACTTTCTAGACCAAGGAGCATTTCATATTACATAATTTGTATGGTTGCAATAAAAAAACCCAAATGATAGCACGTCCACTATGTAGTGTTTTCCTATTGTGTTGAAGCAAAACATGTAGCCCCAGGCCTGAAAAGTGAAGCGTTCTCTCCAATGACCAGCAGGGGGCGACTCCACTGACTCCAGAAAGAAGTCCGATTGTGTGGAAGTCTATGAGAAAATGACCCTACTTCTCACTTGATTTATTATCTCAGTAAACGGTTTCCTAATGAGTTTATGGTCTCAATTGCTAGTTTGAAGTCTTTTTCAATACAGCATGATGTTCGTTTTGTAAACTCTGGTCTTTAGAGTAAAATAGATGATAAAGCAGGGTATCCTTTGGGGCATGGCTACACTGTGATTGACAAGTAGCTACCATGGCAACAACGCTGGTTAGGTAGTGTACCTACCCTACCCTAACCTACTCCTTACCCTAAACTCTGATATGATAGCATAACATTAGCGGCTCTTTATTGGATTTAGGGAAGTTCACATTCCAGCAGCTCTAGCCAAATCTGTTATCTGTGATAGCATTACATTTGCTAAAAACATTTGATGTTAAAAGTTGAACATGTCATTTGAAAATATGAACAATAAAGAATAAATCTAACCTTTTTCCTGATCATACTTACAACACTAGAACTAACTAGCTCTACACTGCAATACAAGAACAATACTGCTTCTTTATGTATTTGTCTTCTGCATGGGTCATCAACTGGTAAGGATGGTGACTTTTTGCCTTGGAGATGCAGCTTTTAGGACAATGTACTGTATGTAGCCATCAAATGCATTTATGACCCTTTTTACAGATTTCTTTTAAAGCAAGTCCATTTGGTAATATTAAAAGGTTAGCTGGAGACAGTGTTTTCAACCAACTCATGGAGCTAATGTCAGCATAATTAGCTAGCTACATCTAATAAAACCTACAAGCAAATTACAGCTAACTGTGGCCATTTCAGCTGGCAACATCAGCAGTTGCCAGCTAGAAATGACAATGTCTACCTCTGTCAGAAATCAAGGACCAGTTGTTTCAAAAATTACTAAGAATTTCGTCTGTTAAATCTGACATTGTTAAGATTGTTAACTGCATGTCTCTTCTTGCACGACACATGTAAGAGCCGAAAGCTTGACAGGCAAAGCCACAGTAACTATGGTCATGTAATGGTCAGTTCAATCAGAAGAAAAGACTATTGGGACTTTCAAAGAGCATTTGCAGAAGCACACAATTCCAGTGCAAAATGTCTGGAAAAAATATTACATCTAATTCAACTGTACTTGATCATCCAGTGAGCTTCTTCTCCCTCCTTATTTATGGCGATGTTCTGTAATACACAGAGAGCTGTCACCGGACAGAGTAATTTGACAGACCTTTGTCATCCCTACAGGTCTGTGTGTGGCAGTGAACGGTGAACAGAGTTAATTGGTGCCTCTCATCTCTCCTCTGAAGGGCACTGCTGCCTATTAATACAGTGTCATGATAAATTAGCCCAAATAAAACCCTACACACAGCGATGAATGATGAGCTTATGTCTGTATGAGTGTATGTGGGTACAATGTGCACTTGGATACTTCCTTCAGTGAGTCTGCCTCATTAATTTTTGGTAACCAAATTTCCATTAGGTTTGAATGAATGACCAAGAGGAGCCAACTAGGGCAAAGAAGGGGACTGGACTGATGGGCAGAGGAGAGAAAAAATCATGAGAGATGAAGGGAAGAGTGCAGAGGATGGGTGAGAGGAGAGGTGGAAGGAGAGAGGAGTGAGGTGGGGAGGAGGTGGGGGGCACGGATACTCATCCATTACATCCCACAGCAGCCCAGGGGTCGGCTTCAGCAAGACTGATTCAGAGCGATCAGGTTTGGACTCCATCTCCCATAAATCCTGGCATGTGACGCTGATGGATGTGGGCCATAAAGCCTCCCCGCTCTGACATGTGGAGAGCAACATGGAGAACCATGGGAAAATGTGAGTGCTCCAGGTTAATGTCAACGAGGCCTGGGAGTGAAGAGGGGATGATAGAGAGAAGGGAAGACGGGGACAGCGAGAGATCAGAGGTGCAGAGAGGAGGATTGAGAAAGAGTGAGAGGGCCGAGAGCAGAATGTGAAAAAGCACAGAGATTGTGGGAACACTGTAACAGAATTTACTGTGACACCGCAATGATTCAGCTGTCATCATACTAGTTTAAACTCATGTTGCTTGGAGTACAGTGAGTGGTCCCAGCCCATTTGTAAAAGATGAAGATCTAAACATCTTTCCTGACACTCATTTTTGTGATTTATTTCCTCACATTTCCATAGGTTGGTAATAAGCTGCATGGCTATAGCACAACGTTTAGCAAGAATGTAATTAATTCTGTGTGTTTTCTCATTTATTCTGTTATTGTATGTCTACATGGTGTTTGATGCATGACCAAGATGAATATAGCTCATTAAAAAAGCCTTGTGATTATAATAGGGCCAAATACAGGAACTGCAGACCAGGCTAGACAGGAAATGGAGACATGTATACTTCCTCATTAACAGAGCCCCATTTGGACCATAAAGCACCATCCCAATGCGCACAAGGAAAATGCCCTGATTAGAGGGGTGGAGGGGCATTTCTGCCCTAATGAAGGCTTCCCAAACAGTCATTTATGATATTGGTATGGGTGGTATGGTGACTAGGCCTATGGGATGAGCTGGCTTACACAGATATGGAAGTGAGATAGCAGATGCAGTATATTTGTATGGATGGGAGGGATGAGAGGGCCGGGGGAATGCATATCCACAACTCATTTGCACGAGTCAGTTTTACTAGGTTGCGGCTAATGGAGATGAGCTTGTGTTAAGAGCCAGTGGAGACGCTAATTTTACATAAAACCAAAAGAGGTCTGAGAGCCATGGCTGTGTGTGTGTGTGTGTGTGTGTGTGTGTGTGTGTGTGGGGGGGGGGGGGTCAGGTTGTGCTCACTTTACGCTATTCTGTCGGTTCACCGAGTGAATTCTCAAATGGTGACCATCCTTTCCCATAAAAGCTTTCTGTATCCAACTGAAAAGAAATAATCGAGAATGACGTCACTTATCATTATGATGTTTGCTCTTTTAATTTACATTTAAATTAATTGATATCTGATAAAAAACAAAACATAGGATACAGTGTACCACTGTATTTGGTGTAATCTTGCACAGAGAGAATTCAGTCCAGATTTACTGAGATTGTGTTTTGAGGGCAATCTGCACATTTTTTGTGACTCAGTCTCTAAGAGTGCAAACTTTTATTCCGGTTTTTCTTGCCTCCTTTCAAAGGATTTTATGGGCATTACAGTGATTTTTTTAAGGAGTGTTGGAAAGTGTTAATTGTTATTTCACAGCCTTGTGTAGAAATAGCTATTATGCGGGCCAGATAATGGGATTTACATATGATTTATGAGGCTTTATTTTTTGAACAGTGGTATTATTGTGCGTGCTCTCCATTCATTAGGGTGGTTTGTAAATAGCATGGCACTCTGACTTGGCGGTGTTGATGGTACACTTTCCTATATAAACTTTTAGTAAATGCAATCCTTAACATTTTAGTTATAATGGCAGCCACTGAATATTTCTTTTGATTAAGACATAGGCACATAATTTGAAAACATACATGTAAATATACAATTTCAGGCCTACTTACAAATCTTAGACTAAACTAATCCCCTGTCCACCGCTGTCTCCTCCTCTCTCAGTTTCTTAATTTCTCCACTTTTTCTTGTCCCACCCTCCAACACCCCTCCATCGTCGCCACAGGAGCTACCTGAGGCCCTTGTGTCCACCTCATTTATCACCTGGGTTTGATTCCTCTGCTTCGAGAGCGAGAGAGAGGAAAAAAAAGAGTTGAGAAGGAAGAGTAAAGAGTCATAACAAACCCTCCTCTGTTCTCTTTCGTTCTTTTCTACCTCCCTTCCTTCAGTGTGTGAGGGAGAGATGAATGCAGCCAGTGGAATTAATTGCACCCCGTTACTGAAGATCAGCAAGTTTGCACCGTTGGCGTGCTGATCTGCCATATGGCTGCCCACTAGGTGAACACTTTGATTAATGTTGCCCACTCCCCAGTTTTTTTCCCCACTAATATTTGATTCTGATAACTGAAACTCAGCTTCTGAGTTCCTGAGTCTCTCCATCTTCAGTCCTCACTCTCCTCATGTTTCCCTTTTTTGTTTTAGTCCTTTTCCTCTGCTCACCTGAGCCATCTGTGTTTGCAGGTGAAGTTTGGACTCCAATCTTTCCTTCTTTTTCTGTGTTTTTTTTTTTTTTTTTGCAAGCTTTGCTTACAAAGTCTTTGTGCGATGTGGCATTGATGCAGGCGCTGTGGAGTTTAGAGTATCAGAGAGATTAGAGGGAGAAAGAAAGGCCAGAGTGTGTTTGTGTAAGAGAGAGGTTTGGAGCTATGGGTACGTGTCCTTCGCAGTTGATTAGGCCCCTGGTGTGTCGAGTGTTTCTCTATTAGCCTCCTCAGCCTCTCGTCTTCTACTGTGTACAGTGACTACTCTCTACCCCAGAGGTCCAGGATACACACACACTCACACACAAACAGGAGCAAACACACACACACATGCCATGCACACAGTCAGATAGGATGCTGTGCTGGGGTCCAAGCAGTAACAAGGAGGTGAACAGATGCTGGAGTCACAATATCAATAGGGCTGAGTGTAGGTAATAATACCTTAGCAGGGTTCAGTCATGAGACACCGCTAACTAGAGAGGCAACTCTCAAGTGGAGCATTCACTATCTGCAAATCACACCATGTAGCTGTGTGCGCGTGTGTGTATGTTTGTGTTTGTAGGTGCACATACTCCCATTACATGTTAGAGAGAGCTTGTTTTTGCTGCAGGGGAGCAGTGAGATGGTGTCAGTGCTATCATCAACTCTGAGATAAAATGTTCTCACCTAAGGTCACAAGTTCAAGTTTGTTTTCTTTTTTTCTCCTGCTATAATGAACACTATGCAGACATCTATGCTGGAACATCTATTACAATCACTCGGGTGCTTTGTTTTCCCTCTGTTTTATGGTCCGTTCCTGCTGCTCGTCTATTTTGGTCTTCCTCAGTCTTGTTAAGTGCTGCCATTCTCCTGTGTTTGGATGTGGCCCAGAGGGCCCTTAGCTAGACCAGGGGCTGGGAATGAGCTGCAAGCCCCAGCCAGGGGGTGCCCACAGTAGGCTGCCAGTCCCACTAAATCTCCCTGATTACCCGGGGTGGCTGTGGTGTGATGGGGGTGTTACCAAGGTGGTGGGCTCTCCAAAGAGGCTGATTGAGATGCAAATGGAGGCCATAACTCAGAGGTAATGCAGACCTGAGCACCCTTTGCCTCGTCCGTTCCTGCTCACCACACTCTCTCATCGCTCCCCATTACTCCAGCATAGGAGGAGGGACCGTTATTGTCTCGGGATAAAGTTAGATATTTATCATAGGGTAAGATAGAAAGAGAGAAATAGTTTGTTAAGGTGGGAGCCGAGGAGAATAAGGAAGTATGAGTGTAAACTGAGTGTTGTTTTGATTAAGATAAACAGTAATACCAGATACTACCAGATAAAACCGTGGCTGACCATATTCACAAACATACACCTGAAGTTACCAAACTCTGCTTCTGCTTCTTAGAAAGAACAGATGGACACAATAAAGTGTGAGGTGCTCGCCTTGCCAGTAGAAAGGTGGAATGAACAGGGGAAGAGGAGGGGGAGGAGTAATTGCAAAGTCCTTTGCTGAATTGTTCTGTGGATGCAAATTTAAATCCCTCCTATTATTTTAATAATCTGCCTTTTACTGCTTGTGCTCGGATCATTTGTTTGCAAACCAGGTTATTTGGAGAGGGAGGCTCGGGGGTAATTTCATGCTTTGGAGCATTTATATCTATAACTTAATGAGGAGAGGGCCTGTTGTTTCCTGGTAATACACTACTAGAGGGGAGCAAACTTTTTATTCTCCGTTTAGGGTACTGTTAGAGGGCAATAATGTGGGATTACTCTGATGGAATTAAGGAGCAAACTGAGGAGAGACCTAATGCAGCTTTGGGTGATAGACCAAACTTTAATACTGATGTTTCATTCAGGGTTTTTTAGGTTCATGGGGTGTAGCATAAGAGATGGGCTTTTCCATTCGCCCATTACAATAAGCTTACAAAGATTTCTTCAAAGATCTCTTCAGATTAGAGCATCCTCCATCCACAGCTGCTGTCTAATTGGGATCAGTCTGTTTTTACCACTATGTACATTTTCTTTTCTTTCTCAATTAGCTAAACTCTGTTAAATGTTTATGCAACAGACAAACTGTAGTCTGCGTATCAGTTCATGAAATTCAGGTCTGTCTCCTCCTCATTATGTCACTTAGTCCCTGCCAGGGCAGAGAATCAGCCTAGTGGCCCGGCCCAACTCGATTTAACACAACCTTATTACATTTAGCTGAGAGACAAAAGGAAGACCCACCGTCTACAGTGAGCAGCACACGGTCTTGTGAGATGATCGGGATTCTTAATGTAGTTACTCCTCTTCAGTGGAGCCAAAGGCATGGCGGGATGGAGTGATAGAGGATGAAGGTGTGCGTCCACGTCCTGTCGTCCACTGCCGCTCCTCTTCCTCCTCCTCGTCTTTCCTTCTTCCTCGCTGTCATTCCTTCGCTCCTCTGCTCCCTTGTGAAGGACTTGTCTCCCAGAAAATTGAATCAGACTGCATGAATTAAAGCAATAATTCAATTTGTTTACAAGGCATCATTTATTCTCTGTCAGGCCAGCGCTCCGTTGACAATGCGTGGCTCGCTGACCCCCGACCTCAGCTGAGGTCACGTGACGCATTTATTACATTGTTCAACGAGAGTTTTCCAGGCTATTATCAGGCGACAAGGGGCTGAGGATGCATGATGAGAATCCTATTATTCAAATCTGCGTAACGTTGTAACAGAATGCAGAACCACATGACCTTATCAACAGATAGGGTAGATCATGTAAATGGTGTCTGAACAGCTGCTGGTAATGTTTTTGTCTCAATATGAGTATGAATATGAAATTGACCATCATAATAATAATTGTTTCTTTTATTTTTATTTCCTTTGTTTCCATTTTTGAAATATTTTATCCCAGGTTTTATTCATTTGTTCCTCTTGAAACATGAACTCAGTATCATACCAGAGAAAACAAGATACTTTATCCCAGAGAGAAGAGATAAAAGGCACAATCTCTTGTATTTCCAGGCTAAACTATTGTGAAAGTGGAAAATGGTAAGCAGTTTATAATATTGCTAAACAAAAGAGGTTTTAATCAAAGTGCATACCAGACCCTGCGGAGTGTAAAACATTCCCTCATCAAAAGGCCTATTATACACTTACTCACATCAAAGGCCTCCATGTTTCTTAATTGCCAGATTCTTTTCTTATTCAATTATGTTATGCTTATGTTTTTTGTAAAGCTGATACAAAAAAGAGCTTGGGTAACCAAATCAAAGCCGCTTAATTCATCATCTCTGTGTATTCACGACAAGAGTGTACATATGTGTAAATGCGATGCATTCCTGCGAGCGTGCTCGGTACTTTACCAGCCCTCCAGATACCGAGATGATACAAGGCAGGAGGAATTAAACAGTGTAAAACTAGCAGGTTTAGATAAAGCAATCACATTACCGCCACACTTGAAAAGAACACATTATTTTGTACTTGAGAGAGTTGAGCTTTATTGCTGACACCCCCAAACAGAAAGTTGTACATACAGTATAAGTGCACAGGGTCCCTGAGTTTTCCTCTGACTTTATTGTTATCTAACCACAACATAATCAGCATCTAAGTCTGCGTGTCCCGTTCATCCAGACACTAAAGTCCCCATGCAGAATTGCAAAATAAGCTGGGTGTAAATATGTAATTGCCAGTGCTTATTCTGAGATCTGAAATATTAGGGAGCAATATGGATCGCATTAAAATCCTGGTTGTTAGGGGTATCGGTTACACTGAAGACATGCAGGAAAATGTGCACTGTCTGCGAATCTGGCGGAGATAGAGTGGGTGAGATGAGGGGGGAGATAGGATCAGGAGAGGGTGAGGAAATGGAGAGGAAGAGACAGAGAGGAAGAGGAGAGTAAGATGAAAATCTCTTGATGTCTTTCTGAGAACATAGACACATTATTTAAATCTCCATCACTTTTTAATGTAAATCTGATCGGGCTCTGTGCTGCGCTGGACGAAGGAGGGGAGAGAAGAGAAGTAGAGGCAGAGATAGACAGACGTGCACACACACACACACACACACACATAGACACAGAAAGAGAGCGAGCAGGTTATAGTATAAAATTGACATTGTTAGAATTGAAAGCTGGATGTTAGCATCCCACTTCACACTTCATCCTTTATAGAACACAAATGCACACAAAACTCTTCCAAAATTATATCAGCTGTCCTTTACCTTAATGAAAAAACACTTACACAGGCTGGTGGTGGAATATGGTGTGTGTGTGTGTGTGTGTATGTGTATGTTAGTATATATGCGTGCATGTGTCTGTTTGTGTGGAATCTGATATCTGCCTCAGGCCCCATGGCCCTGGTCTGTCTGCATCCGAAAAGCAAACTCTGCAATTATGATGACCGCCCTGTCCTTTTCATTTCCCATCTCTGTCTCCCTCTCGCTCTCTTTCCCTCTCTCAGTCTTTCTTTTTTGTCTCTGTCTCTATCTTTTCCTCACCACCTGTCTGTCTCTCCTCTGAAAGGTGAGCTTGATTACACCTCAAGCTACAATAGAAAGTCTTCTCGTACTTTTTTTCTCTGTGTGCAATGCATGTGACTTACACATAACATGCTTCATATGTTATCTCTCCTTAAAATGGTTTGCTCTTAAAAAACACATTTTAATTTTTGGTAAGAACCTCAGTGTTGGTCAAATTGTTCTCACATGTTAGCGGATGAGAGGTTTTCTGTATTTGTAACGCTTTCTGTTGAAATGTTACAACCATAATATAAATCGTTATGTAAAAAATGACAAGATTATACTGCAAAAATTATGTTTTGAAACATTATCAGCAAATTGTTATTCGTTTTTATTTAAATCATTTGTAATGTAATATTATAATAACGTTTTTGCATGATTTTTCCATTTCACACTGTGCTCTAAAATATTATCACCAATGGATTGAAATTAACTAAGTGTATTTACTTAAGTACCATTAAATACAATTCTAAGGTAGTATTGAGTATTTCCATTTGTTACTACTGAATACTTCTACTGTTATTTACTTTGCTGATTAAGATTTTGAAATACTATAATGAGCATATAAAATGTAATGCAGTGTTATACAGTCAATTAAATTACATAGCAGGATTTAAAATACTTAAAATTAGTTCTGCCTCATCCAGCTTTAACATTAAAATTCTGTGACATTAACGCATCAATATTAATAATCCTTTGATATAAAGTGTAATAATATAATGTTAGCATTCTGCCTGCATAATCAATAATATTTTGATATTTTAGTGCTAACACTCACTAATACATTTACTGAATTTTTGAATGGACTTTTGTTTTTACATTCTGGTGTTGTTACTTCTACTTAATTAAAGGATTTGAATACTTCTTTCACTGCTGGTCATCTGTACTTATTTTCACCTGTCTAGGTCTCTTTCCTTCTTTGTGTTTTTTCTCAGCATGTTCAGTGTTTCTCTGCAGCCTCCACACGGCTCCTTGTCAGCTTTGAGTGAGTGATTAACTGATTGAAGTGCTTACTAATTAATGTGTTTCATTAATTACAGTCATTAATGCCGTGTTTACTCACATGGCCCTGCAGTAGCCTTAGTACATCGCTGAACGGAAATGTCAGCAAGTACTTAACCGAGGCCTGACCTTTACTCCCCCTGCGCATATGTGTGTGTGCGTGTGTGTGTGTGTGTGTGAGGGGTGCCCCTGATGTCCGTGTTAAGAGTATCAGCACGTATGTGCTTCATTCTCCACGTTTCTCATCTGGAAAATCATCCCATGTCCTTCCTTCACCTTTCCCATATCTGCCCCTGCAATTGCTTGATTTGTAACTTGATTTCAGGAAAGGGAAAACCTGTAGATTATCCAGCTTTCATTAGGGGGGAAAAACCCAGTCCATGTCAGAGAAAGAAGAAATCAATTTAATACAGACTTAACTGGAGGAAATTGCATATTCTGCCTGTATGTGCTGAACAGGCACTTTCTCTTCCTCACCAGAGACCTGCCTCCCTATTAATTGCAGTGTGTGTGCATGTCAGTGAATAAGTGGATGTGTGTATGTGCGCGTGCATTTGTTTGTTTGTGTGTGTTTGCAATGTGCAGAGCGTGTGCATCCGTCTGTGTGTTCAATGCTTGAATGCATGTTGCCTGGATGTGTATTCAGTCTCTTTGTCTGTGTGTGGAGGTCAGTTCTCAGACCTGTGGTAGGGCGCCCAGCAAGATGTGTCTGTTTCTTTATTTGCTGTGTGCATGTGCGTTCACCGCACGTGGTGTGTGTCCATATTTCTTTGTTGGTGAATGGCGCGTGCATAAGCACAAGTGCATGTGACTTATCCAGGTGGAGAGGAGATTGGTTGGTATTTATGAACAAACGTCATAATTGTGACAGGATGATATATGACCAGCACATTCCACAGCCCCCCCCCCCTTCCTTTTCTCTTTTTCTTTTTTGCTAAAAATATATATCTATGATAAAATACAGTCTTTAAAGCTGATGACCAATTTAGTGTGGCGCGTTGCGGACAAGGTCATAGAGATCTGAGTTCCTCTGTGTTCCTCCCTCCGAGGCCTGTTCTAATCTACAGAGCAAGAAGAGGGGCTCAAAGTCATTTCTCTGATTGCTTTTATAAGGTGCCCTTTTCACATGGTGTCTTCTCTGTTCATTCACTTTCACCGCCATTACAACACCTCACCTCCGCACCTGCTGGGGAAAAATACGGCCATGTAACTTTGCTTTCCCTTTATATTGATATCATGGATCTCATATTCACAGGGAGCGATAGAAACCACATCAAACTATAGAAATATTCCTGAACTGATTTTTCTTTTGGCTCCTGCAGCCTCTTTTTGTCCTCCCCTTTTTACTCTTTTACCATCCTTCTCCGTGCCTGAGGTGTTAAGCGGGGTCTGCAGGGTAAGTGTTTTGTATATATGGGGGTACTTTTGATTTCTTAAGTGTTGCCCCTGCATTGGTGATCTATAAAGGTAGCTGAGGTGGTGAGGGGGCAGCACGAGGTGAGGCAAGATGGAAACGGGGGTTAAAGTGTGAGAGGGAAGGCTGAGAAGGATAAGGGGAGAGGGGGATGAGATTGAGCCTAGTGCATTAAGACAGTGTATTATTTGGCGGTTCCACTTGCTTGCGTCCATTAGGGGTGGCTGCTGTGCTATTAAAGGGGTCAGCGAAGTGTGTGTACCTGTGTGTGCGTGTGTGTGTGTATGGTTACATGTGTGTGTTTTAAGAGTTAGTAGAGTGCTCCAGTGTCTTATTGAACAGGATGGGGGCTCCCCAGCTCTAATACCTCTTCATTTTATTGGATTGGATGGCCCCAGTTATAATTATATTAGAGCTCTTCCCCCTCCATCCCCCCACTCTTACTTCATCTTTCTCCACAGCAGTGACCACATGTCATTCCCCAACACACATGGAACACACCAGGAGAAGCTCTGCAGAGGCCAACTTCCTCAACTTGCACTGGCAAAGGCACACTTTTTTTCCTGTCTTCCCTCTTCCCTTCCTCCTAGTGAAAGTCGTAAAGGTCGTTGTCATGTTACAGACAGCTGTTCTCTTGGGTTGACTACTAGAGGTGGGGGCGGCAGGAGAAGAAGGCTGAGAGATCTGATGCCCATGTTATCATCATGGTGACCTTGCTGCTTTATGTCTGGAACATGCTGCTCTTTTGCGGATGCACAGTACGGAAGATGGACACGCAGTCGCCTCAGTTTCTAGTTGTCAAGCTGTAATGATCATTTTACACGTCTGTTACTTTGGAAGATTCATAATTAGCCTTTTGCATTTAGATGGAGCGATAGGTTGTGTGTAGCTGGGGGCGGTAAGCTCTGTCACCCCGAGCTGAGCTCTGTGGTGTTGCACACTCAGCGATTACTCCAGAGTTAACCAGAGAGGCTTCGCTGCCTCTCACTTTTCCTTCGCCCTTGAAGAGACCAGAAGTTGTCAGGGTCCTCATAAAAACCCTGAACGATTGCGTCCGCGCGTTCCCCCTCTCTTTTTCTACCCTTTTTTTTTCCTCTTCTCCTTCCAAAACCTGGCCATCTGTCTAATTGTTC
Source organism: Thunnus maccoyii (assembly GCF_910596095.1). NCBI lineage: Eukaryota > Metazoa > Chordata > Actinopteri > Scombriformes > Scombridae > Thunnus > Thunnus maccoyii. The sequence goes on along the minus strand of NC_056537.1, from coordinate 20,431,894 downwards.
ACCTCCATCGCTTTAATGCTTTTTACATGCTTTTTCCCCCCTCTTTCCAGGCAATAAACTTTATTTTCTTCGCAAGACTTCAATCTGCAGGGGGAGGGTAGGTGGGCAGGCAGGCAGGCAGGCTGCTCACCTTCTCCCTGCTGGATTTGCTCCAGTGGCCCCCCTTCAACCCCCCTCTATCCTCCCTCTGGTCTCCCATTACTCCATCTCTCCTTCCCTTTTCCCCCCGTCTCTAGAGAGGGGGATACGTGTTCGTCAAGCTGACACCTGCTCTCATCTTCTCTGCTGGTCATACACACATGGAGGGCCACCCTGTTGAGGAGGCCTTACATTGACCTGTTAATTATCTCACTGCTGCCTGCTCTGACCTTGTTTGGAAGTAATGCCTCATTTTCTTTTTACTATAAAATTAAAATAACAATTGGAGGCTTTTTTACACACATTTATAACATAAAGTTTTCTCACTATATCACACAGATTCCTCTTACACTTGTACAAAGACCAGATATTACCTCCCCACCCGCCCTTTTCACTTACCTGCTCTGCTAGTGTGCGTTTCTGTGTATGTAAACTGTTTGAAAGAGGCTCGGAGTGTGAATGCTTACTGCACATACAAGTCATTAAATTAGACAGTTGTCTCCTCTCACCTGTGATTACTGCTGTGTGCAGATCATATAAGCAGGTACCCTATAATCATATCTATAATAGCCATAATCAGCCCTTTAATGCTTTGTAATAGCATCCATATAATGGTATAGAGTAGCATCAAGAGAATAATTCAGGCATAGATAATGGTGTGGTAGCGTGGTTTTACCCTTGAGTCACAACATTGGATTTGTTGTGTGCGTGTGCGGGCGTGCGTGTGTCTGTGTATGCATGTATAAATATACCCTGGGGCAGTTAAGGTGTCTGTAAAATGCCTGAAGAATCACATTTCCATCAGAAGGCGCTCTTAACCCTTTCTTGTTTTCTTTGTGCTCACCGCTCCATGCAGCATCGTGGCTGTGAGTGTCATGTACACTTAGCTCTGCGAAGACAGACAAGCAGAGGAAAGACATTCCCATATGACACCCACAGACTGGAGATCAGATCAGTGGAAAAGGCTGACAGGGGAGCAGCAGCAGTAGTGGTGGCGGATGGAGAGCGGAACACTGAACGCTCTTCCAGGGTGTAATGTGAACTGACAGTGTTCCTTAGGGATGGTGGGAGAGGGAGCATCCGGAATTCCTGGTGCTACTGGACCCAGAGCCCAGCTTGGAGTCTTGAAAGCAGTGTCTCACTCCTTCTTCCTCTCCAGCATGAGGGATGAGTCTAATGGACCGTTTGTCTGAACGGAACGCGCTCAACCTCGGTTCACGCTGCACGCACTTGTGCTAACATACGCCAAGGTCCCGTGTGAGCTTATATGTTGTAGGGAGACTGAACTTAGCTTGTCTGTTGATTGGGCCTGTGCTGATAAAGACATAGAGAAAAAGACAAACAGGAAGGTGGGGAGAGAGTTGAAGTTTACACTCTTTATCACAGACAAAAAAGCATGTTTGTACATTGTTATTATAAAGATATGCTCCTTTAGGCCTGCATACGTCTCAGCTGAGGCCTTTGCCCCGCAGCAGAATGCTACAGTGGGATGGAGAGGATGATGAATATTTAGCCTGTCTTCCTCAGTGTGTAAATGCAGCAATGCATTCACTTCTTAAGTCATTTATCTTTTTCTGCTCCTCTCCTATCCTCACCCTGTCTCCCAACATATGGTGTAAGATGAGCCTCACATACACACACAAACACCTGCTAAGAGCACACAGACAAAAGTAGAGCTGAAATCATTGGTTGATTAATCGATCAGTCCATCGACAGAAAATGAATGAGCAACAGTTTTGATAATCAATTCATCTTTTTAAATAATTTTTTAACAAGAATGCCAAAAATTCACAGGTTTCCGCCTCTAAAATCTTAAAGGACCATGCCCATAGTAACATTGCATTTGCCTGCTCTTATCAATCATCCTGTTCAAACTGGTCATTAAGAGATCCCATCCTAATGTGCTTCAAATGTTAGTGATGAGGGACAAAATCTACGGTCCTCATTCTGTGAAAATGTATATTCCAAAGTTTCTGAAGTTAGAATGAGGCCTCAGCAATCTGTGTTAAACAAAATCAAGTGAATAGCTACCTGGACTTTGAGATAAATCACAACTTAACTTTGTGATTGAGGTTTTTTTTTATGCTTCCGCTCTGGCGACAGCCATGGCCGGAGGCATTATGTTTTCGGGTTATTTGTCTGTCCATATGTCCATCTGTACGTCCCATTCTCGTGAACATGATATCTCAGGAACGCCTTGAGGGAATTTCTTTAGATTTGGCACAAATGTCCACTTGGACTCAAGGATGAACTGGTTAGATTTTGGTGGTTAAAGGTCGCTGTGACCGTTTCACAGTCTCTAAGTGAAGACGGCAAGTTTCCCACTGGAAATTATTCACTGGAATCATACATATCAATATAGTGATAACTTCAATTTCTCCAAAAAATACACTAATACCTTTTTATTAAATTCCTTCAGTCTTCACTACAAATATTGTATGAGTCTGGACATGGATGTAAACTTCAACTTGACTGGTTGGCGGAGGCATACAACCACGAGGTATTTCTAGTGTTATGATGGCAGTGATGATAACACTGGCAGTTGGCAATAAATGAATAAATAAAGGCTGTTACCGTATTGTTCTGTTGTTGCTGCTGGTTATTACAATCATATTTTTGTGTTTTCTTTCTCTACAGCACAAAGCAAGAGTAGAAGCCATGATGTGCGACCTGGCCTCTCTCCGCAGCGTCAGGGAGTTCGCTGAGTCTTTCAAGGCCAAGAAGCTGTGAGTATAAACAACAACATTAATGTTATAAGCTTATATCCCTCCCCTCACTGATATTTTCAGATTTTTTTACCCAAGTTTTGTTGGGATCAGAGACAGACTTACAAAACTCGGAGAGTAGACTTTCGCCTCCTGCTAATGCTGTATTCGGGCTCAAAGTTCATTATAGTTGAGCAGTTTGCACTTTTATGGCTATTTAGCTGCACAGAAGATTAAAAATTGCTCTACACAATGTCTCACTTGTGCGTTTGGGATGAAAACAGGGTCAGCCTTGTCCCACCATCATTCCAGGTACCTGTTCTGAATCATTTATCTGAGAAGAGGACAGGGAAAGTCTTGTGTCCATTCTCTGCAAGAGTCGTCATTGTGAGGAGACAAGAGCTGATCTTCAAACTCTTTGTGAATCAAATGTATTCACCAACCAATAGCCACCTTTAGGCAGCCATCAGTTGTCAAACTTATCTCAGTCTGGTTACTCAGAAAGACAGAATGAAAAGAAATCACCAGAATAAAGATATAGACGAGCAAAATGCAGTGAGGACTAAACAGAGTCTCTTATTCAGGCCAATTCCTGTATTCATCACTATTATTTCTCCACATACGCCTAAACACTTAAAGGACATCCAAACTGTTACTGATGAACACCATACGGACAAGGTCCCAGGAGGCGTCGTGTGTCTATTTGTGTCGATTTGCTTGACATTGGTTGAACAGGCTAACAGACTTTATTTTGTGGTGGTCAGCTTTTACCGCATGTGTCTTGTGCCTTGTGGCCGGTCGCGTAGTTGCTATTTTGGGGTCATGTATTTTGTCATCCATACTGCTCATCCACCCGCAGGTCTCTAGACAGAGGAGTGTGTGTGTTTTTGTGTGTGTGTGGTTGTTGGTGTCAGGGGAGCCCCTTGGGGAGAGGCAGGGCAGTCATTGCCCGTAGCAGCCCTGGGGCAGGGTATGGCCATCCAGGACACGTGTCTTGGGTCACAGCCAAATCTCATGGTGGCTTCCCTCACTCTGTGTCCTATAGTTTCCTCCCACCTCATACACGTATCCTCCCATCCACACTGAAGTATGTTGACCTCCCTTTAACCCTACTGTCCCCAGAATTATTCTCTTTTTTTGCATCTTCCCCTTGTGCAATTTGTTTATCTGCCTGAGTGTCTCTCTCTCCCTCTCTCATGTCGTCATTCAGTCTTTCTCTGTCTGTGTCGCTCTCTCTCTCTTTACCTCAGTATTTTGGCAAGGTTGTATTTCTTCATTAGCTGTGCTGTTGGGGGGGGAGTGAGGGAGTCCCAGGGGACGTCAGAGTACATTAATTCTCATCAGAAGGCGAACAGAGCAGAGTGGAGGCTGGGAGCTCTGAGCTGTGAATGGCACTGGGCAGCTGTCTGAGTCTACCACTACTCTATTACTGCACGTATGTCTTCAGGCATAACACACACACACACACACACACACTCACTCACATACATGTGCATACATGCACGTAAACACGCAGACGGTTTTGTGTGCTGGCGCACACACACACACACACACACACACACACACACACACACACACAGTTTTGTCAACACACAAGACAAACAGACACAAACACACTCACACACACACACACACACACACATACACACAATAATGCTCCTGCAGCGTGTCATTGACAGGTGAAATGTAATCAGAGTCTTTTTCTTTTCCTTCTCTCGTTTCTCACTCCCTTGCTTTTAAGTGCTTTAGTCAGTGGCTTTCACGCTGCTTTGTGTTCCATTGACCCCGATTCCGCTTTAATTGCCTGTCCTTTGAAATGAAATTACCTGGATATTGATATTGTTGAATGCAGTGCAATTTCATTGGGGTGTAATTGATGGAGGACGGCGCTGACAGAATGCCCCTAATACAATTTCTACTGAACGTTCCATAATTAACACATGCAATTTATTTCCACCTGTGTTTTTTTTTTCACTGCATTTATCCTGTTCTAATTTCAAACATATTACATGTAATGTGTGGTCTATATAAATACATGAAAGCCAGATCAAATTAGTCTTGAATTCTTCCATTCCTTTGACTTATAGTGAGTGTAACATCGTTATATTGTTGTGTGTATGTGCACACTTTACAGGTATGCAATCATGCTGTGTGTGTGTGTGTTTAGATATGGATTAGGATGAGTAGTGTCTGTGTGTGTGTTGCCAGTGCCAGTTTCCCTGTTGCCAATAAAGTGCAGTGTTAATGACCAATAGTCTGAGCCCAGCTCACATAGGCAATCTCCTCCTGCTGGTCCACATTATCATAGAGGTCAGGGGTCATACCCAAGGGGGTTATTTAAAGTAAATATATAAACTGATGTCTCCCTGTTTGGTAGTTAACACCCTCGTTTGACCAGCGCTGAGATTGCACAGTGCAGACAGTGTTGTGTGAGGTCTTAATGTGGAGAGTGGGACTGTGGTATGCTGCAATAGGCCTATTAAAGACATTCATTAGACCTGCGCTTATGAGAGAGGGACTAACTGGTGGGCAGTTGAATTAACAGGCCTTTTACATTACAAGCAGACTCACTAGCGGCCATCAGAGCTACATGGGGGAAATCACTCACTGGTCAGACAAAAGTTGGTTATTGGAGTTTTTGATCACAAATCTGCGATTTACTTTGAGTGACATACTTAATTTTTTTGACTAAACTTCTGACTTTATAGTGTGACAGAAGGGACAGGAGCTAAATGTAAACCTTAAGAAGAGTACCTCATACAAGCAGTAGTTTAAAACAGATACAGCCACAGTGAAAGGTTGAAAAGTCAGGTCAAGAGTAGAGATACACCGATACTGATACTGATATCGGATAACGCTCTGGTACTGACTCAAATAGCTGGATCGGGTGTTGGTGACAATGAGCTGATCTGGATCTCGAATACCATTATATGAATAAATAACAATTCAGTAAATTCATATCTATGTATTTATTTACTACATTTTGTTTTACAAAGTTAGGAAGGCAATGTTTAAATCAAGCCTGATTTTGCCTTACACATAAAAGAACTGATAACACTCTCCCACACAGCGAGGCAGCTTATACAGCTTATTAATTAAACACTGGTATCGGATAGGTACTAAGAATCGGCTGACACCGAAAGCCCAGATATCAGTATCGGGACTGAAAAAGTGGGATGGGTGCATCCTTAGTCAAGAGTTCGTGCCTGCAGTGTTATTGTGCAACACCTAGCCTGCATGGTGGGGACAGAGCCAAGAGTTTTGCCTTGTGAAGCACAATGTTACTGTACTTCACACTCTATTAGACAGGGGAACACTGGGCCAAAAACAACCAATGTTTTTTTTTTCTGCTTTTAAGATGAGAGCAATTTCAGGGGAAAAACTGACATCACAGAAAATGTGATGGTTTACTCTTCTATCTTGTTTTATCAGGTTTGAGTTGACGTCACCGAGATCATTTATTATTATTTTTCTTAACATGATTTGTGTCTACCAAGCTTTTAAGTTCCACACCTCATTGTATTTTGGGTGCAAATTTAAACATCTCACTGCTGTTCCATAGATAATATGCTAAGGTTAGCATTCTTTCAGTTTACTTGTGACTAGGTTTGTGCTCTTTAATGAACCTTGTGTGTTCAGAGGCCTGAAGGTGATCGTACAGTACACTCCTATGTAATAGCATGGGATGGCTCATTATAGCAAGGCATAACAATTCACACATTAATTTTCCAGCATCCAGTTTTTAATTAATCCAGTAGGCAGTCTTAAACACAGGGTACACAAATTGCCTTCGGCCTCATAATTAATTCTAATGGAAGAAATTAAAAATTGGTGGGGTGTGTTTGGATTGTTCGGCTGTGTTACTGTGGTTTCGAGCTCACTGGAGCGACGCTGTCACCGACAAGGATCTCTCACTGCCCTGACCAATCCAGCAATCTCCATTCACTGGCACGTGAGCAGGGCGTGTTGCTCACTTGCCCACACGAAGACTATAAGAATGGAAATGCGTCTGTGTGTGCTAAAGCATACGCTTTTTTTACTGGCCCCTGCATTGAATCAGTTGCTTTTTATATCATGACTTGCCACAGTGTGTGTATATTCCTTTGATGTGCTCTCTTCTGTTTAGCCTTTCCCAGTCAATGTGTTGGTGGGTTTGGTTACTCAAAGTAGTTACACAGAGCCTGTATCAACACTCATTACCTCCACCACGCTTGTGTGTTGAAACGGTGTGAGATTGCTTTTCAATGTGTTGTTGCTCTTGGATTCCAGCCAACTGTATTCAGTATCTACAGTACCTGTCGAGCCGTGGGGGGTTGCACTGGAAACCTCTGTATCATATCAACATTACTGATGCTCTGTCTCTGTAGACCTCTTAAGTCTACTGCACTCTGGAATAAGACACCCTGTTTCCTCTCTCCGCATTCTCTTCTCACTATTCCTTCCTCTTTTTTATTTCTTCTCCCTGTCTTTCCTTACTTCTCCCTCAGCCTAATATGGTATAAAAATCCCCTTTTTATGCAGCCGCATCCTCTCTGTTTTCACTTATAACGAATAAACAATCAAACATGCTTTTCTCTTCCTGTAGGCCTTTGCACATCTTGGTGTGTAATGCAGCGGTTTGCACTCAGCCGTGGAGCTTGACAGAGGACGGTCTGGAGTCAACCTTCCAGGTCTGCCATCTGGGTCACTTCCTGCTGGTCCAGTGCTTACAGGATGTGCTGCGTCGCTCGGCCCCTGCCCGTGTTGTGGTGGTGTCTTCAGAGTCCCACAGGTAAAGACGATAAACTAGACATGTGAAGGTTTATTTTTTTCCCAGGTTGACTGGTTTGGTATTAGGGATGTATTTGTTCTCAAGGGAAGACTGTGGCTTTACTGCAGCTAAAACATTAAATCAAATTAAAAAGTTTTCTTTCTGTCTCACTAATGAATAAATATGAATTGTGCATTTTGAAATTGAGTGCTAACCCAGCTAATCAATTATTTTAGAGAATGGGCAAAAAACTACAAACTTTTCTAGCCAAATTTGTGCATCTATAAATTTAGTAAAGTTAACTCATGCAGAACCTTTTGTTCAACATGTCTGAAAACATGATAATGACAAATTCCAGTGTGATCTGTGTGCCACATTGTATGTGGTTACCTTAAAAGAATATTTCAGTTTTGGGTGAATCCTGCTTTTTTTTTTTCCTTCCCAGAGCCTGTTGACTTTCTTATGATACAATTTTTAATTATAATGATACCATAATTTTTACTTGAGAAAACTGAGATAGACATGAACTGAGCTAAAATGGGGTAAAAACATGTGTGTGCGGACACATAAAGACATTCCTGAGTTTAGCTGACTCTGTGTAAGTAGAGAAAATGGCAAATTTAGCCTCAAAACACCAACAATATGTTTAGATGCTAGAAAAATTTTACCGACTTAATTATGAAATTCTTAGTGATAAAAAACACTTAACTCAGTTAACCATCCAGTCAACTAGTCAACTATTCTGGTCTTTCACCGGAGTAAACACTGTTTTCCACCTAAATTACATCACCAAATTATTCTGATCTCTTCAGAAAATGTACTGCTTTACTCAGCAATCAATGAGAAATGATATGACAGGAGAGAGGACATAATGTGTCACAGTTTGATGTTCTATTCATCCAGCAGGCCATTTCTAGACTCTCTCTCCTGTCACACTCAAAACGTACATTTATCTAATATACCTTCCAAAACTGTGGGCATGTAAATATTCCATGTAGTCGTAATGGGAATCAAACCCCAACTCTGGCAGAATGCACTGCTCTTGAGCTTGAGTACCATGCTGTTGTTTGACCTGTATTCCCCAATTTCCCACGTTCAGTCATATTAGAGCCACACTGATAGAGTTTACGCAGTAATACCCCAAAACTATCCTATCTGCTCCAACTCCTCAGCTCCAGTCATGCCGTTTTACTCGCTACATTTGGCCAGTTTTCACTTCAAACTGATAGATCAGACTTAATGTGTATTGTCAAACATGACAGCCTCACTCACTGAAAACTCATTTCCCTCCACACGCTGTCACTATAAATTAAACGTATCATCAACATGATGGATGGACTTATCAGTTAAAATTTACTTTGATCAAGTATCTGCTCCGTTCTGTCTGACCCCCTGACTCAGCCCCTTTTCTGTCCTTCTGCCATTTATTATTCTTTAAGTCTTAAATCTTTTTTGTTAAGCAACTCCACTCCATAGGCTTCTGTTTTTCCTGTCATACAGTAGACAAGCATGATGTTTTGCAGTGCTCTGTGAGCCCAAGCTCGGGTCCATGTGTATCGGAGTCTGTGAGTGTGTGTGTGTGTGTGTGTGTGTGTGTGCACGACATTGATCCTAGCTTCAGTCAATCAGACGGCCAAGCAGAGTGATTGATTGGAGCTCGGCAGAGTGACCTGAGACAAGGAGAACATACGCAGAATTATTCTAGCAGATCAAACAGCAGCACTATTACACGGGCCTTCATATGAGTTATGTTATACAGACTGCCATGCATGAGAGGACAGAAGCAGCGGAGGGGATGGTTTGACACTCAGATTCACTTGAGGTCACACTGCTATTACATGCTGTAGGAAAAGTAAGAGGAAGAGAGAATAGGAAAAGCTTATTGGAAGAAAGCATGTCAGGGAGGCAGTATTGACAGCATTAGATTGATGCAAGACTTGCCTACACAGTAAGAAAAGTGAGTTCACACAAGTTTTGGCGGTGTAAAACACTGCCAGGAATCTGTTAAAACAGGCAAAATGTGCAGGATTTATGTATATTCCAAGGCCAAGAATGGTCAGGTATTCTCTTCACTCTTTGCCCTACAGCTCTCCCCGTCTCCATTCCTGCCTCCCCAACACATACACTCACCTATCCTTCTCTGCTCTACAATCAGCCTCGGCTTTAACCTCTTCAAAGAGGGCTTAGGCAGGACCAGAGAGAGTCAGTTACACACTGACACAGACTAGACGGAGGGGAAGAAGGAGCGAAAATAGACAATATCTTATATTACATCTTCCATTCTGTCCACCTCATTCCAAACCTATATTACATCTATTGAAGTTGCTCCCTTTTTTGTTTGTGTTATTTTCACTTTCCGCTGATTTCCCCCGTTTATTCACTTAGCCTCCCCTCACAAGCAGTGTGTGACCCCTGACCTGGCAGCATATTGTATTCCCTAAGCCCCTTGTCCGCTGGTAAAGCATTGACCTATAAGGGATAAGGGTGGGAGAGATGGACACGCGGGTAATCGCTGGACACTTTATCAGTTTCCAACACAGGGGCTTACTGTGGAATTGGCCCAATACAGGTTTACTTTGCCCTACAACTGCATCAGATCTGGTCAAACAAGGGGAGATAATATCCTTAATGAAATTACCTCTGATAGATGTAACCTGCAGCTCTGGCTCCATACTTTCATGAACAGACAAGATGTTTTTTTGTCACCCAAAATCTCTATATTTTATTATGCCAGTTTGCTGTTGAGCTCAATGTGTGGATCAACTGGGAGGATAATTCACTGATTGTAATATCACTGTGAAACCTCATTCAAATGTAACTAAGCACAACTTCAGTATAATGTCTGAACAGATTTGGAAAAAAAACTACATTCAGTGCTCAGGCAATTGATTTATCAACCTCTACTTGCTAAAGTAGTTACGAAGTTGCAGCACATGAAATAAAAAGCCTGCAGATGTTGTAATTTAGCCAAGCAAGGATGTTGCGGAAGGCGACAGTAAACAAGAGGCAGCCAGCTTGTAAAATCACAACAAGGAAACCAGGTGACATTTTGATTGGTTGTTTTCTAATGACTGGATTAATATGTAGGATGTGTTCCACCGGTTTGATACCATTTCATTAAAGAAAACACACGTGCTCAGACACACACACACACACACACACACACACACACACAGGGAGTGTAGTTCTTGTGTCTGTGTGATGTTATTGTGTGACTGCATAATAATACAACGAGTAGTGTAATGTTTAAGGGGCCTTGTCAAACATCTGGATTTTAACAGCTCTGTCGCAGGCAATTAAAGAACATCATGTCACGTCTTTGATTTGTATGCAGCCAGCGCCACACATCTGCCCATAGATAGCCTACACACACACACACACACACACACATACACACACACACATACTCTAACTACTCTTGATCTGAACTATCTTTCAGGTTCACAGACCTGTTAGACTCGTGTGGTAAGGTGGACTTGGCCCTGTTGTCTCCGCCAAGGAAGGAGTACTGGTCCATGCTGGCTTACAATCGTGCCAAACTCTGTAACATTCTCTTCAGCAATGAGCTCCACCGCCGCCTCTCACCTCATGGTGTCACCTCCAACGCAGTGCATCCTGGGAACATGATGTATACCTCCATTCACCGGAGCTGGTGGCTGATGACCTTTCTCTTCACGCTGGCCAGACCTTTCACCAAGTCTATGGTAAGTTTGAAAAAAAAGTTTTGAAAAAGTGTTTTATAACCTTGTTACTGATGATCTATCGCACCACCTGACTGATTGTTACCTATAATGATGTTGGTAGTCACCAGAATGGATAGCTACCACAGTAGCTCTGTACCTAGTTGTATTTTATGCATTTCATGCAATATTACTATCTTCTTTTCCTGACTCGGACGGGTCCCTTAATCAGCCTATATATTTGTCTTGGCATGTTCTTGGGAGAGAGGAGAGGAAAAGGATGGAGAGGCGTTGATCTGCTCAGTGCTGAGGGCTCAGGGAGAGAGTCTGGGTTTCACAGATAGAGAGATATTCTGTAGTTTGTTTTCCTCTTCCTCCTGTCACTGTTTATTTAACTCTGAGAGACTGTTCCCCTATCCTCTCACCAGGGTAGTCGAAATTCCAGATCCTGTGTACTGTGACTATTAGGTTACAGTAAATGCACAGTGCAAACTCTCTACTCTTATTCAGTCATGTACTCCAGAGTACTGTCAAATATGTTTTCACAGTGCACCCCAGTCCCATCAGGAGAACCTATTACCAGATATTTTCAGATGCCTTATCTTAAGTTCTGAGTCATATTAGCACGCTAACTCAACCCTGTTTTGCAAGGACCTTTCTGAAAGCAGAGACACAGTAGAGAGATTATATCGTCACTGGCCGTCTTTGAGAGGTACAATTTGAGGACGCCAGGTGCTGCGCTGTGGGGACCTGTGGTTTTTAATTTCTTTAATTTTGATCCAACAATAAAACCAGATCCCCTCAGAGAATTGACACTTAATTATGATGGGACTTAGTGTGCCCCTGTGACCCTCGGAGCTGTATTTCTGGGTCAATAGGTAGAGTCTCAATTGGCAAACTGGTCCTAGGTGAGGGTCTTGGGACGCTGAATGCCACCGGGCTGGTCAAGTGTGGGGATACTCACAAGCCCTCAGCTGGGAAGCTTTGTTTTGGAGTTTTCCTCAGAGAATGAGAGTATCACCTCTACGCATCTGTGTTTTGCAGAGAGGAAGGTTGTGACTGTTGGTTCTTGTGGGTGTAACAGTGGTTATATTGGGTGCCAAGGCCTTCACTATGAGACATCTGGTTCTTGTATAAACAAAGCGAAAGCTGTGTACCTATTCTCGGCAATAAGTCAAGCATGTTCTCTGTGGTTGTTTGGCTTCTCCAAGGTTGTGCTTTTCATGGATTCTGTTTGTTATTTTCATGGATAGAATTTGCAGGTGCAGCCGGAGAGTGGAGAGTGTCCAGTTTGGCGACAAAAGCAGGATTGCTTCTCAGCTTTTTGCCAATAATATTATTTCTGTTGGCTTCATTTAACCGTTTCCTCCAGCACTGTGGCAGTTTTCAAAAATATTGATTAAAATCTGCCTTTTTGTTAGTTGTAGCTCAATTGTCACAGCCTTAAGAATTTTTACTCAAATTTGTATACATATTGACTGAAGTTGAAGCATCGGATATGGGAGTTTTGTTGTGCAATGTTTGCACTAGTGTTATTACCAAAACACATGTATATATTGCTGTCAATGGGATCCAATGAGATCAGAAGATATAAGCAGACCTTTTGCTTAAGTCCTCTCTTAAAGGTGTCAATAACCTCTATAGTTCAGCTTAGAGTGATGACCATAGTGCGCGTGTTGATGCATCTGCGTGTGTGTGTGTACAGTAAACGGTTGCATGAACTGTATGTGTGTGTGAGAGAGGGTTCATATCACATGTGTGTGCTTGTGAAGTGATATTAGGTGCCTGAGGTTAACATCCTCGCACACTTTGGATACTAACGATAAAATCCAACCCTGTGATGTAGCTTGGTCTATATTGTGTCCTCTGCTCTGTAGGACTTTTCAATGGATAACAGCACTCTACCCTTTAGGCTCCAAAGCCTCCTAATATATGCTTTAGTTTGACTGTTACATCTTTCCATTAGCTACTCTTCATACTTTATCAATTTAGTGTTTGCACTGAAGGGAAAATGTGATGTGTTGAAAGGCAGCATGGTGGAGTTTTAGTGAAGCGTTATTCTGATCCATCATGTCTGACAGACACAAGGCCTCAGGCCATCATTTGTCTCTCCTCCCTCTGACATAGGATGAGAGATGAGAGGAACTGCTCCTCAGCACCTTTCACAAAATGCCAAGCTGAATTTCCTCCATTTAACTATTTCTGTCACAAAACACTTTTTCCCCCTCTTCCTCCTCTACCATTTTTCTTAGTGCTTTTTCATCACTCTCTGTCTTGTTTCAATCTTCAAATTTGGTCTTTGTCAATTTCAGCTGGACCAATATTTGTTAAACATGCCTTTTAATCAAATGATTTGGAAGTGAACCCCAGAGTGGATGAGACTTCTGTGTTCTTTGTGTGTCTAAGGGAGAGGCGTGTTAACATTTTTGGATGTGAGCACATAGATGCTATTAGTAAAGCGGTCTCCCCTCCAGAATGGGGCAATGGCTTTTCCTACATGTGGTTAATTAAACGTAGTGTAGCTGTTAGTAAATATTAAAGGACAAAGGTAGAGCTAGTAATTAAATTCTGGAGTGCTGACACAGCGATTAGCTAAAACTCATGTCTGATAAAGGCCACACATGCAGACACACACACACACACAGATACACAAACACACCCTTAAGCTGAGTATTTGCTCTTTTTAAATCTGGGCTTGATAAGGCCCCTGAAAGTGTATCCTCTTTAAAATCCCACTCCTCACTCCTTCTGCCCCCACATTAAGGGCTTAATAAAACAGTGATATTATTTCAGTTATTGGTTGCAGGGATATGAAGATGGTATCGCTTTAATTGCTTGCGTACGCTTGCGGGATCCATGGAGATTGTTCTGGGATGCAAACATAAGCAGAATGTCGACTCCAAAAAACAATCACAAAGCCCCCGTGTGTGTTCTTGCGCAAATAACCAGCCTCTCATTTAAAACACAGGTTTGATTTATAGGAGCACAGGTGGAGTGATATACAGTTGCCCTACACAAGTAGACTCACACACAGACAAGCACACACATGAATTCACAATACAGAGACGACTGAAACACCTGGAGCTACATGTGGTCCTAAATCTTTAATTTGATTATTGCAGTAAAGGCGAGGAAATGTCATCTCAGGCCATACGCTCCATTCTTGGTCATCCAATCATGTTCCTGCTATCCTCCCTCATTAATTGTGCTTCATGCTGTCTTATTTTATCAGCTCCCCACTTTTACACTTCACTTTTATCTTTTTTGCTGCTGTATTTTTGTTCGCTTCATTACCAAAATATATTTGGACTTCCTCAGTTTTGCATCCTTGTGTTGTGGTTTCTACTTAAAGGAAAGAAACTTCTCCATTAGCAGAGAGCACAGCCCACTCTGCCATTGATGTACAGTGCTGATTCCATTTTGCTGAGTTGAGAAAGGCATCTATAAAGAGCCATGACATTTTAATCAGCCAAACTATCTCTCACTAACATCATGTTCCCCTCCCCATGCCTTGATCTACTTATCAGAGATTGTGCGACCAGGCCTGTAACTCCTGTTTCTTTAATTCAGCGTGTTTAGAGTGGGAGTTTTCCCTGTGTCCTTTGGTGTGATTATCAGCGTTGAATGATCTGGCCTGCAGTGGTGTGTGTGTGTGTGTGTATGTGTGTGTGAGAGAGAGAGAGAGAGAGGGAGAGACGGAGACTAAGAGAGAGCAAGAGCAAAAAACAGCTGTTATCACAGTTCTGAGATTTAGTTGCAGCAATTTAATGCTCAAAATTTGATTGGCACAGATATTGGTTGATTTATTTGATGTAGGATAGTGAGATGTTCGTGACTTTTACAATGTTGGACTAGATCATATATGCAATAAAAGTTATTAGACAATTCACTTTGAACCACAACTCAAACATTTAAACAGCACATAATGAATTTCAGTGACTGTTGCAGTTATTAGTTGGGCTGTAACCTTTGTGAAGTTGTCACCGTCCTGTCACGCTGTAACGCTGACCCTGTGACATTTTGTTGACTGACTGATTGCTCCCTAAAGATCAACGTACCCTCAGGCTCTGAGCAGCTGGGCTCAGCCTATACTCATCAAATCTATACCTTAACTATAGGCACAGACAGTGCTGAGCTGAATGGAGATCAGTGTGGGCAGTTGCTCCAGTACCTCATCATCCACTGTGATGGATAAAAAGAGGGGAGGGAGGTGGCACAGGCCTAAGAGGCTCCGCTGGTCCAATCAGACACCTCAGGACCCCCAGGGGCCAGTTTCATCAGCGCTCCCGCCTAGTCCCATGCTTCTTAGCGTTTTAGCATGATTATTTTACCCGGGATCCTGCCTCGGGCACCAGGCCACCTTTTTACATATGCACAGGCTGAACTTTTGACCAGGCACCAGCAGTCAGGGCTATATTAGAGAAACGGTTGTTCAGTCAGGAGTAATGGGACCGCTTGTGCCTCCTCTGCTGAGCCTTGTCTACTGTGACCAGGATCTCTCGCCTGCACCTCAGGGGTTAACCCCAGAGACAGGTCCTGCAACGAAGACATCAGCATTACCATATAACAGACATACAGTGGGTTGGTTGGTGCTGTATGTGAGCACAGCAGCCACTGTTACTTCGCTGTTCTTTATCAGTTTCTCTCTCTCTGCAGACAGACGTAAGGTCAGGTGCTCTATCTGCTATCTGGTGTAGCATACAGAAACAGTAACTCTGCTGCACACCCAGGAACCTGTGTGTGTGTGTGTGTGTGTGCGCAGTGCTGTGTGTGGTGCTCAACCATGCGGAAAGAAAGAGGAGCAGAGGTCCCAATCACCCTGCCAGCTCCCCCCTTCTCCTCTGTGGGGTTAGATGAGCTGCCAGGACCTTGTAATAGAGTCCTCTTGGATGATTAGGAGCTACACAGGAGGGGGTCAGCTCCAGCCTGACTGGAGACACTCTGTAGGTTTTCTCCTCAGTGGTGTCTACAGAATATTAGACATTATGCCAATTGGTATGAGGTTCACATACTAAAACTGAAGCTCTCTGATGATGTACGGGTTTTCTTTAGAGGCCAGGTTTTAGATCATCTTGGAGGAACTAGATGTAGTGAATGTGATATTCCTGCCAGACATTCCCTGCTGTGCTGCTGCACTATGTATGGTAAGAGAGAGAGAGAGACATGGGGAGAGAGAAGAGATGTGTTGGTGTGGGGATGGATAAAAGCATACAATCCCATTTGGCTGTATTGACATGTGTGTTCCTGCCCAATCCTGTTACTGGGATTATTGTCCACGGAGATACCATTTCATTAAAGAAAACACACACATGCTCAGACACACACACACACACACACACCAGAGATGGCCTGAGGCCTGGTTATGTGGTCCATTGCACATGGAAACTGTGTAAATGGTTTATTGTGGATGAGTTGATGTGATGGAGAGCGTGTCTGGATCAATAAAGAACCAATCAAATGCTGACAGTCTGCTACTGTATGCAGTCAGTCATTCACCCCTCCTGCCTGTGTACAGTTATACAACATGAGTGTGAAGGAGGCACAAACAATATCCCTGTTGAAAGCGGAAGAAGTTAGAGAAGAAAGTCATTTTTAACTATCATCAAACATTTTAAAATGGAATTTAGTGCAGCTGCAGAATGCTGCAACATAGTGTTATGTTGTTTATAATGTTGCAAATGTTAATCTGCTTTGTTTTGTATCTTTTTGCACAGTGTACATACATTTTGTGTTTGTGAAGGAATGTTACTTAAAGCCTCCACCACATCCTCTCTGCTCCTCCAGCCCCAGACACCTCAGGGAGGCCATTAAGACGTCTCCCCAGCCGGGGTTGTCTGAGTCTGGGCTGTGTCTGAGTTGGGGCTGGGCTAAATTACCCCAGAGCCACAGGTCAGAGCCAGCTAGACCCTCGTTGCCAAGGGACTCCATCTCTAATAGAAGGGATCAGAATAGGCCAAAGAGCCAGAAACTGACCTGGCCAGAGAGACATCCTTACTCACTTACCCTCTACTCTTTCTCATCGCTCCCTTCACCCTTCGTCTCGCTTACCTGTAGAGCCTCAGAGCTTTTTTCCAGTGACCCTCAGAGAGGAGAAAGATGTAACCTATCACCCCTTCCTCACCCATCCACTCCTACTGCTTTCCTGCCACTGACCCCCCCCTCGCCCCCCCACAACTCGACACACATAAACACACACACAACTCCCTCCCCTCTTTGTTGTGACACTGAGCTGATGGACTATTTTTCAAATTGATTTCAAAAATGTACATAAGCAGCCGATCCCCTAGCCCAGATTACCTATTGATTTTTAATATGAAAAGCTCATTATATAAGCAGGAACTGCAACACAAAAAGCTAGCCAACCTTTGCATAAATCCTTTAATTGAATTTCCAGAGCCCGTGGTTCTACATTTTTTAATTAAATCCATTTCTTTTTTTAAGGGTTGCTGTGTAATTTGCATGCTGTGAAGTGGGTGCTGTCCCAGATAAAGTGCCATTGATCCTTATTAAGGCTCACCTCTGGGCTTGCTGAAAACCAACCGCAGAAATTAAATGTGCTCATGGTGCATACACTTATTGCCCGCATGATAGGATTAGAGGCAGAGGGAGAGAGAGAGAGGGAGGGAAGGAGGAAGATAGAGATGGAGAGAGGAGTGATGGGGTAAAAGGTGGGGAGAGAAGGGGGGGGTTATTATTAATAGTTGTTCATATTAATGTAATATTTCACCTTTCCTCCTCTGGGATGAGATTGTGAAGAGCTTGTTTATAAATATAGTGGTGGTGTTGGTGTTATTTGGGTTTCTCATCAGACACACTCTGGTCTGGTCCGGGGTTGCTTTGATTTCAGTGTTTAAATCTGTCACCACACTGACAAGATGTGGCTGCATGTTCATGCGTTTCCCATGTTAGACCAGTTTTTCTCTGAAAGACATGCACCTCTTTGTATTCTTTTTTTAAAATGAGGGAAAGTGCTCTTGATCATATGATCATGTGTAAATGACGCCAGTGATCATATTTCTCATTGATTCTTAGGAGGTCGTGATTATTAGGGGGTCATGGTCCGCAATCTGTCTAAATAGAGGGTGTTTAACTACCTATTTAGAGATTAAATGATACTTAATTTTCTTGTCCTTACCCTACTTAGCATCAGGTAACAGACTGTGTGTGTGTGTTATGTGTAGGTGTGTGTGTGTGGCAGTAATTTTTTTTTTTTATCCTGCATTTGTGCTGTGTGATAAAGCAGGCCTCTCCTTCCTTGTCTTCCTGTGTGGCTGTATGCAGACGGTGGAGTAAATCAATAGGGATTAACCTGTGACCCCAGCCACATACTTATAGCCCAGTCCTCGCTGCTCACACATCTCTCATCAGTTTCACTTAAACACTGCACCTCACTCAATAAGGCACCACACGCTAATTCATTTCAAAGATGGAGAGGCCCCTATCACACACACATACACACACACACACACACACACACACACACACATACTCACGGACACAAAACAAAACAATAAATAGTGTCACTTTCAGATGACATAAATAAAGTGCTTGGCTGCAGTATCACAGACATTAAAACAGTAGTCACCAGATTTTCCATGTGAGTGTGCTAATACATACTCACACACACAGTGAGTGAATTAGATTGGAGCTGCAAGTAATTATTATTTTCATCATTGGTTAATCTGCAGATCATCTTGATTAATTAATATACTTTGGTCTATAAAACAGGTATACTTTTATATTTAATAATGAATTTATTATTTAAGTATAGATAAATTAAAGAAAACATTGATTTTGTTTGTCCAGAACTCAGAGGTTATCAGTTTACAATCATTGAAGAACAAGAAAACAATCTTAATACACATTTGAGATGCTGTACCCACGGAATTTTTGTTTAAAAATGACTTAAAGACTATATTATCATGCACACTTCTAAGTCTATATTTTATTCTGCAGCTCCACTGGAATATCTTTGCAGTTAAATCTATCAATTAAATAATTAGCAGTAAAAATAAACTCTGTTCAGCCTCTATCTGTAACAGGCGGTTTTAGCCTGTTACAGGCTAAAACCTCCAGAAGATGCCCTTCGGCAGACTTCCGACAGAGGCTACGTAAACAAACAGTAGCAGTAGGATTCCACTTCTTTTCTCGTTCTTTACTCAAAATGTCAACTTCTCAAATACATCCGTACATGTTCGAGCCAAAATCCGATCTGAAATATGTGAGTGGACAATTTGAAAGACCTTAGCAACAAAGACTACAGAGCAGATGGCTGTTTGTGGGCATGTGCAAACGATCTTACATCAGTCCAATGAGGAAGTAGAGGTAACTTTGCAAACTGAGCGTGGGCTTTTGACTTGAAGGTGGCATTTTTACCTACATCTACCTCAAGTTTTCAAACTTTGACCATGTTTAACATAGATATTCGACAGTGTATAAATAACAGAAAATCACAAAAGCATATGTCTCTGTTTTAATTCACTACACCCAAATTCCAATGTGCCCAGGTTTAGAAAAATCGCTCTGTGAAATTTCTGCCACCACCTGAATACAATGGAAGCAGCATTGAAAAATTAAATTTAAAAATTCAGCACCAAGTTGTCCTTGCAGAAATGGTGACCTTTTTACTCTGGATAATTCACAGAACATGTGAAGTATTTTCATTGGAAGTATACCAAGACAATCTGGACAAATAACGCCAACTCCCTGCATGGTTAGATATATTAGAGTGAAGTGGGGAAATGTCTTTTTTTTATTATTATTTGGGTGAACTGACCCTTTAAGTTCCAGTTCTCACACACATAAAGACACACACACATACACACTTGCATTCTCTTCTTTTCACTGTTTTGCTCTTGAAATATTGACATTGGCTGACTGATTGGTCTGATGTCTCTCTATCTTTTGTGTACATGTTCATGTGAAAATGTGTGTGTTTTGGAAGTAAGTGTGTGTGTGTGTGTGTGTGTGTGTATGTGTGTGTTGAGCGGTGCAGTGTCAGCAGTATGTGCTGCAAGTATTGACCCAGGCCTGTCCTCTGCTCTGACTGGCTCTTGTCCCTAACTTGTCATCTCTCTCTCTTTCTCACAGTGAATCCCTTAATGGTTGATCTCCTTGTGACTTGATCAATGTTTTTATATTCATTGTAAATTTCCAACAACTACAATTCTATAAGCTTTATCCTTTAATGAACACATCCCTGTGTGTTATTTGTGCCTTTATTGTCAAAGCATTATTCTGCATGGAACACTTTGCTGTAAAACACATTCATCTGATAGGGGTTAGAGATATGAGTGACCTCAGTAATGTACAGGGTGGTACCTGAGAGCTCAGCTATGCTTTTAACCCACAAACAGGTTCATATAATGCTCTTCACTGAGTAATGGTGGAAGGTCAAATCATCAGAGGAGGGTGCCTTTTCTCCTGTGGACAAACCTAAATATGAAGAATGTCTCACCTTTTTTTCTGAATGTGTAAATGGACTGATGATTTATTTCCTATATTCCACATTTTATCAACACTCACCTAGTTTACATTCTAAAATGCACCCCGTCGCTTACACCACTCTCACTTACACTCTTTCTTTTAGTGCATCACTCTCTCTCAGGAGGGTAGAAACTACTCATTGAGGTGTGTGAGGGTGCCGGCCAGAAACAAAAGGCTTTGATTTCCCTCATTTCATTTCATAATCCAATCAATCAGACTAAAACAGCTTGGTTCCTTTTCTGTCCTCCCCTAACCAACCAACCATACATATTTACACACACACACATAGGGAGCACCTCCTAAATGCATGTGGAGCAGGTCGTTCCAGTAGTGGGGAACCCCCCCCCCCCCCCGGGGTTAGACCACTCTATGTGTTATTGATTGCGTTGCTGTTGCATGTTGTGCTCAATCATGTGTTCCATGCGTCTAGCGTTGTCCTCTCCCACCTGGCCCATTAGATTAGGCTAATGCATTCAACCATTGATTAGTCATTACACTCAGACCTGATCAGCCAATCGCCTACCTGCTTTGACTCTACTTGACCTGTGAACCCTGGCTCTGGTGTCATCTCACCAGCTCTAACATGTTAAACACACCTACATA
This sequence comes from Thunnus maccoyii, assembly GCF_910596095.1. Lineage (NCBI taxonomy): Eukaryota > Metazoa > Chordata > Actinopteri > Scombriformes > Scombridae > Thunnus > Thunnus maccoyii. The sequence goes on along the minus strand of NC_056537.1, from coordinate 20,410,532 downwards.
CGCACAGCTCACAGCTCTATCCGATATGTTTCATGTAGGGTTATAGTAGGTACGGGTTCAGCCGGGTTCACTACCTGTATGATATTCGATACTGATACTTTCCTAATCACATGCAACAGAGAGCTATAGATTGTATCATCAAGCATGCAACGGTTGTACCTGCCATTGATCTTGAAATTTACCATGAATGAGCTTGTTAATTTGAGCGCAATAAGAGCTCCCTGCAGAAGTCAGAGTGAAGCGATATATGAAATGTTTTCATCTCTTTCTCAGCCTATAAGGGTTGTATAAGTCTGTCTCCTGTGCTAATGGAATGTAAGCACATTTACTCAAGTACTGTACTTAAGTACAGTTGTAAGGTACTTGTACTTTACTTGAGTATGTCTGTTTTTTGCTACTTAATATTTCTACTCCAGTACATTCAGAGGGAAATATTGTACTTTTGACTCCTAATTTTATCTGACAACTTCAGTTACTAGTTACTTTGTAGATGAAGATTTTATTCTTGTAGATTATCAGCAGTGGTTAAAGGAATATACCACAGATTTAGCATTACACTTATACACTGTTGTCTGCCTCAAAATGGACACTTAAAAGTAAAAAAAAGTATCAAAATTGATGCGGCACAACCGCAATTAACAACAACTCTTTTATTCCATACATTCATTCCTCTTCATACACTCTGGAGTATTATGCTCGTAGCGGCTAATGTAGCCTCGAGCCGCTAGCCTCAAGCAGAAATGAGTGGGGGGCTACAGAAATCACTTCAACTCCACACAGCAAGATTTTTTTTAAGTTTTCAAACTTTTTGTCTTCATCCCCAACAGATTTTATTGTGACATCGCTTTAGGGAAGTTATCAGACTTTTGCACAGCTCTTTCTGGAGACACAAAAGCAACTTTTTAATTTTTTTTGCATATGCAGTAGTACTCCCCAAGACCTGCGAACAGGCTTAGATGTGTAAAATCTGTGCACTTTCCCTTTAAAGGTAGCTTTACCTTAAACCACTACAACATTAAAATGCTGCTTAAACATGAATGCACCATCCAATAAATACATTTTAGAATTTTTACCAAATAAGATGAACTTGAAATTGAGTTTGTTTAAATTACAATATTTCAAATTTTACTTAAGTAAAGGATGTGCGTGCCTCCTCTACCACTGGTCCCCTGTTCCTGTATGAAATTGTGTCTCTGTCAGCTGCGTCCAACCATCCAATGTCAAGACTCTCACCTTGACAGTTGTGCTTAAGAAATAATAAGTCCCCTTCTCCCTCCACTCCCATCCTCCTTATTTGCTCTTTTCCTTCTTTTCCACCCTCTCCACAATATTGAGTATGTCTGTGAGGAATAGCTGTTTTAGGGACAGGCCCATTGATGTGTGTGTGTGTTTGTGCGTGTGCGATGCAAAGCACAGAGCTGAGTGATTGGGGATAGATGTCCTTATTGGATATGAGCTGGCTACTCCGTGGCTCTGCATTAAATTTGTATTGAATAGGAAATTAATGATTGGATAATTTTATTGATGTTTCTGGTATTGAACATATAAACAAAATGTTCTTTTGAAGCATTGTGTGAGTGTTGCACCCTGTGGGGGAGGGAGCAGTCCCAGTTGTGCTTAAGAAAGAATAAGTCCATGTTAAGTCCATAGTGTATTGGAAAAGCGAGCGAATGGATCGATGGGGCCTCGGTGCTTGAGACACACTTTAATTGTATTATTTTCTTTCAGATTTCTGCCCTCTCATATCCATCTCAACACAGCAGTGACAGATTTGATATGTATTGCCGACATTGTCATGAGGACAGATTTGAATTTATTGAACAGTTTCAAAAAGGAATTTGTTCTGCTTTTATTAGTAGACCCATATGGGGTTGTAGTTATAGTGTAGTGTTTGACAAAGGGACTGTTTTTTTTTCCGTCGGTGTTGCAAGTGCTCTGATGCATTTTTGTGTACGTCGAATCAATACAGCACCGCCGCCGCTTGAAAGTCTTCAGAATCAAACACTTACAACTTTCTCAAAGTAGAGACGGACTGTTTCTTTTACTGTGAGTCGAATGGGAACAGATCAAAGAGATGAGAGATGGCGAGACTCTGAGTGGAGGAAACTTGTTTAATTAAAATGAAGCGATGAAGGGGGATAGAGGGATGTTCTTTGATGCGTGTTCCGGACGCGCCGTGTACGTTATGCAGTTATTACACACAATTTTTGTTTAAGAGGTTCCAGCAGAGGGTGGGACAGTAGGAGGTGTTGCAGATGCAAGGAAGGAGAGAAGGAAGGAGTGAGCTTGATGAAGTTTCTGATTATCCCACCTCCTCTGGCACAGGGAAGAATTACTGAATGCCATTTGGGTCAGTGCTCTTTATGGAACTACATTTATGAAATACATCTCTCCCCCTCTTTCTTTCTCTCTTTCCGTCTGTCCCTCTCTGTATCTCTCCCTTCCTCCCTCTCCTCTAATTGGAGATGCAATAAAGGTGTGTGGGGTCAGTGGTTCTTCAAGGTGAGGCCGCATGTGTGTCTCACTCTAATGTTCTCCTCCAGACACACGTGCAACCGGCGGAGTAGTTCCCGCCGCTCCAATCTCACATTTTCTGCCTTGCTCACAGAAACCACAGACCTTAAACACCTCAAATAACTTAACTCACCCTGCTCACCTATTCTGTGTTAACTTTCTTTCACTAATATATGGCTGTATCAGTCTGTAGCGCCACGCTTCGTGCCCTGACCTCCTCTCTCAACTCTGTTCCGTGTCCTTGTGCCAGCCTGCTAAGCCAGAGGGCACGCTGAGGGTGAATCAGAGACACAGCTCTGCCAACACACTCAGTGGGAGAGGCCCTGCCAAGGGTGCCAAGGCCTCGAGAGAGAGAGAGAGAGAGAGAGACAGAGAGAGACAGAGAGAGAGAGAGGAAAAAAGGAGGATGTTGGGGGGAGGGCAGGGAAGAATTTGGAGTGTGAAGATAGAAGTGAATGACTCAAAGGAGAAGAAAAAAGAACCTCCAAAAAATACAAAAACAGGAGTTTTGTTGTGGGGTTTGGAGGAGAATATATATCACAAGAATGAAAAGAGAATGACCTTTTCTGCCATTCTTCCTCGATTGTGTTTTTGTGTGTGTGTGTGTGTGTTGAAGATTCAGAGCTGTTGCAAAGCCACAAGCTCATGATAAAGTACAAGCTCTTTGTCTGAGGAGCACACTAACCCAGTACCATTCAAGGCCAGTAGGGGTCATTGTAGTTCAACTGACTGAGCTGCGAGAGCTGATCAGTGAGGGTGGAAGCTGCGGGACAGGCAGCTTCTGTTCATTTTCTCATGAACTCTTTTTTTTGAATGTATGGGATTAGAATTCTGCATTTATTTCAACAAGCAAATTTTTCTCATCTTTTTTTATTCTGTTAAACTTTTTTAATGATAGTAGGATGCATTTAATAGCTGGTGACCCCTGCAGAAGGCCTGGGGTCATTTATGTAGGCTTGAAGCACCTCTCACACAAGTAAGTAGTGTTGCTAATGACACAAAGCTCAGTGGGTCTTTTGATTTAACTCCTTTCCTTAAAATGTTTTAATACAAAGTACCAAAAGTGAAAAAGTGTTGCGTAAGATAAGGTTAGCTTTTGTGAATGAGCAGAACACCACCCTCTGCTTTACCTTGCCGGTTGAGCCTAATTGATTAGCATTTGGGAAGGCAATTTAATGTCCAGGTTGAAGAAGGCTTTGCAAAGTCTTTGCCTCCAGGTATTGTTTGAGACACCATTGTTAAGGAAATAATTGTAGAGTCTGTTCCCTTTAAAAGGCTTCCTCTTTCACCAAGGCTGCTGGAGTGCTGAGGAGAGACAAACTCTCTCTCTCTCTCTTTCTCTATGCATGCCTATTCATGTTTGTGCTTCATGCAGTTCAACAACACCCATCTCTGTTTGTAGATCATATTTAAATGTGTTAGGATGGATACAGTCTTAAAAGTAAATCGTCTCATTTTGCTAAACATTTTGTGAAAGCACAATGAAAGTGACTGGGATGTTGAGGGTTTTAGAGTTGTAATAAATTTATAAATTCTATATTCGTGGAATCTCAACTCTTATTCTGCTTCTCTTAATTTGTGTTTACCAAACACTTGCATGCCACCATCGCCATTGACCTCCAGCAGATGAATATTAGATGAAGCAGCAGCCAATATGTGAATAGCTGAGTTCAGGACAGCAACGATTTTAATGGCAGCGAGCAGCCATTAACAGTATATCTGAAAATAGACAGAGGATTTTCCATAGATCATTAATGACGGGAAATCTATCCCTCTTTCCCTTCCTCCATCCCTTGATATATATCTCTTTTCTCCTCTCTTTCTGTTTTTCTACCTTTACTGTATTTCACTCATGTCATTTTTTTTTTATTTGTGCACATTATATTTCAGCTTCATCCCACTGCTGGTTCCCACTCAAAGGCTCTCTCTTCGGAGACAGAGGCCTTTCTGGACTCGCTATTAAAATGCGTCAGATATTTGAATAGAGCCCACTAATGTCTGTTTAGTATATAATCCACGTCCCCTCCTCCCATATTCCTTGTTATTCTAGTTTAGTGCTGTAATCAAGCAGGGCTTGCCAATAAAGTTTATTGTACGGAGCTAAGTGTCAATATCACACACACACCCAGGGCAGAGAGGTCCCTTTAATTAGAATAGGAGAGAGAAGGCTCTGTGTGTGTGTGTGTGTATGCATGCCTATGTGTGTTTGTGCATGTGTTTATATGTATGTTTGAATTTTCTTTGTTGGTTTTAATCATCGGAGACGGTAATGCCATTCAACGTTAACCGTAGGCCTGTTCTTTGTAATAGTGACAGTGTGTGTGTGAATAAAAAATTTGATGCTGGAAGTAAAAAAAACAAAACAAAACAAAACATAAATGTGACACCAACATCAAAAAATTTCACTGCTTTTATGAACAAATCAATTCTAGCTTTACATGACTATCGAGCCTAGATGTTTTGAATCCGTGTTGAGTCTGAGCAAACAATAATCCCCGTTATATGAAGTATTGATTAGACCTACTCCCTCACTGTGTGGCTTTATTAAAGGTACAGTAAAGGTCTTTATGATGATGGTGTAACCTGACGGGAGAAAAACTTTCACAACTCCTGCCTGCCAGCTCCAAGTGAAAACAGGCACTCTTTTTTATAGCCGAGCCACATTCAAGGTATTTATCAACCCTCTCTATAGTCCTCTGCAGAATATGATGCTGAAAAATGTTGACATTTTCAGCAGCCATCTAATTCAGTGTAAATCATTTTAAATTTCTGTGAGTATAGGAGCCAGTTCCCATTTTTCCTCCCTCTACTGTTTGCTATTTTCCTATTAGGCCACTTACAAACAGCCTGGTTAATATGTAGAATCATATTACTGATATGAATTCTTTGATAAAAGACAATTTGAGCAAGGGCAAAATTGAAAACACCTCCCACTCTTAAACACAGAGTCCCGTGGTAGTGAGGGGCGGGCTCGCAGCCTCAATCAAATAGTAAAACACAAAACCATTTCCCCATTACAATGCAAAGAGATTAAAGACAGATTAAACGTACTGTATGGGAGCCGGGGCCGACCACACGATAGCTGTGTGTTCTGACGAGAAGAGGAGATGATGAGACGGGAGAGGAGAGGAGAGAGGAGTGAAGAAGAGAAGGGAGGCGAAGGGTAAACGCACGGCGCGGTGAGGGAGAGCAGATGGAGGAGTAATTTGCGTGGGATGTGGTAGATGGGGGAAACATGGCTGTGTGTCAGTGCTGAGCGATGCCTCCCGTTCTGAAAGAAATCAATTTAGGGCGGGACGGGGACGCCGTGCATACAATAATTGAATATTACTGCTTACTATCTCCTTCACATGCAGCTACTCTGCTCTGCAACCGTGAACTGTATGGAGAAGTGAATCAGGCGGTGGAGTGGGAGATAGGGGTTAGGGCAAAAATATTGAAGAGGTTCAAGCACTGCACAGATAATAAGTTGATACTCTCTTCAAGTTAGTACATGATTGAGAAGAGGAGGAGCTGAATTGGAGTGTGTGTGTGTGTGTGTGTGTGTGTGTGTGTGTGTGTGTGTGTTTCTACTGTGTATTTGTCTATAAGAGTCTTTGCCGCTGTCTGTCTCTCTCTTCTCTCTCCCTGTCCGTCCGTCTGTCTGTCTTGTCTGCTTGTGCGGATCTGGACTCTGACCTATCAGATATGTCAGTTCTGTCTGGGCCACATGGCATGATCAATAATCACAACTGTTAATCAATGAGCTTTTAAATAAGCATCGACCCTGCTTACAAGGTTAGCCTCGTTTATTGGTTTACATTAGGCTAAGTAACACAATCAACTACTCATAAGAGCAGATATGTCTTCAAATGATCAAAAGAAAAGTTGTGTAAGATGTATAGTGTGTCCTTTTTGGTATCTCTTCATCAACATGGAATGTGGTTATTTCTCACCATCATGTGAGCTCCCATTCAGTGGTGGGAAAAAAATATGTAAAAAGAACCTACAGTATATGTGTTGGCATATATAATAACACTACAAACAGTGAAACAGTGTTTGCTTTGAGTGTTTTTAATGAAAGTTAATTTTCTGGTTTGCCTGGGTTATTTTTCCAGAATATATTCTGCTAAATTGCCCAGCACTTGATAAAGTCATCTGGAAAACTGCACCACAGAAAGTCTGAATGATACCGAATGTGTTGGGACGTTTTCTGTGAATTTTCTGTATTAAAAAAAATAGAACAGAACATAGGTCTCCACCTGTGATTAAACGACAGAAAGTTTTCTATTACTGCAGCTCACAATTAGTCCTGAATTGATTAAATCAAAGTTAATTCAATCTTTAATTTGCACCTTATTTCCACATGATTCCTCTGTACAAACGCTCATTAATTCTTTGAAATGATATTGGACTGCTCTGTTATACTATCATTTAATCATCTCTGAACATAATAATCATCCATATATCATGGCGGATGATCAGGAAACATTTAATTAGGATAATTACTCATTAATCCACCGAAGGGGCTTTTTTGGAAGGTGCCTCGCACATTGTTTGCACTGTTTGTGTGCAGATGAGTGTGTGTATGCATGTGTTTTGCCTACATGTGCGTGCGTGCATGTGTGTGTGTGTACATATGCATGCAGCCTGGTCTCGGTAATATTCGTCACTGTCTGATTTACTGTAGTGAGGTTGCCGTAGCAGGCTGGGATCCACTGCATTTGTCTCCATTTCTTAATGGTATTTCAACAGCTCCTACACCATCGGCCATTTCTCATTTTAATGACTGGAGAAATGACTGTGTGTGTGTGTGTGTGTGTGTGTGTTTGTGTGTGTTTATGCACATATATGTTTTTTTTTTACTCTCAGTAGGATACAAAGATAGAGCAAGGCTACCTGAGCTGCTGCTTTGTAAAGACAAAACAACATCAACAATATTTCTTTGCTTGAGTGGGAGTTCTGATTGATGTGGTAGTGACTGGTGGCTATTGAAGTGACTACTGTTACACTGGTTGACGTGATTGAAATTGGGTTTCTCTTCTACCCTGCTCACACAGATGATTCCCCCCCCCCCCCCCCCTCCTTCTTACACACACACTCAAACACAGAGATGGTTCCTACAAGATCTGACAATTACAAGAGGGGCTTTTAATCAATCTGGAATGCAGCTCGGAGGGGCGAGTGATGGCAGGGGAGGAGGAAAAGGAGTGATTACTCCCTCTCAATCTTTCTCTCTCTTTCTCTATCGCTCCCTTTCTTCCTCTTCCTCCCTTTGACGCTCTCTCTTCCTCACTTTTGCTTTTTGTGGTGTCCATGCCCTGTGATTTCAGTCGGAGACTATCTAAACAAACCCTTTCCTCACTTCCCTCTCCTTCTTCTCCTGTTTTTCCCCTCCCTCCTAGCGCTTCATGTTTGACTATTAGTTGACATGCACACAGGGAGCATCGCTCATCTTCCCAATTTCTCCTCCTCTTGCCTCGCTCCCACCCCACCTCACCCCACCCCTCTCCTCCTCCTTCTCACTTCTTTCTCCTGCTCCATGTATAACTATTAGCAGACATGCTCTCAGGGAGTCTGATGAATATTTTAGCAGCCGCAGGGAGGGGCTCCAGTCCTCCTCCTCAGCTTCCAACACAACTAATGGACCAGAGTCAGTGTTTTCCCTCGCACAACTTTACATTGTGCTCTAGGTTACTGCACTACACTTGAGCACACTTGACATTAGACTCTGCTTTGTTTGCTTTGTCCAGGTTGGATCAGACTTGCATTAGTGCTTAGCTGGATTGGGAACACTGGGATTGGTTGGACTGTAGCTGGAGTGTGTAGCACACGTTGAGTTGACAGATGGCAGAAGCCAAACATTTTCACAACCTTTTTTTACACCTAAATGTCAAGAGATGGAATAGACTCTTAATGCTCATCACAAAACTTTTTTTTTCCTCAATGATTTACCCACTCTACTTCTATCTTTTGAGGACAACAATAGTTAGACTTTGCTAGAGGCTTAATGTATTAGGTGATATAGTGTAGGAGTATAGTATTAGTGAGTACTGGACGAGGGGGAAAGTGCTTTATCCACTGCAGCCCCTCTAACCCCTAACAAATCAAAACACTTTCACTTTTTTACACATAGACTGTATTTTACATAAAATTTTCACTTTTTTTACAACAGTTTTCGTATAGAGTTTTGGCCTCGTTCTTTAACACTTTTTGTACTTATACCATTTTTAATTGTTAGCTTTTTATACATGATTTTCCTTTTTTTCCTTTTTCTTTTAATTTTCAGTTGTTTCCATATTGCTACACTATGAGTCATGATATGCTTTACTTTTGATTTAATGCCATTATAAGGCCATTACTCTATTCCTTCGCACTGACGACATCTGTGGCCGGAGGTGTTATGTTTTCAAGTTGTCCGTCTGTCCCTCCCATTCTTCCATGATTGGATATCTCTGGAATGCCTTGAGGGAATTTCTTCAATTTTTGCACAAACGTCCACTTGGACTCAAGGATGAACTCATTAGAATTTGGTGGTCAAAGGTCAAGGTCACTGTGACCTCATAAAGCATGTTTTTGTCCATAACTCAAGAATTCATACGATAATTATGAGTTTCACACAAATGTGTAATAGGATAAAATGATGAAGTGATGACATTTTATATCCACATTGTCAAAGGTCAGCTTCATTGTAATATCATAATGTTCTGCAAAAACACTTTTCTGGCCGTTATACAACACCATAACACAGGAACAGAAGGGGAGATTGTGACCATATTTCACATTTGGTTGGATACTGAATTGATGACACTAATCTTGGGTTCCCACCTTGAAACTGTGGTGATTGTGTAGATCTTCTGTGCTGCTGGGTTGAAGATGTGTGTGAAGTACCCACATTTTAGAATTCGTGCTTCTTTGCAACAACATGAGGCGGTATTTCTAGTTTGACTTGTTTCAAAAAAATTTAAATTGAAAATCTGCATTGACTTGCTGGTACTTAAGATCTGTATGTCTCAGCTCTAAATGTATATCATGGTATTTCAACTTTAATTCCAAGGTTTAGCGTGTGACCATTGTGTGTATGATTGTTCCACGTGGATACGTATCTCTTCAGGCTATTTTCATGTTTCTCAATCACAGTTCTCACAACAGTTTATGCATTTCTTGTTGCTTTCACACAAAAACCAAGTGTATATGTACAAATATACATATACAAGTGGTCCAGTGATGCATTGTGTTAACCTCTGATAAACATTGATTACACTGTTTATCTAATAATCTTATTTACTCTCAGACGTATTTATGATTATGGTCCTTGCAAAGTATTTCTGCCAAATGTCAGTAACTCTCAAACATGAATGTTTCATAGGCTTCAGTACTCTGATAGTGCCATAAAAATATTTGATAATAGGAAACACAGAGAGTCCGCTGGAGCTCTGACAGTCACTAGAAGCACATTCATGGCCTTTTGTAAAAGTTTCTGTGTGGTACCTGTGTTGTAGCTGAGCTAACGGCTCTACTATGAGAGGCTCTCTGGTGTGTGTGTATGTGTGTCAGTACATAGCAGTAGCCCTGCTGTTTATCATGTTAATGTTACCGTCATCACTCGTCAGCCCTGAATATCTTGTAAAGCCCTGAATATAGCACAGTTAGTTATTGGCAGGTTGTGCGTTGTGTTTACTGCCACAGAAAAGGAATAAATCTTTGGGTTATCTGCACGACGTCAGCTCTCTGTTGTCTCTTATCAGGCTTACTAACGCGACCAGCAGCTCTATGACAGTCAGAAACTGAGGCTACAGTTAACAGTGTTCTGATATTTATACTTGGCGGCATTTCTTTTCTGAGAGTCTAATGTACTGTTAATAAACATTGTACATTATCTGACTATTTCCTGCTCTTTAAAATAATTGTTTCTTTCCTCTTCAGTTACAGATATCGTGATTTATCATAGATTATTTCTTTGATATATTGTATATCACAGAATCATCTTTGTTGTGATATATCGTTATCATGGGAAGAATATCATGATAGTATCGTATCATGAATTCATCAGTGATTCCCACCCCTAGTGTATAGGACGGTTACCACGCCAAAAGATTTTTTGGGGAAGTGTAAGGCCAAGTATCAGAGGGGATTAACTTTTTTGTTTTGCATTTCTAAATAGTTCCTTATGAGGAACATTTGTAGGCATTTGTTTTTTTTCCTGCACTGTCATTTGATACCATTGATCATAAAATCCTACTTCATAAATTACAGACTATAGATTTAAATGAAGCCACACTTAACTGGTTCCTCTGTTACCTTACAGAAAGAACTCAGACTGTTGTTACTGATGGTGCTCAGTTAAGTCCTCTTACCATCAGAAATTGGGTTGCTACAGGGGTCTTTCCTTGGTCCTTAGCTGTTTACATTATACATAAATAACATAATTCTTCCTAATTTGATACTTCAATGTCCATTTTTTTGCAGATGATACAATTTTATATGGCCCAGGCTCTACCCCAGCCCAGGCCCTGACTTGTCTTCAGTCTGTCTTTGATGTTTTCCAATTCCTTAATCACAGACTAGATTTAAATACAGAAAAGACCAAGTACATGGTATTTTCCACCTCCACTGGTGACTCTGACTATCCTGCCATTACAACATTAAATGGTACCCATATTACTCTTGCTGTCATACAAATACTTGGGAATTTGGCTTGACAGCAGATTATTATTCAAGATTCATATTCAACATTTGACTCAGAAATTAAAAATTCTTCTTGTATAAAATCAAAGGATGTCTGTCTTCTTCTAACTATGAGACTACTGTGCAGTCAACCTTCATGTCTGTCCTTGACTATGGAGATATTCTGTATTGTCATGCTGCCCCATCAACACTTCAGCAGTTAAACCCTGTGTACCGTAGGGCATTATGCTTTATCACAAATGACAAATTTCATACTTATCATTGTTCTCTGTATCACACAGCTGGATTGACTTCCTTACAGTCAAGAGAAAAAAAAACATCTCATGTTATTCATATATAAAGCTCTACTGTTGAAGCTTCCAAACCCCCTCACATCTCTCATTTAAATCTAGTAACTCCAGTACACCATCCAGTAACTACTTAACCTTAGATATCCCTCATGTATGCACTTATGTTGGCAGAGCTGGTTTTAGGTACTATGCACCTTTTAAATGGAATGAATTGCAAGCTGCCCTCAAACTTGAGTCTTGCATTCTTCTTGAAGATTTTAAATCTTTATTATCTGATGTTTTTATGATTCTTGTAACTGTTTTTTATTCCTTGTTTACTGTCTGCTGATTGTGTTCTTGTCTTATGAATGTTTCTTGTTCTGAGGTTTCTCTTAGAAAAGAGATCTTAAACTCAATGAGACCTCCTGATTAAGAGGATATATTCTGTCATGCTGACTTGACTTAAGCAGTGATAAAGGGGCAGGTTAGTTTGGTGGCAGTGATGAACTCATTGATGAAGGGAATAAACTGGCATAGGGATTGCCTCTGATGTTTTGAGAACATCAGAGGCAAAATGTGCTTAAATAATTGAGAAAAACTGTAATAACACAACTCTTACCACAGCAGCCACATCTGCCATGTCCAGCTGTCAGTACAGACCAATGGCTGCGTGACTTAAGACACTGTGTGATGTTATGCACTGCACATATCTTTCTTCTCACTTGTGTATGTGTGAATATCCTGGACCATTTGTGAGTTTAATGTTTTGAAAAGCACATTTCTGCCACTAAAGGTTCAGTCAAACTGACTCAACATTGTCAGGCAGTATCTTATTATCCTTTAACTTGTCTTTCTCACCGCTTCACTTCCCTTTCTTCCTTTCACACCTTTCGTGTCTTGTCTCTCTGTGTGGTACAATACACGGTGTGTGTACATTTACAGTGTGTGTGTATGTGCACGCTAATCTTTAGATGAGGGGCTGGTGGTTAAATCATGATGCATAGTCCAGGGCTGCTCTGGCCACTGTCATTAATCAGTACAGGGGCGGGGGACGTATCTGCTTTTTATCCATCTCTTAAATCAGTCACTGCAGCTATCGGCAGCCCCCCCCCACCCTCCCTCCTCCCCTCCTTCTTCTCCCTCCCACCCTGCCCCCCTCCCCCCACGGGCCGCTGATTGAAGTGGCATTGTTTGGGAGACAAGCGGCGCTCAATCAATAGGCAGTCTCACTAAATTACCGTTTGCATGAAAAATGAAGGGCCGCCCAACCTGACTCCATTCAGCTGGGGATGTGCTGTGTGTGCATGAGTGTGTGTGTTGTTGTGTGCAGATTGGTGTGAGAGATAGGAATATGTGGATGGGACGTACTGTAGGGAAGAGGAGTGTGTGTGTGTGTGTTTGTCAGGGGACAGAGAAGACAAAGTGGGCAGGTAATAGAAGTAGGATATGCCCCTCCCTCTACTACAGTGTAAAATCTTTGGTAGACCACCTACAGCTGCATAGGGATGCAAGAGAAACAAGAGCTCAAGGTTTCCTGGTCATGTATTGATGAAGACTTGTTAAGGATTTCTCCTTTGGGCCTTATGACCCTGACACAGTGACCCTCACCCTTCCCCTTCACCCTTCAACTTTACCTTTCACCCTCACCCCTGACTGACCTGCTCTGTCTACGTTTTTGTTTATCTCCGACCTCTCCACTGCTCTGCTGAGAGGAATCCAGGATGGATAGATCTTTCTGGATTTTTTTATTTGAGTGTGAACACATGTAGAGATCTGCTGTTGAAAGAATGGACTTTCCTGACATGCAGCGTGTGCGTGTTTTTGTATAGATATGGATGGCCAAGGTAGGTTGGAGTGAGGTCCCAGCCTTTCTGCCTGTATGTGCTCCGCCCTGACCTCTGGCTATTAATCATCTCTAGATCTGTGTTTACCCTCAGTTCAGCTCCCCAGCACACAGGCACCTAGAGGGGCAATTAGAGAGGAACTGCCGCCCCAGCGCAGAGGATTGCCCCCCTCTTCTAGTCACACACAGGCACACAAACACACACATAGAGTGAGCTTCTGAGAAGCAGGACTTAGCCGCACCCAGAGAGCTAGCTATAATGTTTTTATTTACTTTAAAAGCATCCTGCTGTTAATACAAGTGGCATATTACAGTGCTGCCATTATATTTGTATGGGAGAGAGTTTGCGCATCTCTTTGTTCAATTGCGTTAGGTGTGTATGCGTGTGCGTACATGTGCGCGTATGTCTCCCACCCCCACAGGGCATACCAAACATGCATTAGTATAAGTTGTGCAGGCTGAGCCTCATCCAGTGTACATATGGTAATGGATGGTGTGTGTGGAACATGTCAGCCACCTCATCGTGTAAAAGCCTTCGTGTACAGGAGGGAGCATAGAGGGCTGGCAGGTAGGCATTAGGCAATATAATGGCCTCTATTTTTACTCCATGGAACACAGTTGAAGAGGCGACGCTTATGAAGCTTTCAAAAAAGCAGACACGCAGGTGGGGAGGGGTGTTATGAGTGGGTAAGTGAGAGAATAAAACTGATTTTCAAATCGCCTGACTGTTGGACCCGTTTGTCTGTGCCAGTGTGTCTGAGAACAAGTGCATACGTGTATTTTTGTTTTGTGTGTGTGTGCGCGCGCACATATCTTGTGTCTGTGTATTAACAAAGCCAATAATGAGCAGTCCAGTGGTGATGTGTAATCCATGTTGTTTTTATTGCTCAGATTGATCAGAGGAGTGGAGAAGAGAGGCTTTTTAATGACCTGCTCTGATCTCTCACCATCTGGATTGTGCTGCTTCTAACTGAAATACTGCCTCGTCCACTTCAGAGCAAAATCAACCTCTGCGATCCAAACCGGACCAAATATTGATAAGGTCATCATTTAGTCATTTCTTCAAATGAACTTTTCCTTGAACTTTTGTCATTAATTTCAGCACCTACATACATTTCTACACACTCACATACATGTCTGCAGTCAGAAGGAGTGTGCCAGGGTCTTGTGCTGAGTGGATGTAGGCCTGCCCTGGGCCCAGGGAGGTAGTTAATCTCTGTGTGTATGACATGTGTGAGCTCAGGGTATTGTACTGTATGTTTCCCTCTCACTCAGCTGTACTTAATGTAGCCCATAAAGGCTACACAACAATAAGCTACGCCTGGCACTCAGGCCACCATTCTGCACTACACTAGCCCGCTGAGCAGGATAAATGACTCCTATAAACCTGTCACACACATACATACACACACATACTAGAGCGTGCACAGACTATAGAAAGTCATCTCTCTGGCTGTGGAGGATCTGCTGTGGTTCTCGGTGTGTGTGAAGTTTCTTTCAGTCTGCGTGGTGTACGTGGTAATAACTGGAGCGATGCTCATAAAATCTGAGGACAGAAATATGGACGGAGAAGGCTTCAGGTTATCTGGGATCCTCACACTCAGAAGATATTAATGGAGGGATAGCATTCATGTGATGGTTTCATTATGCATTTGTGCATCAGTCCCAATTGATGTGATCCCTTTCTATTCCTTCACCCCGGCCCAGTGTTTAATCAGTGGCTGAAGACAGATCCAACTTCCTTAATGTCCTGGACCTCCCTCTGCATCTCACCCAAGAAGACTGATCTACATTAAGAGGGGATAAAATAGCCCCTCCATGTGATGGCTAGCCACAGTGTTCATAAATGAATGCCATTTAAAATCCATAAAACTGTTATTCTGCATAATACCCTATGAATATATGTGTGTATGAGAAGTAGTTAAGTGTCAGTGGGTGTTGTGTGGCTGGCGATAGATGGCCCGGGGATATGTTTAGGTGTATGTGCTGTGTTTGTGTGTGTATGTTTGCATCTCACACTGGGTTTGATATGACACACCACAATTATGAGTCTCTGAGAATGAGAGGATTTTATCTATCATTTTTACAAAAACACCCACTAACCGTCCTGACTGAGTGCATTGTAGTGGGAGCAGTGAAAGAGCTATTAGTCTATTTATGGATCCAGCATGGTGTTTATCAGTCACAGACTGACTGTGGCACAGACAGCATCATCTGGCCCCTCATGTTGCTTTTAATGATTTTCCTGTTAAAGATGTTAGTGTCATGTTGCTCTTGTTATTTTCACCGTTGTCCTGGCAACCACAGATGAAAACGGTGCATACAGGTTTAGTGGCACCCAACTTGATTTTGATAAAAATGGAAATGTGATGTAAATCCGAATATTTATTCTTTCACTTAAAAAGAAGAAAATGAAAAAGGCTAAACACATTATCTCTGTATTTTTATGTCTTGCCTATTTTGGCACCAGCCATGGTATTCATAAATAAACCACATAGATAATAGTCGTCGACGAGAAATCCATTTTCATTCTTGATATTTATTCAAGCAGTTCTCTCCCATGTTTATACAATCCAGAGTATTAAAAGATTGATTCAATTTTATGTTTTGGAATAAAATGCAAACAAAAACAGATGCTTGTGTCTTTCTTTCCCCTCTCTGAGCTGAGAAGGTATTGTGGTTTATGTAAACCATAGAGCTCTGAGCTCTATTCTGGTCGTGGAGCTTCCCAGAAAGAAAGAGAAGGCAGAGATGGTGAAGGTAGACCGCTACGCTATACAGCAGGAATACTGTGTGGGTGAGAGCAGAAGGCTTAAAGACGTTGTCTGTCTGAGGCTTGGTACAGCTGGTATAATATGACCTGATTTTAGTTACTATAATAGGTTTGTGTACCAACCTACAGCCCAACCTACTGGATAGACTATTAATTTAGTTGGAATAGCTTGAAGCCTGAATCTTAAACCTGTGTTATGCCAAATTTAAATATTAGTTTCTGAAGAAGTAAAACATCAAGACTTTCATTCAATTATTGTTTTTTGCAGTGTTGTGGCGGGACTCATGACATGACTGTTAGAAACTGTTCTTCAGATTGTTTTTTTCTCTCTGAAAGATTGGTGAATTGTGGATAATCTGTGGATTGGATCTTAGCCTCACAAAGTTTGCAGTCTTTCGAATTTCCAAACCATAAAATGGCAAACAGACAGACATGAGACCACTTTCTATTTTAGTTCATGTCTGCGGTGAAATTAAGGATATACATTTTCATTAATCAAATCTTCTCAAACTTGCTCGCTTGCAAGTAAAGTTCAAACATTAAACCGCAAGAAAAAAAAGTTAATTATAGTCATATCTTTTTCTGTGTAGGTTGACTCGTGGTATTACACATTCCCCTCAAGATCAGGTGACAACAGTGGTGGCTTGATTGTCATGGCCTTTCTTGGGTGATCTGCTTTGTTTATCATCTGCCATCTGTCTGTCTGCCTACAGGGTTTGCCTGGTTGACAGAGCTGCCACCTGTAACACAACTCTGGCCTCACTTAAATTGTGTGATTAGTTGTAAAGTTGCCAATCTCACTTTCCCAATCATTGTTTCCATTTTATATT
Organism: Thunnus maccoyii; assembly: GCF_910596095.1. Classification (NCBI taxonomy): domain Eukaryota; kingdom Metazoa; phylum Chordata; class Actinopteri; order Scombriformes; family Scombridae; genus Thunnus; species Thunnus maccoyii. Next base: position 20,393,636 of record NC_056537.1, on the reverse strand, counting down.
GTAGAAGCTATACTATAATACTACTAAATCTAATATTCAGAGCAGTTCACCACCATGTTCCCATTTTTTAGGTTTTGTACTGTAATTGTGTCTAGTTTAGTGTTAAATACTAACTTACACTGGGGAGTGAAGCAGGTTTAGCTTCCTTCTTTCACACTTACGTACTGCTTTGCATAAACACAGAGATTAATTACTGTCTAGTAAATCATCTGTATTTTTGTTAGGGAAGATGAGTTCAGTTTGTGGTTCAGGTGTATTTTCTCAGGTAGTTTTTAAAAAAAAGTGTTTTTGATTGGACACCACCAATAGTTTATTTCTTACCAGTATTGTAATTAATGTATTTATTCAATTATATCGGTCTGTTATCATCCTTTCAATAAATTACATTATAATCAGTTCCATCTGCAATGTTACTTATCTTTTTGACACGATATATTGCCATATCATCTTTTTGTCCCGCCTCATAGTGCATACACAGAGTCAGACTAATTACTGAACACTAATTAATGGCATATTGTCTGTGTTTTGTGTTGCTCTATGCTCATCTGTGGGACGGGCATGAGGGCGTCCGTACTGAGTATTGCGGGAGGGGTACTACAAAAGGTGGGATGGGTTGATTTTACATGGGTGCAGATATGCAGGGGGGAGTGGCAGCCAGACAAGGGGGTATTCAAAGCATCCTTCATGTAATTTAAATGCAATTATGCATTCCCCCACCCTGTTCCTCCACGGCTTACGGTGCTGAAGTGAATAACATGGGCGTATCTTCATCTAGTCCTGCCCAGGGAACTAGTGTTTCTGTCCGGACCCGCCTGTCTGAAAGCCTGGCTCCTGCCTCGGCTCCAGTCACCTGCTCCTCTTATTATTGGACATTATTCCACTGGCAGAGCGGAAAGGAAGAGAGGAGGGGAACTTTAATAGCACACCTGAATGGAGGGTGTCATATAATCAATGCATACAGGCCTGCATTACAGGCTGTCACTGAGACTCCATCACATACCAGCAGAGAGGAGGAGGGAGAATGGGATATTAACTCTTGTGAAAGGAGGGACGGGTATCGCTGGCCTGAAATTAAATGGCTTGCTCGAAAGGAGATGAGGCCAGAAATAAGGCACTCGTTGGAGTTCGGTGTACGTGTTTTGCACAATATTTGCCTCTCTGCTCCTGAACCTGTGGCCTCTGATTTGCTCTTTGTCTCACTCTCTTTCTTTCTGTTACCTCTCAGTGTGTTTTCAACACATTTTCAGCGATGCATTGATACAATCATAGAAATCGACTTCCAGTTGTTTCCATACATCTGACATCTAGTTAAAACTTCCTCAAACAGAACTTCCCTTAAGAAGTTTTCTGTTTTTATGCTTGTGTGTGTGTGTGTGTGTGTGTGTGTGTGTGTGTGTGTGTATTCAACTGCTGTCGTCAGCAGACTGTAATCCCTCTGAGCCTTCCCTGTTTATGTGTGTGTGTGTGTGTGTGTGTTTGTGTTAGTCCATTTTTTCCTGGTTTGGAAAATGCCGGACTGCATGTTTATGTGTGTCTGTGGGTGTGTATGAGAGATGTTCAGCGGAATGCCCTTTGATACAGAGAGAGCTTTAGAAATGCAATTTCCTTCCTTTCTGTGTATGCGTGTATTCATGTTGGGTTTATTAGAATATGAAAGTGTTGCGCCGCGGTGCCAGGGTTAGCCTCTCCCTCCGTCCGCTCCCTCGCTTTCCCCTTTCGCTCGTTCTTTGGCCTCCGTAGTCTCTCTGGCTGGCTCATGCATTAGAGATGAGGGGCTGCAGAGAAGAGGGAGACCAGCGCCAGGGGAGACCAACAGCTTACACCAGGAAGCTCACCATTATAAACAGGATCAACACGCCTCACATATCAGACACTTTCAAGTCTGTGTGTGTGTGTGAGTGGGTAGGTGGGAGGCGATGTAGTAGTTACAAATAGATGAGTGTGTGTTTTTAAGTTTTTATGTGCTCTCTTTTTTTAGTAAGACTGTCTTACTTTTTTACTTCTGAACCTGGTTTAAGAGGACATCATCAACACCGAACAGTGGATATGAGATTGCATGATGACCGAATGAAAGGGAAGGAGTGTAGAGTTGCAAGTGGAGGACTAGAGCAGAGACAGTAGGCCCTTGGTGGATGAGCCCCAGTCAACAGGATTTTGGGTTAATTAGAGAAAAGAAGCTTTTCTGTTCAGCAAAATGCTTGTTCTCTCCAAACTGTACTTCCAAGTCCCATTTACAGTACAATATGTGTGGGCTTGTATATGTAGGCTACACACAAATCAGAGTTCTTTCTCTGTGCTCTTTTCCCTCTCCATGTCTCTCTCTTTACTCACTCGCTTACTGTAACTTTTGTGTTTGCTCCTTGTTCATTGAGCTGTTTGACAATGCAGGGCGAAGAGTTGAGTCTCTGTTCTTGGTAGGTGCTCCAGACAGAGGGGCCACTTGTTCAGGGTCTTCCCCCTGGAGAGGACAGGGGGAGAGCAGGGACAAAAAGGGAGGCTGACCCCTGGGACTGGTTCTCTGTTTACTCATCAGCAGGCTGGGATGAGGTCAGCTTTGGTGCAGAGGCAAAGATCTGCGCGGGGGCACAGCCTGGATATGGAGGAGACAAAATCACCTTCCCTCTGTTGCGTTTTATAATGCTGGTATTTGATTGTCACTGTATACCTGGACTTTTTGGTTTATTAAATCTAGTTATCTAGTCCATCTGTAGATTTGGCGTTAGGGGCAATCAAGGCAACTTGTTAATGATCCACAATATAATCGATCCATTTCTGATTCTTTGTTTATTTTAAACCAATTCTGTCTAGATTTGTCAGCTGTCAAAAACATTACATTTTTCTAAGACATGGTGGTGTGTTTCTAACACAGCCATCAGTTTTAATAAAATCTACACTGAATGTGTGTTTCAACAAGTGATATGAGCGCAGTGACTTTGGGTAAAAAAATGACTAATTTGCTTCAGTATTGCTACAGCATTTCTCAGGTGAATCATGTGTGTAAAGTGTGTTGTAATTTATGAATTTTGTTCATGTTAGAGGTGAAGAGAAGCTGCCAATCATGTTCATAATTCAGACATTGAAGCAGGAATCAGTATGATTTTAGGGACTATGGTCTTATCTTTTTATAAAAACATCAAGTGCTGCACATCGTTAGACTCAACCTGTCCAGCTCTCCATAGTAACTTCCTCTCTCAGATTCTCTCAGAAATCACGTTTCTTTTTCTAATTGCTGACCTCTCGTAGTCAGTATGGGGTGGTCCCTACATTGTCCCCACCCCACTGGGCAGGGGCTAATGTTCTCGAGGCCCCAATCCAGACAGGGGCACTCCTCTGGCCTCTGACCCCAGCCTCCCCCTCCCTCACCTGGGTCAGGCCGCAGAGGACAGGGCTTGGGAGAAGATTAATGGAACTCACTACTGGTGCAGGTGTGTGTGTGTGTGTGCATCACAGAGCAAGAGAGAGGAAATGCAAACAGGCCAGTAAATGTGACAGACACACTGTATACTGGACTGGAAACAGGGACATTGTTCATAGTTAATTTTGATCACATGTGTTTAAGTTTCAATGCTTCAAATTACATTTTTGACCAAAATTAGACACATCTAAATTGAAGTTTTTAGGTTATCTCTTAATGTGTTACAGTGAATAGTGATTTTGTCAATTACTAATCAGATTTTTAAGCCACTTTATTCATGTGATATCTGTCTTCTTGAGGTAACAAGTATAACCCTTATTTAGCAGGTGATTATGCAGCCCCACGTGGCACAAACCTCTCTCTCTCCTTTCTCTCTCTCTCTCTCTCTCTCTCTCTCTCTCTCTCTCTCTCCTCCTGTGTGTGAAGAGTGCTGTTTCAGCAAGGTCTTCTGTTCATTCTCAAGGTGTCCTCCGCGCCGGCTCTTTTCTGAAGGCCCTTTTAATGGATTGGCCTGATATACCTTCCAAATGGAGCACTTTGAGCGTTAATTCGCTTTCTGATAAAGATCCCCCCTTTTTACCTTCCCTTTCTATAAGTCTTCTCCCCGATATGAAGTACACAAGGAAGGGCAGATGAGCACAAAATCCTCTCTCTGTGTCAGGCCGGGTGGGAAAATGGACTAGGGTGAAAAAGAATCAATTGGATCCCCATTCATGTGTTAGTAGGGTGGAATGAGGAGAGTGTATTGTGGAGAATGGTTGGAGGTTGTCTCTCTACCCCCTCCTCTGCCTCCACAGACTGGCCCAGTGTCTGGGGGGGGAAATTGGAGCCTTTCTGCCGGCTTTGTGGCGACAGCAGGGGTTATCGCCGGGATCTGGCCATTGGCAGGTATAGCTGTCAAAGCTGTCACTACCTCTGAACTCAGGAGCATGCCTGCACACATACAGTACATGCACACACACACGCACGGGCAGGAGCATACTTAGACTCCGCACAGGCACATACAGCACACAAACAAATGAAAACATGCACGCATACAAGACATGCAAACACCATCAAAATTATGGAAGTATGCTATATAAGATAACAACAACCTATTACCGCTCCAAAGCTCATTCAATCTGTTAACCCTCGGTGTGACGGTGTCCCACGCTGCATTTTGGCTGTTCCCGAGAGAGCACAATGGAGGTGGTTTGACCTGTTTGCCCACTCAAGTGTGACATTATTGTGCCGTATTCGCAGCCGGACTTGAAAACTTCTTTTGCTCAAACTACAAATTAAACATCATGTCTCTACACAAGTGCTTACATGGTCAGATTCTTATGAATAACTTCCCACCCGCCTTCATTACCCGTCTCTGCCGGAAAGTGCTCTATGTCTACTGGCCCTCTGATGCAATGTGGTGAGCTCGAAGCCTCTGGCTCTTCAAACAGTTTCTCGTGCGCTCAATTATTTATTTATTTTGTCTGTCATTGACTGAGCGGGAGCAGCGCTCTGAGCGGTTTGTGTTTCTTTGTTCATCACTGGAAATAGAGAGTTGGAATAAAGCCCCTTTTCTTGTCGTCTTAGTTGGTAGTTTATTTGTTTGATCGGTTCACTATATTGTGCCGTTGTGTGTGTGTGTGTGTGTGTGTGTGTGTGTGTGTGAGGGAGAGAGAGCTGAGAGCAGCTCTCCCACCCAGAGAGAAAGAAATAGAGAGAGTAAATTCATGTTTACAGTGTCGTCCCAGTGGATGAGGGCTCCCTGCAGTTCAGCCCAATTATGAGCGCAGAAATTAAAGCAGCCCAAAACATATGCACATCTTGGCTCTGGAGAGGTGGAGAAAGAGAGAGCAGGAAGAGTGGAGGAAGAGGGCAAAAAGTGCAGAGCACAGGACCCAGTGGGCTCTCACTTGGACCATTTGGCAAACACACTAATTAACACGCTCACACACACACACACACACGCAAGCGTGCGCTTTGTCACATTTTTCAGCGAGTTGACTCAATTCAAATAATTCCTTTTCCATTTGTTTCATTATTAAGTGCATTTTGACTTCTTCATTATCATATTTGTACTCTGTCAAACACACCAGCATTGGGCTCATTTGTGAAGGAGTTTATTCTGTCTTCTCTCCTCCCCCCCTCCCTCTCTCCCTTCTTCATGGCCAGGTCCTCCCCTCTCTCCCCTCAGTGAGACAGTGAAAGACAGAGACAGAGAGCAAATCCAACAGCATGTTTGATGCATTTTTAAACAGCTCTGGACTTTTTCAAGTTTCCAGCCAACAGAACATCTCATCTGCTATAATTTAATCAGCGGGTGGAATCACACTGCATATTTAAGCAACATTAAATATCTCCCGTTCTCCCTCTCCGGCCACTTAACTGAGAATAGAAAAAAAGGATTTTATTTTATTTCCTGCGTATTTCCCCCCATTTACACTCTTTCATCTGGTACTTAAAAGAGGCAGTGATTTGTCAAGTAATTACCATCTCTTTTGGAAAGAGAGAATGTTCAAGTGCTGTTAGGAGAGTCGTGGTTGTTCTGGCATGCAGGGTAGAAAGCTGCAGAAGGACTTTAAAAGCACTGTGCATGCACAGAGGTCAGAAAGCTGCTTTTAAACACTATATCCAAGCTGTTCAAAGTATAAAAGAGTTAAATCGTAATGTAAATCTAGTGTTATTTATTCTCTATTAAATGATCCACGTGTGGAATCACAGCGGTAATCTGATTATTTGTGAACTGTGAGTCCACCCTTTCTGGTGTTTGTGTATGTGTGTGTATATGTGTGTTTGCAGAGGGCTTTGTTGGGGAGGCTTTCCCATTTTGCCCATCACAGCTTTTTTCTGTAACATAAATATAAAAAATGAATATTTATCAGCGGTCCAGGGCTGTGTGCTGTGGGATAGGGAGAGTGGAGAGTAGGCTGTCTGTGTGGATGAGGGGAGGACCAGGGGAATTGATTTTTGACCAAATGTGTTTTGGATTTAATTCAGCTGCTGCATTTTTCTCCGCTACTCTATTTGCATAGAAATCATTTGAGGTGAGTGACTTTTAGAGGACAGCCAAGTTGCGAGAGGCTTCGGTCCTTCTTTGTGCGTCCAGGAGTGAATGTGTATGTCTGTGTGCATATGTATACAATAAATGCATGTTTGTTTTTGCATGAACACATGCTTGTATGAGTTTTCTGTGGGCTCTAACTGTGCTATTACATGTGCTGCCACCCATGTGAAGGCAGCACTCTGCTTAGACTAGCACTCTGACCCCCCCCCCCACACACACATGCACACACACATCAGATCCTCACAGTTCCCTCTTACACTCTCTGTGGCTCTGAAGGGGAGCATTCTGATGACAGTCAATAGCCCAGACAGCAGAGCTCTGTCAATATTTAGACAGTACTATAGTGTTGTAAAATGAACCAATACACAACGGATGAGGCTCCTCACTGGATTAATGATGCCTGACTGACTGGCTGCTGCAGACGCAAGTGGAGATGAAGATGTTATTTACCCCTTTCTCTCTCTCTCTCTCTCTCTCTCTCTCTCTCTCTCAGCTCCTCTCTGTTTCTTCCCCTCTGTCTCTCTGTCTCTCTCCTCTCTCTCTCACACCTTCCTTCATTTGGAAGCTGCTCTTGTGTAGTTTTGCGCTGATCGATAAGTCTATGTTCAGTTAAAGAGGAATCTGATTCCAATAGAATAACGCCGGGCTTTGTTCACTTCACATTTGTGCCTCTCAACACCGTTTCAGCTTCACCAAGAGTGCTGTTTGTACAGTAATACACTGAAGAGTGTTATAGTTGTGCTGCTTTGGATCTGCTGATATTGATCCCAAAGTGTCTTCAACGCACATCATGAGGAACACAGTTAATGTCTTGAACACTCACAATAACAATTTTGATTTTCTTCTTGCCAAGCCACCATCACCTCAAAGTCACTTTTTGGTTTGTGTCCCCCTTTTGCTCTGGTGACGCAGCATCGGCCCTTGTGTGACTTCTTCCAAATGGTCATTAGAATCACCACGCTGCCATTGACTGTAATGGAATGTGACGATTAGCGCTCTTGTCGCTGGGCTAATGGGCCTGACTCTTCTGTTGGGGCCTGTTGGAGGTGCATTGTGGGATAGCCTAAATGATAGCTGGCACACAGCGGATGGGTGTGAAGACAAGGCTAAGCGCCTCCCCTCTTCTTTAACCATCTCCTGTATTTTCCCTTATTTCTCATGGAAGGGTACAGAGAACAAAAAAAAAAACACTGTTTCTAAATGTCAACTCCTTCTTGTGGCCAGTGGGATTGTGCTCTAAATGGTGTGTTAGAGAGGTGGATGGGACTAAAATATAGCCCCGAGGGGGACTCTTAAGCACAGCTCTTCACAGACAAAAAAAAAATGTCCAGGACTGAAACAGTGCAGTCTTTATCTGTACACAGATATATCAGACGGGGAAAAGGTTAACAGGAACAATACTGAGAACTGTGTCAAATATGTTTGGGAAAAAGTCTGAGCCCTGCACTTTGGATGCTGTTGTGACTGGAAGCGCTTTCACTCCTCCTTCTGTCTCTTATTTTTTAAACTGACAATTTCCCATCTTCAAATACAAACAGAACTGAGAACAACTGTAACATAGTTGGTTTTTGAATGTCTCCCAATCTCCCCAAAGTCATGCAGTTCTTTGGTTGGCTTCAGCACCTCTTTACAGTGGTGGTTGGGCCTCTGCCCCACCACTATCTCCCAGCTCCACACGCCAGCTTCACTGGAACAGATTAAATGAACACAATGATTCTTTAATCAGATAACCCACGCTCCGAATAGATTAACCTTCCTTAACGCAGGTCCTCTTCCCTCTCTCTTCGTCTCCTCTCTTCCTTCCTCCTCAACCAGAGAGAGAATGGAGGTCCACAAACTTTAATCTTCATTACCTGCTTTGATTTCTCTGCTAAAGGAAGAAATGCATAATTTACATCCTTTGAAGTAGCTCCACTATTACTGACAACATGTTACCTTTAATCTTAAGAGCCCCGGAACATTAAATATTTAGTCATTTACCGAACAAAGGAGGACTGAGGCGATGCCTTCCTACCTCTTTGACTTTTACTGTCATGTGCACTCAATGTCCCCAGTAAGAAGCAATTAATTTTGGGGGGAGAAACAGCTTTTACTGAAGTGCAGGTAACTTTAAGTTGTTTTCACACTTTTACCTTGTTATTTTATCCTGCTGAGAAGAGAGAGCTTTAAAGTAAAGTGCTACCGTTAGCAGAACTCGGTACGGGTGACCGGAAGGCTAACAAGTTAGCGTCAGTCTGTCTCTCTCTCTGTCTGTCTGATTTGTCACTTTTAGGCCCATCCTGTTCAGTTTGGTCTGTCCTTCCGGTATTAGAGGATTTGGTGGTAATACCTCTGATCCATGCTGATAATTTCTTTTTCTTCCTGTTGTCCCATAAAGTTACACATAATCCACATTGGGGTGATTGTGCCACATGCGCAAAAGTGGTTGTTTTTATTGTTGTCAGTCAAGGAGTGCTTGTGTGTTTATATCTATATGACAGCTGAGGCCTGTATCATGAAACGTGAAACATTGGCCGTCCTGGATAACCTGTATCATGAAGCTGGCTATCAACTAGCTCAGTCAACTCTGGCGCGTTCATGTCAAAGAGGCAAGGTTGTTAATTATGAGCGACATCATCAGAACCATGAATGAAGTACTACGTATGATATGAGATGAAACAGTGATAACAAGTACCTGCGGAAAAAATTTTTTTTAGGGCCAGCAAAAAGTCATATTCAACGTGAAATGTAAATGATAGCCTATAATCATACAAGAGGATATAGAAACACTAGAAATAATTTCAACATATTAAAAGTAGGCTAAGGTTTAAAATACATTCAGGAATTATTATATATGACTTAGTATAGAGGAAGTATTTTTTGCTATTTAGCTGCATGATGAAGAAAACTTTCTGAATATGTCGTATAAAAAACTTAAAAGTTATGCCAGACTGTTTCTGCTACCGAAGCAAAGAGTGGAAAAGTATTTAATGACTGATGAGATCTATCTGACCCAAATGTTGCATTTATAATCATGGGAGCCAGTTAACAGTGTGTGGATTATTTTTTTTAATAAAAGACAAGCTTTCATTTTTATTTACAATTATCATGACACAGTTGTCTCATGTTATTCTGAGCTGCAGTGATGGAATTATCCACACTTTCAGCTATCAGTCCGGGGATAAAATCAACTTTGCACAATTAAAATGCAGCTAAAATCATCAGTCTGTGTTTGGTGTCGTAAATAGGGATGTCAGTTTAGGTTAATTTTGCTTTCGACAGACTGACACCCATTGACTGGTAACTAACTGGGTAACTTTAAAGAAAAGTTGTGAATCTTTTGTTTGTGGGAGCTGTCCAGCAGTCAGTGGTCAGAGCTAGCTTGACTGCCCTGGTAAGCTTGACTTTTAGCTCATCATTCTTCTCCTCAAAGTGTTTTTCAGTGCGTTTAGTCACAGTAACTCTCAACATAACGTATTTGGGTTTGAGGTACAAATATAAATAAGCTGTTTTTGGAATAATAATGTTACTTTTTGAATATAACTTACAAAATAGTATAGTAACATACTCACACACTCTCCTGCCAGGCTCTTGGAAGTGGTCAAAAATAATTTTCTCTGGCAGATAGAATTTATACAACTGTCTGTTGTCTTTTTGAGCTCCTTATCATCTATGACAGTGGTATTTGACAGCTTGACATGTTCTGTTTCTTCAGTAGAGATGTCAGAAGATGCTTTGGACTTGTTTTCACTTGTCGTGAATGTATTTCCTCCATGGCAGAAAAAAACGTTACATGAGCCTCCAGAAACTCTTGCAGGTTAAACTGGACTAACGAAAACACTTCTATGGCTGACTGACTCTAACACACTCACTATAAACAGACTTTAAGACAATCGCTAGCCTAGCAACATTAATGCTACAAACAACCCATAATGCAACACTTCATGTAGGAGTCTAGGGTTACACAGGCACTTTATCCATTCATAAAGAATATCTGATGTTGTGAACACGTAGTTGTCTAGCCATTAGTGGAATGTGTATGCAGATTAATTTATAGACTGACATGTGTAACCGATCAAAAATATTCTCGGTGGTTAACCAATTAACAGTTAACCGTTGACATCCCTAGTTGTTTGATTTTGTTAGAAGTTTTGTTAGAAGCTCTGTTTTAAAACCAGAGTGGAAATAGAAAGCCTGGAACAATAAAATGTTTCTACTTAACTATAAAAATATATATTGCTCTTTTTTACTTGTAACTTTATTGTTAACTCAGGACTTTTGTCCATGTTGGGATCCTGTAGTAATGATGATTTTTTTTCCCAGTGATCTGATTGGTCAGTTGTCAGGGTGTTGACAGGTTGTGATCAGATCCTCTATAGTTAACTGGCTCCGAAGCAGGTTAGCTGTTAAGCATGAGTTACCATAGCGATTTATCCCAGTTAAAAGTGAACCAGCTTCATGATACCGGAAAACCTGAGCTAAGCCCAAAGATAACTGGCTAACCTACTAATCTCACTTTGCGATACAGGCCCCTGGCGTGTGCATGCATAAGTGTGTGTGTGTGTGTCCTCAAATGTCCCCTGCTGTAATCGTACGTTTGTAGGCGTGTGTGCCATACCTAGGTCTCTTCCAGAAAGTGTACTCCTTCTTCTTCATCTTCATGGGCTTAACCTGAGTGAGTGAATGAGTAAATGAGTGAGATGAAGGTTTTTCTTTTTCATTCTTATGCATTTCATCATTTCAGCACTTTCAGGTAGTCACAAACAATCAGTAATTAATTAATAAATAGAAAACTCAGATTTTTAAAGAAATATTTTTTACTGTTTTGTTATTTTTTTTAGCTTGCAGTGAATGGTGGATTATTTGATAGCCTTCTTCATCTTCCTCTTCTTCTTTACAGTGAAACAGAGTAACTACACTAACAGTTTGTTTTCCAATTCCTCGTTGGGCTCTCTGAAGGAAAATTAGACAATTACCCAGACTCATAATGTTGTTCCACCCTCCAACTCCTCCCCTCCCCCCTTCCCTCTTTCCTCATCTCCTCCCCCTCTCCGCCTTTTATGATTAATTACTCTGTGAACATCATATGCCGGCTGAACAGAAACATAAGTGTGGGACTGCGTAATTGTGTGTCTCTGTTAATGAGTGTTACACGCTTACAGTAGTTGCTCACTCCCTGTCTGTTGTCTTTCTCCCTCCCTCTTGCACATGTATAGACAAAACATGTGTATTTTCAAGTATATACGCACACACAGGCGCACACACAGGCCTGGGGTTTAGATTACCATAGTAATAGCCGCTGAGTAGCTTAGGGCTTGTGACTGATGGTCTTAGGGAGCACCTCTGTCTGCCACTTGGTCAGTGAAATTAATATCCACTCCAATCTAAGATGGGCTCCGAAGCCTGAAGTTGCTGGTAAGAATGGCGAGCTGTAGCCCAAGGCTAAGATCTACCTAACTTCCCCTCTGAGCCCTGAGCTCCAGCACGCACTGGAGACACTGCTGTGACTCAAGTAGGCTCACCTCCTTCTCTCACTGTCTTTCATTTATTTGCATCCCTCCCTCGCTTGCTCGATCTTTCAAACATCTCCATGAGGGCCTGCAGGGATAGAAATGTTCTATTGATCAGAATAAACAGTGGAATAATCTTTAGTAATCAGCCCAGGCCCAGGCTTTATTAACAATTGATGTGGTCGGAGAGGAGATCAAGAGAAGTGCGGCTAAGATGGGCTGCTGTGTGTGTTTATGTGCATATGTTAATTTGAACAAGATGGAGTATGTTTTTTTTGTGTGTGTTTTCTTTTGTGTGTGCTCAGATCTTTGTGTGTCTTGACAATTCAGTCACCCAGTCCATCTCCATCTGTAGGGCCTTCTCTCTGGGCCCCATAAATTATTAAACACTTGCTCTCCTGGAGCCAGCCCTGCACTCTGTGCCTTTTGAAATACAGGATGTACACAACTACGCATATGGAAAGCTATAGTCCGACGTATACATGCACACATACTAAGGTATAAACATTTACAACATGCAACCGATCAAACTGGAAAAAGCTGCACACTTGTGGGAGTATCTGAAAGCCTTGACAGCTTGTTTTGGCTTTTCTGTCACTTTGGCGTTGTATTTGAACTTGACCTATCACCAACTCATTTTTCAGTATCAAGCCTTTTGTCTTTTGTTGCTCAGAGCACATCACTGTTTGTCTCATTGTTAAGTGTGTATGTGTGTTTGTGTGCGGGCCTCTGTGCAGCCACCCCTGGGCAGGGCATTTTTCTCCTTTCAATACAGCATTGATTTCCTGTATGACTTCATCAGACTAATACCCGCCTTGCCTCCTTTTTTTACACACACACACACAAACACACACACACACACACACACAGATGCCCATAATGCCAGCGTTTCCTCCCAGCAATCAGTCAAGGCAGCTTGTCTTTGGATCAATGGTTTCTATGAACAGACTTCAACACTGGAAATAGGAAAATGGACCATTCAGAAAACCTGAACATATAACATAATGAGCAGTTAGGCTGTCACTCCGCGGAGAGCACCGTGAAGAAAACATAACACATCTGGATTTCCTTTTGCATTATATGTCTCCTCGTGGGACATTATTTGTGTTGCTTTGGCCTGTTTGTAATCTCTCTCGGCATGATATCAAAGAAGCCTACATAATCTCCCTAGATATTTCACCGCAAAGACCTCTAACAAGACAGATTCCACCCAAAATAACATATGACAACACAGAGCTATAAAGCATGGAAGGGGATTGGGGAAAAAATGAACTCACCATAAACCTTTGTTGTATGTCTACAAAGCCAATACCAATGGGAGGTAATGGCCACCGGATCAAGGATTTTTGGGCTTAAAATGTGGATCGTCTGTTTATTAACCTCACAAACGCATACCCATATGGCATGTATGCACACATGCATAGCCAGTAATACTTCCCACTCTGATAGCACAACCCATACTCTGCTGTGATAATACACTCAGTGATCCCTATCAGCCGTACATGAAGTGTCAGACAGAAAAGAAAAAGGGGGGGGGGGGGGGGGGGTCGGTCTGAGGGAGAAAGCTAGTTATCCTTATGCTAACATGCAGATTAGAGCCCTGCCGGGTTCACATGTAATTGAAGTGGGGCGCTTATCAGTAGAGTCAATGAAGAATATAACTTCCCCAACATTGCAGGATGTTATGAATAGAAGGAATATCTTAAAAAATGTGTTGGAATTGCACAGGCAGGTACAAGGAATACGTCCGTGGAGTATGTGTCAGGGCATGTGCAGTATATGTGTGTATGTGTGTGTATGTGTGTGCATCTGAGTGTGCCTGGGGATGCTGTGTATTACCTGACAGTGATGTAAAGGTGAATGTAAGCTGGAAGAACTCAGGTAGAGAGGCAAGCAGTGTCAGGTGTCAGGAGTTATGAAGCAGAGGGATACTCTGTATTTTTGGCTCCCCCAGGCTTAGAGTGACAGGATACAGTGTCATGGTGTTATCACGATGTTTGTTTCAAGGCTCCATGTTATTATAGCAGGCATTGAGGGAACACTTGTAGGATCAGATACAAAAGCCCCTTCAGGAATAACACTCATTTCTCTGCCTCTCTGATCTCTGTTTGTACACAATTCTTAGATGTGTTTTCTCCCACAGTCACTTGCGTCTCCCTTTTCAGACACTTTTCCTCCCTATTTATGTCTGCCTTTCTTTTTTAGCTCAGTCTGCCTCTTTATCAGCAGCATAGCACCCTCAAGTCAGTCCATATTTGGGAGTGTCTCCACTTTTAAGGTTATTTTATCAAACTCAAAAAGGCCAACAAGGAGGGAGAGAAAATGGAAAAAGCAAAGAAAAACAACTACACACTTTGTAGCCCATGGATGAAGTAAGTTTAATCAAAACAAGACCAGTGATTTGAAGGGAAATTTGTCAACCTGTTTTTCTTATATTATCTCATTTTTCTTCATCATGTATATACAGTATATTGTAATTGTTAAGATAGTTATAGTCATTTTGTCCATCACCTCTGTTGTAGAGGTTTGGGAAAAGTGGACTCCAACAAGAACAATTTGGAGCGAGGAGTATGAGCCTCTTACAGCTTTCCAAAAAACTTAAATTTAACAGACATAATCTCAAACATTTGTCTGTGAAACCGACCAAAAGGGAACACAAAAAATAATCTTATGGAAATTCCTGGAAAGTCAGTGTTTCCTAAATCTCTACAACGGATGTGGTGAGTAGTTTGTTATCATGACTGATAGTCATAATGGGAAAAAATGGAGACTTAATGTGAGTCTTAGGAAATCTCATGATTCGATTTGATTCCGATTCTTGGTGTCAAAATTTGGTTCAGAATTGATTGTTTTTCATCAATAACTAAGTTTTACTATGGTGGACTTCAGTGGCACAGGTCTAACATCTTATGGTCTTCCACTTGTGTAAGAATAATGAAATAAAAATAAAAAACTGACCAACATCACTGGTTAAATGTTTTTTTGTAAGAACAGATGTTGGTGTGTCTGTGTAATGGAGTAAGAGGACAAATAAGAGATATGTCTCCAGCAGTGGAGAGAAGCCTCTCTGCTGCAACAGTATTACAGGGGGAAGCCATCATTATCCAAAACACTGTACAGTTGCAGTGAAACAGACTATAAACTGTGTCATTTTCTTCATTTTCTTCATCGGTGCTATGCTCCACTAATGTTATCTGGGGTATGAAGTATTCACAGAATACTTTATGAAATATTCACAAAATAATTAATCTTGCCAAGTTAATTATGGAGTTATTAAATACAAAAAGCAGCCAAACGCTTGCCTTTTTTGAAGATGAACTACAAGATAACTCCAGCGTGTGCGCGCTGCACACCGTCTGGGTGCTGCAGTGCCCTCGCAGTTGAATTCTGCCTTTTTCTTTCCGTCAATAGAACATTATTAACGTCATTACAAAATGAGATTTTTGGCATTTGTGAGTCAATTCAAAATTGCAGAAGATAAGAAGAATCGTTACACTATAAATTTAACCTTTTAAGAGAGAAAAAAAGTTCATGTGAAACTGTCCTTGGTGCTGACAGGCTGTCTGTTTTCAGGGCTGTCACCATGTTTGTGAGTTTCTTCTCATTCAAATAAAGGAGAACTATTTCTTACCAGATATCTTCTGATTTCACGGAGTTACTGTAGACTTTTTGACCCCGGCGGTGTAGCGAGAGAGTACATCGGCCCTTTATGACACCGCCTGTGTTTCTGGCTATAAGTTCAGGTTGTAAAAGTTTATCCCCTTTATGTACTTTAACAGCCTTTAATATCAGCTCATAAACTAGCTCCAAACAGGCCAGGGAGGCCCCCTATCCCTCAGATAGATAACACGCTGATGAACGCTCTGCCAATTAATGGTTCCACATCTCCAACACTTGACTGCCTCAACTGGTATGAGCGGAGGGGGGAGTGTGGGTTTGTAAACATGTGAACACTTGAGAGTGAGCATTGGCAACAAATACACAGAAAACGCGGAAGGAGTTTTTCTCTGAGGTAAAATAACTGTGTGTGTGTGTGTGTGTGTGTGTGTGTGTGTGTGTGTGTGTGTGTGCAAGACAAGACGGTGTGTATGTGTGTCCCAGTGGAGTGTGTAATCTCTGCTGTCTCTGTCTCCTGCCTGGCTGTGACGCAGAGGGAGGATGTGATGGAAATCTCCCTCTATTTAAATCCACCGCTGGCACATCAAAGCCTGCTGCTGCTGCTGGAATAACAGAAATAATTAGACACAAACGCCTCATTTACATAAAAATGTTAATTAATCTCTTCTCTCTTAGCCCAGTCAGACTGAGATGGCCCTGTGTACTATATATCTGTCTGTGTGATCTGTGTGTGTGGAGACTGTGAAGTACTTTTTTTTATGGTCAGTTATGAATGAAGAGTCAGAGGCTGTAACTGTGGCTTTTACCCCCTCTTTTCTATCTCTTTCTCTTTGTATGTGTCAATTAACTCTTAGCCAGGCCCCCATAACAGCTGTCTCATACAAGGCGTGTGTGAAAATGCGTGTGAACACTGTCCCACTGCCGTTTGATCTGACCAATAGGCCTCTTCCTGCTCGTCCTTGTCCAAAAATGTGTCCTGCCAGGATAGTTTCATCTTATGGAGACAAACTTTCCACAGTGATTACACAAACACTCACACTGTTTATTTCAAACTAACACTGCAAAAAGAATGCTACCATTTGTGGGATGTCTGCCTGTTTGTGTCAATTTAGTGGGATAATGAAGTTTGAGATTTGTTTTTAAATGAGTGCGTGTGTGTATTTGAACAGATGCTTTCTATGTATACACACTTCTTCTTTTGTGCTGTAATTCTTTTAAATATCTCTATTTTAGTCATTACATTTATATTGTGTCTCTATATTACTTCAATGTTGCTCACACACATGTATAAATAGATGTATATTTAGTGTTATACTTGTATACATTTTAAAGTTAAAATAATTCTCAACTACACTTTGGCTACAACAAACAAAAAGTTATCAATTCTTCTGATTTCAGTAGTTTTGCTTCAACAACATAATTTCCATTGAAAGGTTGAATCTGCATCTGTATTATCTCCATTTCTTCAGTACTTAATATTCTAGATTACAGTCTGTCTGTAGAGGTGACCTCCTCCTCCTCCTTTCATCTCTGTCTGCTTAACCTGAGACAACACTCTGTGACTGGAGAGTACAGACACACCAAGTTGAGCCTGATTATAACAAGCACTTAAATCTGCTTCTGCACACCCCCTAACACCAAGGTTTTTATTAGAACAAGCGTTTACATCAGCCTCTGCGCTGGCTTTATTAGATCTAAGACCTCTTACATCATTCAAGATACGTGCTCATGCACAAGTCTTCTCTGGCTCGTCTTTGCTTAACAGGTCAGGGTTTATCAGTCGTTTCCACTTTGTTTGAAGAACTGATTCTAGAGAAGACTGCAGAAAATGAGTAGGTGAGAAAAGAGGAGTAAGTTATGAAAAATGTGCAAATAGAATCAAAAATAGTTTCAGTTTGTCACACAATATCCTGACAGGAAACTAAAGTGATACTGTTTCACATTTTTTCTGTGCTTTTTTTTTTTTTTTAAACGTGTGAGCTATCTGTACTGCCACGCAGTTGCCATTATAGACATTTTGTCTTGTGAAACAGCCCTCTCCCATTTCTAAACCCGCAAGTCTCTAAGCAGTTCAGTATGACTCTCCAGCAGCTCTATCGACTGGCTTTCTGCTCCTCCGGTCCAGTCTCGGCTGCTCCTTTCATTTACACAGCCAGCGCACAGCGGCCCTGCTCCGGGGAGAGCCGCTGAAACAAGACTTCATCAATTCCAGATGAAACACCAACATTTCCTCCCATTACACCAAAGCACCGCTCCCGCTCGCTCGCTGCGATCTCTCACTGCTCTGCTCTCGGTGTGTGTAATGAGGAATGGGACTGTGTGTGCGAGCATGTGTGCGAGTGTGTGTGCGAGCATGTGTTGTGTGTGTGTGTGTGTGTGTGTGTGTGTGTGTGTTTGTGTGTAATGAGGAATGGGAGTGTGTGAGTCTGTGGTGGAGGCAGGGAGAGTTGGGGCAGTGCTGAGGGGATTGGTCCGGGGAGCAGGTGTGTTTGTTTGATGTCTTCCTGCAAAGAGAGAGAGAGAAGGGAGAGAAGGGAGAGAAGGGAGAGAGATTTTCAGAAAAGACTTTCTCCCCTCAAACCCCATCTCTCTCTCTCTCTCTCTCTCTCTCTCTCTCTCTCTCTCTGTCTCTCTTTCTCTCTCTCTCTCTTCTCCTCCTCCTCCTCCTCCTCACCGCTGCACAACAAGAGAACTAATTTCTTCTCTCTCTCTCTCTCTCTCTCTCTCTCTCTCTCTCTCTCTCTCTCTCTCTCTCTCTCTCTCTCTCTCTCTCTCTCTCTAGGCACTTGAGAATTTGAATTCTTCCCCCAAATCTCTCAAATTTGCTTTATTGGCAACGCCATAATTAAGTACTGTATTG
The DNA here is from genome assembly GCF_910596095.1 of Thunnus maccoyii. Classification (NCBI taxonomy): domain Eukaryota; kingdom Metazoa; phylum Chordata; class Actinopteri; order Scombriformes; family Scombridae; genus Thunnus; species Thunnus maccoyii. The sequence continues at coordinate 20,375,211 of NC_056537.1, read as the reverse complement.
TAAAAGCATGGAATTGAAGATTTACAATTTAAGTTTTGGATTTCCAGCAGTCAAATTAAACAGTAACCTCCACAGACAAAGAGGAGATGCATTATTAGAATGTTAGGCCGTCATCTAACAAAGTTGATTGATCGCGAGATGAGATGTGTCAAGATCTGGGTGACTTTGCACTTCGATTAAACAGTTTCATGGGTTAGGGTTATACCTTCGGAAAACCTGAAGGTATAATAATTCATAATGAGAGGAAAACAGAGATAACAGTTGCCCATCACAACACTATATGCAGTGCTACGCTGGCTGAGAGAGCTCAACACACTGCAACTTAAAGAAAACAAGCAAACAGACAAAATGCAAGCAAATAAAGTAAATAAATCTTAAACAACAAAAGATTCACCAATTTGAAAACACATGGTGCATAAAGAAACAATCAAAAAAACACAAGAAAATACAGAGATACTGCAAGTCCAACATCATGGAAATGTGTGAAAACGGATAAATACGTTGACCACTTGTCAAAGATATTCGCAAATAAGCTAACAATTATTATTTTAGTTTTAACATCATGATTGCATTATTCCAATATTATTTGAGCTATTCTCTTATTATAAAGGCTAGACCTACTGTTAGCCTGTTCATCAGGTTTTAATGTCCCCTGGAAAACTATATTGTGTTGTAGCTTAGTTTTGTTAAGGTGTACAACATGCAGTATTTCTGTTTTTCAGTTTATGCAACATATCTTTGTTGTGTTTTTTTAAATAAGACTAATATATATTGTCATGATGATGAAGGTGTTTTCATCTTTTGCTTGAGTTTTGTCTATTTGCTTGTCTTTTCTTAAGTTGCAGTCTGTTGAGCTTTTTCTGCACACTATACCATACTGTACAACTACACTGCTACTGTATACAACATTATAATGAAAAGAATTGCAAACACTTTATTAAAAATAGATTAAAAATGAAAGAATGTCTGTTATAGGATGTGATATAGCTTAACAGTTGAATGTAAGGTTAATAGTGACAACTATGAAAGGGATAAAATCAAAAAGAGGAGGGAGATTTAGAAGGCGCAGTACAGTTTCACGTGTTGGCGTGCTCTGACATATTCTGCTGCTTCTATCACAAGTCAGTTTTCTCAGCAAGTAAATATTCAATTGTGTGTTGGAGTGTGCTGAATTTTTGGTATTTGACTTTTTGTTGGTTAAGAACTTAATTGGCTCCTCTGTCTTCATACAGGCTGAACTTTAGAAGGAGTTGTTGCTCTTTCTCTTGTCGACAGAACTATCTGTTTTCTCTGGTTTGCCAGGTTTACCTGTGTCAACCAGTGTCAATAACCAGACTGTGGTCATTCAGTATATATTAAATTGCTGTAATATCTCAGTTTCTGCTCACTCACGGTGCCCAGATAATCTGCTTCTTGGTATTTTCTGTTCAGTGCTAAATAGCATTGAAGAGAGCAGAGCCTCTCTCTCTCTCTCTTCTTCCACCTGTCTCTCTCTCTTTCACCCTCTCTTTCCCCTCTAAAGGCAGCACAATCATAGCTGTTGTACTGTTGATAATGCCTTTGACATGTTTTCTTATTCCTCCGATCTGGAGTCAGTCAACCCTGCCACAAGAGCAGAGCAGGAGGGGAGGGAGCTTCATTTCAGATCAACACACTCACCTCTCTCCCTGTGTGTTACACCAGCTGACTGACTGACTGTATGACTGACTGCTCAAGACCAGCACCTCTCTGGAGCAAACAATATCAGACCTGCTGTCTCAATCAAACCCCATGTGTAGTGGAAAAAGGAAGCAACAAGCCTGGCTCGGCCACAGGAAGGAGAGGATGTGATGGTGAAGGGGCCGAGGCTGATAGTAGGGGAGAAACGTACAGCTGGGGGAAGGGGAGAGTTGGGCCTCTTGTTTGTTTAATATCTTTATCTTAATCTCTGCCCTCGGGACACAAAGGCGAATTCATCCGGAAAACTGGATTATCTCACTTAGATGAATCAAACACACATACGGCTGCACTGTGTGTGGGTGTGTGTGTGTGTGTGTATGTCGGTTTATGTGAACAGGAGTGGGAGAGAAAAAGAGATGTATGAGGGTGAGTGCTTTTTTTATTTCGAGGTTACGTGGATCCTGGATCTTTGAGGCACCAGTTTTTACACTTGAGGTTATTACCTATTAATAAGACTTTTCCAGCTGCAGATTGGCTTTTACCAGTGCAACATTCACAGCTGAATGTACATTGGGCCTACATTGGGCCTACATTGGGCCTACATTCTTTGAATGTAGGCCCATAGATGGTAGAGAAGCATGGACACAACATCTTTGTTTCGTTTCGTTTTAGAGGGGATGTTTGGACACCAAGAGTTGGATTTATCACTCAGCACAATTGGTCAGATGTTTATCTATGTAATTAGCTAGCAACAAACACCACAGGTTATTACGATGACTTAATCACTGATGCTGTTCAATCAAGAAGCAAGCCCCCAAACATATTGTAATTTTCTGTAAGCCTTGTTTGTAGAAAAATAAGACAATCCTAGTAAAAACTGATGTAGTCTTTGTGTTGCTTTCAGACCAGTTATCTCAATGTGTTCAAGGCAGATGTGTTGGTTGGAACAAACATTAGAAGAATTAACTATAGAAACTTACCTCTTGTGGAAACTATTCGACTTTGAAGTTGGAGATTTTTTCTTAGAGCCTGCATCTGTTGGTCATTAGAGGCACTGCATTTAAAGACTTTCAAATGGGCTTCAACACTCAGCTATAGGTGGTTGCCTCTTGTTCAGGCCTTTTAGTCTAGGTAATTGGAAATCCAGCTCAATGACTGAGGGTGGTCATACAACTTTGAGGATTATCATTTGAGTTTAAATTGTCAATTCCTCCCTTTTCTTATCAATCTGTAGAAATGATTCCAACCCTGACTGTGAAATTCCTGTAATAGTCAACCAGCTGTGAATGTGCAGCATGAGTGGCTGCAGAGTTGAAAGTGTCTGTTGGGGGGAGTCTGAGATGTCCTTTCATGTACTTACTCATCCTTTAGTTATTAGGTTTCATGTCCAAACTAACAAAACACACACCACTGCTGCTCCCGTAGGATTACACTGAGCTTGACAGTATATTCAATGGATGTGTGTGCTTTACGCAGATATGTGTGTCCCTGTGTGTGTTTAAGCACTAAATCATTCATATTTCCCCCTGCTTTCACTTTAATTGGCCCTCTTTCGACATTTGCCAGGATGCCACCCCCTACCCTTGTCCTTCCTCTCTGCTACCTCCCCTTTTCCTTCCCCCTCTCACCACCCGGCTCTGCTCTCAACTTGACCCTAATTGATTGTAATGAGCACAAGCTCTTATACCCTCCTCCCACTATCCTATCTTCTCTGTCGTCTTCTTGTTTCGTTTATTCTGTGTGTCTGTGTGTGTGTGTGTGTGTGTGTGTGTGTGTGTGTGTGTAGCCGGCGTGGGAGACATGAGCTCCTTCTGTGTCCATATGAGTATTGAATAGCTGTAGAAATCTGTATTAGTCAGGACATGCCCACTAGCCTATGAAAGGCTCAAGTGTTGTACGATTAATGCTGTGCCACTTTGGGGAAACCTCTTTAATGTGCGAAGTGAAAGATTCTTTTCTGTGAGGGGAGTCTCGTTATATTTCCACCAGTTGTGTTGTGGTTCAACCAGTTTTTTGGGTTTATTATTCATGTTCAGCAGGTAAATATTTGGATCTGATTTGCAGAACAGACCCTGTCTTGAAGAGGTTTTCTTTACTGCATGTCGGACAGCTTACAGTCATGTTTCCACAACCTAGTCAGGAATTCAGTTTTTCTCTCGTAGTCATAGACTTCACCTCTTGCTTTCAACTTGTTTTACTGTGTTTTATCACACAAGATCAATCAGAATCAGAATCAGAAATACTTTGTTGATCCCTGAGGGAAATTGTGTCATGTTACAGTTGCTCATATTCAAGAAGAGATATATATATATATAAGCATAGACAAATTATAAGAAAAATAGAAATAAGAAAATAAGACATATATAAAATATGTGCATTATACTACAATATATAACAACAGTGTAAATAATAAGGCTGAGAAATGAGATCTGTAAATGTGTTGAAGAACAAGAATAGTGTAAATAAATAAATAAGAAAGATGAGTTGAAATATACAGTATTAATGCAGTATACATATACACCAGAGTATTGCATAGTTGAATTATTGCACAACATTATTGTACTGATAAGTCAGTTTTGCATAGTTGAAATATAAATTATAAATACATTTATGAAGCTGCCGACAGGGGTGAAGTCCAAAGGGCCAGTCTATTGACTCAGAGTGTCTGACACTCTGAAGGAGGAGTTGAAAAGTTTGATGGTGACAGGCAGGAATGACTTCCTGTGGCGCTCTGTGGTGCATCTCGTCGGAATGAGTCTTGCAGTGAATGTACTCCTGTGCTTGACCAGCACATCATGGAGTGGGTGGTAGAAATTGTCAAAGATGACACATAACTTGGACAGTATCCTCCTCTCTGACACCACCAGCCAGAGAGTCCAGCTCCACCCCCACAATGTCACCAGCCTTGCGGATCAGTTTGTTGAACCTGTTGGTGTCCGCCACCTTCAACCTGCTGTCCCAGCACACAACAGCAAACAGGAGAGCGCTGGCCGCCACAGACTCATAAAACATCCTCAGCATTGTCTGGCAGATGCTGAAGGACCTCAGCCTCAAACTCGCTCATCCAAAATTTATCTCCAATCGACCTTGTTCACACCCTTCATATTACTGGAGTGGCTTCACTTCAGTTTCTCAGTCTTGTTGAACCAAAGCTAATGAATGACCCCTGCATGATGTCACCATGCTAATTCATAACAACTGCCATTTTTCTTTGCTTTTGGAATGCCAATATGATTAAACACCATGTCGAGGCCAACTATCAATCTACGCCTTCATAATCAGCACTAAAGGGATTGAGCAATATATAGCATAAACAAACACACACACACATGCAGTATACATGCCCAGTACACACATGCACATGCACTCACTGGCATATTAGTGTGCTGTAGCATTAGTATTGGGTGGTAGAGTTATGGGAGTGTTTTAACAGTGTAACGTATGAGCTTTGACATCCTGGAGATGACAAAGTGCAGAATCGTTTACAGTAGAAGGCCCTCACATTCTGTTAATGCCATGCCATTTACATGCTAGACAATGTACCCACATTTACTCACTTGCAAGATCAATAGCTTCACAGTACGGCATGCATATAGCTCTGATATGAAGTCCTTGCACCTCTGAACCCAGAATAATAATCTCTGAAATCTTAAGAGAGGACGCCCCCTCATCTGCAAGAGAAGATTCCTCCTCCTTAAGGTATGTGGATAGATACCATATAGGTAAATTGTTAGTTTGACGGATGTTGAGGTGGCATTTACATTAAAGTCCAGTGATCATCAGGGTTTTAAATGACAGGTCGATATGGCTGAGAGCTTTCAGGCTCAGTCGCAGCCCAACATTGATCCATTGACTTATGGATTAATGGGAACACTGATGATAGCCCTCAGAGAATGTGGTAATGACAAACAGTTCAAACAAACACACACACTCACATACACACAATCTCAGACAGGCAGGTTTAGGTGACCTCTAAGCTTCTAAGTTGAGCCTATGCGGACAGAGAGGACGTCAGGGATGTCAAGTGAGACATTGTGGTGTGAGACAGTCTGACATCGACCTGTCTGTCAGATGTCTTATCCCCACTTCATGTGGGAGCTAATGTCAAAAGTTGACAGGGAGCTTTTTGTGTGTGTGTGTTTTTCCATACATGAACTATATGATATGTATTCCATCAACACAGTTTGGTCTAAATAGAAACCCAAGTTGCCCTGCCAGAGTTGAGTGATATTAAATTACGTTTACTGTCTTTTTGCTGTATTCAAATTGCAGAAAAATGCACTTTTGATTTAATGCAGTGTAGTGATCTACAATATGTTGGTTTTATCGCAGTTAATTTAATACAGATCTAATTTATATAAGTATATACATATGAAGGTGTATAAACAAATTACACTTTAAAAATAACTGTGTTCTGAGTGAGTTTTGGAATTTTTTTGTTTCTTAACTCAAGCCTCTATATTAGAGCCAGTACTGAATATAGACCTGGAGTGATGGCAGGTTGATGTCAGGGTCCCGCACTCAAGGCTCATCTGCTCAGCAACGAACACACTTGTCTACACCTACTGTATATATATGTTAGTGCTCGGTGCTGGTGAGAGGTGGGTAAGATCGATAAATCTGAACGAGATGCGTGCATTTGTACCCTCCCATATTACACACACACACACACACACACACACACACACACACACACACACACACACACAGTCAGTCACCCACCCTTCCCCCTGTCTTCACCTGTCTGTAGAGGTAAACACATGCATTTAAATCAGTTGTGGGGTGCCGTGGTAACAAAGACAAATGATGTTGTATGTAATATTTTTCTATTAACATAAAGTAATATAAAGTGAAGGGCAGTGGTGTATGGAGGGAGTTAGGGGCTAATGTCCCGTATCAGATGTGGACAATGTCAGGGCTGCATACTGAGCAGTCTGTGTCCTTCTCTCCTGCTGTGTGTGTGTGTGTGTGTGTGTGTGTGTGTGTGTGTGTGTGTGTGTGTGTGTGTGTGTGTGTCCTGCTCTTTCAGGGGGCTAGAAGGCAGTGACACACTGGGCTGCCAACGCTCGTATTATTCCCACTGCCTTATTAACCCCTCTGCCCTCACCCCTCTCTCTCTTTTCTGCTCTCTTGAGCTCCTCTTGCCCCACCTCTTGTTTTCTTGTCACAGGCAGCACCACATACTTAACTTATGTCATGGAATATGACATCAAAGTTTCTCCTTCTCTCTAACTCTTTTCCACTTGTTCTCTTGCAAAAAAAAAAAAAATCCTTATTATCCTCCTTTGTGAATATTTCCCACAATAACAAGTGTTGGAAATTGCCTGAAACTCTCTTCTCATAGATGGTTTTGTCAATGTTAGGGTGTTTTTACTCAAATTAGGAACTAATGATTATTGCAATTTCCAATGAACAATCAAGACTTTTTTTTGGCTTTTTAATATTCAGTCTATACAGTGCCATAAATAAAGACTTATGCCTGTCACAAATGACCAGAGCAGCACACTAAAAACAAACAAATAGGTCACATTAATAAATACAATTAATTTCAATGATAGAAAACAGAAAAATAAGAAGATCTGTGAAACTGTGATATCGATAAATTAATTAATCAAGAATTTGATCATAATTTGCAAAAAACAGCAACAATTTAGAAGAACTGGTTTACAGTGCAGATTATGTTCCATCAGGTGACATTTTGGTAACTGTACCTTCTTCAGAGTTTGAAAAACGGATGGCTTATGATCATTTAACTTTCTGTGGGTATACAATGAATTAATTCAATTTTTGTACCAATGTGTGTCTAATTGACTTAAAACAGCTGCTCTGTGCATTGCTTCCACTAGTGAACCCCACCTTTTGTTCAGGATGAAGACATCTCCCTACAGGAATGTCATTCATATCCTTGTAGTGTGAGGAAGAGGGGGATATGGTATCCTTGTGTGTGTGATGAAGGATTCCATCTCTGTGTATCAGTGTGTGAGCTATGATGAATGCAGTACACATTTGGACTGACAGCCACAATACTGATAACTGATCTAATATTCATGTTTTTACTGTAACACTACGACAGTGCTACTCCACATCCAGTTGTCAGTGAGTTCACCCTCTGTTGTCAGTCATGTTTTTCAGGGTGTGCGTGTGTGTGTCTGTATTCATGCAGCACGGACATGTTTGTGTGTGTGTGTGTGTGTCCATTATTATCTTCCTTATGCTGTGGGATAGACAGGAATAGTGAGCTGGTCCTGTTGAGCCTGGTGGGCATATGGATGGGATCCACTGTAATCTACTGTAAGACACTGCTATCTCTGAAAGGCTCACAGAACGCCAACTCAGCCTTTATTCACACACATGCACACACACACACACTCTCTCTCTCTCTCTCTGTCTCTCTCACGCACACACATGTTCCACTAACACAAGGGGTTTTCAGGGGAAGTGAGTGAGTAGTTTCAGGTCACCAGCTAGATCCCAGTAGCAGGATGCTGCGTCAGCGGGAACAGCGGTGAGGATGTGATCAGAGCAGCCTTCGCTGTCCTTAACTTCACCGTCTGTCCCACACAGAGTCACACACACACAAATACATGTTAAGAGGAATATGTAAAAACACACATATGGCTCACGGCAAAATGTGTTGTCCAAATATTCCTGTGTGTATGGCTGATATCATCTTCTCCACCATCTGAGACATCATCACAGCACACATGTAGGATAAATATTAAACTGATCTCCACTGAACAGTAGGACGGCTCTCTGAGTGGTGTTGCTACATCAGAAGTAGAGCGATATCTGTTTTAGGGCTTTCCCTGCCTTTGTTGAGCAGCAGTGTCTGGATCAAAATGAATATTCATTCATTAGACTGAGGAGATGTTAGCACAGGGAAGGAAAAATGTCTAGAGGGCTCGTTCTTTATCATTCTCAGTCTCTATCACAGACTCTCTCTCTCTCTTGCTTCTCTCTTCACATCTAATACTTCAAGGACGGCAGTTAATTTAAGATCTATTATAAATGATTAATTCAATATTTATGAATATTTTAAACTTCCTATTAAATTACTTTGTATCTGTTTAGCATTACATCTTTCCGGATTTTTTATGTATATTCTCTCAAAGAGACAAAACTGTTACTATTACTATACTCTTTCATCCTCTGCAATGCCTCATGCGAGATGTGTTTTTCCTTTGATGTGTTTCACAATTAAACCAATGTTATTTCTACCATCATCCTGCAGCAGATATACAGTTTGTGCATGTGTGTGTGGGCATACAGAAGAAACCCAGTGTGTGTGTGTGTGTGTGTGTGTGTAGAGTTTGCTCCACTGACTGTCGGTGTTAAGAGATAAGAGTGGAGGAAAGTCTCCTTTCTTCTCTTTCAGGACCATTACCTTTCATTCCAATCACAGAGGAGAGCCCAGGGGAGGAGGAGGGTCCCTGTGCGGGCGGGGGGTGTATATGACTCTGTGTCCTGTGTGATGCATACAGTATGAGAAGAGTAGGGGGTAGGTGACTGGTACCATCATGTTGTAGTGGGCAGTGTACCGATCACAGTTTTTTTAATGTTCTCATTAATGACCCTTTATTCAGTATCTTTTCATTTGTTTCCATTTAAAAAACAATAAGTTAGAAAGACATGAATGTTTGTATGAATCACAGAACATACACATTTTACTGTAGCTGCACTTAAGACAGCATGTAGCAAGAATTTGACTTCTCATGCATGCCTGGCTTATTTTAAGTTCAACATGATTTGGCTTTTAGCACAGTTATAGTTTTAACAATATTGGTTATCATTTCAGAGGCCATTCAAGATTCTTTATTGCTTTTTGTTTCTGTGGTAAATTTTACTTATACATACATAATTACAAACTTATAAACATCAACATTTCAAGATTAAAACGATATAGAAAGATATAGAAAGACATGACAAATGATTATATGAAGAGGAACGGAGTGAAAATTAAAGCTCCTGAAAACTTTGTTGTAAAAAGTATTTCTCTATAAAATGTATTATTCATTAGTAAATTAGCAAAACTCTAAGTTAAAATTCTGGAGGAAAAACATGCTTAATTATTATTTATTGAGAGTTTAACACTCAAAAGGCATATCTGCTTCTTTAGGGTGCTAAAGGGTGGTTTGATCAGATTTGATTGACGGTGATCTGGACACGTAAGCAAACTACTAAACCACTGTCGTCAGATTTCAATTCCAATGTTGCTAAATCTTGATTAGCATTGCTCACAGAAAGAAGCTGATGGAGAAAATATGTTTTCAGGGGCCTTTTAAATCAAATAAAACAAGTTTGACAGCAAGGGTAATTAAAATGACAGTAGAATAAAATAAAATGGATCAGATACAGAACAGAGAAACAAAGTGATGATGTTTATAAAAGTCTTGAAGAAAATAAGAAGATGTTGCAGAATCTACAATCTGGTCTGCTCTTCTCTGGCCCTGACAGCAGAAGCCAGGTCACAGTTATGGCTCCATCTTAGTGCAGATTCATGGTATTTTCTTGAGGCCTAATGAGGTTTATATTGTGCCTGTGCCTGTTCGCCCCACATCTGTATCACAGGCTCTGATCACAGTTGTTCACAGTAAACAGTGTAGCTGTCTTGAAAGAATAAAAATTCAGTGCAAGTTTCTGTTTCTGAAAACACCCACATGGAAGGAACCGATGTCACGCAAACAGTCAATATCTTCTTAATTGATCAAATTCTTAATGATGATAAAAAGATAATTGTATAATGATTAACTTACCAGCACTGATTCACTTCTCAGTTGGTGAACATAACTATAATATTAAGTTCATCTATGTTTTTCACATTCACAGCAACGTGCTTTAAAGAGACAGAAACTTGCCTGCTACACTTGTGATGATGTAAAGACAGGCGGTGATGTCATGCAATTAGAGGAAGCTACGTCTGAATCGGGTATCCTCCTCCTCCCTCTCCTCTGGCTTTAGACTGCAGTACCATTGTACAGGAAGTGTGGTTGATCTCCGAGAGCCTGATCAGAGCGAGAAATCGATCAGAAAGCAATAGATCTTGTGGGAGGGAGGTATTGATCCCTCTACCTTCTCCCATCTTTGTGATAATCTGCAGCGTGGATAGATTACTGATGTCTGAGGAGCACTTTTAGAGATAATGATATCTCTGCAATAGAAATAAGTCTGACATTTAAAACTTTCATCTACCTGTGATTTAAGTCATTTTCTTAGTGTCATAAAACATGGGGTATTTCATTACTGCTTCTTAAAGAAGAAACACTGTATTATGCATTTTTCTGTGGCAATTTTTTCTCATCATTGAGTATTTTTCTCTTTTCTAAACTCTTTTTTGTTTAGAATTTTATTTGAAAAAGTACAGGTTTGACTATTTTAATACATCTGAAAAAGTACAATCTTTTTTGGTTTTGTGATCAAATTTTTATTATTAGCTGAACTGAATAAATGCAATACAGCAGTGAATAGAAGTAATAAAACAAGACATTGTATTTATAAGGACTGGTCAGTAAAGTGTAACAATAATATGACAGACCCACAAAAAGCACACATATGAAGTCACTCTAAGACACTATAATAAATGCAAATGAATATACATACCCAGACATACATCTAGACAAACATACATACACCTACACACAGCTTACCCACAACCTACCTTAAAAAAAGTTAACATATACTCATTACATAAACACATATTGTACATACATACACATCTGCTGTAAGGAACATAAAGTGATAACTGATAATGTAAATGGTACTGAAATAAGCAGCTTGCTTCAACCCTTATATATTTAGCCAGTATTATGACACTGAAAGATATCTACAACAACTAGTAAAAGAAACAGATTATGAAGCCCAAACAGGGAACAATGAATTAAGAAAGACTCACATAGAAACAGGACCAGAGAGGGAGAATCATGATTAAAATAAAAACACCTACTGTTGAGCTTTTTGTAATTGAAGCTGTGCTAGATATTTAAGACATTTAATCAGTACAGATGAGGACAGGGGGAGAGATATGTTTAATATGGTGGACAGATTTACTTTCACCACTCTCCAGAAATCAGTTACACCAGGGCATTTTCCAAATCATATGATAAGAGGTACCAACTGCACCTACAGTATATGGCATAGTGTACAATTTGGGTCAACATTAAGCTTTGTACTATGAAGTTTACATTGAGTCATATACGTCCTGTGAATGAGATGATGAAATGAATTTGTTGATGGTCAGTGTTCCTGGACGACTGCTTTACTGTATCTCAAACACTATCCCAGTCAAAACCTGGGACAAGATCAGAGATATCTGCCCACCATAATGAGTTTACTGGCAATGGGATATACTCTATGTTTTCTCCAGGATATAGCCATATTACTTGGAGACAATTCCTCTTATTCCCCGAGTCTCGTGTAATAATACTTTGAGCAATGAGTGCTCTTTAAGTGGAGCCTGCTAAGGGACCCCATAGGTCTTCATGGCTGTCCTCTGCTGTAGGTAGAAATAAAAAGTGGAACATTAAAAATTAAACTGGATCGAGGTCTTTGAAAGAGTATAGGCCCTTGTCCCCAAAGATGTTACCAAAAGAATGTATCCCCTTGTCATACCACTGCCGGCATTGACCAAACTTAATTGGGCTCATGCCATTCAACAATCCATCATTATTAAAGACAAGAGAATAAGGTTTTCTGTTCCCCTCCAAACTGCAATTAGGTCAGACACAATGGGACCAAAGCGGAGTTTACATTTATTTAAAGAGGTATTAGAGATCATCCAACTTCAATGGGATAACCAGATTCTCCTCCAGTACATGCCGTGCAACCTTTATTATCATGCTACCTGACCAGAGGACGCCATGTGAAGGCCCAACGGTACAACCTAAAGTTGGGAAGTGAAAGTCCCCTAGCAGGTCTGTCTCACTGCTTTGTGGATAATTTGAGATGAGGGTGCTTGCTGTTACAAACGAATTTAGTAATTATACGCTGTAACCTGTCCCAGAAACGAGATGTAGGTGGCAAAGGCAACACTGAACTCACAAAGTTGATTTCTGGAAGCACCTTCATTTTAATAAGAGATATATGAGATAGAAGAGAGTTTGGCTGTGTTCTCTGTTTTTCAAGATCACAAGTGATCTTAGACAGGGTGTTCTCAAAGTTGATTTTCACAATGCTCTGCTATGATGGAAAAATCTCATTGCCCAGATATTTAAATTGTTTTACCACTGGTATATCTGAGGGCAGTGTTATGTTTCTTATCAGGTCATTTCAGGGTAAAAATGATGACTTTGTCCAATTTATTCTGTACCCCGACATATCTGAAAAGGTACATTCTTTAGATATTTGTATTTTCTTGGTATTTGTTCTGTGGATTCATTTTATTAACTCTATTTCTACTTTAATTTAAAAAAGACTAGACTATTTTCATAACGTGTATTTTTTTTTTTTCTTTTACAATTATTGGTGCTTGATCATTTTTTTCCCTACAGTGATACTGGTAGGAATATTCTACAGTTGATCACCAAGCTGGTGTTTTTATCCACAGCTTTTGATGTTGAATACACTTTCTGTTAAGGTGAAGTGGAAGGTATTACCAATAGCAGGGGGACATTTTTTGGTGCTAAACATTATTGAAAACATTGAGAAATATTACATGATTATCAACTCAACACCTCAGCACTAGAAGAAGAAGTCATTCCTTTACTCTGTGGTTTCTTCATTCACTCACTTCGGTTCGTTTGTCTTCTTGTCATTGACTTAAGTAAGGGAAACTATGTGATCTGGATCTGTGCTCCTGTTTGTGTGTGTGTGTGTGTAGGGGGCTTTGACATCATGTAAGAATGACACCAGTGATGTGTGACCATGGGTCAGCCAGGTGACAACAGTGAAGGCTGATTTACTAAAAGGACAGGAGCATCAGAGTAGAACCTGACCACACATCCTTCACTCTGTCAGACAGATAAAACCCCCTCGCTCCATCTCTGAGAGAAAAAGAGTGAGCGAGAGCGAGAGAGAGAGAGACCCTCATCTGTCCATTTTTAGGACATGGCACAGCTGTCTTTGTCTGTCTTTATCTCCATGTCAAGATGTCCCTCTTCCCATGTCATCTTCTCAAACAGTGTTCAAAAATACCAGATTTGGCCTTATGGAGGACAACTGGATTTCTATGTGTGTATGTGAGTGTGTTCACTAGCACGCAGGTATGTTTCTGTGGAAGCTCATACAACATGTGTGTCCACTTTGAATGGATTTGAATTTATCCATCCTTCTACCATGCTCATCTTGAATGTAAAGTTGTGTGCATGTATGTGTTATCAATACGCCCTTGTGCCTTAAGTATCTTAATCAATAGCCATATGATTATCCATGTAGGGGAGGTATAAATGATTTAAAACAGGGCGAGGGTGACGGATGTTTGCTTTTCACATTGAAGTTAATGTCAATAATTAATGCATGTGATTAATCTGTCAACAACGTCACATGTAGGGAAGGATGAGAAGGGCGTAGTGCTGGTTTGTACGTGTGTGTGTGTGTGTGTGTGTGTGTGTGTGTGTGTGTGTGTGTGTGTGTGGCCTTGACCCCCATGATTCCCCACAAGAGAATGCAGCTCTGGGACATGATGACAGTCATACCTGTATGTACTGATGGCAGTACTATTATATATACTGTATATAATTTGAGGTTTTACACGTAAGTCATTCATCAATAACCAGCAGGATGGACACATGCTGTACATACCAAGTTGATGATGCAGTCAATAAACAAGAAATAAATGACAATCACAAAAGTAGAGCCTTGGGTTGAATTTTTTGGATCCTTTCTGGCATTAAATAAATGAAATAATAAGTAATAAATGAATAATAATAAATGAAAAACTAGAAACTTAAAACAAAACAAAAAATCATCTTCAGCATTTCCGTAGTACAATTTCTTGTTATATCAGCCAGTCTGATTTATTGTTCTACCTCTGGCGTCACTTTAGCACACACAGAATGCGTCATATAAACAAAAGAAGTAGTCATGGTAACAGTAGCCAGGAAGCGTTCTGAAGAGTTTACGTGTGACGACGCCTGGAAATAGGACATTGGCGTATCCTGATGAGTTTACACGCATCATTCTGAGATTATAGGCAAAAAGATGCAGCCAGTGTGTGGTCTTACATTGTAAATAATTAGTGAAACTTGAGGTATCCCAACGGCACTAATACACAAAAAAATTACAAAAGATACCCAGCCCTGGTCTCATGCTCAAATACACAACTTTCTACAGCTTCTTCTTAACTTCTCTAACTTACCAAAGTCAAAGAGCGAAATGAGAGAAAGGTTTAGCGATTCAATGATCCTATGCATGTTTCTACAGTATATCCTCCTTACACACACACTCTCTCCCTCTCCATCTGTGTGTGCACATGGAGGAGAAGCCTATCTTGCCTGCTATCATTTCCTGAATGACCTCTGCTTTCAGTCTATGATGGATTGTATTGCGCACATAGACATTAATTTTCCTGAACCAGGCAAAAAAAAAAGCTTTACTCACAGGAAGAGCATGTTGGTACAAGGGTAATTCCGTAAAACAACAACTAAGATACATCAGAGAGTCGGTGGTATCAACAGTAAGACTGAGAGACTTTACACACCTCCCTCTCCTTCATCTCCTTTTCACTTTGAGTCTGTCTCTCTCTGAGGTATAATCAAGTACATTTGCTTGTCTCAGTAGTTAGTATCAGGTATTTACATGCTTTCTCCTGTGAGTGTATGAGTGTGTGCAGTGTTCAGGTAAGTTGCAGCTGCTGTCTCAGTGGTGCTGTCTTCTCATTAAAGCAGGTAATGAGCTCAGTCACATCCACCTCTGCAGGTCACCCCCACGAGAGAGAGACAGAGAGAGAGAGAGAAAGAGAGAGAGAAAGGATTAGAAACAACAGGGAGTGTAGGAGGAAAGAGCAAGGTATGCTGTGTGTGTGCGTGAGGGAGACGAGGGAGGGAGAGAGAGAGAGGGGATGTCTTAATCGTGTCACCTGCCTGCCATTCCACCTGACTGCAACACCTTTGGGTTACTCCCTGTTTACACTGGCATTCTCTCTGCTCTGTGTGTTGCATAAAGACTGGGAAAGGATGATAGGGGAAAGCAGGGGAGGGGTTTAGATGAATCCGGATACAGTAGAGAGGGTATCTGTAGGTGGAGGAGGGACAGAGACAGAATGAGGTTGGCGAAAGGAAAGGGGGAGAAAAGGGTTAAAAACAAGCAGGAGACTGGTGGGAGAGGGAAGTGTTAAAGAAGAAGGCGAAGGAGTGGAGGAGTGGGGAATAGAGGGAGTGTGTCTTCCCAGGAGTGAGCAGGCTGTCTTGTCGAGTAGTTCATCATTGTGTCCCCGGTGACTGTGTCTGTGGCCTGGCCCCGCTGTAGCTATAATAAGACATAAATAAGGAACAAGACTGCCTTATCTACACTGTGGCCCCCATCTCTTTCGCTCTCCTTCCCCGTTTTCTTCCTCTTTCTTCTCGCACACACACTCACCCTGCAGCAGCTGTAGAGTTGTGCTTTTAAGGAGTGTTTTTCCACCATGTTCGCCATCACCGCTATCTGATGACCCACAGTCATGATGAACACAGAGCTCACACACTGTTGTGGAGGCTGCCTGTCTTAGCCACAGTACTACAAACAACATGTCCATCAGTCTTTGCAGCAGCTTTAAACTGCACAGTACAACCACAAATAACTGCATGCTTAGATCAGGCTTAGGCTCCTTTTCATGTGATGGCATATGTACTAATTCAAGTAAACAACATATCAATGTGTTTGTGACTCACTGGACTTTATAGTCTTTGCTGAGTTTTGTAATAATTACAATTTCTGTGAGATATTGCAATTTTTTACATATGCATACATATTAATCTTTGCTATTTTGCTTATCTTGTGTATTTAGTAGATTGTCTGTAACATGCCAGACCTATAAAGAGCCAGCGTGAAACCAGGTTTGGTTTCAGAAGTAAGAAAAAGTCATTAAAAATCACACTGACATTTCTAACAATGCAAATTACTAAAAATCCAGCCCTAGAACATACCCTTACTCAACAGTATGACATGTGATTCAGTCCATATAACAGTCTGTTGTTTATTCCATGTTTCTGTTTTTAGCTGCATTTAATGACACCATTTCCCATAAGTCCTAGACAATTGCAGGTTAAATGCAATGTCAAGAATTCAGCTCTCTACTGTGGTTTATAAATTATACAATTTGAATTACAGCAACGACACCTTCTAGTGTCATCAACCATTTTTCACTTGCTATCAACAGAATAACGTGTACATTCCAACAGGTATCACTTTGTTTCTCTGTTTGCCTTGTATTATTATTCCCAACATCTGTACTGTAACCCCTCTTCTGTTTTCCTAAGACACTGCTGTTTTTTCTTCCCTGTGTGTGTGTGTGTGTGTGTGTGTGTGTGTGTGTGTGTGTGTGTGTGTGTGTATTTGTGTTGATAAAGGTGCTATATCAAGTGGAGTTATTAATGTGTGTGTTTATTAGTCGGATGTGTGGCTTCATTGGGGAGTTGGATCTCAGTTGATGTCTCACTTTTGTTTACACAACATAACGCTGCTTGACTCTGTGTCAAGCATGCCCGTGTGTGCGTGCACAAATGTTTGTGTGTGTGTGTGTGGGAGTGAATGGGGGGAGAGGGAGAAAGTCGAGTCAGAGCCAGAAAGCGAGAGAGAGAGAGAGACCCCAGGAGAACGGGGTTTTTGCAGGGGCTCTGGTTGTTCCTGCATCATTACCCCGACTGCAGACAAAGCCTACTTATGTCTCTCTTTCCCCTCCCCATCCATACTCTCACTCACTCATCCACACACACACACATACACACAGACACATACAGCGTACAGTGTGTGTCAACAGAGGCTGAGGGAGTCCTGCACAGGGGAGTAAAGAGGAAATACGAGAGAGGAGGCGAAGGAGGGGATGCAGAGAAAGGAGAATGGAGAATAGATTTATGAAATGAAGCATTCCAAACAGCACTATCTGCCTGCTGTGAGAAACACCTTCCATAAATCACCACACAGTGGCAGAAAATAGAGCATTTGGTTGGGTTCTTGTCTGTGTGTGTGCATGTGTGTGTGTGTGTGTGTGAGAAAGAGAAAGAGGGATAGAGCGGGAGAATCTTTTATTCCCGTCACTGGTCTCAGTGAAAACTATAGTGGAAGGTAGTGTTGCAGGTGATACGAGTGTGTTTGTGTGAATATCAGCGCGAACATGTTCAGTCACTTGTGTGCAGTTGTTTGTTAGATACTGCCCTCCCACAGGGTATCTTTACAGAGAGCATGATATAAAAAGAGACAGATAGGCGAAAACTGAAAGAGAAAGGGGAGAGGGAGAGCTGAGTACAGTAGCTCAGGGGGATCTCTGTCTGGGTCAGAGACAGAGGAGTCAGAGAGAGAGAGAGCAGACAGAGAAAAAGGCGACGTACTGAGAGGAGAGTTTTTCTTCAGGTGAGTTGTTCTGTAAGTGAATGCTGATCTGCCCCGATCCTGTCACTGGGAAGAACGCCGGGTCGACTGCACTGAGAATACAAACAGCACCTCACTGAACGCACACACACACACACACACACACAAAAACACACACATGAGCGCACACCCTGAGCAGCATCTTTCAGAGCTATTCAGATTCAACAGTGGAGCCAGTGAACTATTCACCTAGCTGTTGAACACATTCACAGCTTATTAAGTGTCTTTGCCAACCATAGAAAGGCCAAGGATGTAATTTGCCAGTCACACACTAGTTTCACAGTCTGTCTCTAGCGCCCATCTAGCATCCTTAAGTCCTCAGAATGAGACAATTAGTGCTCAGAGACAAGGCCGGTGCAGTCAATGGACGTGGAATGGCAATGTGGGTAGAGACAATTTAGCAGAGGAATACATTGTGACGGACGAAGAAAGAGTGAAAAAATGAAGGAGAGACAGACAGAGAGTCGGGGAATGGTCTCTTTTAGATTCCTTAAGAAGCTAGTGGAGATACAGGATGAGCAGAGAGACACTTTTATGGGTCTGACAATGAAAGGCAATCAGATGGGAGTGATATGAAATAAGAGAAAGCCAGAGCATGTGTTCAACAGCAGACTCATTTAATGAAGCTCTTTTGCTGATTGCTAGTGGAGGGGTGGAGAACAGGAATAAGTGATTTAAACGAGCGGAGGAAGAAGAAGTGATTCATGTATAAGATGCTCATGGATGTAAGGAAACATCAGGAATTATTTTGTCATTTAACCCCTCCTGCTTTGCTGAATGGACTTTAATCTGACATTTTAATTTGTGATTTTACAAGTGAAAATTTGTGTCTCCTTATAATGAGCAAGTCAGTCACTTGTTGAAAGGAAAATAAGACTTTAAAACTCAAAATGATTTGTTAATACTGCATGTTCTTGAAGTGTTACTTACTCTGCTGTACTTTATTGCGTGACTTCACCAAATCCCGTGACTGGTCTTACAGGGCTTTGGACAGTGGGCGGTAATGTAGCATGCAGCTGAATTAAAGGGGTTGGTATTTAATTGCGGCCCACAGATGGCCTCATACATCTTTAGATCATTTAAAGGGGCGGTGGGCTGAGTAATGTGTGTGTGACACGGCGCTGTGTTTTATAAGAGAACTCCTATTACGCAGACTGCTCTGTAAAGAGACACAGTCAGTGGGGGAGAGGTGTGGTTAAAGGCCCAGTTTGTAATTATAGTGTGACACCCTTTGGTTTAAACTGTGTCACCCCACCGTTGGCTTTGTTTACATGTAGACTTATTAAAGGAGATCAAAGTAATTTTTTCTCTCTCGAATAGACCTAAGCAAGAGCTAAGCAGTATGATATTCAAAAATGATTAAAAAATAAATTAAAAGAAATAAATTCAATGAAGGCACATTTAAAGAGAAAACCCATCCGTTAACACTTTTGCATTTCACTTGCTTTCCATACTATGTTATCAGTTTGAGACAAATAAAAAGAATGTAAAACATGATAGAGAAAAAAAACAAAAAAGGAATCGACAGCCTATGAATAAGCAGCAAGAAAACAAGAGGAGGGGTTTGAATGGGGGAATGAAAATTAAATGAATGGAGAGAGAAGCTGGAGGAAAAGATGAGGCCAGGGATGGAGGGATATGGAGATGGTTAAGCAGAAATGAAGTGAGGGATATGTCGAGGGGTGTGTGTTTGTGCTGGAGTCCCAGCTGTTATCTCCCTGGGGGTTCAAACAGCTGTCATGCACTGTAATAACACACACATGCACACACACACACACGCTTGCTTTGTTCTCTTTCCCCATATCTATACATCCCCTTTTTATCCTCAGTTTCCCTTTTTTTATTTGCTTTTTGTTTTTTTTTTCTTTTAACCCAATATTGGGTTCAGCCTCTTCTGTATATGTTCTTTTTTTTCCTGTCCACATTTCTCTCCTTCTTGCTTCTACACCCCTCCCTTTCTCAGAGAGATAGGGAAGGAGAGCGGGAATGATGGTAAGGAAGGGTGAAGGAAAGAGAAAAGAGGCATGGGAAGCAGGAGGACAGCCCTTTCATGTGTCTGCATCCTCCGGTCTGCATAGTCCAGATTACATTCCTTCTCCTTGGCTAGACAGCTTTTCCAATTTCTCCCAACTGAGGGAAGACAGGTTGAGAAGAAGCAGCTGGTTAACTGCATTAACTCATTTTGGCCTCCTCAATACGTCTGGTACCCTAATCCCTCTCTGTTGACATGGCAGGACGAGGGAATGTGGCGCCGGTTGATAGGGAGGTCCTCCTGCTGCTCTGGAAGACACTTGCCCTCCCATCTTCCTCTCATCATACATCCCTCTTCTTTTTCTTCAGCTTTAAATAGCTCAAGTTCATGAAATTCAAACAGAAAAATTGAAAATTTGTCCTTAACTGCAGATTTGGTTCTTTAACTCAAGTACAACACAGTTAGACAAGGGGAGAAACTGCATTGGAGTTAAATAAGAGGAGAAGGAAGGGGGGCTCCTGGCAAGAAACACTCAGACAAAGTGAGTAGAGGACAATGTGGATGGAGTGGGTGCAGCTTGGATAGAGGCAGGTAGGTAGAGGTTGCATAGGCATGTACATGCACCTCTATATAGACTTTGGTGTTGGGGGGATGGAGAGCATTGTTGTAGAGGTGGATACAGGGGAGATCTGGAGGGATAGAGGGGGATCAGCGGTGGAAAAGGAGGAGGGGTAAGAGAAGAGTGATTATGGTGGGTCTGGGCTGCCAGGCCTGATAAATGACTAATCAGGAGAACAGGGCCTTAGGTCCCTCACAGGACCTCTACTACCAGAGGCTTATCACACGCAGGGGCTGCAGACACACACACATACACTTGCAAACATACTGCACACATACAGCCATACACACTTGGACACAAAAGAGGAGAGCGTAAGAGAAAAGAGAGGGATGGGTAGAATCCATAGCTGCCTCTCCTGGAGCAGCGCTCTGCTTGGAGAGCTGTTATAGATCCACCTCTGCCTCCTCCTCTCGCCTGTCTCACCTCTCTGACTCCTTGCTCCAAGTCTAATAGTCTGTCAAGGCTGGGACAAAGAGCAGGTCACAGAACCGACAGACTGCGGTTCTGTTACACATTGACATAGCCATTGTTTTAAAAGTCATATGACAGCTAATAACCATAAAGAGGAGTCATCTATATATTTTTTTTTAACTTTTGAGTTTCAAGAAGGTTTTGTTTAAATGCACATGCGGCTTTGAATGTGCCGAACTGCTACAGAGGAGCAGAACATACAGCAAGTGATGTATTGAAAAATATACAGTTAGTCCTGCTAGTTAAATCCAATCTGGCTTCATTCCAAACTAATGATCAGGAAGGGATGGGAAAAAGGCGGGAGAGAGAATTATTGAGAGGAGGGAGTAGGAGCAAGCGGTGGCGATGAGGGAATATGGACGTCTTTGTGTGCCACGCTCCATTGACTCGGCCTCCATACCTCAGCAGCCATGTGATCCCAGTGTGATGCTGCTAATAGTGACACCAGCAGGGTCGAGAGCAAGTGCGAGGGCGAGACAGTCGGGGGCGGGGAGAAGGAGGAGGGATGGCGGAGGGCAGACGGCAGTAGACGGAGGTAGAGAAGGAGCAGGAGTGTAGGGGGAGGAGAGAGGAGAGTTGGAAAAATAGAAGAATAGCAAGAGCAGAAATGGAAAAGGAGAGACGGATGGGACTGTGGTCTCTGTGGGATTATGTGCAAGGACGGCCAAGTTGGTTTCTCTGTCCCCTTGTACCTTTATGTCCCCCCTATGTCCCTTTATGTCCAGCCATCTCCCTAGATGCAAAGTCATTCGCCAGATCACCTCTGTAGCTTATATACCTGAATGAACAAACTGTGTTTTTACTCCTGTGGCTGCTGTTGTACTGGTGAAATGTATCCATGTGTGTATGTGTGTGTGTGCTGAAAGTTAGACATTAACCTACACAAGCAAGGTTTGTTTGCCTCCCTTTGGGGCTGAAGGGCATAAACATCAGTTCTTATACTCATTAATTCATTTTATACTGTGCCTTTTGTTTGTGTTTTTCAAGGTGTCTTTTGTTTTCTTTTAAAAAAATAAAGAAGACTTTATCTAATTATTTTTTCATGTTTCTGGCCCCAAAATGCCCTTGCCCTCAAAAAGGTATGTTGTATATTTGGACTTTTCTTAATTGATCTTATTCATGTACTGTTGATACACAACACATTTCTCTTGTGCTGTGCTCAACAGTAGATAAAGATGAAATCCTACCGGCCTAATTCGTATTTCACACCCAATATGTAACCGTGTCGTTCCTGGGGCAGCAGTCATAACATGGGAAGTGTTGCTTAAGCCTTCCCTGCTCTCCGACTGTCACTCCTGGCTAACTCCGAGCTGCGTTGAAGCCTTGTGATGCCTACTTCCCTCTGACTCTCTGTCTCCACCAATCACAACTAGCAACCGTGTGATGCCCTGTGATGTGGTTCCCGCAGATGCCGGTGTCCGTGGCGATAAGGCCTCACAGATGAGCAATCTGATTGGATTAGCAGGCCCTTTGAACAAGCCCTGACTGGCTGTTTGCCGGCGGGATGCAAATGAGGTCCTTAAGAGGAAGGCAGGGACTTGACCCTTATTGGGCCTGGCAGTATGGACGGTGGCACGAAGGGAGGAGGAGGGGTGTGGTGCAGCCTCTGAAAGCTGAATTGTGGGAAGTGAGGAGGTAAAAGTATATCGCTGGCAGACAATCCTCCTCTCTCCCTCGCTTTCCCCCCTTTTTCTCCCAGTCTTCATGGTGCCACTGTCCTGCCTGGCTGGTCAGCCTTCTGGCTAGCTGGCTTTGCTCATTTGTGTCTGTGTGTCAGAGCCATTTGCTGCTGTGTTTCAGCCTTTCTAACAGCCACTTAACCTCTAGGCCTGGCAGCATCTCTAAGATTCTCAGCATAGTTAACACTAGTTTTGTAGCCAAGACTCAGATGAGACTAAGACAAGACCGAGGTCCAAACCAACCATGACAATATTGTGAGTTTTGAAATAAGACAAGGGGGTAAAGAGCATATACTTTTGTTTTACAGTTGCAAACATGTCTGCTATAAAATACATATGGTGTCGGAAAGACACTGGACACATTTCCCTTAAAGAGCCTTAATTTTGGTGCATCTCAGTAGGCTTGTGGTTAAGACACATTCCACATAACCGCAACATCCCTGAATCTGGCAGTGGACCTTAGTTGCATGTCATACCCCATCTCTCTTCCTTTGTTTCCTCCACTGTCACTATAATACAGTGACACTATTATGTATGGTCTAGACCTGCTCCATGTGAAAAGTACCCTGAGATGAATTTTGTTGTGATTTGGCGCTATATAAATAAAATTGAATTGAGAAAATTGAATTGAAATTGAATCACTGTATAAAACAATAAAAAAAAATAAAAAAAAGAGCCTCAATATAGAAGAAAAAATACAATAATATTCATTCTTGTGGAAGTTCATGTTTTCTTTAATGTAAATCATCAAATTAGGGCTGCAACTAATGATAATGAATGGTTAATTAATGTATCATTTGTATCATTGTATTTTGTGTGTGTGTATATATATATATATATATATATATATATATATACACACATTTAAAATATCCAGAAAATACTCACATTTGAGAGGCTGGAACCAGCTTAATAAATGACTGAAACAATGAATCAATTATCAAGTTATTGACAAGACAAAGACATGGTGTGTTGATATTAGGGCCCACTGGTATGATGACCGGTCTTGAAAACAACAACAACTCTTGTTGCTTTTGTGTGCAACATGTTAACTGAGCTCTGGTGCCCTCAGGCATAGTACTGTGGGTATTAAATGTTTGAGAGTTACTGTTCAGTAGGGGCTTGGAGGAATCTTTTACTATTTTATGTGAACACACACACACTCACTCATGTGCACTCACAAATGCTATATGACCTCATACTGCCTACAGAGTAAGAAAATCAGGTAGGGGCTGTAAGTCATGCTAGATAAATCCTGCTTTTGTTCCAGAGAGACAAGGTTGTTTTGGGTGTGGAGTGACGGAGGACTGAATGGATGGAGTGATGCCTATACAGTTTTAAGAGCAGGTCCCACTGTTAAAGGCTTTGTAGTCAGCGTGGCCCTTCTCTCACCCCCCTCCTCTCCCCTGGGGGGTTTTATCTGCCCATTTCCTCCTCCCATGCCGGGCCCTCGGGACACCTTAATGGCGCCATGTTCCCTGTCAGTCAGATATTTAAATGGAAACCGACCATGAAAGTATGGCTGCTCAGGGCTGGCTCGCTGTGCCACGTCCTTGCTCTCAGCAGCCGGAGTCAAATGCAGAGGCCCAAACCTCAGCCCCAAGCTCCAGACAGGCCTGGGGAGGGGGGAGTCAGGCTCAATCTGCAAGTTTAATATCCCCCATCAGGTTTTAAACCTGTTTACCTTGCAGATTTGATCAAGGATACTGATGCAAATGGAGGCAAAGGCTCCTCGCTCTGGAAACCTTCTGTCCAGAGGTTCATTGATTCATGCTAAATGGGTTCAAGCATCATTCTTAATCACTCACTTGACTCAATTGATATTGTCCTAAACACAAAAGAATATTGGTTTCTCTTCACAAGCCTGCATCTGTAACAATGCACTGTTACACTTGTAATGTGTTTGTGGGCTGGTGTTGTGTCACTGTTGTCCTTCACAGTTATAATAATCATTGTGACAATTGACAGCTGCAGGTGGTCTTACTAACCCTCACCAGACAACCTAATTTAACCCAGTAATAAATCTCTGTGCCCAGTTGGCCATTTTAGCTGTTTGGCACAGGGCACTGTAAATTTACCCTAATTAGATCCTCCTTCCACTCCTCCCACTCTCTTCCCCCATCTTCCCTCTCTCCTCTGACTCCCTCCCTCTCCCCCATTTCCTCCCCTGCTCATTGGTACATATGCTCATACACCTGGCCTGCATCGTTACCTGTTTACAAATGACCAGGCTGGTTCTGCTGGCTTCAGCATCCACTCAACCACACAGTACTGAATCTCTCTCTCTCTCTCTCTCTCTCTCTCTTTCTGTCTCTCTCTCTCTCTCTCTTGCTCTCTCTCTCTCTCTCTCTCTCTCTTGCTCTCTCTCTCTCTCTCTCTCTCGCTCTCTCGCTCTCTCGCTCTCTCGCTCTCTAACCTCCCCTGTGTCATAATTAGACCTCAGAGCTCATGTTTACTTAATATTATAATCCAGTACACCTGCATTTCTCTCTCTACAGTGCTTAGGTGTCCCACCTTCCCACCTACACCCCCATTCCCCCACCACCCCTGACTTCATGCAGATAAAGTTTTGGAATTGATGTTACCAGAAACTGTTAGCAAGTATATGTATTTTGTTTTCACATTTTCTCCCCACCGACACAGCAGCCAACAGAAGGCCAAGAGCACACCCCTCCTTGTTGCTGTTCCTCTAAAAGGTATGAGTGTTGAGCGTGTGTGTGTGTGTCAGGGGTGTCAGTGTCAGGGCTAATGGTCTCTAGCAGGGGCGCCAGCCTGAAGATTTATGCCACAAATTAGTCAAATGTGATCAAACAGCAACCCAGTTAATCATGCAGGACCCACGTTTGTCCCTGCTTTATCTACAGGCATAATTATAGACACCCATTCCTGTGACAGGCCAACGGCAGGCCCCTGCGGAGTGATATTGGGAGGCCGCCACGCAGTGTTGTCACTGTGATGAATGTCTTAGGGGTGCAGGGAGTATTTTAAACACGTATATACTTAACACCCCCTTGTGAATGCTGTGAGTGAAGGCATGGCCCCTGCAGAACCGGTCTAACTGTTAGATGAGGACCAGCTTCCTAAATGAATATTAGTGTGAATGAGTCGGGTCCCCCTTCCCTCGCCAGCCTCACAATTTGAAGCACTTCAGCCATTAAGAACAAGCGTCGCCATAAATCCAATTCATCATATGACTTCCAATTCATTATGTGTTAAGTATTGACTGGATAAAGCGAGCTCTATCACTCATTCCCTTTCATTTCAACTGCTGTCTCTGCAGCCTCGCAAAACTTGGAATGTGGGAATGGGAATCATCCGGCAGTATTCTGTTATTCCAGGCCATTACCATGTGCCAAGCTGGGAAAGAGATCCAGTGATGTGTGCTGCAGTTTGTGATTGGAGTGGATCCTCTCTCTCTCCTCCTCTGACAGTCATTTTAAACACTCGTTTATGCAGCGCTTTTAATATCAATAAGAGAAGCAGGCAGGCAGGCGGACAGGCAGCAGTTTCTTATACACACGCACACACACACACACACACACTCACACACATACACACATGCGGAGTGACACACACGGCCTGGCTGGAAATCAGCAGCCTCCATCTCTCTGGTATGACAGGGTGTGGTAATTATGTCTCTGTGAGAGTGTGTGCTGTTTGCTGGGTGAAAAATGATAATGGTGTGATTTTTAAGTGCCATATCTCCTGCACGGGTAATGAAAAGTACTTTTAATCCAGTTCGGAGGAACGGAGGGGTGGAGGAGAGGAGTGGCTGGGGAGAGGAAGCAGAAGGGTCTGTTGTGATGGGAGGAGAGGAGGAGGAGTGGAGGAATAAGTGGGTGCTCTGAGGGTGGACGGATGCTGATAGAGGGAACTGAGGAAAAGAAGGAGATGGGGGTGTTATGTATGGAGATGAGCATGAAACGAGGAGGAGAAAAAGCAAATCCCCTCAACGTAAATCATTAATTTTAGGGTGAAGACTTGATTTAAAGTTAAGGTTAGTTTAGGGTTATGTTAAGGTTAGGGTTAGGGTTAGGGTTAGGCATGTGGTGGTTACGGTTGAGGTTAGGATAAGTCTCCAGAAAATGAATGTAAGTCATTGTAATGTCCTCTGAAGTGATGGAAACACAACTGTGTGTGTGTGTGTGTGTGTGTGTGTGATAGGGGGCTTGTGGTGTTGTGCCAGGGGAATGCCTAAGCCTTGGCATGAAGCTTGAGCTCAGCAATTAGAATAATTAAGAGGGACTGACAAGCTTTTAGAGTCTCTCTCGCTTCCCCTCTTTTTCTCTTCCCACCCCCCCAACCACCCCCACTCTCTCATATTCCTGTGCCAGCTGTAAATGTGGAGTATGTCAGACAACATTATGTCAGTTATGACAGGTTAACACACACATGTATTTGTTAGAAGTCTGCGAGTGTCAGGTGCATGAGCGCCAGTAAAAGGGGGAAACCCTGCAACTGTATCGACATTCATTTCTCTCACCCACACAATCCCCTTAACACGATAAAGCTTGCAGTAACACAACACGTGTACGATACATTCCCGCTGTGGAAATCTATTTTTGAGAGGCTGCTCTGTAAAACAGTTCACTAATATTACCCTGGGGTCGTGATTGCCTAAAGGGCTTATCACAATCACACCTTCCAAGTAAAGACTGAAAGAATAGGTGTGTTGTTATGCACACACAAGGTTGTGTGTGTGAGAAAGAGAGAGTTCACTAATGACTTCACACCCCATTAGTGCCTTTGCTTGATATGTCACACTTCATTATGTACTTAGATCAGTAGTGCATGGACTTTGAAAGGATTGCGCATGCTCACAAACAGCCGTCTGTTGGTATCCTTTGTTGCTAAGGTTGTTCCATGGGTTCATGTTGTATACTTACATATTTCAGATCGGATTTCGGCTTGAACATGTTTGGATGTATTTAGGAAGTGTCCATTTTGTTTAAAGAACAAGAAAAAGAAGTACTGCTACTACTACTGTTTGTAGCCACTGGCCAGAACTGGCCAGAACAGAGTGGGCTCATCGGGAGGGGGGCCTTAAAGAGACAGGAGCTAAAACAGCCTGTTTAAGACAGAGACTGAACTGAGGGGCTGCATAAAGGGCCAGAATAAGTTAAATAAGGAGTCTTTTGAACTGTAAATCATGCAAAGATATTCTAGTTGAGCCCCAGAATATAAATATAGGCCTGGAAATGTGCGTGATACGTCTCCTTTAAAACAATACTTACATTCCTATATGTACAATGATAATCTTCAGCACTCTGAGTTAGTCAAATCAAGCGGGTAGGAATTTTTGATTAAAAACACTAATTTTGGAGAACATTCACTTGATTTGTCCACCTCAGAGTGCTGAAGCCTCATATTGGCTTCAGCTCATAATTTTGGCCAGTATGGACAGGAGAAACAATTATAGCAACCAATAAACCAAAAAGAATTGACTTGGAAAAAAGGGTGAACCTATCCTTTAAGTCGTCTGAAATATTGTTTTGGACAACTTAGACAAATGTGTTTTATGCCTTCTTTTCATTCGGGTGCAGGAACCTATGGCCTTATAACTACAGTAGACAGTAACTTTGTATAACATTAATTTTGTTCAGTGAAGCTTCTTTCACCTGCAATTACTCCAGAAAAAATTTGAGACCAACTTCATTCATCCTCTGACCCCAGCTTGGCTCTGGACCCAGAATATGATTGTCGCTAGGTTAGTCTGCATAATCTGTATGCAGAACACCTAAAAGCAAAAAATAAATGTCCTTGTCTACACAGATACATTTCTATCTGTTTAAATCTGCTTAACATTTTATAATAGGGGCCTGATATATGGAGAGTTTATTTGTCTTCATAATTTACAAGATCGCTTGTGTGTGATTCATAGATCAATTACTCAAAGAGCCACCACTGTCCAAACATTTATTCCACTGTTTAAGCATGGCTTTCTATATAAATCCATAATAAAATCCTAAGTGTACAGTATGTGTGTGTGTGTGTGTGTGTGTGTGCGTGTGTGTGTGTGTATATAAGAAACTGCGCACACACACAGGTATCAGTGTGTATGTGCACATGCTTGCACATGTATATGTGCGTGCAACATATGTGATATGTTTTAATTCGTGGTAAACGGACAGCAGTGCGGCCAGGCAGGTTAGTTTTATCAGAGTGTGTTTATCTTAATTCCCCTCAGTCTCTTTCAGTCCTGCCATCCATTACCTGTCTGAGGAGGCAACGTGCTCTCCTGGGCTCCACACACACACAAACCTATACAGTTACCTTGGTGCTTAAAATATGATGATATGACTGTATGAGAGTATGTATGTGTTGCTCACAGTGTGTGACTAACTGCCTGTGTCTTTGTCAGTTTCGTATGCATTGTTGCCTTGGCTTATGGAGAAGATGATGTTTTCATAGCGGTCCATTGTGACCTTGGTTGTGTAAACGGGTTTGTAATGTAATCATGAGTGGAGGAGAGGAGCTGCTCAGACAAGGAACCATAAACAGGCTAATAGATGCACGCCATACTAACATGACACATCTCACACATCATATCACATCATATGCCACACACACACACACACACACACACACACACACACACACACTGTACGTTGAGGTCAGGTATGAATGTATGCAAAAGAGAGAGTGCATCAACATGTAAATATGAGAGAGCCAAACACTTTCATACGCACACTGTATGTATGCTCACACTACATTACCCCCTGTGTGGAGAATGACAGGCTCTTTCGGGGGTACGACCCTCTCCCCACGCTGTTTGTCTTTAGGGTCACGTCCTGCCCCCTAACCCTTGACCCCTGACCTCTGACCTTAGTCCGTCAGCCAGCAGACACCAGCACTGAGCTGACAGCTCCCAAAGCCCACTGACCCCAAAAACAGAGAGAGAAAGAAAGAAAGACAGAGAGAGAGAAAAAGAGAGTCGACCGTCGACCTCACTTAAGAGGGGGAGCAACGTTCACCCAGCACGAGTGACAGTTTACCTGCTCAAAGAGGTCAAGAAGAGAGAGAGAGAGAGAGAGAAACAAAACAACACATATATCATTGATGAAGTATGAAAAGCAAAGTGAGAAGAAATGAAAAGGGTAAGGGATGTGAGGATTGAGGAGAAAGAGAAGGGAGGAGGTGAGGAATGGGATGGGAGGACAAACATGGGTGAACCTGGCTAGTGGAGGTCACACTCTGCCTGAGGAGACAGGTGCCTCAAGATTAGCCTCCACATTAATGACCTTTACTTACACACACTCACACACACACACACACATGCATACACGCTGCAGGCCAGTCCTAGAGAACACCTATACCGCAGGGACGTGGAACTAGTGAGAACACAGCTCTGACTCTCATATCCTATTTATACATCCTTTCCTGTACATTACAATCCTATTTAGCTTGCCCTGCTTCCTACACAATCCTATTTATGGACTCACCCCCCCCCCCCCCCCTCCCCTTCCACTCTCGAATCCTATTTGTGTGCCCCCTCCTCCTGTATGCAGGTGCCATCTATCCAAAAGGCTGCCTACTGGGTGTGTAAGCTTTGATTCAGATGAGAGTGTGTTTGTGTGTGTGTGTGTGTTCACCAGTGATTTGTGCGTTAATGCAACTCTGAAATTGGAGTGTTTCGCCCAGGAATAAGAGAAACCCTGTTCTTGGACTCTTGTGTCTGCAAACATCAGTCAGTTGTTCTGTGGCGAACTGAGTAGCTTTTCTTTGTTCTTTAAGAGCTCTTTGAAATGTGGTTTTACTTTACATCATTATGCAAACCGTGTTAAATCTGCCTTTGTGTTAAGGGTGAAGCAAACACAAAGTTAAGGTGAGACCTGAGATGCATGTCCTCTACCGCATCCTTTGCTATCTGATGTAATGTATTGCACATCCCCGTCTCTGCATTCACAAATTGTCCATGAGTAAAGATGAGTGTCTGTGTTTTCTGTCCCGTCCTATCTCCACCTGTCCCTGTGACAAGCCTCTTATCCTCCATTAGTGTATTTAAACAGGACAAAGTGCCTGTCCATATCACGGGCCTGTCTCCACCTGACTCCCCTACCTGTCACTCACCCAGCGTTATGAAAGCATGCTCATTCTGTTTGAAGGTGGGAGATGAAAGGCGAACAGCAGTCAGGGACCTGGTTGGCCTGACAGACCGGATTAGAGTAGCCGATCTTGGAGGAAGAGGTACGAGGGAGGAGCGGGAAGGGCGAGGATCTTCCTGCCTAACTGGATTTGGGGAGGGGTTGAAGGAAAGGTAAATATAGAGCAAGGGTCTGTGCCTGTCTTTATTAGGGGAAGGAAGGTGTAGCAAAGTGGGCGTGGAGACCCATGTGCCTCTCCATATTAGAAAGACAGGTGTTAGTTGGCTCTCCAGTTGCACTGATGCTTTAGTTCGAGCTGAAGGACTCGCGTCTCGCAGACAGAGGTGATGATGAGCCAGCAGCAAAAAAAAAAAAAAATCTTCTACTGATGAAACAGAGAGGAAGACAGACAGGCCACCAGAGCACAAGGTTAAACAACTTACTATGCTGCCTCTGTATCTCCTCTGCTTTGTATACACAGCTGAACTAGCTCAAGTTATACTGATGCTCGGCACGAGTCTAAAGCAAAGCATTTCAAACAAGTGATGTATGACGTCTGCTGTTTGGCAGACATTTTTATCCAAAGCCAACACCAGAGTGAAATGTGTGACTGAGCTGAATTTATTAATCATTCAATTAACTAAATGTTCCATCTTGGTATGGTTCAGATGAATGGACTGTCAGTCTTTAATGCAATCTAATTCTCAGCACACCTCAAGAGAGATGCTGAGAACTTAACTGCTCTGCAACTCTTTAATTTCGCTCACCCTCCCACTGCCTTTCACCTGCATTACTCATTCCCCAGTACGCTTATGTCACACTCATTTTTGCTTTATTATTTTTCTGTGTCTTGTATAAATCCCGATTCTTCCCTCCAGTAGCAACAGTTTAAATCAAGCCCGTAGCCTACTACAGTATCTTTAGCTTGCTCTCTGTGTCTCTTTCCTCTGTTCCCTCCTCGAATAGAGTCTTCCTCTGTGTCTTTGGGGCCGGCTGGTAAAGACAGTCGGGGCAGTCGATCGTATCAGACTATCAGGCCAGTTCAACCATAAATTACCTGCAGCTAACAAAGCGTGCTGCTGTAACTATTACACAGGCAGTCAAAGTCACCCCAGCCCACGCGGCTAGACTCCACACTCTCACACACTGAATGATAGCAGACCAAAGAGAGTGCAGAGAGAGTGTTTGTGTGAATTTGGTCAAGCACACGCTGAGATTTCAATATCCACAGGATACAACATCAAACACAGGTGGTAATGAGGTAAATGATACAGTCCAGTCAGAGGTAGCTGATGAATTTATATTAGTGTGATTGCTTAGTAACAAGAAGCAAAACCTTAATGTGATTTTAGGATTAATATTAAAGCCAAATCTTAAAGATTACTGGACTTTGTAAACAGGGGTTATTAATGACTAAATGAAATCTAACAACAAGCAGAACATACGAGAAAACAAAAGCCTAAAATATCAAAATTGAAAAAATAAAAGCCAGAATTTATGCATATACCACAATATCTCTTTGAAACTTGGATGAAATAAAAAAATAAAAAATAAAATCTAAAATTTTTTTTTTTTTTTTTACGACAAAATTATTAAACATTGTGTGTCAGTCATTTAGAGCATGATTAGTATACTGTATACTGCCTATAATACCTAACCTCTGCTGTAGAGCTGCAATGATTAGCCAATTAATGTAAATATTTTCTGGATTCTTGTAATCTTTTAGATAGTAAACAGAATATCTTTGGGTTGTGGACTGTTGGTCAGGATAAAAGAAGACATTTGAGGTTGTATCTTGGGCTTTGGAAAACAGTGATTGACAATTTTTTACCATTTTCTGACATTTTACAGATCAAACAACTAATTGATTGATCGATAATGAAAATAATTGTTAGTTGCGGCCCCGCTCCACTGTCATTAAGCACAACCACATGCTACTGGACCATCCAGTAATCTAATGGTATCTAAAGAAATTAGAAACTCATCTTATATAGTTCTTCATTCAGATGATATTGGTGTCAGTGTCTGCTGTTCCTGTATGTTTAACTCGCAGACCAGTGCCTCTCTCTCTCCCAGCTGCATGCGCAGGTCTGTGTTATTGGCTAATTGAGAGCGTGTTCTGTGCTGCAGCTCTGCCCTGGAGGTTAGTGTTAGCACACACACACTGTAGCAGGACAAATGAGAATACACCCCGCCATCTGCCCAAGAGAGACACTCCCTCGCCCTCTCCTTGTTCCTCTACCTTTGTCCCCTCTCTCTTTTTGCTCTTTTCGTCTAATTTTTATTCGTTCCTTCATTCTCCCACCTCTCTCTCCTTTCACCCTCCCACTCCTCTCTCCCCTTTTTCCCTTACATCTTCTATTCTGCCTTCCCACTTTAACAGTTTTGATCCTCTTCTTTCTCTCTTTGTACCATCTCTTCATTTCTACCACTTTTGTTTCCTCCCTCCTCCCTCTGCTACCTGCCTCTCTCTATCCTCAGTAAGTCAGTGGGAGGTGTGTGTTTGTGTTGTGATGCGGGAGGTTCAGGCTGTCGTGTTAAGGTGTTACCGTACTCAGACCGCAGACTTTCAGAGTGTTCCGTGGGCGCGATCCATAGGGGCTGACACCGAAGGTGACCCCCGGTCGGTAACCTTGGAGACCAACTTTATTAAAATGAATTTGAGTAGAGGGGCCGTCCTGACAGCAGCATAATTACATTGCAGAGCATCAGCACTAATTTATGCAGCCTGCATTCAACCGGTCAGGAGTGCCGAGATGGGGTCAGCATAGACACACACAGAAACACACATACACGCACACACACACACACACACACACACACACACACACAAATACACGTGGATCAGCATACCAATAAAAACAGGTAAATACATTCAGTCTCTTCTTACGCTGCACAGTGCACTGACACATCCCTCTGTAGTGTTTTTACTGCTTTTAGGGTCATTGTATGGTTGAATGTGTGTGGGCATGCATACATGACCCGTGTGTGTGTTCATGTGACAGTGTGTCTGAGTATATTTAGCGGTGTTACAGAGACAGATGCTGGACAGGTCTTATTAGTGTCATATCCTGATAAGTGCAGCAGAGTGTCGGGACTGCTTAAAACGCAAATACTCACTGACAATTCATAAATCAAATACTGCTACTGTTTGCTCTTCTGAAACTCTGGCACGGTGGCAACTCATTTACAGTTTTTTCTTATTTGCTTACTAACACTGGAAGTTCAGACACAATAACCAAAACTGGAAACTCATGTACCTTATCTTACACCAATTCTGCACAAATACAAACATGTTTCCTGCTGTTCACTCATTTTGCAGTTCTAAACCGCAGTTTTTGCAAAACACTACACACAGTTCTCGGCATTTGGCACAATCTTCGTTGATAAAATCTCTTGTGTTCACATGGAAAACCCTGCCATTCAGAATGCCGATCTCAAACCTCCAATTGCACCATTGACTCCTCCTATGGGAAACACCTGTCAGCAATCATAGCTTTAGCAATAAAAGGGCCAAAGGTGAGCTGTCCTGTGTTAGAGAACGATGAATGCCAACTTTGCAGAGAGAGGTAGAGCGAGAGGAGTGAGGAGTGAGGAGGAGTAAGAGGACGAGGACAAGGAGGACGAGCAAGAGGAGGACCAAGACTACAACTAAGGAGAGCAATTGCCTCTGATGAGATTCAGGCCACTTTGGTTGTTCATGTGGTCAGTGATGGTCTGACAATGAGGGAGGCAGGACTGAGAGTACAGAACTGAAAGACTACCATGTTGTGTTGGAAGAGGATGACTTTTGAGACTGAAATAGTCAATATGGTTAGAGCAAACAATCAGCACAGTATAGACACATTACTGTATTGTAATATAATGTTTTGTACTTCACAATATTGACTGCTTTAGGTTTATTTCTGATATTGCTGTGTTGTCTGCTTCAGAGAGTTCTTGAGCTAGATGCAGCTGCAGTTCTCGGTGAATTCATATTTATTGATGAAGTCGGTTTCAACCTCGCAAAAAGGCCACAGCGGGTAACATCATCGGCCAGTGTGCCATTGTTGAGGTTCCTGGCCAGTGAGGGGGGAATATCACCATGTGCACAGCTATAAATCACCAAGGCGTCCTCCATCACCATTCAACCCTTGGCCCCTACAATACTGCCAATCTCATCATTTTCCTGGACACACTACACAATATCCTCACTCCAGCCGAGCAGATGGATGGCCCAGAGCAGTCCAGGTACGTTGTCATCTGGGACAACGTAAGTTTCCACTGGGTTGCTCTGGTCCACAACTGGTTCATCGACCACCCATGCTATTCTGTTCTTCATCTGCCAAAGTGTTCTCCATTTCTCAACCCTATTGAGGAGTTTTTTTCAGCTTGATGTTGGAAAGTAGTGTACGAACGCAGGCCCCTTGTGCACATACCCCTCCTGCAAGCAATGGAGGAAGCATGTGGTGATATAGCTGCTGAAGCATAGGAGGGCTGGATTCGTCATGCCAGGCGATACTTTCCCCACTGCTTAGCCAGCGAGAACATTACCTGTGATGTTGATGAGGTCCTGCGGCCGGACAGAAGCAAAACGCAGCCTAATTTTCTTTTTCTTTACAGTATATGCAGAAGGCCTATTTTCCTTTTCTATTGTTTGTTCTGTATGAAGAACACATTGCAAATCCAATTGTTTGCTCAGATGTATACAGTATTTCAGAATAAAAAACATTCTATTCTTGTATTTGTACATTTTATATTTGAGTATGAAAACAGTTTACAACAGGCTACTGTATGTACAGTATGTCATGTAATACTGGAAATGCAAAATGCCACTGATAAGATTATTATAATAGTGTTTTCTGCCCATCATACTATTTTCCATTGAGCACATCAGTATTCAATTGAAATGTGTATTCATTTGATGGTGTGTGTGTCATTTGAAGACAAAATTTCATTTTGAGAAGACATAATATTGTTTTGAGTGCAATGTTTTCTTTTGCAAGCAATTTGTGTAGTTTGGGGTTTTGTGTGGGAGTTTTTGGTATTTTTTTTAGGGTTTTTATAGAAAATGAGTCATGCTTTCAGAAAACGTTTGTAAGCAGTTGAGAAAAACTGTAATGGAATTTAAAGGTAAAGTGACCCACTCTGACTATTCATTAGCAGATAAAAACACCAGTCTATACTGATTATAACAAGTTAAAGTTAAGTCTCAAGAGACTTCTCTGGAATACTTTGGGTGCTTGCCCCAGGAGTAATTTTACCCATATTCATGTAATTGCAAAGCTTCCTTTACCCCAACAACCTGTTCCTTCTATTAAATCACCAATCTTACTCTCTTGTTTTGCTTCCATGTCCTCTCAGTATTAGCGTTTCTCAGTTGCATGAGAACCCACACTCAAACTATGCATGCATCTGTGGAAATTTAATGCTGCTCATAATAAAAGTGGGGCTGCCCCCCTACCCGACCAAAAATGTTCCTAATCAACTAGTAGTTGTTAGTTCAAGCCATTTGGCGACTAGTCGTTGCATGTTTATGATATTAATTTAATTATTTAAATATATATTTTTTGGGGCATTTGGAAATGGTTTGAGTTCCAGGACTGAGAAAGAATGTTATAAGTAACGTTGTTAATATTGTGCTACATTACAGTTACCTTGCGAGGCAGCTGGATTCGCAAGATCACAACATCACAAGATCATGTGAGAATCCATCTTGTCAGGCTTCAAGTTACATGCTTGTGTCCGAACCACCAGTTGTTCGGACCAATCAGCATCCTGTGAGGATTCTCATGTGATCTTGTGATCTTGCGATCTCGTGAATCCAGCTGCCTCGCAAGGTAAGACGGTGATAGACAGATAGTTCATGCAGTCACTTGCCAAGTATTTTTTGAACGTGCCTGCCTTCTTCCAAACAGTTGCCAAGGAGGACTTCTCCGATGGTTTTGTGTAACAAACCAACCACCAAGGAGACTGAGTTACCTTTTTCAGTCCTGTGGGTTAGTTAGGTCTGTAAAATCCTCCTATCTCTCGTTTTAGGCAGTTTCCCAGCAGCAAAGTGCCAAAGCTAACTGATATTTCCAAAGGAATCGGTGCTTTTGTCATCACAGCGGACCGCGTAAAGTTACACTGAGTAAAGGACTGAATAAAGTTATACTACTGGTTGCCTCAGCCAGGTGTCGCCACTTCCTGTATCCGTTGTTTTAAATTAAAAACCCTCTAGTGTCTCATACACTTTCCAGCCACATACTAGGTTTTGACTTAATTTTGACAAGGTGAAGCTCCCGAATGCAGTTTGAGGGTTTTTTTTCCTGTAACTAACCAACCAATGAAAACTTGGTTGACTAAGACTCTTCTCATCGATTAACAGTTGGTCAACTATTAAGGGGCAGCCCTAAATAAAAGAGGCAAGAGTCGATGAAAGTATTTTATTGCAGTCTTGGTGATTGCAACATCTAACAGTGCTTACCGTTTATTTCCTTCATATATTGATTCGTAAAGTACTCTGTTCTAATTAGGCTTCATTAACAATGATCCATAATGAGAAAAAAAAGCAAATCTTATGTGTCACTGCTTTGCATCCTGGCTGCAACACAAACAGCTCTGCCGTCCTCTTCTTGCTCATATACTCAGCCTCTGCACTGATATGTTTCCAGCACCTAGTCATGAACCTAGAGGATACAGCAAGAGACGGACTAAAATGTGAAGCTGGAATGACTGGAAGATCAGAGGGGAGAGAGGAAGAGGGGGTCAGAAGAAGAGAAGCAGGAGAAAGTGCAGTAGAGGAGAGTAAAAGGGGGCTTGGGGGGGGGGGCATGGATATAAGTCACAGCTACAGTCACTCCATTGTAGCCGTTGTGACCAAGGGCACACTAATCTATCCCATTAGCAGATCTCTCCGACTCTCTCATAATGTTACCGCTAGCTGCTCTCCTGTGACATGTTCCTGGTTTGTGTATGTGTGTGTGTGTGTATGAGAGAGCGAGAGTGAGGGAGAGACAGAGAGGATACATTTGTGTGAGAGTGTGTGTAAGAGACAGTGTGAATGAGACAGAATGCTTTCGCCTCTGTGTGTGTGTGTGTGTGTGTGTGTGTGTGTGTGTGTGTGTGTGTGTGTGTGTGTGTGTGTGTGTGTGTGTGGGGTGCGTAATGACAGTTCAGCTAGTTGCTCTCCTGTGAAAATGACACGTTCCTGCCAAATTAATATCATTACTATCAGAGTTTAATGGGCCAGTGCTGCCTTCTTATTTAAAACAGAACATCCCTCTCTCGACCTCCACCATGAGGGAAGGGGTGGGGGGGGTGGGGGGGTGTTGGTTGTAGGAGAATGGGTTAGAGGGAATAGCTAAATGAGCAGGATAGACAATGTGAACAGACTTTTTTTTCTCCTGCCACAGCCAAAGAGTGAGAAGAACTTAGGGTAAGGTTAAGATGTGCTTGAATGGGATACGATTTCAGAGACCAAATAAACAAAATATTTAGGATAAAAAAATATATAATTCAGCTGTGGAGATGAGGAAAGATGTCTTTTGCAACTGAAACCCACTTTTTATGCATTCAGTGGGACCACACTACTTATCATTCAGTTTCTTTTTCCATCCACGTCAGTCATTTGCCTAAAAATACATTTCCCTTTGCTGCTTTGTGTGATTTAAAATGTATCTCTGCTCTGTTGAACAATTGGGCTTCCTTCCCTGTTGTAATGTTAAATTTTGGGATTGTATTCTCTGAAATTGTTACAGCTGGGTGCATGTCCGCTGTTGGAATGATGGCTGCTATCATCACTGCTATTTAACATAACAAAAAGCCAGATAATGTTTGCATTGTGTTTTGTGTGTTAGGTGGCTCCTGCTTTTTCTGTGGTGGGGATACAACACTCAGAAATTTGGAGGCAGCTTAGAGGTGTTTGGCTCTTAAGTACATTTTCTTTCATAGCTTGTGTTTTACAGTACACCATTCTGGTCATAGTTTTTTTTTTCTTTTACAGTACTTTACAGTAGGTGTGTGTACAGTATGAGCAGTCTGTTAGTGTCATTCTTCACTTGGAGTCAGCGCTGTGATAATGAGTTCATTTGGAAATACACTCTGCGGGCTGCCTGTGCATGTGGTCGCATATATGACTGTGTTTGCACATGTGTGCGTATTTGCACAGTCTCTATACATGTGGATATAACTATTGCAGACTACATTGTGTGTATATGTTTTTTGGGATGGGTGTGCATTTGAATGTGTGTGTGTGGGGAGATTGTGAGTGTGTGAATATGTCAGGTTGCCGCAGGAGACCAATTAGCTGGTGCATCAGTGAGGAGGTGAGCATACACACACCTGTGTGTGGCCCTATTACACCAGCTCATCACACACTCACATACCGACACATAGACAGCAATGCTCTGCTCATAATAGAAACATACTGACACTTACAGTACATTGACCATATGGAATAATGACTTCACTGTGTCAAACTGTCAGATGTGAGTCACCAGCATGCGTTATTTCAACCAGGTGTTACTAACTTAACCAACTTTTATGAATTATGGGTTATCTTATTGCTACTGAGTGGTTGTCGTTAGCGATATGTATTATACATTTGAGCATTTCTGGGCTTAAAACTGCAAGCCTTGTAGCATACACAGAAGATCCAAGAGTTATTCCATCCAAACTTTGAGGTATCAAGCACGGAAGCAATCAGGTGAGAGTGAAAAAGCAGATCACAGCCAATAAAGCAGCCATACCTCTTCATGTATAATTCAGATCTTTTATGGTGGGCTATGCACCCATATGGGTGTGCTAAAGGAAGACTAAGGCCATTTCCAGCCAGAGAAAAGCCCTTTTAAAAGCTAATCCTTGTGCCTGAGTCCTGCTCCTTTTACTGCTCCTCTTTAATGAATAGGTGTCCAATAAGGCCTTTTATTGTCTTAGCATATGTTGCTTTTATTAGGGGAAAATAATTAGGTTGTGCGGATCACTTCGGAAGTCCTCTTGCAAGATAAAAATGAGATAGTTTCACAGTCGCTGCGCAAGTCCTTCTGACTCCCTGTCGTTTTCCCCTTGGATGCCTCATGTCCTAGCTCCCTCATCTCCTCATCTCCTCTCCTTCCTTTCCTACTCCGCTCTCCTTGTCCCCTCTTCTCCTCTTTATACCTCTCCTCCTCCTCTCCCTCTTGTCCTTTGCATTCCCTGTACCTCCTTCCTCACTTCCTTCTTCTATTGTTCCCTCAAACATGCAGGCATTAAATGTATGCAGCAATGTCGCATTGGACTACACACACACACATAACAGATGAACAATCACAGTGTGACAGGAGGCTGTTGATGACTGACACTCTGTTGATCTTATCTGGCGCAAAAGGGGTAAAGCGGAGGGCCGCAGAGAGAAAGGGAGAGAAATAGTGCAGGCAGGGGGGTTGTTCCTGTCACTCCTCCATAGTTTATCCCTCTGCTCCTCTCTCTCTCTCTCTGCCTCCTCATCCTCTACCACATCACTCCTCTCGCTTTGTGTTCCGTATAGAAAGAAAGAATGTCAACAGAGCTCATCTATGATCTGGGACTCCGGGGAAAGAAAGTCCATTTACCTCCAAGAGGTCCTACTACGACCATTTACCCGTGAGACCTAAGCTACAGCAGCACTGTATGCCCAGTCCTGTAAGTTATAGGGCCGGAGGGGGATGGGGCTGCTAGGGAATAGGGATCTGGAGAGGGTTGATGGAAAGAAGGGGCTTGAGGAAGGAGCACAGGGCAAGACAGACAGACAGAGAGAGATGGAGCGGGCATGATGAAGGAACGGAAAGAGAAGGAGGGTGGGAGGAGCCTGGTCCTTCCATCCTGTCCTTAATGCCCCTCAGGGGAGCATGCTGCCTGTGGGTGAGTATTAGCCATCAGCCTGTGGGCTAATGGAGGGTATGAATTAGAGTTTAGTACCCACAGATGACCAGGGGCAGTTTAATCACTAGGGAGACCCATGATAAGGAGAGCCGCTCATTCTCTGTCAGATTATGCACATGGCACCCATTCCACTGAAGGCTTTAGCTTGTATTCACTGTGTAGAAGTGAATAGTTTATTTCCTTTGTGTTATTATTTGACTTCAATTCTTTAATAGCACTAGAGATTTGACAAAACGCACAGCACCTTTACTTGCTTTCGTCTAACGTGACCTCTGGCCTACCCCAGTCAGGGTGATGGAGGTCAGCACGGAGTCACGGGGGTGAGTGTCAGGGTGCTTTCTGAAGTGTGCTCTGAGGTGTTTGAGGTGCTAATCTCCTCTCCTCTTGGTTGAGTGGTCAAGCTGAATGGAGGGAGAGCTTGTTTATTTGAGGGGACGGCGTTACCCAGGATTCCCTCTACAGCTGGGCCAGGCACGCTCAGCTGAGCTGTCAGCTCGCAGAGGTTACCACGGCTGAGGGCAAACTGCACACATACGTTCACACACACACATACACACACACACACACACACACATACACACACAGCACACATAGAGAAGAGCAAAGGTTTTGATTTCAATGGTTATTTATTAAATGTAAAATATCTTTAGCACAGATTAAAAATCAGACATCTCCATCTATTTTAAACATCACAGGTTGAAAAAAAAACATTCCTGAAACAGAATCACAATCCCTTTAGAGTCCCACTTTCAGGATAGCTAGTCCACGAGGCTGGGCAGAGGGCTGAGGCAAAAACTGCACTCCTCCTGATCCCTTTACTGGGGCTACAAGCCAGGAAATATCTTTCAAATACATGCTATAGCCTTATTACATCAGATTGTAGAAAATATTTTATCCACCAAGTTAGGATATCAGTATTTTACCAGTTATAGATGAGGAAAAAATCAGTTTGTTTTTCTAAAATATGGCCAGATCCAAAACAGGGTAAATAGTATTCGCAAGAAATGTACCATAAAGAACAAGGTGTACCTCAGATTACAGGTGGGATTTCTGTGGTTGACAGCTTACTAAACTTCAAGCAGGCTAAGAAAAAAGATTTTAAACAATCCAAATTTTGGTTCTGACCGGAAATGTTTTCTAGACCTACTGCATATCCAGCGGGCCTTCACATGACAAGCATGGACATATGCTGTAATGATCTGTAGTTCATGCCAGCAGCTGAATCTCTCACATTGTGTCCCATGGCATAAATAGCTTTTGCCAACATTTAGCACTGCTGCTGAATTGGAGTGCCATCACAGAGGTCAGCTGGTGAATGCTCCCCCACTCTTCTCTGCTCTGCCTCAACCCTCGCTGCTGTACAAATGCCAACTGACAACAACTGACACAGATGGTGAGCAGAAACACAGAAGGACAGGCAAAGGAAGAGAACCACCCACAGGAGTAAGAAAACAGGAAGACTCTACACACACTGTCCAAGAGAGGATATTGCCTGACAATATTATCAACTCATTTATTTTAAACTTTTTTTTTTATTTTAATCTTTTCTGTTTTCTACTTTTTTAAATTATTCTTTTTTTTTTTCATCACATGCCATATGAGAATTTGGGGATTATAAAAGTACCTGAAAGAATTGCTAGGTTTTCAGCATGCATAGCTGTTCGTATTTACAGGTTCGTATGTACAGGGATGGGCCAAAAACAGACTGCTCTACAGTACTGGGTTTATTTACATCCAGGTCAGAGGGAGAGGTCAATGTCATAACTACAGATGTGGGGGTGAAGGGTCACATGCATAGGGTCAGAGAAAGCTCATACGGCTGAGTACAACTTGGATGATGAAGACACAGAACAGAACACGGAAAAAAAAAAGAACATTACTGTTAATTCAACATCACATCTCCCCGACATACCCTTTTTGCTTTTGAATATGCTCAATAAGGAGTTTGCAACAACTGGTTATTGCGTAATACTATAGAAGGACATTTCTTTTGTAAGTCCATGAGGTCCTTGGGTATCTAGTCGATACTGAGATTGGAAGACTTGGATCTGATCCCAGAGCAGTTCCAGAGCCGTAGTGGTGGATTCCAGGCTAAATGCAGGCTTGTTGCTGCTTATCTACAGTCAGCTTATTGCAGGGTGTTTTGTAAGTATTTTCTCAGTATTATGGTGTGTTCTCACTGCCCATAAAATCAGATATACACAAAAGTAAGCCATAAAATCTGCTCTTACTTGGTATTCTCCTGCTCCTTTGGTTTGTAATATTGCTATAATGCTGTCTTTTGTAAGTTTTATGTTTAGTATGGAGGGTAATTTTAGATTTAGGTTGGTTTTGGTTCACCTCACTTGTCCCATCTTCTCCCCTCCCCAAATCAGTGTGGTAGTAACAGAGCTGTTTTTAGTTATTTTGGAAAAAGTCCAAGTGAAGTCTCATGTTCAGGTCAAGTCTCCGAACGCTGATTATGCTCATTAATGACATGGCACTAGGTATAGTAGATTTAAGTGTTTTTGTTTCAAAGCTTTGTTAATAGTGTTTTACATACAGTAGCTGAGATCAAAAAAGCTATAAGTTCATGGTTGACACTCACATGCTGTACCGTTTTCTCATACAAAGATGACTTGGAGGGAATAAAATCAATAAAATATTTGAGGTGGAACCATGTGACTGGCTCTCTGAGTAGGCCAATTGCACAGCAATAGGCAGAGCAACCAGACAATCATGAATTTAATCACAATAACTCTTTAAAAAATCTTTACAATATCCTGCAAAAAATAATTTTGCAGAAAATTGCAACATGACTAGTTGAGCAAAGTA
This sequence comes from Thunnus maccoyii, assembly GCF_910596095.1. NCBI lineage: Eukaryota > Metazoa > Chordata > Actinopteri > Scombriformes > Scombridae > Thunnus > Thunnus maccoyii. The sequence goes on along the minus strand of NC_056537.1, from coordinate 20,331,555 downwards.
AACCATGTACTTGCATTGTTATTATGTTTTATTGATAATATCTCCGGTCATAACGGGTCAGGTCTTGTTTTTAATTCTCATGTCAAGCTTTCTGGCAGTGACGTCTCACAGCAGATGAGTCCAAGTCAAGTCTGAAGTCTTAGTTTTTGCAAATTAAGCCAGACTTAAGTCCAAGTCCACAGCTCTGGGTAGAAGAGAGAAACTCTAAAACACCACAGATGTTTCTCTGAAAACTACTGTACACAAGGGAATGGTTCACATTTAGTTTTTAGAAGATAGAAAGACACACAGTAAAATCCATCAGTTTGTAAACAGAAACATTTACAGGCTATAATGTACAGTTTCACATGGGTTAGAAGTGGCTGTTAGAGTGGAGATGTGTATGATGCACACTGGCTCAGTGATATTACCTTTTACGTAGATTCTCCCCAGTGTTTATATGCATTTCTGTTCGTGCTCGTGTGCAGGCACATGCTCGTGATTAGGCATGCACTTATGAATGTGTTTCTGTGTGTAATGCAAGTGCATCAAGGTTGCTGCACCCCCTCTGGTTCTCTTTTGCACTATCTCACATATTCCCAACCTCCTATCTGCAAACACACACACACACACACACACACACACACACACACAATGATAGATGGCTGTGGTGGGTGGTTGAGCATGTTAATGCCTAATCTCATCAGCCTTATCTTCTACAGAGGTCACAAGGTCAAGTGGTGAGGGGGATGAGCTAAACACCAATAAAATAGCACATTGCTGGACACACAGCACAAACAGTACATGTAATGCTCCACTCACCACTAACTGGACTGCTGCCGCCTGTAAAGATACAGATTCTTGCTTTTCTATGAAGTATTCAAAAAAAAAAAAAAATGAGGCAGTTTTGGAAAAAAAAAACCCCACTGAAGACTTCACTATAAACTCAGCCACATAAATCTGGATTATGAACTTGAAAGTTTTTTTCATATGAGTATTTAAACTTTATAGTAGGACCAATGTTTGGTAACTGGACACATACAAACTGCTCTGAAAGTCAGCCAAGTTTAAGGGGGCGTCAGCGAGTCAGAGCCTCTAGCGCTGAAATCTTCAGTGGAGTTTAAAAGGCATTTAGCTTTCAGACGAGCTAAATCAGATGCCCTAAGCAGAGGAGATGAGTTAAACTGAGCGTGTGTGAACCTGTAACTCTGAGACACTGCTTGGCATTTGTCTTTCTTTGATATGGTGACATGTGATGTGGATGAAGTTATCGCCCCACTGGCAGGTGAGACAGACAGCGGCACACAGAGAGATGCTGCCTTTTCATCTGCTGTTTACCAGCTCTCTCATCACACTGCACTTCAAACACGCTCAATCTGCTGCTGCGACGTTACACACCAGGGCTCCTCCTGGCGGAAGTTTACTTAGAGCTTAGAGGGGGTTGTGTGTAACTCTGTGTGTGTGTGTGTGTGTGCGTGGGTGGGTAGCTTTGGGTGTGTTGATGAGAAAAATATTTCTTGGAATCTAGTTTGTGTGTAATTTTTGTTCGCTGCATTTGCATTTATGTGCATATTTTTGTACTTGCATGTGAAAGTATAAACGCTTTTAGACCTCAATGGATCTTCCCACTTCATGTGTGTTGGTCTCACAGCTGCTTTAGGAAGCTGTTCAAACAGTTGGCATGTAATGTGGCTCCATTATGCATGTGTGTATGTTTGTGTGTCTTGCCCATGTTTGAGTTACTGCATATATGGGGGGGGGGGGGTGGTTGTCTTAGTATGTGCCAGTGCTCTGTGCTAAACACTAGTCCTCAGTCGTCACATCAGTGTTCCCTCTCACTCTCTCTGCAAACCCCCCCACCATCCCCACCCATCCCCATCTCGCTCTCTCTCCCTCTCATTGGGAGATAAAGAGGGGAGCCATTTCATGTGGCCGTATAGAAGTCGTCTCCAGCCCCGGAGTTTGCAGGGAAGCTGTCACAGCAGCTTTTAGCCGGAGCTGCAACATGAAAGATCTCTCTTTGAGCAGCGGGGTTATGTGTGTAATTCTCTCTGACGTGTTTATTCTGCTGCAGTTTCAACTTTCATTTTCAAATGTCACAGAAATCTTGCTCCTCCAAGAATAATAATCCCTACTAATTACTGACTGATGGGACAGGGTGTATTAGGGAACTTAGCAGGTTGTGTCTAAATACTGTTTTACTTTTTAGAGCGCGTCTCAGCTTGAGACAACATGAAACACTGTCATTTTTTGGGTTGAGACTTGAGTGATCGTCAGATTTAAACTTGCCTAAAAATGAGAGAGGACTTACTGAGAAAAAGCCAGAGGGAAAGCCTTGTAGTGTGTGTGCACGCGCGTCTGTTTGTGTACTGTATGTGAAAATATCGCTTATCCAGTGAACCAACCAACCTCTGATTCAAACACATAGATACAGAATTGTTCTTGCATCATTTCCAACACTTATTCTCAACTTTGAAGGCCTGGCTGAACCCATATACATACACATCATGTGAAAATATACATATTCATAACCATGGCATTAAAACCGGTTCTTTTACAATATACATAAAAGCTGTGGTTTCCCTGGTGATTCCCATCCAAACAGGAGCTGGTATAATTTTCTAGTCCATGTTCTCACCTTCTTCACTGTGAGTCTATACATCTGTAGCATTCCCATGGTCCCATATAGCCAGAGGTCCTGTACACACCGAGTAGAGAAATAAATAAATAAATATATGTATATAAATATATGTACAGTAAGGGGTTATGCTGCTCCCATAGTAATATGACCCAGTCATCATGGGCTGCAAGGAGAGGAGAGACAGCGTGTAGAGTCTTTTTTTTTTCTGTCTCTTTGACTGTGTGTGTTTGTCTGTATGTGTGTATGTGTGTATGTGTGTGTGTATGTGTGTGTTTCACAGAGGACATATAGATAAGGTTGGTCCTCTCTCCTTTTTCTCTGGACAGGACAAGTCCTAATGTCTGTGTGTCAGTAGATGAGTTCTCCGTATTTTGTCTCCTCCTGCAGGCTGATGCCGTCTCGTCGTCTCATTATTTGCCGCTGAACTCATGTCTCCTTCTGTGTGTTTCTCTGTCCACAGCAACAAGGGGCGGCCACCACGGTGTACTGCGCCATAGCTCCAGAGCTGGAGGGGTTAGGCGGCATGTACTTCAACAACTGCTTCCGCTGCCTGCCGTCCATCCAGGCCCAGGACCAGAGCAGCGCTGCCAGCCTGTGGGAGCTGAGTGAGCGCCTGGTTGCAGAGAGGTCTGCAGGCATACAGGCTCTATGATGGACAGAGGCGGCGGAGGAGGAGGAGGAGGAGGAGGAGGAGGAGGAGGAGGAGGAGGAGGGGAAGGGAGAGGGGGACTAGCCAAACAGGAATCAAAGAAAAAGGATGTCCGGTCACGGTGAATAGAATAAAAAGTAACTGTATTCTGACTGCGCTATATAAGAGAGCTGCCAAACCACGGAAGTCCATCTGGATATGTCACGTCACTACAGGGGGGCTAAAACACACTACATACACAGTACAGAAGGGGTTTTCATATACACTCTATTGAATTAATCAAAGTTTGAGTTGTGTTCAGCACTGCTGTGGTAGTTTACAATGGGAGGTGGGGGGGACGTGAGAAGATTTGGGACGGATTCAGGGATCTCTTTGTAACTCTTAGAGTCTCTCCAGTTATCTGCTTATTTAAAAGAGTCTATTTAAAAGAGCTCAAAGAAGCAAGTGACCTGTCTTGCTAACAGTATATGGTTACCTAATGGGCATACACTCTATGGCATATGCATCTGATTCCAGCAATAGTGCACTATATGGCAACTATTGTGTCTTCCCAACTAATGTCTGTTTATTCCGCATCCTCTCATCTAGTTCTATGTAGATGTAGATGTTTCCTATTGAGATACAGAGAGTGTTGGTTAATCTTTGTGCTAAATCTTTTTGGGCATAGAAGAAATAAGGAGTAATGGGCATGTGACACTCATGGATATATAAACACACTAGAGGTGTGATTCTTATGACTATATACATTATTCTGCAATAGTTGTATTTCTTATCAATGTCCCTATCTGTTTTCTGTACAATATTTACAACATCCTGATTTCTGGGCATGTGCTAAAGGGGTGTGGACATCATATTTTTTTTTTCTGTTTGCTATTTGACTCAACCTACGTATTAATAATCTATACTCTGGTGTGTCTTAATTACAATTTGGAGGTATTTATGGGATGATCCGTATCCATTTTAATAGCAAATACAGATGGTGGAGGATCTTATTTCCAAGTCCAGGATCTTTAATTTCTGTGTTTCTTCCCTTGTTGTTGTTTGACCAGAAGAATGTGAGTGATTTCCGTCTCCTGTTATTTTTTGTCATCATCGCTGTTTTAATATTTAACAGTGGCTTTGGGATTGCTGTGGATTGGTTGCCGTGAAGCCGTTGTCGGGACGCTTTTGAGACATTGTGCTTTATGGCAGTCTGGGTGCCGTAGGTTGCTCTTGAAACATCAGCATTCCAGTGTCATGATATCTGTAAAATAAAAACAAATGAGAGAGAACATTCAATAAAAATCTGTTTTACAGTAACATGTGTGTGATATTCTTTCAGACACAGAAAGTGGAGGTCCATTCATTTGCAGGCCATTAGGGGGAGATATTTGTGTAGTGAGCAATACTGCTCTCTGCAACTGCAACTCTGACTAAATAGGACTGTTTCTGAGGAGAAAAATATGCTATGTGTGCACTAACAAATTATGAACAATCCACAGTGTCTTTGATGACATATTTAATAAAACAATTGCATTTGGTCTTGTCCGTTATGTCTGAGTCAGAGCAGAAAGCATTCAGGTGCTTGTGTGCAGAGGACAGATCAACCAGCTAATCCCACAGATGTCCTGCACTCTCACACATGGATCATCTTATAGTATCTCTCCTCCAATTAGAAAAGCATCAGAATAACTTTTTTTATTTGGCGTCTGAGTTACACTACACCACATGACTACTTTTCCTGACCCTTTTCCACATTATATTGTCTCTCTCTACTTCCCCCTTATCTGTTTTTTGTGTCCCTCCAACGCAGACAGGCTCACATGAACATACATATTCTCCTTCAGTCGGAAACATGTCGTGCCTTTACATGCTAGCCATGGCAAGCGCAGAAACTGATACCAGAGTCCTGTCCTGTTTTAATCTTTACTGTACAGGTGTGTTATCACTTTCCTTTCACAGCACAGGACATACATGGAAAAAAGATACAGCACTAACACTGAAAGAGCAGTCTATGTCTCACATGTACCCAGCGAGGAATCGAGTGAAAAAACAAGCATTTTATGAAACTGCCCAGAATGTCTCTCTATTTTGAATAATAACAAATAGTCCAAATAACATGCTGCTGTGATCCCTGAAGAAAACTACAGGCATCTATTAAATACTGAGTCATTTCACTGTAGCCACACTAAACAGGAATAAACAGGAAAGTTTAGTTACACTATTTCCACAACGTGAGAAATATCAGTGATAACACAGGATTCCTCCGGCCGCTGTCCGTGGTGCTGATCCGGCCCTGACTCGCTCAAGGGAAAATTTAGCACACATGAGATTTCTCCTGCTTGTTTATCAATTATAGAGCATATTTTCACTGTGTGTGTTCAGCCTGCAGGTAGTTAAGCTTTGAAACAAGCCACTGTGCGAGGAAACACTGTCCCCTTCTCTAATGAGTGTGTGCCTGGTTCAGCTTCGAACAGTCGTATTAGTTAGTGAGGGTTTAGCTTGTCAGCTGTTCGATTTCACTATTGTTAGAGCCCAGCGACTTATTCAGTTCTTCTCTTCTTGTTCTATTACTTTGTAGACCTCCTGTTTGGCTGTGCCATTATTTAACTTAAAAGAGAATTTCCTGCCTCATTTGGTCTCTCAACTTGATATTGAAATAATATGGTTTTATTCAAAGGAATTATAGACCAAATAACCTGGTAAGGTGGTTATTTTATTGCAGAGTGTCACAACCTGCATCTGTGATGATCCTAAAGGGAGTTATTCCACATCTGAGACTTCTGTGATGTTTTATCCCTCTCCTTCACTGCTCTGCTACAGGAGGAAGTCTCAAAATGGGAATGAAATAACCACAAGAATAATGTAAACTGTTTCTGACTGTATTCCAGGAAGCTGACACTAATGATGAAGGCTGCATGGTGGAAACTAACAAATCTTTCTTTTCAGTATTGCTGCAAGTTCCTCTTTTAAAGTGTTTCCTGCCCATTCCACAACCAACGCATCTGACACATACACACACAAATTCAAGGAGCTTTTAATTCTGTCGCTTGTGAGCGTGAGACATCATCACGCTCGGCTAAGCACGGAGGTTTAGCTCATCAATGACAACTCTATGTAAGTTGCTGCTATAGAAAACAGACAGAGCGTTTGAGGAAGCCTTCGATTGGAGGGGCGGACTCGAGACACAAAGGAGAATCTTCAGGAGAACAACAAACAACCAGACGTCTGTGCCGCCGTGCATTGCAGTGGCCGATCCATGGGTGTGTGCCTGAGTGAAGAGGGAGGGTCCTGCCTGGCTTTCATACAAAGTCCTATCGATCAGGCCCTATCGGAATCATCTGATAGCTAATCAATAAGCTACACTTCCTCTCAGCGAGCAGGGAGGAGAGAAGCACGGCTCTCACAAGAGGAGGACCTTGATCCTTTGACCCCGTAGTCAAGGCCCCATACACACACACACACACACACTTTCTCTTTCTGTCTCTTTCCATTTCTCTGTCTCTTTATCTCTCTTATAATAACAGTACAAGACAATATGATAACCGAACGCCTGTGTAAACCAAATAACCAATATACATTAGAATGTTATTTTAATTAGTTGGATTTACAGTTTATTTTTTTCCCTTCACTGAGTTTATTTCAATTTGAGCTATAATTGTTTACGACTGACCATTTCATTTTCCATTATTGTTTTTATTTCTTCTTGTGATTAATTTCACCTCTCAAAGAATAATTATGAGAGGATTGATTTGATTATGCCTTTGTTCTACTCCTATTGGCTCCATTGACTGAGGGAATGCCATGTTGCCATTTCGAGCGGATATATTTAATGATCACAATCAATGTTAAAGCTCTCTCTAGACTCAACTAACTCAATAAATATCTGCCAGGAGGAAATTTACCATCTAACTACAGCAGGCAATAAAATCCTGCTCTCTGTTCGCCTCCCTCCCCCTGCTCTCTTTCCGTCTCTCTTTTGAGGATGACATCGTGATTAAAACTGTTGATCAATTTTCATAAAGTCCCGCTGTAGAGTCGATGAGATATATATATATATATATATTTTTTCCTTTCAATATCTGCACATGTGCTTTGCTTGCAGACTGCTATTTTGGAAGGACATTTTTATAATCATAGCAGGCAAAAGAAAAAATAGCTGATCATTCTCTCAGACTCCTTTGTACTTAATTAGTACATTTTAACAAAAAAGAAAAGCCTGCTTGTCAAAAAAAAATTCTTGTTCAGGAGTAAGAAAACCATTACATTTTTTTTCCAGTCTGCTATTGTGTATGTGTGGGTGTGTATGTTGGGCGTTAGAGGTTGAACAGTGCAGTGGGGCTGCCCCGTCTCGCTGTGCCGGATGCATTTCTCTCTAAGATGCAACGAACCCGTAGCCCTAAAATAGACTACTGTTTGGCACACTATTAAAACAACACACTGCTCACACACACACACACACACACACACACACACACACACACACATACACACACACACAGTCAAATAAGATGTGTATGTTCTGTGTGTGGCAGCAGGTATAGCATTTTTAAGTTGTTTTTTTTTTCCTTTGCAAATGATGAAAGTTGTGTAGTATGAAGATGTTGGAGTTGTTGGCACATACTACAAACTACACTTTTCTCTCCGTGGCCATGCTTTCAGTCTGTCACATGTTCTTTCATAAAGAGCCTTAGGAGCAGCATTAATAACATTCGGATCCAGATAGCTGTGATTCACTGAGCCTGTTCACTATCAAATGCACTTATTTCCCCCTGTAGATCTGCTTGTGCAATCTATAACTTTCTCTGTTTTTATTGAAGTCTCAACACGGCACCTTTGAGGAAATCCTTCCAGCCCCAAATCCCCAGCGTGTCCTCACCGTTCGACAGCATGACCTTGTAAACTCTGAGTTATTTTACTCACCCATTGTGTGAGAATAGAAAGAAAAGAGAGAGGGAAAGAGGAGGGACAGGGAGGGAGGAGGGAGGGGGGGGGGGGGGGGGGGGGGGTTGAGAAAAAGAGCTCCTGCCTGTCACAGCTTTCAAACACAAAGAAAAATGAGCACTTGGGCTGAAGTACAATGATTAGCCCCTGTCTACAGATTCATCACACTATAGAGAGTGAGGGGTGGGGGGAGTAGAGGAGGAGCGAAAGGTGGAGTGGAGGAAGGTAGAAAAAGAGCTGTATAGGTATGAGCTGAGTAGCATAGAAGATGGAAAGACAATGAGGAGAAAAAAAAAACCCGGAGGAAATAGAAAATAGGGCTGTTACAGTGTGAGGGAAAACTGAACGCGTGCCAGGCGGGGTGCAAGGTGAAGCATGCAAAGCTGCCGCAGAGTCAGGAGAGGGGGGAGGGAGGTTTTAGGGAAATAAAAGGCGAGGGGAAAGAGTGAGGAAAAGAGAAAGAGCAAAGCAGAGGCAAAGGAAGGTAAAATGAAATAAGAGGATTTGTCAGGCCAGTGGTTGGTGGCAGTAATAAAGCCTGCTAATCTGAGGGAGAACGCTTGGCTGCTCACACACTGACTCTCTTGACGCCCCACTTTACCACCGGGCCAAGCCAAGGTCACACACACACACACACTCGCACATGCACGCACGGGAACATGCCAGTCCAAACACACACACACACACACACACACACACACACACACACAATTCATAGATGTTTTCAATCAGTCTTGTTGCTTGTCTGGGAATCAAGTGGGTGCAAGTGTGTTTTCCACCTGATCTTCTGCCTCTAAAGCTTCTGGCGTCACTGCTGACCTCTTTCCTCTCCACATACACACACACATCTTGTTTCTCTGCGTCACTCGTCCTCTTGTTACGCATCATCTTCACCAAACACCCCCTTCAGCCACGTTGATTTCGAAATCTAATTTTTCTCTGTTTCTTAACTGGCTCCGCCGTGTGAATCAATACCTTTCAAAACCATTACATAAATACATCTGTCACAAGCAGATAGTAGAGTGGGGATGTAATGTGTCTGGTTAAGGCCACCATAGGGTGAAAGGAGATATGCTGTGTGTGTGTGTGTGTGTGAGTGTGTATGTGTATGTGTATGTTCTCAGAGGACAGCGAGTGTCATTTTGTGTGACCAGGTGTGTCGGGCGGAAAGAAAGGTTGTTATTGAGCCCTGGTAAATGACGCATAACCTGGTGCACCGCGTACTTAGCCCAGGACCCCTGGTCTCTCTCTCTTTATCAGTCGGTTTGTGTGTGTGTGTGTGTGTGTGTAGTCGTGGGCATGTCTGTATGATTTGAGTGCACATTGAGGAATGAATAAGTTTTGGAGGCACAATTGAGGCACCTGGCTGTATGAGGCGCTGTGTGTTCGTTGTGTTTGCAAGGGCTGCATAATGGTGCTGACATGATATATAAGTCTTGGAACAGATGGCGAAACAAGACATTTTTTGATACCTTTTTTTTTTTTTTTTAGAAAATTAAATATGATTGTTTTAAAAAGCGCTTTTTAGAATTTAAGAAAAGAAACCAATTTTCTCATATGTTAAATTGTGTCTCAACACAAGCAGCAGTAAAAGAACTTTTATATAAAATTGTATAAAATTGGAAAAATTGTGATTCAAATCATGAACTATTTGATCAAAGAATAAGTTAACAAGATCACAAGTCAGTCAAATTTGACAGTTTTTTATACTCTGTGCTACAGACACATGTTAGTCAGTATCAAAAAAGTATGGAGGTTGGACCCAGCCCAACACACACTCATATACCTTCATGCAGCTCAAATACATGTAGTGCATTAACACACACACCTTTCCTGTGTATTTTGAAAAATATGGGCCTTTACACTGACTAAGAGCACAAGTAAAACAAGGAGGAGGATGGAGACGGACGAGGAGGGAGGGAGGAGAAGTGTCGAATGTCCTCCTTTGTCTCTAACTGGAACTATTATTCGTTTTATGAACCACCTTCTTCCTTTTACTCGCTTTCAAACACACATACTGTATCTTTTCTTTTTTGCAGCAGTCTCTTGTTATTTTATTTGCTGTAACCCTCCCATCATCTTCCAGTTTTGTCATTGGCATTTTCAAACATCACTTTGCTGACAGCAGGCACTGTGATTGACGGTGCGATGCAGATTTAGATGTCATGCTGAAATAGCACAATAACCTGTGCGCAGATAATCACCTCGTTGAGAAACGCTCCGGCCTCTCTCCACTCACAATTACTATTGTGTATTTGATCATATAACCACTCTCCAACAATGCACTTAATGGGCTTATTGGCAACAGACCAGAACTTGCTTGTAAATAAGGCTGATGGTGTTTGATTCTAATAAATTAGGCTCATATATGCAAACACGGTAAAATCATAACAATATCCAAATGTGTGTAGGCAGAGGTGGGGTGGTGACAGGTGGAGATTTATGCTGCTACCAATTGGCCAGCCTCATCACTCACTCAGCCATCTTCAACTTTTTTATTTGTTTAATTTCCAAATGTGATTGCTCCACTCCCGCTCGTGCTGATAAATGCAAAGGATCATGGTTAGAGGAGGCCATGATTAATACGCATAATTTTTCAACTGGACCGATCCAAAAAAAAAGGAATGTGCTAAGAGCTCTGAGGGGGAATAAAAGCAATTTCTCCTGGGACATGATGTAACCAAGTACTATAAGGTAAATAAATGTAAGATCACAGTGCATTTTCTCTCTGTCTCTCTCTCTAATTGGGGCTGTTTGGTTGAAAAGCCTTTTAACCAAATAAAAAGCAAAGGCAAAACACACAACGCTGACCTCATAGCTTCATACTTGAATAATGTGAGTTCCCGCTGTTACTGTCTATTCTTTGAGATAAAAAACTCCCATGTGGGCACTGAAGGTTACACACAAATATTTTCTGTCTGTCTTTTAAAGTACTTATTTATTCCTTCAGTCAACCTTTATTTATACAGGGTGGTCAATGAGAATTCTTTACTGTCTTTTGCAGGAAAATAAAGGCAGAAGTTCAACAGAAACAAATTAAACTAGACAGTAAAACACAGAAAATTGCACCTTATGTAAAAGGCAAGGAGCAATAAATGAATTTAACCAGCAATAAATTTAATGAGCAATAAATAAAATTAGATACGAGTGTATGGGGTGATTAACCTCAGGATGAAACTGCAAGTACTACCAGTACCAACAACAACAACAACAACAACAACCTGGTTTATCTGAAGATACCTGAAGATACTATATTCTTTGTGAGGCATCATTGAGAAAGACTTGTTTGTAATTATGGAAGAACAGAAATGTGTGTGTTCACGTGAAGAGAGACAGTGTGTGTGTGTGTGTGTGTTATAAATGGAGGGGAGAAGAGTCACCTCTCAAAAACACACTCACATACCTACGAGATTAATTACAAGTACCGTGAATCACTGTGCAATTAATTAACTCATCCTTAGTAATGAGTCTGTGTGCTTACGGGAGTGTGTGTGTGTGTGTGTGTGTGTGTGTGTGTGTGTGAACTGTGCATACTGTGTGTCACACAGACAGCCCCTCCATCTCTCCACCTCTCGCCCTGTCCCCTCTCTAATTGCTTCCCTCTCTATTAAAATGCAGTCTGCTGTGACATCACTCAACCCTCTGTTAGAGGAGGCCAGGACACGGGCAAACCACACACACACACATGCAGACACACAGTTTATTTTATACAGCGCAAACTGTTTAGATTTTCGGAAGGATTTGGTGTGTTGAGAGAAGAACTTGAAGGTGAGACAGGGAGTGAGTGTGAGATGAGTCTCGGCAGGGAACAACGGCGCCTTTAATGATGCATTAAACTTGCGGTGTCATCCCCTGGAATGCTTTCACATTTATGTATTTGTGTGTGTTACTGGAAACACTGACTGGACTGTAGTTAAGCCTGGATACACTGATGTATGTTGTAGGCCTGGACAATAATTGTTTATTGGCTTTCAAAGGAATCGTATCATGGCAAAATAACCATATTATAACTTTTTTTCCAAATTAAATACTATTTGTAATTAGAAATTAACAAAAGTTCTTAACACTGAACACTGATTTGATGATTTTACCATTATTTTACAAGTTATTTTGTACACATTATTATTGTTACTTCTATTTGATCTTTCTATTTACTTTTATATGAACATCTGAATCAGACACTTAGCTGTTCATCACAAATTGATGAAAATGTATCTTGGTGTACACATGAGTAAAAACAGAATACAAAAACAAGTAAAAAGGTGTGAAATAAAGTGAATTAACCATTGCCATGTCCTGATATATATGAATAACAGGAACATATTTGTATTGATATGAAGACATTGATTTCATATTTCCATATTTCCAAGTCCTCATGTGTTGTTTGGCAGGTAAATATTCTCTTGAAGATGCATTACTGTGTGGTCATTGTACTCATCTATATGGAGTGAATACATACTACAAGGACATAATAGTGCACATATTGGGCCAAGTAAAAAATGTATGATTTCAAGTGACTTTTAGTTATTTTTCTTTTCTGATTCATCCAAATTCAAGATGAAAAACACGACAATAAACCAGCAAGTAGTACCTAATGCCCCCGCCCCTCTCTCTTTCCCCTCATTCTCTCTCTCTCAAAGCTAATCTGATTGGTGCATAAATCATGCTGACATCAGCACGGGTGGAAGTTGGCCTACTCCTACACACGCACAGACACACATACACGTGCGCACACAGAGACTGAGGCTCCTCGGTGAGGTGAGAGCAGCGGCGTGCTCCATGGTGATCATGAGGACAGTGGATAACAGATCTCTCTTTTATCATTCCCTGACTTTCCCTGACATTTAAAAAGCCATTAACACCACTGAGATTCACCCTCGTGTACATTTCATATGGAAGCACCCCCCCCCCCAACACACACACACACACACCTTTAACACAGACACACATGTGCTTGCTTGCCACTCACTCACAGTGGTTTCTACACGCTTGTGTGTGTGGGAATGATCCCAGTGATAACACAAAGCCCAAATGACACAGACAGAGGAGTGAATTATACCTTAATAAGCTCTTCACACCGGCCCTCCTTTTCTGTAAGATTAAAGAAAAGAGATCCAGCCCACTGCCGGTGTATTTTAATAGTGGTAAGACCCAGCAAGTGATACACTTATTGATCCCTTGTTGAAATCAATGACATTTTGGGGCATTGATATCCTTGATCAGAATGCAGTCCCTCCCCCTCTGTCCCCCCCATGCTGATAAATGGACAGTAAGTGGCTGTAGTCTTGGAGTGACTGCCTTTGTGAATGGTAATTATCCACCAATTCAGCCATATATACATGAGTATAGTGTAAACACTAACAGCATAATAGTATTTACTGCTGAGCACTGTATTAATTTATGGCCCATTATTGTAAAGCCCATCATTACAATGCGAGGGAGCATTTATTGTAATCAGAGGACTGATAGAGAATGGAAACATTGCTAATGTATGTAATGTACTCACACACAGTCTGCCTGACAAAACCGTACAGTAGCTAATGCGGCGAATGACATACGGCCTCACTCTTTGTTGTTAGTATTTATTAGCAGCAAGCGGAGGCCTGAGTGCGAACCAGCTATCGACTAATTATATTCCATTGTGTCTGCGTGGAAAACAAGAAGCAGACATGCTCCGCAGTGATACAATGGTCACCCCACCACTTAATCTGCAGGATGTTAACATGAAACTGAAACTAAGAGTACGGCTCTACTGGGCCTGCAGTATGAGTCATGACTAGCCGTGATATACAGCAGGTACAGATATTGAGCTCAGTCATTTAAATGCATGTTATTGTAATTCTGCAGATGGCGGAGGCACTTTTGGTGATTATGGATCGGACCTTTTTAAACTCCTCTGAAGACGGCACTAAATCTTATGGCCCTGAGGGCATACAGAGACATGTTTGCATTTGGAACGGAGAGAAAAGAGGACAGACAAAGTCAGAGAGGGCTTAAGGGCAGGGTTGACTCTTGGTTTAAGGCGGTAGGGGTCACGGGTGTGAAAGGGAAATAACTGGCATATTCAAAGATAAAAGGGGGGAAAAAATTACATGAAGGAGGAGACGTGTCTTTGAAATATTCAGAAGAGATCTAATGTCAAGGAGAGAGGCAGAAATATTGGACTTCTGAGCAGAGAGAAAGGTTTGATACCTTTACATTCCTGGAGCATTTTTTGTATTTTTTATACTGTGAAGGTGTACCTGCTCCTGAGAAGGTGTTGCAGAATGAATGTGTCTTTTTTTAGGGAGCAGCTAAAGGCTTGGAGCGTGCGTGTGTTGGAAACAACAGCTGGATTCTGGGTAAATACTAATACTGGAGGAAAGAGAGGAGGAGGAGGTGGTGGAGGAAGAAAGGATCTAAACAAAGAAAGTCCCATTCTCTCTATCATCTCCTATGAAGGTCTGCTCAGCTGAAGATATGGCACTGACAGAGTTTGACTTGCTCTTAGCTGCACTTTTAATGCCGCGGGCCAAACAGTCTGCAACTCTAGATAGTAGGTATACTTACTCCTATCTGTTTTCATCATGCGCAAGAAAGTTTGGCATTAATTCACATCTCCGTTATTATAGTTTCCACTCACGCTGATATGCGGCTGCGTTTATCTTCGTTCATGAACATAATGAGCTCAAAGACTGAAGATGCTCCCTAGAGTGATGCGTTGTTTATCATTCCTTCTCCACTTGAGTTCTATTTTGTCTATCATCCTCCTCTGTGCATCACTTTGTATTCAGTGCAGTGTTATACAGTAGTGTCTGGTCTCTGTTGTGCTGTGTTGCAGAGGAGTGTAATGCACTGGGTCTCACCCCGTGTCCATCACTCTGCCTGCTGTAAGTCAGGCAGGCAGCCAGACAACCTCCCACCAGAGAGAAATAGATGAATGGTGGGATTTGGAAGGGAAAGCACAACAAGAAGGGGTGGGGTTGGTGGTGGTGGTGGTGGGGTAGTATGACTCAGAGTGTTGATGCTACGTCAAAAGTGGATTTGAGAATTGTTTAGAAGGGAGGACGAGAGGAAAAGAAGAGAGAAAGAGGAGCGTTACAAAGATATAATCATGAATGGTGATGAGAGAGGAGGAGTGAGTGAGCAGGTTAGAGATGGAGAGAGACCTAGTGAGTTATGGGAAAGGTAGAGTGAGTGAGATGGCGGGGGGAGAGAGTGAGAGAGAGAGAGAGAGAGAGAGAGAGCAGCGAGACAGACAGGATGAGTTATAGACCCAGAAAGGGAGAGAGAGCTTTCACACATGGAGACAGCCTGGTGATTTAGGGCTAAAGGACACTGAGACAAGCTCTGCTGTGAAAGGTGATAGACCTAAAGAGTAGTAACAGATCCTCTGCAACACTACAGCGCAGACTGTGTCAGCACTGGAGCATCTGTGCCTCCTCTCTTATCTTATCTACGCAAGCATTCATGCACCACATGTTATGAAGACAAGAGCATCACGAGAGCACTTCACTATTCGATAGAGATACTTTCAAATGAGAGCAGTAAGCACATGTTTATCTTTTTCGAGATGAAATGATAATGTACACACACTCAAAACAAAAAATATAAAATGGACTTTATGCCACTAAAAAATAAACAAGTTCTGCGACAGAAGAGGTTATTTGTTGTTGCTTTCAAAATTACCCATATGAGAAGTTTTATGATCTGATACTCCATTGACAGGGCATCTTCTTAAATTCAGTGACCGTGATAAAAATATATATATATATATATATATATATGGTTAAGGTTTAGGCAGAGGATTGTGGTCAAAAGAGTTATAAGAAACCGACTTTTGGTAAGAAACAAGAAGCAAACAATAGTCCCTAGGGTTACAGTCATGCTTTGCACAGTGCTGTAACAAAGTCATGCTACTTCTGCCATTGCTTCAGACACACAACAGTCTTTTTCAAGTAAATACAAAAAACAGTTTGTTTTTGGCTGTGAGTGTGAGACCTAAATCTTGACCTGAGAAATACTCAACACACTAGTGTTTTTTCAAAGCTTTCAGCCGCACCTCACTCTCCAAAGCGAAAAATAAAAACCAAAACTGGTCACAGCCTCAACCAGTCAAATCAAACTGGTCAAATCATCAATCAAAACTCAGTGGACGACTGGAGGAAGCTCAAGGAGGCCATCTTTTATCAAGTGACTGAAGTTCTATGCTACTGTCATGTTATCACAAATGAGCCAATTCCTTAACAACTGAGCAACTCCGTCTGCTGAGAAAGACCTTGATATACGATTGAACGGTCCAGAAAAAAAAGCTAGTAAGTGGATCTTGAGTTAAGATTATTCTGTCATAGTTATGAGGACAGTCTCAAAATGCAGCTTGAGAACTTGCCAGAGCACATGTAACCTCACTGGCCTGGCACTAACACTGTTTGTCTATAAACACAGTTACAGTTGAGTAAACCAGTCATATATATATATCAGTATATGTGGCTGTTGGTACAGAGACAGCGCTTGAATAGCTGCAGGTATTTGTATGGCAGTGTGGTCGTGTCCATATTTGGGCCGGTGTGAGGCGGTCACTGATCCATCTGACCTTCTGGCTCATTTGCATGCGCCAGCCCCCCCTGACTGAGAGATGCCATGACCTTTATTAGCTAATTAAGAAACATAACAGAAATAAACCTGACAGAATGGGAGTGGACATGCACACACACACACACACATGCACACACACTCTCAGCGTGGTTGCCGACAGAATGAGGATGGGGAGGAAAAAGGAGCAGACAGGGGGCAGACTGGGAAAAAAAAGACATGAGCTGAGAGAAATTTGGCATTCATCAAATGGAAACAACCACAGCTACACATCCACATACAACTGTGTGTATTCTCTATAGCTGCGAGGCCTCTTGGAGAAAGCGTTACCACACACACACACACACTCTTAATCGTTACATACGCGAGCAGACATTCAAGCATTATAGTATTATAGAAGTAGTTTCTCTTAATCACATGCTGAGCTCCTTTAAATCTCTGTGTGCTGGAATAAGAGAAGTAAATCTCTCTGTCTCTGCTGTCTGCTGCCACTTAAATGTAGTCGGCCTCTTGTTCTCTCCTCCCTCTCCCACTAAGGACTCATAATAAGCTGGTAGACCCCTCAGGCTAAAGGAGGAGGAGAGGTGTGTGTGTGTGTGTGTGTGTTCGCTCCACCATGCAGGCGGACAGCAGCAAGACAAACACACAGACAACAACGGTGTGTACACATACCTGCAAATTTCTGCACACATTTCAAGTGACAAAAACAATACACACAGCCACACATTGACACACACACAATTAAATACACACAACACAAGGAACACACAGGCGCACAAATTGGGGGTGTTATCTCTCACACCTTCCCAGTGTTCATTGTGTGTTAATCTGAGTAGTAATCTGCAGAGTGGGTAGATTATCATCTGACAAGCACCGTTTTGAAGTTTGTAGGATTATGCAATCACCCCCCCCCCCCTCCTACAGTTACATTGCATGGCTGAAAATACAAAGGAAACACACTCACTCACACACGCACACACACACACACACATATAAGCACTTAAGCTTTTGTTGCATTTCCATTTTCTGATTTTTTTTTCTAAATTTTCTTTCCGTCAACTTTCGCAAAATGTTCCATAACACTTTAAAAAAAAAAAAAACTATTACAGAAACTGGATTTAAAGCCACTGAAGGATGCGTTAAAAAAAAACATCATACCACTACATCAAATAATTGAAAGGAAAATCATCAAAAACATGCATCATTAATTTTAAAACACCCACAGTCTTTTTCCATGACACCTTCAGGAAGGCGAGAGACTGAGTGATAGAGTGAATGAGAGAAACTGAGAAACATGAATGGGATGGTGGAAAAAAAAAAAGAGATAGAATGAAAGCCGTGACCTCTCGGTGATACACTGTGTCAGTCTGTCTCTGTCACCATGACAGGTCTGCAACAGCGGGGAACCCTGAACAGAAAGCAGCTTGGTCCACAATGCTGCACACAGGGGCTTCACAGGCTGACAGACAGAGCCAAGGGTTGTCCCATCCGTAGCATATCACAGTGCAGTCTGCAGTGAAGTCCTA
The DNA here is from genome assembly GCF_910596095.1 of Thunnus maccoyii. Classification (NCBI taxonomy): domain Eukaryota; kingdom Metazoa; phylum Chordata; class Actinopteri; order Scombriformes; family Scombridae; genus Thunnus; species Thunnus maccoyii. The sequence continues at coordinate 20,313,266 of NC_056537.1, read as the reverse complement.
CAGTCTAAATGCTTATTTAACTGCTACACACCACCGTCCTGTTTTCTTCACCTATGTACACAGAAAACATTTTGATGTAGAAGAAGCGTTGATACGGTATGATGGCCTGCAGTGAATCTGAAAAATCTAAAAATGAAAGTTGAGATGTACTTGTATTACTGACCACTGAGCGGGACGCCGGAGAGTTCTGTATGTCTGTAACCGACTGATTCCTCGCTTTTGAAACATGAATGCACCTGAGATGGTGTGGTGTGAAATCAGTGTAAGAAAGCACGACAAATTTTCCCGTTACAGCCTGTCATAGTGAGACATCCCTCTGGAAATGTGTAAGAGGCTTAAATTTACTTATTTTTGGGGGGTTGGCTTTGCAAGTTGATTGCATAACCTTCAAATCAGCAGGGGAAAGCGGAGTGAAACTAAAGCAGACAAGTGACTTCTCACACACAGGTGTCACTTATAACTAATTGCTGCTTTGTATTGTGATAACTGCTGGAACTGAACCGCTGTTACTGTTATTGGCTGCACCTGTGCTTTCCTTGCTATGACAAGTCAAAATCTCTACTGTGAAAAAGGCCAGTGAATGTGATTCATTTGGGAACTAAAAGGAAAGCAAAGCTATTAAGGTTCAGGTGAGCAAGATTTATTCGGAAGGCAAAATATATTTGGGCAGCGTGACAAAAAAGTTTAGGAACCACTCTGTTAAATAAAAACGCACATAATTTTGATCCCAGGGAGTAAATTGGGTCATTGCAGTAAGACATGTATAATGTATGGTTTTTAACTAATCTATTTGATCTGTTTGTGATACTGTACGTCTGCCTCTTCATGCTGCATATTCTCTTTTTCCCTCTGTGTCCCCATTTGTCTGTCTATGTGGGCTTTCTTTGCCTTTCTGTTTGTATTTGCCACTCCGGCTCTGTAGTGTGATGGCTGAGGCTGTGATTTTTATCCTCCCAACATTCCAGTAAATACTCAAACAAAACGCAGCGCACTCCGAGGAGCCTCAGGCCAGGGCAATCAATCAGGGAGAAAACAACACAGAGATCAGGCTGTTTCTGCTCCATAAAACAGGCTTCAGAACAACAGCAGCCATTCAGTGTCTGGGATGTAGAAATAATACTCTCTCGCTTTCTCTCTCTGTATATTTCTGCCATCCTCCCTTTCAATCACTACATCAAAAACTGTCACAAATCCTGCGGTGAGAGCTGTAAACACTATTTGTGACGGCGCGTCTTCTTTACTATATAATTTACCCAGCTGGTTGTCAGCACAACCAGTTGAGTGTTTCTCAAGAAAACCTGGTGGTAGATGAAAGGCAATAAATCTGTAACAACTCCAAACCAACACCGGAGTTTGAATCCTGAACGTCGGTAATGCCATTGAAAGTCAGCAGAGTGTTTTCTTTACTTACAGGCTATAGGATCAGGTATAATGTTGTATAAATATTTGATGGTTTCCTAGCAGGGTCTTATAGGGCTGAGAGAGTGCAGCATTAAGCTTGATGATCAAGTAGAACTTCAAGGCATGCTTTCACACACGCAAACACAGAGACACAAACACATGCACACGCAAACACACTGAAACAGAAAAAAAGGTATGGCGAACACACACACACACACACACACACACACACACACACTGCTCTGTCTGTCTGCACTGCATTGGGTTTCACTTTCTGTGTGTGCTTGGTTTACAGATGTTGATCATGTCTCGCTGAGCTTGCAGTGAAAAGACAGATTCCTTACATCTTTGAGACCACTGCCACTCTCACACAGCAACTTATGCTTTGATAAGAACTGTAGAAAAGCTTTGACGATCTGCTGCAGAGGCTGCAAACATTAGAAAACCATTGTTGTTTTATGTTCCACAACACAAGAGAAACCAAAATTAGTTAGTAAGAAACAGTTACTAAGAAATGACTCAAATATCATTATGTATTTCCTTTTAGTATTACAGATTAGGACTTCCAGGGAGACTGTTAAATTGCAGAGCTGTTATTGCTGCCCCCCCCCCCCCTCTATACCACTAAAAGAAAGGGTCCCAATTTTTCTCCTTCTTGCAAGTGTGAAATGTCAGCCGGTGTATAATCTTACAGCAATCAACCCTACTGAGAGCAGAGAGACAAAGAGTGTTTTTCTCCTTCAGAGCCGTATGCAGATGGCAGCTGATGTATTATATTAACCTTTGCTATTCTAACGCCTGTCTATACTACCCCCGCTCTCTCTCTCTCTCTCACACACACACACACACACACGTATGGCATACTAATCATATTGATCCACCTTTAGAGAGACAACCCTGTCTTTTTTTCCCTCCCTCCTGGTCAAAATCTTTGTGTGAGTTGTTAGGAAAGAATGCAAAATTGGCTCATATTTTATTTAGGAAGTCAAGATATTTCATAATCATGAATAACTTTTCCTGAGCATCCCAAAGTGAGTAAACCTGCCACGTGTGCAGTATATTTTACACAAATTAATTTGATAAATGTCAGTCCTCAAGTATTTTCTTTGCTTTGGATTGCTTGTCATTTTTTTAGACAAATGGGCTCCTCGGTTTTAGTGTCGCTCCTCTCTTTGTCTACTGAATCGTCAGTTTTAGCGAGGAAAAAAAAAAAAGAGCACAGGGAGGATGAGAGAGGAGGCAAAGTATAAAAACAAATTGGCGCAGAGGGATGAGAGTGAGATATCAAAAGACTGGATGGTGAGGGATGAATGAAATAGAGTATCAGACGTACTGTGGTCTCTGAGGTCAGAGTCTATATCACTCTGTGCTTCTGAAACAACAACCACCACAACAAGCACCAGGGAGCCAACCAATCTGGGCTACAGCATTGTTCACTATCTGCTGAAGAAAACAGCTCAGTCTCTCCCTTCCTCTCTGTCTTTCTTACACACACACACACACACACTCACACACACACACACACACACACACACACACACACACACACATGCAATCACTCCTCACTGTTCATATCTGGAGAGAGAGAATAGAGCATGTTCCTTATTGTCCCCTTAGTGGTGATGTGGGGGTGTGTGTTAGGCCTTGATTGTTACTGGTTTACATAAGGGTATTAAACTCTAGCATAGCCCTATCTATCTGAGCCAGGCAGATATATTTGTGTTGTGGCTCCTTTATGCATTTGTTATTTCCAAAGAGGATTGGGATGCACCAGTGGAAGAGAGGATAGATAGCCTGCTGATATTACCCTCTTCCTCTTTCCCTCGCTTCCTCCTTTTTCCTCTAAAAACCAAACTCTTGTGTGTTTGCGAGTGTGTGAATGTGTATGATTATCTGTGTGTGTGTGTGTGTGTGTGTGTGTGTGTGTTTGTGTGTTTCCTCCAGAAACAAAAGCGGGTAATTAATTAAAGAGAAGTGCACTTTGGCGCCATTGTCCTGTTCAACAACTCTAACAGCATTCAGCAAAACAGCATTCAGTGATATTACTTGTAATAATAGCTGTTGTTTCAATCTGAAATAATCTAAAATTGGGAATGTATTAGCATTGTGTAGAGGCATTTGGGTAAACCAACATCACGTGCAGAGAAATGTTTACTGTCTATTTAAAAGTCAATCAAGAACATATAAATGTCAGTAGTTAAATACATTTCTACAAGTAATTTGCTGCAATTACCTTCATGTAGTGTTACAGTTAGAGTACTATTTTCATTAATGAGAAGTGTAAAGGATTTACAGTTACTAATCCCAATAATGTCCTGTTACTTCCACATTTTTGGGGTTAGTTTGTTCACTGTCTTACTGGGAGTTTGATAGAGTGTTAAAAATTTCGTCTTTGTGCGTTCAGTGCAGAAACTGGGGCCTGTTTCACAAAAGTGATTTGCGAGCACTGCTTACACGCAGATCGCAACTTCTGCAAATGCCCAGTTTCACAATGATTGTCACTTACAAAGTGCTGACAAATCTGAGTCCTGCAGTCCTCTCGCATGCTCTTGCATGAGTCGCAAATATTGAGTTTCTTTTGATTAGTTAAACATATCAAAATTAACTTGAGAGGAAATGATCTCATGTTGCAAGTTACAGCCTGCATTTTGCAATCATTTGGTGAAATGAGCCCCTGGTCATAAAGCCCCGAACATACTCCCAAATGGACGTGTACATGGACAGCTGCAGACACCACGGATGCATAGTAGTTCTGTCTATACTACTTTCTGGAGTCCCCTTGGAGGATGCATTCCATACATGCGCAGAAGATTGGCGTTTACTCACTGTAGCATAGTGGTGTGCAGTCGCAACACATTGGAGGTATGCGGATGTCCACACAGAGACTACAAGTACATCCTCTGATGACCAAATTTATGTCACACGGATGCTAGTGGACCCTCACATACTCCTTACTGTAACTTCGAAGTTGTCTTTACCTGTTGTAGGCTCTTAGCTGGCTTGCTAATGTTAGCCATGGCTAAGCCTGCATTGAGAAATCAGCTGTGGTTTTTTTTTCCAGAGCTGGAAAGTGTGTGAACTCTGCAGCTTCACTCTGAAGACAAGAATGCTAGCTTAGCCCAGTCACCAGCTAAGCTAGCATCCCTGGCCATCAGCAGCTATCTCCAAAACATAACGTAGGCTGGCTACTTGCGAAACCATGTCTCACTTTATATTTTTGCATATGTTAAATAGAGATGATGTCATTTGTAGGTGTGAAGGTTTCGGGGTTATTGGAGGGCACCTCTTTCAGAGCTATGAATATAACAAAGGCAATGTGACAAGTTTGGCTGATGAGTAATATAATTACTTTTTCAAAGAGTACAATGGAATGAGTACATTGATTACACTTTTGATTCCTAAGTACAAACCTCTGTAACTTAAGTAAAATTTTACTTGTAACTGAGTTTCTACAATGTGGTACAGACCATTTATATTTTGACTTGTCAAAGCAGGAAAAGCACAGGTGTAAATAATAACACTAACAATGGCTCCATTCATTGAATTGTCCCAGCAAGCAACATCAGTGAGTGAGCATGCACAGTATGAGAGCCCTGCAACTGGTTCACCTGAATTTAATGCAGCTATCATTAATGTTATTTATTCCACCTGTGCTTTTCCTGCTTTGACAAGTCAAATGTCTGCTGTGAAAGGGGTCTATTGCTATTTATGCTCATGTAAAGAATATGGATACCTCTTCTACAACTGTTGAATACAAATATATCCAAAATTACAAAGCTCAAATAAATTCTGTATTACATCTTTAACATGTACACCTCTGAGAGGGCAGCAGTTATTTTGAGAATTCCCCAATCTGCATGTGTCTGTGCACTTCTGAGGATCAGGCAGGAGAGGTTAAATCAAAGTGGAGTCAATAACTTCATCCCTCCCTCCTGGTCTGCTCTGCTGTGCTGCTGGGAACGCCTGCTGCTCGCTCTCTGGCTCGTGAAAGAGGAGGACAGGATGGGGTTCAACACTTTCACAAACACTAAAGGAGGGAAGAGTCGTGCTGCTAATACAGAGGATGATCTAAGACTTTGGCACACACATATAGAGACACACATTTGTCCACACACACACACACGCCAAGAGAGAGGCTTCCTCACTGTGTCTGAGAATGATAATGAGCTAAATTCTCTTTTCTCCCAACCAGTCCAGTCATGGCCACAGCCCCAGCTAAATCAATATCATCATCCATAATCTTTATTGTGGGATGAAACACAGCATAAATCAGCACAAAGCCTTTCACACATCCCTCTCTTTAGCAGCCTCCAATTGCTTCAGCACTCTCCTGGGCCGACAACACTTTCTTTTCAGTACAGAGAGGTTCTCTCCTGGTGTCTCCAGCCTCTGCAGCACCTGCTCATGTATCATATCAGATATTTGTTTGCTGGTTTTAGCCTGTTTTCTGTCTGCAGCAGGTGTGTAAGGTGAGCTAAGACAGTGTTGCAGGTGTCTATTTGTCAGGAATGAATCGGCTTCTACCTGCAGGTGACTGGTGGAGTGGGATGATGTTTAAGTTGTTAAATCTTCCATGACAAAAGTGTGAGTTTGAGCAGGACAGAAATGTCGGTGTGCAGATGTGTGTGTGAGTTGTTCTGCGTCTCTGTGTATGTGTGTGTCTTCCAGCTCGGCTCTCTTTGAGTGTGAGTAATGAGGTTTGGAGAAGAAAGCTTAGCCAAATCCTCTCATCAGTCTTCAGTCCTTCAATACCCAATCAGCAGGCTAATTCAATACCCAATCACAGGGCTAATAGCATCCAGCCAAGAGGAGAACCAATGAGAACTCAGCTAATGGACCTTGGGGAATAAGTAGCTGGACAAAAAGTTAGTGCAAAAAGAAGGCAGAATTTCTTTTTCTGTAAAGAAAATGTACTGTCTAACGATCTCAGTTTGGTTTCCAATCGCCTGCCACTGTACGGTAACTGTGAAACTGAGGAAAAATCTCTCATTAAACTGTTACAGACACTTGTGTCTACTCAAGCATGTCAAAGCAATGAGTGTGATGTTACAGTCAAATCAGCAGCTAAAATTAAAAAAAGAGATATTTTTATTCATTTCCCTCAGTATCTGAGTTTAGAGCTTGTTTTATTATAGAATTACAGCCTTGTTCCAGCGTTATACTGCGCGCGGCTCTATGACATTTAACATGCAAACACATTCACATCTCCCTCACTCATTTTTCCCTCTGGAGCTGTGAACGGTGCACGGGTCTGCAGGAGTGTCCCAGCCATTGTAGTGTCACAAATCCCCCCTTCCTGACATGCACTGAATAAACTGTCACAGACGTTATATAGTGTCTCCATAAAGCCTACCATCAAACAGTTACTACCTCCACGGCTTCAGTCCACTGCACCAACATCACAAACAAATCACACTGTGGTGCGTCCCGGTGTTTTCAGGTGAGTGTGTGTTTACGTGTGTGTGATATACTGTAAAGTGGGGTGCATACATGACTGTGTTTTCTGATATGATCATACACCATATAACCCTCTATATCCTGCTCAGCTGCAATCCATACTGACCTCCCTTTGTCAACCTTCCTTCGCTAAAAGCTTTCCAATGTGTTTCATGATGCATATACAGTTTCCTGCTCTTCTGTTTTCTGTCGCTGCACAGTTTTGTGCTTGGTCATTAAAAGGGTACATTAGCATTCATCACATGTATTCTGGTAGTGGGATCCTAAGGCTGGTTTAATCTAAGCGATAGTGTCAGTCATAAAAACAAAAGACAGTGAAATCTACTTTAAAAGAAACACAGGCCTTGTGTGCACATTTCTGGGCCTGTTTTTGTTTTTCCTCTATCTTGCAAACACACTTCAGGTCAGAATAGCTACAGTTAAGTTTATCCTATTTGAAATATTAATTTTTAATGTCAGGTTTTTGTGCCACCCCCTCACCATTTTTACTGGCATACATTAACCACAGAAATCAACAGACAACTTCTTTTCTGCTATTATCCTCAATAGACCAGAGTAAAATGCAACAGACTTGAATTTTGACTTGACACAAAATGCAACATGTTTTGGCTTTAGAAAGGGATTTTGGGAATTTTTGGAGATCCTCTACAGAAGCGGTAGACAAGGCAGTTTCAGAGAAAGCGTGTACATCATAAAAACAAATTTCATCACAGAATAACCGTAACAGCCTTACAGGCATTGAACATCACACACTAATGATATACTGCACTGTACAGCAGTGTGAGAGCATGCGAGGAGGAAATTTCCCTTTAATCTTCTTCATGGCTACATCATCTTTTATTGGTGGACAAAGTGAATCCCAGCCTCAGCCCGGTAGAAATGACAATTGATTTGCAGGTTATTTCCTGCTTCCTGTGAGCTAATTGAAATAAAGTGGGACGGTAGACTCGGGCTCTGCAGCATCTATCAATACTGCAGTTGTACAGTACATAGAACCTTGTGCCTACTGCTGCGCCTTAAACAGTCCCACAGAATATTTGTTTCATTGTTTAGATCCTCACAGTGCTTCTGTTTTATATGGGTTCATAATGACTGTATGTAGGTAAGCAAAATAGGCCAAAAATGTATGGCTCATAAATGCATACGCTCTGCATGTGTGCTTGTACTCGTTTTGTCATACAAGTAATTTTTCTCCTCCTAACATAATATTAGAAACTGTAGTTTCAGGGGGTATGTCAGGCTTATATTATGGAGGATTGTGGGTATTTGAGTCCAAATCATCATGTAAGAAGAAAATTTGAGTCCAGATGCAACGATTAATATTTTGTCAGAGATACTCAAATGCAACCAACACACACAAATACACACAAACAAATACAAACACATACTGATCAGTGCATAACACATTTTCCCATCAATTTAAATTATGGTAAACATGCTATAGATAAATATACAATATCCAGCAGTGCACATCTGTCCAGGCGTCTGTACAGCAGAAGAGAGGGAAGGAAACAACTCGTTGCTTATGTATGGAAGGCAACAGAGGAATAAGTGTTGACGTGTGTGCATGCGTGTATGTGCAACCTCTCGAGCTGCGTTTTATTTACTTATAATGTCCCAGCTGTCGTGAGCAGCTGGATTTTACACAGATTAAACTGGTGAGTGTATGGCATCAGTACAGTACAGTGTCTTTGCTTTCTGATGAATCACTGGAGGAATTTATCCCAAACAAAGTCTTCACTGAACCTGTACAAGACCTGACATTTAACATCCAGGAGGTAGAAAGACTAAACCGGTAAACACATTGTAACTTACATTCATTTTGCAGATGTCCAAAAATTTTGTCCAAAAATTGACAGATTTTATTTTAGTGCTGCGTCATGGCATAAACTGTAAAAACATTAAGACATATTTTTTCTATAATGCACTTACTTACACACCATATTTAAGGACAAAAACATGGATTTCACAAAATTACATTTTAAATTATGTTTGGAGAAAATGATAGATTTAAAAACTTTAATTTTATTTATCTTTAAGTGTCTTTAAACAACGCTTCCTCTTTTTGCTGCTTTTCTTTCAAACCACTGTAACGATTTCAGCCAGTGTCTTCCAATGGTCTAATCAAACTCTCGTTAGACTGCAAGATACACTGAATCATCATTAAATCTATCTGCATATTACCTGTGCTGCTACAATTAGCTATGAATCTCATTTGAATCTCATTTAGATTCCTCCTATGAATCTCAATTAAACATAGAGATTCAAACAAACAGCCATAGCACTGGAAATGTGGAAGTTTAGAAACACACACACACACACACACACACAAACACACACACCTGCTGTTATCATTGCTGTTGTTTTAAATGCGTTTGGTTTAATTAATTTGTTTTGATACTCAAGACAAATCCTTTACAAATCCTCATGTGGTAATTAACAATTATCGTACATTTAATAAGCACACTGAGATAATGAAACAATTAGAGAGAAACAAGCTGTTTAAAGACTGAAGCAGTGCTTTGAACTAGTGTATATGCTTTAATTGTCTTTTAGTGGCTTCCGACTTCAATGAACTACCAGATCATAATAAATGTCCTCGCTGCTTACAAATCAAACACCCTTCAAAGGAGAATTACAAACCAATAAATTATTACTTGTAGAAAAATATAAAACATAAGCTTTCAACGGTGCTGTAATACCGAAACACAAACATACATACACACACACACACACACACACATATTCCCTTTTTCTCTGGTGTTATCACAGGGGCCAATTAGCGGGCCCCGGCTTTCTGCTCAGGCATGTGTCAGGGGACCTATAGGGAGCCCGCGAGGCTGTGAGAGGCCTCAGGGTAGCAGGAGAATTATCACTCTTTTCATCTCTCCGTCTCTCACGCATCCTTGCATACACACATCCACTATCTGCTTGGAGCGAGCACATCCCCTTTCTTTCTTTCTTTCTTTCTTTCTTTCTTTCTCTCCCTCTCCTCTCTCGTCTTCTTGCTGCACAGGCCTCCAGAACAGCGAACAAAGGATGATCCTGAACATTATAGTATGCAAATACATCAAACTAATTTACTCAGGTAAGGCGGCAGAATCGGACGAGGTTCAATAAACATATGCATAACCTCCCCTTACAGATGAATCAGTCGATGGAGTTTACTCATAACCTTTGATCCTTCTGAACTGTACAAGCAGGCCGACTTTGTGCGTGTGTGCACTTTTAGTCAACAGAAAGGCGAAGTCATCACAATACATGCTGATCAAAATCCATGTTGCACTCTGTAACATGAATATTAGTGATGGAGCGTTCAGAGAGACCTAGCAGATTGGTGGAGCGTGTGCTAGGCTGAACTGTTTGTGTGTGAGTGTGTGTTTACTGTATTGCTGGTTACTGTGTGTTTGTTCTTGCTGAGAGTTTTATCCCGATCACACTCCATCCCACCCCCTCATCCTTCTTTCTTTCCTCTCATCCCTCTATGGCTCCCCGCTGAGTGCCTGGTAGGTGGCTCATATACACATGGTAGGTGGGCTCATACACACACACACACACACACACACACACACACACACACACACACACACACACACACACACAAGACAAAAACACACAGTAAGCCCTCCTCAGGCTGCGGATAGCAGTAGATCCCTCTTTCTCCTCCACACCACAGGGAGGAGAGAAGAAGGGGATGATAAGAAAGAAAGAGGAGCAAGAGAAGGAAGGTGTGTGTGTGTGTGTGTGTGTGTGTAGGTGGGGGTGGCAGAACAGAATGAGTGGACACCTGTCCTCTGTCTACCTGTCTGTCTGCTACACTGTGGGCTGATCTGTCGCTGAGGACTTTGTTTACAACACACTGAAATATTGTTGAACATGAACAAGTCTTCAGTCTGATAGGAATAATTAAGACACTGGCAGGGAAAATAAAATAAAAAGACTGTGGTTATGGGTTAGGAAAGTAATTATGAATGGTTATAATAAAATATACAGGTTTAAAGTGTGTGTGTTTCTGCTTGCGTCTATGAGAATGGCTTTGATACACAGCATATAGACAAGCATGCACATATTGTCCGTAAGTTGTTGTTTTTAAGTGTATTTGTGTGTGTGTGTGTGCGTGTGTGTGTGTGTGATGTCGGCTGGGATAGAGACAGCAGAGTGGAGGCAGTAGATAAGATAAGTGCTCTTTATTTCTGACAGAGTCATTTAGCTGTGGATGAAGAGAAGAGAGGAGGAGAGGACGGGGAGGAGAGAGTTATAGTTATGGAGCTGTCGGAGGTTTGGGAGTGTTGAATGAAATGAGGTCCGGCGGAGCAGCAGGGAAACAAAGGTGGAGAGAAAGAGAGAGAGAGAGAGAGAGAGAGAGAGGCATCTACATGACCTTGCAGTCAGAGAAACAGACCGATGAGGGAGGAGAACCGGTTTCCTCTAAATCATATGTGCGGTGCTGTTTTTTTTTTTTTTCTTCTCACTGTAACTCAGTTAACATGTCACCCTACAGGCCGCCCGCTATATCTCCCCTCTCACTGTCTTGCTCACTCTTATTCCCTGCAATCACCAATCATGTATCTGTGTTTTAGCGCCAAATTGCAGCACACACTCAGCGTCTCTCACACACTCTCATTCAGAGTTATAGAAGGTGTTACTTTCTCATATATTTGCTTGTATTGAGGCATCAAACTGTCACAGGCCTCTTGTCACTTCTGCCATTTTCTTCTCTCCCTTGCTTTTCCTTGTATGAAGAAAAGTATTTATTTTCATTTATCAAAGCCTTTTACCCGAGAGAGAGAGAAAAAATTGCAGTGTCTGCAATAGTCAGTGTGTGTGTGTGTATGTGTGTGTGCGTGTGTGTGTGTGTGTGTGTGTGTGTCAGGGAGGATCTGGAGCAATGCTGGGGGTTATTATGAAGAGACTGAGATGCGACAGGAGATTCCTCTGATTTGGGAATAAAACACTTCTTATCTATTTAAATAAACTCCACTGCAACTTCATCTACACACACACACACACACACACACACACACACACGCACACGCACATACACGTACATACACTAAAAATAAAAAGGCGTATACGGAACGACACAAGAAAGTAAAGACATTCATTGAGGCACACACACAAAAAAAAAATGCAGAAGCCAGCAAATCTATGCATGTAAACAAACACAAGAGCAAATTCACAAAGGGATTTGTAGTAATTAAATTGCAATGATCGCCCTATTTTAGCTTTCACTTTGAAGATGAAAAAATAGTGTTCGAGCAGAGACATAAGGAAAAACAGTCCTAATAGAACATGAAAAGAACATCTAATTATTCAAGGGAGAGTCGTTACTGTAGGAATGAAAAATAAGATAAACAAATAAAAAGGTTTCATGAAACAACTCAGCAGAATAATGTAGAAAAATCATTCAAAGCTACACAAGACATCCTAAGCTTTGATTTTTTTTTTGAGTCGCCAGTGGCTTACTGGTGGGCTGCACCATGATAAACCAATCAGCTGTGATCATCCTGGCCTCCGACACTAACCTGCTGACCTTTGACCTCTGGCTGACCAGAGGAGTGGAACCTGTACTTGACCTATGACCTTGTGGCATCTTTAATAACCAGCTCTCCCCCTGCAGCAACGTACAACTGCACACATGTCAATAAGACAAGAGATATGCAAAAGATGGATGCAGAGGAGCCATATGTGTGTGTGTGTGTGTGTGTGTGTGTGTGTGTGACAGTAAATAGTGAGATGAGAAACAGTGATGTATGTTGGGTCTGCAGTCTGAGGCTGCAGATGTTCACCCCAGGTGGTCTGACGCTAATAACATTCCACTTTTCACAGGCCCTTAAATTCACTCGAGATAAAGCTGCATTAAATATGCTGTATAGAACAATGTGATGCACCTTTTATCACCTCCAAAACAAACCAAGTCCCAGAAATACGTTTAAAAATATTCTTCCTATTACCTCATTGAAATATGGGTGTATACTTCATTTAATCATTTAGATAAACTATTCTTGATTGAGCAATTATTATAAATATGTAGAATAAGCACTGATTTCATGGCATCTTTTTCACACTAAAGAGCTGATGCAGAGATTTAAATAGAGACTGCTGCCCTTTTTGGACATGTTAACATTTACTGCACCTGCTGTGTGATGTTTTGCACTTTATGATGTTGTGTTTGATCTGGTTTACTTAATGTACTTGTTCTATGAGTAATAGGTGATGGCCCTGAGGCCTGTGACCAAATTCAGTATTCACACCCTTGTGTGACAATAAACACAGATTATTGACGATGTACGCAAGCATCCCTCTGTATGATAAACTCCTTTGATTTATTACTCTGAGCAGAAGGCAGTTTGCATTTTGTGACAATTATCATAATTCAAAAACATGCAGTTTTACAATCCGACGCCTTATGCCTCTTGTGGAAATGGCTACTTCTTGTGAGCAGGTAATGAGTTCACTACCATTTTTATGCTGTATGTGTGTGTTTTAAAATGAGAAAAAAAAAGAGAGAGAGAGAGACAGGGTGTAGTTGCAGCCCTCCTCAACCTCAGTTTGTGTAAGCAGGATGTCATGTTCACACACGCCCCTCTCCCCTGTTTGCTCCTTTCCCTCATGTCTCCTCCCTCTCTCGCCCCTTTCTGTCCATATGTGTGTCAACCTTGAACCAGGGCAGATGAGAAAGAGAGAGAGAGAGAGAGAGAGAAGGGAGGGAGGCAGCACCCTTCTTACTTCACATTTGTGTATTAGGGGGAAAAAAAAAACTTGATGCAACCAGAGATTTGGAGGATGGTGGTGTTAACTTCTGCAGGGAGTAAATCAAAAGAATTCACTGCACAAGCTTTATACTGTCCGTTATACTGTCCAAAAGGTAACATGATGGACAACAAAAACAAGCACATTAAATATGACTAAAACCCATACACAGCCCTTTTCTAACATTTTAGAAAGCTCACATTACTGATGTTACTAGAAAGCAAGTAGGCAGCAAAGATCAGAGAGAATGTAAAAAAAAACTCACACTGTCTGTCCTCTCCACTGCAAAAATGAAAGATTCTCACATGCTTGACAGTCTTTGGCAATACTTCACATACCACACAAGTGCAAATACACAGACTCACAGTGTTGACTTTGTATTCTAGTGCAGTTAATGTGTACACAATTTATTTCTCTCCCCAGAATAGCTGCTCGAGTAGCAGGCAGCGGCTTTCATAATCATTCTACTGGTAAGACCGCAGACAGCAAGGTCCTGTCTCTGTTGATTATACTGTAGCATTAACACACATAAACATCAGCGTAAGACCTCCTTCTGCACAGTAGAAATCGGCAATTAATTTGAAAATATAATAACTTGTTAAACGACAAACGCCCCCTCGAAGGCACTCAGCTGATTCTTGATCTTTGTTATCATGTTCGCTGCTGCAGGAAACCTGACTGACTCAACTCCTCTCAATGGTCCTATTGTAAGAGCCGGTTAGTGACCGCTGTCTTTAGTGACTGAGAGTTTAGTCTGTCGGAAAAACAAAACGTCTCCTCCCCACTCCCCTCTTCTTCTTTGCCCCTCGTCTTCATCCAGCCCCATTAAGAGTGCTCTGTTGTTTTTTTTTTTCTTCTCTTTTCTGTCATGAATCTTTAATCAGCCTTTTCAGGTTAGTGGGCAGGCTGAGTCTCTGCAGAGCACTGACCTGGGCTGCTGAAACACACATTCTGATGTAACTTATACCGGCGCTGCACAGGTTAGACCCGCTTCACATCCCAGGACCTCTCTAAGACTTGTGTCTGATCAGCAGCTAAAGCCTACAGTTACAGTATATGTTACGTCTTCATTTCTCTGCCAGCAGGTCAAAAAGACGAGACAAAAGGCTGACTGAATTTGAATTGTGCTTTGTAACAATTAAATAGAAGTTACCTACACACCAAATGTTCTGACAAAAATAAAGGATACTGTAGTTAAATTCCGGTATTGTTTGGTATCTGGAATTGCTGCATGCAGAGCCATCAGTGTATTTACTCTCCTGTTTATGCTGAGAGGAAATCCATCAGCAGGAACCCGAGAGTGAGCTGACGGCTGTGTATGTATGGTCTCTGCATCTAGTTGCGTCTCTCTCTTTCTCTGTCATGACACAAATGCATTTGCTTGTGCTGGCGTGCACGCGGCTGCACACATGAACACACACACACATACACACCTCTAACAGTAAATAAAGCAGTGCAGTCAGGTCACAATCACAGTAAACCACACAAACGACTACCATCTGTCTCTTTGTCTGCCTGTACGAGTCAATGAGCCTCACTGGCAACAGTTCATACTACACTGCCCAAACACAATAACATTCAACATCATGGTTTAAAAAAAATAAAAAAAGAAAGAAAGAATAAAATATCTGTGAAGGAGTACAGGCTATTCAATATTCCTCTCTCTCTCTCTTATCACTCTCTCGTTTCCTCTTTGCCTGACTCCATCCCTCCTCCTCTTCCTGTAAATGAGTGATTTATCAGCCTTAATTGCTGGCAGTGGTTCATGTGGTCATGTGACCGCAACATGACAGCGTGTGATAAATACACCCTGAAAATTAAACCCTGCGTTGCAAACGGAAACACGCATTGCTTGCATCGCATCTGCAGAGCGAGAGTGTGTGTTTGGATACTGACAAAAATAGAATTGGTCTAATAAAAGCATTGCTTTAAAAACAAAATATCAGCTCACAATGTGCTTTAAAAGCAAAACGTTGTCATAATAAAAGACATTTATCAAAGTGAGGCAAAGGGCAAAAGGGAAAAATGTACAATCAATAATGATAGACCAAGTAAATCTATTGTTATAAGGTGTTTCACAACAGTACACCATAAACACCAAAACGCGCACACACCCACACCCACACACACACACACACACGTATACACACACAGCACACACAGCCTACAGTCGACTCTATCACTCTAGCTCTCATGTGTTTCCTCCTCACTGTGCTCAGCGGCAGGACGCTGACTGAAGGGCCTGCAGTGCTCAGTTCATGCATCTTATTGTTACATGGAGCCAGTTCTCAACCACTGACCTTTTTATTCACTGCACTATACATTGTTAAAATAATGTATGAGGTGTCTCAGCCCGAGCCACTTCATTGTGTTGTGTTATATACAACAGAGTTGTTTGTCTGTATCTAACATGGATTTGTGCAAAAAAAACCCAACAAAACATGTTAGTGCACATTACAGAATACATGTTAGATGATAAAAGAGAGAGAAAATAAACTAAAACTCTAATGTTTGCATGTGCTGTGACTTGACATTGATAACAAGTATAATTTGCCATGTTCTGATAAATTTCGTTCACATCATCAGCAGTGCTGTACGTGTTCTGTCAACATGTCCCTCCCTGTGCTCTTTGTTTATTTTTTATTAAAAAAATATTCATTGCTGTCTTTTTGCAGCTGTCATGTGACAAATTTCTAAATGTAAAATTAACCTGTTTTTTGTAGATTTCTGTAAACAGTAAAAAAAAAGTAACATTTAACAAAAAACAACGAAAGGAAAGCTGATCAGGCCTAGAGTCAGGGCTTATCTACAAAAACAGCGCAACCAATGCAGTTTTTATGAAAAACCCATTTCTAGTTGTTAGCACATGAAACAAATGAAAATGTAGAGATGAACCTGCTCAGACTATAGCTGCACACAGATCAGCAATTATAGCACTTAAGCACAAATGCAGCACACACAAACAGAAATGCAAAAAATAATATAATTAAAGCTTTATTTAAGTGTTTTAGCTAGAAAATGGCTTTTTACTCATCTTTTCTGCAACAGTATTTCCACTATTAATCTTAGGCTTAAATATTTAAATTGCACTCCACTAATGAGCTATTTAAACCTGATATGGTTTTGTTGTCTATAAATTCTCACATAAATACAGTATATTTCACTCATAGTGTTGTGAAATGTGATGTGCCACCTCATGAAAGCCACACAAATTTCTGATGGAAACCAGAATTCAGAAAGACAGAATGAGAGGGACTGAGAGGTGGGACGGATCAGACAGACAGTAGATAGTGAAGCACGGAGTCAATCTTACTTTTTACCTGAGAGATTGTCCATCTAACTAATTTGTCATACAATTTGGCCTGTGCAGGAGGTGTACTAATACTAGAAGATGATTTCACAGTTTGAACAGAAGCACAAAGTGTGTGTGTGTGTGTGTGTGCAACTACGTGTGTTTAAGTGTGTGTGCCTGCTTTTGTGCTGCTCGTGTGTATTGTATATTTTTGCAGGTTTGCATATTGCTTATATGAATGTGTGTATAAACAGGTAACAGCAGAGTGACTCCAGCACCTCTGTACTGTCCTTTCCTCCTCCTTATTTATTTGTCTGTATTAGTTAGCTCCTTCTCAGCACTTAAAATTAATGTCATCCAGCAGAAAATAGAGGCTGAAAGCTAAAATTCAGCACTTTCCCAGCAGCCTGGTTATTTATCAAGCTAACAAGGAGAAGATGCATCCCGTTTCAACCGGGCCCAGAAAATATGTGCCATTAAAGCTCAGAGCTAGTGTTTGAGAGCCAGGGAATAAAAGTGAGCGTGTCAGGAAGACGGGATGGACGACATCGCTAGCGATATGGATGCAGAGAGACCAGCAGACACATTTATATAAGGGACAATAGATACACTCAAGTAGAAGTATGAGAAGCAAGAGGAGACACACACACACTTTCTGCCTACCGATGGTGTCGCCACAATACATATTCTGCATGTGCTGCATGTGTGTATATGAAGTGCTGATTTGCTGATGGCTATAAAAGAGGATCCTTTAGGGGATACAGAAGACATAGTTTGGAGCTTTGAATAAATCATGTGTTGCCAGAGTGAGCTTAGCACTAATTTTCTCTTTAGGAGCAGGGTGTTGAAACACGTCCTGAGGACTGTTGGTATTGTGCCGTGTTAACATCTCTATAGCATCAGGAGCTAACGCTGGAGTGTTGGAATTCAATTAGACACTGGGTGCAACGCTAAGCAGCTAGCGCTGGGCAGTCACCACAGGGAAGAGAGAGGAGAGGATGGTGATGGCGAGGGGAGCGAGGAAGGGGCGTGTGTGTTTGTGTGTGTGTGTGTGTGTTAGTGTGTATAAGGAGAAAGAGGCTGCGGGCTAGAGGAAGGCCCTGGGCTGCTGGCTGCGGTGATTCAGGGGAATACATTTTATCACACTAACCTCCGGCTGATCACAAGTTCCTCTCTCAATCACGCTGTGAACACACAGTCGCATCCTGAGGACAACAGTCGCTGTGAGGCTCACACACAGACACACACACACAGACACACGCACACACACACACACACACACACACACACACACACAGTGGCAACAGCTTTACAACTAATTATGTTTGAATAAAACAACACAATCCAGGCAAACAACTGAAACATGGGAGAGAAGATTGTATATTAACATAAGTTGAAAAGAGAAGCGGGTTGATGTTTAGAGGTCTGGCTCGAGGGGTGCAGCTTAGTATCAGCTACTCTGTGATTTAGAGGAAAGTAAAAACACATAATACAATTTTTAAAAACTATACAAACCTAAACACAGTTGTTCTGTGTTCAGTTTGTGTGTCTTTACAACCGTTTTTGTTATCTCTAACACATAACCCGACTTGCTTCCTCTCTCTTCAGACCGGGCCTAATAATGAGCATACATCCTGTTCATATCCTCCCTGTCATTTGGATTTTCTGGATAGAGGGATGATGTCTATGTCACTGTCAAGACGGTAACTCTGTAACGGGTCTCGCAGCAGCTAGTAGTTATATATATCCCAGGCAGAAGAAGGATAGTGAAGTGTGTCAAACTGTGGATGGAGCAAACACAGCTGCAGTGTCTTATAAATGACAATTTAATGTTGAAATTCTGTGTGGGCATTACATCAAAATTGATTGTTTATCATGTGGAATCATGTTGTGGCTTTAAAATCAGGAATTATGACACACATATTTGCTGCAGAATGTTTTCTAAGAAGCTGAAAGTGTTGCATTTAGATTCCCATTGCCGTGTAGTCCAATGTGATGAAAATTAACAAGTTTAAGCAGATGTCATGATATACAACGATATCTGTCTTCTGTCTATTTCATATTTATATTTTTCCCCTGTTTTTTTCCTTATGTCCACACAACCACTTAAATACATAATTTCTCTCTTCCCCCATTTTACATGCAAACACACACCTTGATATGTCTGCGTGCATGTGCGCATGTGTCCTTCCTCCTCCTGCCGTGTCTACAAAAACCTGACCTGCCTGCTGTCAGCCACAGAGGCACCTTGCCTACCTGCGCCCCCTCCCCCCCAAGTGGCCGACTCACCCCGTCACCATGTGAGGGGAAGACGGGTAGGAGCGGGAGGAGGGATGACGGGGGGATAACGGAGGTGGGTGGGGGGTGGGGGGGTGGGTGGGAGGTATGGCGTGGGGGTGGGGATCATGGAGGTGTGGTGGGTGGGTGGGGGCTCTGAAGCTTCCTCTAATGTGCCCTCTCCACTCCCCTGCCTGTGACCTCAGAGCTCCTGACAGCCAGAAAGTGCTGAAGCATGCAGGTGTCCTAACGCTGCAGCCACACACACATGCGAGCACACGTTCGCAGGCTCCTGCACACACACACACACACACACACACACACACACACACACACACACACACACACACACACACACACACACACACACACACACACACACACACACAAGATGCAGGTGTCCTACCTTAGCAGCCTGCAGTCTGTCCCTTTTTTTAACTCCTTCACCACTTCCATCCTCACTATGTCAATACCTCATATAAAGACATGCATTATGCTGTCTATTTATAAATAATCAATAGCAAAAAAATGGACAGTGATGGAGTTTTGCATATCAAAGGCAAAACAAGCATGTGCTTCACAATGCTGAGCACATGAAGAAAGTAGAGTATTCTGTCTGCTTCACAGTAAAATTAGCTGATGCTGATGCTGTAGTTTCCTCTGTCCAGCCTCTCGACTATACAGTGTAAAACCTGAGGTGTCCGGAGACTGTCCTGTCCTGTGTGTGTGTGTGTGTGTGTATATGTGTGTGTGTGTGTGTGTGTGTGTGTGTGTGGGAGGGGGGTTAGGGTTAGAGAGTTGTATTACAGTGGTGATGAGTCGCCTGGCTGCGAGGCTGATACCTCAGCAGCACCCAGCATTGACCAGGCCTTTAAATAAAGCCTTCGATCCTCCAGCAGCAGAGAAGGTCACCGCCTGCCTCTGGTTACCCTGCCTGTCTGTCTGCATCCATGGCCAGGAGCCCTCCTTCCATCCATTCCTCCCTTCCCTCGCCTCCTCCTGTCCTCTCACTCTCGTGTGCGTGTCTGCATTCAAATCCAGGTGCCTTCCTTCGCTCAGTGCCTCGACTCCTCCCCTAACTTTCCCTCGATTCTCCACTTCTAGTCGTCTTCAGCTCCTCGTCTCTCTCCCTCCATTTTCCGACTGGCGACAAAAAACTAGTCCTTGCTTTCCTTCTCTCAGTCTATCATCCTTTGCCGTCCTCTGAAATCCCCACATCTTCCCATCTGCGTGTCAGCCAGAAATAAAATAAATGTACAGTGTTTGTCTCCGCAGAGAGAGCAGAGTGGGTGAAAGAGGTCAGAGGGTCGGGACAGAGGTGAAAGGTTTTGGGCTCATCCCATGAGCACTGCGCATGTCACCCTCCTTTCAATCAAAAAGCACTGTCAAAGCCCCAAATCAGAGAGATGCACACCATGGCACACAACACATGGAGAGAGGAAGGAGTGCGGTTGTCATAGAGCAGGTGTCTGCTGTCATAAATGAGTGCTTCCTGATGAAAATGAATTAATATAAACATGTGGTTTGTGATTGTGATTTGTTCAGAAATAAGATACAAAAATCTTACTTCATGTCTGACACACTGCACAAACATTCATCATTTTTATAGTGAAAATATTAAAATGTCCTGTTTGAATTTTTTGAAAATAGAAAATGTCTTTTTTGGAGTTAGTATCTATATTTCTTCCTGACTGATAACAGTCATTATAAACATAAACAAAGATTGCAGAGGAAAGAAATTTTACACCAAATTTGTTTATCATTTATATTGTGTATGATGTCTTATTATATATTCAAAACGTTCTTCTCTGCATCCCCACTCTTTGTTTCTAAATACAAAGGAGTATAAACCTGAATCAAAATTAAGCACAAACTGATGTTGAGTCCTGTTATGTATAAATGTATTTTAAATCTATATAACATAACTAAAACAAGTACTTATAATGGATATGTTACTAAAGTTATTATCAGTAAAAGCTCATTGTAAACATTCTGTGCTGTAACTTGATAAACATGTAGCAAACAACTGTGTCACGAAATTCGACACATCAGACTTGTGCAACGCTGAACCTTTTCATGACATACATTTAATATTATATTTTGATTTCATTCAGTCAAATAGTGAAAATGTACTTGAATCATAAATCTTGGCATGGGGAGTGAAGAGCAGGTTACCTCAGACTCGGCGGCGGGACGAAGAGGTGACAGCTCTCTATCACAGATGGAGGAATTTTCTTGATGTCCTACAAAGAGAAGAAAAAGGGATGAATTATAAAAAACACACTCTGTTCCAAACAACATGAGAGACATTGTCAATATAACATGGATTAGTTTTGTTCCATAACTGGCCTTGAATTTAAACAGAATTCTGTACTACTGCAGGCAAAAAGTTTACTTATTTTATAGATATTGAGTGATGAATTTTAGACATTATAGGTATTGGCCCACAAGTTGAATTCATATTATATTATCATGCGGTTTGAAATTATTATTAAACAATTTAGATTAACAAAGAGATACACAATTCAGAATAATCATATATAAGCAGATAGGCGGCACCAAAACAAACAAACAAACAACACAACAAAGCTAAAAATCAATCAAATATTTAATCAAATCAAATCAATTCAACTCAATCACATTTTTAAATCTATCAAATATGTAATGATTTTAATGGGGGTGTAATTTTTTGTCATACATAAAATAAATGCTCCTTATTTTTAAAAACAGAAACATTGATTTTAATCAAAATCAATACATAGCAAAAGCGTCGAAATTAGTCAACAAGACAACTTGATCAAAAGTACCATAAACCATCTTATAAAACTGAAAATCCTACATGAAGTTCAATATTTCAAACCACTGAATAAAAAGAAAGGTTAAATATATGATTTAAAAATGACTAAATCAAGCATTGAAGTCAGTAAGTTCATGAAGTTAACGTTCATTTGCATGTCTGAGAGCGAGGCGTTGTGTGTGAACATGACATATGCACGCATGTTAGCATTATTTGCACACATGTCTGATACGAGTGTGCAGATAAAGAAAACATGGGTTTAAAAGCCCAGTGACGAATCTTCCCGAAAATCTTTTTCGCTGTGCTTCGGTAGAGAGAAATGAGGCGAAGGAGCGACAAAGTAGGCCTATATTAATGCCCCTCAATCCATCTTTAAGCAACAATGAGCGCCATTCATTTCCCTGTAATCCGATTCACACTGGGGCCAAATGGACTCTGACCCATTCAGCTACATAGGAGCTCCCAGTGACAGACCTACAGCAGAGAGAACGCTGCCATCACCCAAAAAAAACACTCTGAAACACTGACATGGAGAAACCAGACTCCCAGATATAACTATGTTACAGTTTCAACCCAATAGATATGAATAAATACAATCACACACACATGTAGACATGCACACACCCAAGCTCAATGCGCACACACATGCATACTTGCACACACGTGTCCACTCTGTGTGAATTCTTGCAAACTCAAACGGAACGCGCCCACACATGAACTGATACAGTGGAAGTGAGGTCCACGTGCAGAGTGCTGCTACATGGCAGCAGTGTGTGGGGTCAAGGCCTTTCCCAGGTACAAATGAAAGGGAGAGGGGAGACTTTGGAAGAGCTGAACAACACTGTGGGTCACCTTGCCAGGCAAAGAGATCAATGTCTGTTTGACTGGCTGAGAGACAGAAAGAGAGAGAGAGAGAGAGAGAGAGAGAGAGAGAGAGAGTCTGACTGCAGCAGAAGGGTAAATCACCTCTCTTGCTTCATTGAGATGCAGGTAAAACACACAGGGGTCGGGCTTGGCTCCAGCACCCTGCATAACACAAACTCGTGCACGCGCAGGCTTGAACACGCACACATAGACAAACATTCGCATAATGCACTCAAACACCCCCCCCCCACCCCCCCCATCCCCCACCCCCCACACACACCAGATTCGCTGCGGTCCAAAACACACCACTCCACTGACTCTGTGCCCTGCAACTCAACTCACTGTGGAAAACACAGTTGAAAACATCAACACAGCCTCAGCTATGTTTATCCGTGAGTCAGAATATTGTGATCACTTATAATTAAAGCATAATTAGCTTTCATCTATGCCCTTTAGTGGTGCATTCTGGGGAGAGCTTCTTATGCAAGCAAATAAAAAAAAATCTAGTGTCTGAATTCTAGTGCAACATACACAAAACATGAGTCCCATTTCATGCGCCTACAGTATGTGCACATTCTTTTACAGCTGAGCGTTTACAGTAATCTCAATTCAACACAAGACTATAGGATTGGATTCAGACAATCACATTATCTCCACTCTCCCCACGCGTACTATTTGCTGGAAAAATCACCATGTAAAGCCAATAAGATACATGCAGAGGCAGCAGCACAAACCTTCTTTACAGCTGCTGCATTCTTACCACATGCACGGCCGCGACAGGAGGGGACAAGTTAAATTATTAGGGTTTCAAATAAATGACACATAACTCAGGACACTGCAAGACAGAAAGAGAGAGAGAGAGGGGTGGGGGGGGGGGAGGGAGAGGAGCTCTGGCATTGCAGGTCTAGATGATGGACGGACCACAGAGGAACATAAATGCAGCTGATTTAAATCACTTTAAATGTAAATGTTTATCGCGTGGAGTGATGCAGATGTGGACTGAGTGGAAGAGATTGAAATTGTTTCCTCTTTTGAATGTGAATATGTTTTTAACCCTTCGGGGTCTGTTTTTTTTTTTTTCATGGGGAGAGGTAGCGTTTACAGGGAATAAAGAGAATGAACACGTACAAAATGAGAAATGTTGTGTCGCGAAATGAGATGACACTTATTGTAACAAAATATTTTTGTACTATAAAACATTTTTTTTCAGCGATAGGGGATAACTTAGATTGATTACATCATAGATTCTCTATATTTTACTGCTTAACAGATCCAAATCCAAATAGAGGAACTTTTGGAGCGACTTAAACTTTGGTTCAATTGCTCTTAAATGAATTACTTTATTTGTAAAGAAAAAAATAAACTGTCTACACTGAGTGAGATTATATTAATAATTTGTTTTTACTTATATTTATTAAGATTTCCTTTTGATTGACATAAAAAGCTACAGTACAAGCATGACAATGTCATTCCTATAGATTTAATAGTTAAAGTATATACACCTTTTCCACCACAAGGTCAAATAAAAGACAATGCTGGATGGTTATTGAGCACTCACACAAATAGACACTAAACAGTGCGCACATCCTTTGTCCTATTAATTCTGAGGCATTAAAGCGAGGTACATGATGATGATTCAAATGTCAATACTGATAAATTTCAAAGTGATTTCCCATAGTTGACCTGAAAGAGAGAGTCCAATATTGTGACAGCAGACAACTACATTATCTTTAATAACCTAATCATTGGACAGACTGCAAATGATCACAGTGCAGGAGTCAATATACTGGGCTGGAGAATAGAATTACAGTTCATATTGATAAGATTAATAATGTGGTCTGTGTGTGTATGTGTGTGTGTTTTAATGTGCACGCACTTCTTCATACTATACAAAGAGACACAGAGAGAGAGAGAGTGAAGTAGTGAATCTGATAGAGTGCTGAGAAACGAGGAGGAAGTGCTGAAATGTTGTTTCCTGTGCCCCTTGTCCTCCTTCAACACAGGAAGTGCATCAGTGCTACTAAATCCTCCTGCCCCTTGGTGTATCTAGAAGTCAAAACACACACATACACGCAAGCACAAGGTGTAATTTCCATGCACGCCCCTACAATGATCCGCAAATATTCCACTTTCTCAGGCTTACGTACCGAACACCAGGTCAAAAAAACCACATGAACCATGACGCAAAGCAGACCTCACAACACTGTTGATTCCAGGTAAGACCGTCCCGAGCAAAATCCTGAGACTCCTGAGAAAACTCAACTAATCCTATCTGCCTCACAGAAGAAAGAGGTGCCACGAAAGAAGTATAGCATCTCCAGTTCTAGGTTATAACACAAATGTAATTAAATAGCACACTATATTGACCTAATCAGATAGGAGGGCCATAAATTAGTGGACACATGCTCACTAAAAGGCCCTCTCCTCTCAGCTAGGACACATCTCTGATCGTTTATCATCTGAAAGGAGCAGGAAGGCAGCCAGCATCTCTCTCTCTCTCTCTCTCTCTCTCTCTCTCTCTCTCTCTCTCTCTCTCTCTCTTCCTTGCTCTGTCTCTGTCTCTCACTCACTTTTAATCACAGAGAAAATCATTCCTCCAGGCATGAGACGATCATGCTCTCCCATCTTGTCCCTCACTCTGGGCTTTCACAGGAGCCAATAGGGGCCAGGTGACTGTGTGTGTGTGTGTGTGTGTGTGTGTGTGACACTGTTATACAGGTGAGACACATAGCTACCAGAGAGTCTGTACAGTCTTTGTCTTCAGGTCTTGCATTCAAACGGGTCACCGATGTGATGCATTTTAAAGTTTCCACAAGGTACACACACATTTGAACAAAACAGCTCCTCATCTTGCACATGCAAGCACTCAGACTGTCAAAGGTCCTGCAGTGGGAACAGATAATATCCCACTAACACACACACACACACACACACACACACAGATTTCCAGCACCATGCATTGTGATGGCAGTGACCTTGTATGGCAGCCCAGCCCCAGACCCCGTGTAGCTTTTATCTCAACCATACAGTTCTTTAGGATGCACTGAGTTAATCAGGCTTGTTTCAGGAGGAGAAAACACTCTGCAGGCCAGAATCAGTCCAGAGCAGAGGCATGTCAGACTGCAGGCTGCTGGACCTGTCAGTCGCTACAAATCCGAATCACTTGGAGTGCCTCCTGTGGCTTTTCTTTAGTCCTATCAGCACTTTTACGTCAGCAGTCAAATAACTGATCTTTATACTGAAGCGAAAGTGGAGGATTACCAATATACCTCGCGCGTAATAACCATAGCGAAAATGTTGTCAGGCTATATAATACTGCAAGTATCATTTACACTAATCAGAAATTATGCGATATAAGATATCATTCTATTGTTATTATTAAGTGTTTGATTGCATAAAGATCATTTTCAGACGTTGTAAAATTTGTTGTAGAAAGTTAAAAATTCATTTATTCAAATTTAGACATATTCAGATTTCATCATATATTTGCCGCATTTTGTCGAGACAAACAATTTGATCATTTTTGTCACAAAGACCTTTATCTTTGGTCTATTTTAAACGAAACTTTCCACAGACAAAATTCAACAAGTGGACAGCTACCGAGTAAAAAGTGCAAGTTTACTCTAAAATCAATCATTGACTCGGCCGTTTCTAGGACACCTGCAGCACAATCCTTAGGCCTTACGGCAGAAAGGGAAAAAATCATTAGAATTATTGAGCATTGTGGTTTGATTTTCTTCACAATGTTAAGAGAAATGTGAGAGTTTTTCTGCCTTTTATTACGCAACAGGTGAAGGCCGCCACTTTTATATCTTGAGAGGGAAAAGGTATGAAAAGAAAAAAATAATACTTCGAAATAATACGCCGTCTATTCTCCAGAATTTAAAAAAAAACATGAAAAACGCTGATTGAGTCAAAACATAAAATTACATCAACACACACTGATATCAGAGCTGGACTTAATATTGAAGCTGTTATAATTACGCGCCTCGTGCGCAACATCTGCATCGCGCTACGATCCAAACCAGATGTTTATGACAATTACAGTGACATTTGTTCCTGACATTTCCTTCCTCTGTTTACATTTCAGATTCGACCGGGAGAGCATAAGACTGAGAGTTTTGTGGTGTGACAACAACAACGTGCAAAACTAAAAGAGAACCAAAAAAAGAACATTTTCAGGAGAAAAATATTTGTTTCCATTCATGAAGGTTTATTGATGAATGGTATATTTATTAAATTGCATTTTAAGAGTGAACACGATGTCTGACAGTTAACTGTACTGTCCAGACAATACATTTTACTGTATAGAAATCCAGGGCATCACAAAAGATGTATGGCTGCATGATGCTTTACTTACTTATTCTACAACACCGGGAGAACATTAAATTTCCATTTCCAAACAGTTCACAGTTTATTTAGCCTACCGAATAAGACCCATAAGAATCTGGGTAAAGTTAATTAAGCTCCTTAAATGAAAGGAAAATACATGAACAATGAACTGCTGAAAGAATAGATCATTTGTTGCAACAATTTAGAGTGACAAAGTTGCCTTTTTCTCATTTATTTCTGGACATGCATGCTGGGATGATAATCTGCTTCTGTTCTGTTCAAAGCATTTTTTATCTTCAACCCCACTTGTTGATCGCAATAATCTATTTAGTCTGTGCATTCGTCAGGAAAAATGATATTTGTTCCCCTTGGTGGTATGCTGTCTGTCAATAGTGAGTACAAAGTTGCTTTATTTCACAATGTCATTTTCCTCACGGGGCTCCAAAATAAGCCTATAAAGTGTTGAAGGGTCCATGTTCGCGGTGAATGTTCATGAAAGCAAAATGACGGATGAATGTACTTGTTTCTCACTTTTTTACAAATAAACCTCCCCCCCCCCAAAAAAAAGGTGATGAGGCTGAACAATACAGTCATGGTATAATACAGTCATTATACACAAGTTCACAAAAAAGAAGAAAAAGAAAAAAAAAGGAGTAAAAACACAATCCGTACATGACCAGCATGCATGGCTTCCCATAACTGTTACAGTCTGTTTGACATCAATTTTCACCAAACTTCTGGTGTAACAGAGTTTGGATGTTTTTCACAGGACAAATAGGATGGATGATATGAAAAATGGGATAATTCATATCAAAAATAAATTTACTTAAAAACAAAAAAAACCAAAAACAAAACAAAAATAAATTCACATCCAAGTTAAAGCTGCTGTGCCTGAGGATAGTTTAACGTCACAAAAAAAATTTGGGTAAAGGGACCAGGTTGGACGCAGGATGAGAGCGGATCTATGAAGCAAGATGATAAGTAATTTTATGCAGTGTACCTAAAGAAAAACATCACGAATTGGACAAGATTCCTTTAGAATATTATTGGAGACCGAGCTCCTATTCAGAGTCCTCTAATCAGGTCTATTTATGAATCCTAAAAGGGATAAAAACATAAAGATCCTCATCCTGAAAGAAAATACTTTAGAAATACAGAAAATTGGAAAACTGTTTTTGTCCTTAACTATAACGCAGGTTTAACAAAACAACTTCAACACAAGCACGCACAACCTATTTTTTAACTGCGCGCAAATTAAAAGTTTTTTTCTGTTTCTTTGTGAGGGTCGGTTACTAAAACTTTTCAGCGCCGAGACTCACATGAAAAACTCCGGGGATGAAGGGTTGTTGTCGCTGCTGGATCCTCCGTTTTCTCTGAAGCCGGTGCTGATCAGCTTTTCGTATTTCTCCTTGTAGACGTCCCTCTCCCTGGCCAGCCGGGAGATCTCCTGCTTGAGGTGGTCCACCTGCTGAATGAGTTGCGTCTTCTCTCCCTCCAGGACGTGCCGCTGCTGGACCCGCTTGTACCGGCAGGACTGGGCATAGCCTCTGTTCTTTAGCGTCCTCCTCTTCTGTTTCAGACGAATCACCTCTTCCTTGCTGACCCCCCGGAGCTGCCGGTTCAATTCCCGCACCGACATGGTCACCAGCTGCTCGTCCGAGAACCGATCTTCCAAGCGCAGGTGCTGGTGGTTTCCACCCGCGCCGCCGCCGGACTGAGACCCGGAGGACGGGTGGTGTGCTCCTGCGTGGTGGTGGTGGTGGTGGTGGTGATGGTGGTGGGGAGTCCCGTTTTGAGCTGCAGCTGCAGCGATAACCGCGGACACCACGGCGGCCGCTGATCCCATCTCCTCCCCGGCCATGGCGCCTCCTGCCCCGGCTGCGCCGCCGAACTGCTGCCCCCTGGCATAGCCATCGAAGGTCTGGAGCTGGTGACTGCTGCTGATCAGCGCCTCTACGGCGTCCTCCGGGCTAAAGCCCAGAGCCTCGGGGTTCAACTGCTGTTGGTACCCGGTCATCCAGTAGAAATCCTCCAAGTGCGCCTTCTGTTCGCTCCCTGATCCCGGACTGGGCGCCGAGAAGCTTGGAGAGGGGGGAACCGAGCTGCAAGGCGTGCTCATCGGGGTGGAAGATAGGGATCCCCCGGCGACCAGGCGGCTGCACTGGCTGATGCTGCGATCGGGCTCCACCGGCTCCTTTTTCACTTCAAACTTCATCAGATCGAAGTCATTAACATATTCCATGGCCAGGGGACTGGTGGGCAGGTCGGAGTTGCTCATTGCCAGCTCTGATGCCATCCTCTTGCTGTTGACAGTCCTCCAAAGGGGGTGAGGAGCACCTGTCAAAGTGGGCTGCTGAGACACGCACTGAGCCAGCTTGATTTCTTTATTTATTTTCTTCAAAACCGGAGGAAAAAGTGGATTTTCTCGCACTAATTGCGCAGCGCAGGATTTGGTTTTGTGAGTCGATAAGTTTTTTTTTTCTTCAGTCTGTGTTGCACAGACGCATTGGAGCAGCGCTGTTTCCTCCCTCTCTCCCAGCGTGCGGGTGTCTGAGCGCCGCTCTCTCTGTTTCTACCATTTAACACTTCATGGCTCCTTTTAGGATTAGTGCGCCAAATTGAGGAGGTTCACGTACGTGTCCCGGGCAAATAGTTGCCTTGTGGAGAACGGGAAAAAAAACTCCACCCAAGGATTGATAGATTTTTTTTTCTAAGGGATCAGTCAGCCTACGAGTTAAAAAGCATTGCTTAGTTTTATAGGCGTCCTGACGTCAGGACTGAAATATGAAATTGACCGAGACTCAGCCAATGAGCAGCGCAGCCCGGGGACGTAATTAGCATAATAGTATAGAAACCAAAGTTTTCTGAACTGTCCGAGCCCATCAGAAGATTGACACATGAGACTCAATATTCATCCTTTTTTCCATTTTGCATTGAAAAGAAAGAAGAAAGCAAAATAAAACAGATTCCGAGCATTAACAGAAGATGTCAGGTGGTAAATATGCATGCGTTTCTTTTTTAGATTTACCAGTCGATTCAATTTGAACAGTTTTTAATGTTTTTTTCGGCAAAACAATCACCAAATATATAAATTGAATTGAATCCTGGAGTCAGATTTATCAACAATATTGTTTTTTTCAGCGCTTTTCTGTCGATTAATCCTGCCCTTAATGTGTGTGTTTATTGGCGAACTTTACACAAACGTTTTTCATTAATTGTAGGCAACTTGCTAATTAACTAAGAAATCGATCTTAAAAAAAAAAAAACTATTCTCAGACAACACAACATCCGTTTCATCCCAAACATTATTAGAATGCATCAGAATGCCTTTAAGTGATTGGCACTGAGAGACAAATGCTCTATATGTCATTAAAATAATCGCAAAAACAGCTGTGCATAAATACAGCAGATCGCTGTGATAGAAAGGTGGAAATGTTTGGAAAGAGCATGGCACAGGTCTGGTTGAATGACATCTTTTGGAAACCCAATGTCGCCACCTTTCGGTATAAAGAAATACCTCATGAAGGCTGTTGTAGCGTTTATATGTGTCCGATATTCTTACGAATGTTTTTCAGCTTGAAGTGGATAATTAATGTTTTGTCACTTTTCTCTATGAATCATCAGCTCTCTGTTCATCTTACTGCTGGATGTGAAGATTAGTGAACAAGTTATTCACTTCCATGACTCCTGGTGAAAAAAGGGAAGATTTGTGGTTTGAAAACGAAAAACAAAACTAAATTTAACAAAGAAAAAAATATTTAAACTATACACACGTCATTATTATTGAAGGAGAAAAATGTAAACCCATTTTCTTGCACACATGTCCCTTGATACATGTAAATGCCTGTCAACATAAAATCCTTTTTCTAATGATGACAACACCTCCATCTGTGTTCTTCTGGAGTCTACAGTCTCAATCCCATGTAATGATCACAGTACAGTCTCTCTCTCCCTCTCTCCATCTCTCTCTCTCTCCTGGAGCACAGTCCTCAGGAGTGGTGGCACATAGGAACAAACAATAAGGAGGGCTATACACAGAGGACTGGAGAGTAAATAAGAGCACTCTCACTGGAACATGTCACACGGGGGAAGCTTCAGAAAACTACAAAGCCGCCAGCAGATAATCCAACTCCCTGGTGTCCTAACACAAGTAAATATTCTCTTGGTCCCTGTGACTGTTCATGGGGACTTAACGTTAAACAGGAAGGATAAACATCGTGTTTTATTCATTAGAACACACAACAGAGGCCCCTCTGATGCTTTTGAATAAATATTAAACAGACGAGGTGTCCCATCTGATGCTACTATACTATACGCTGTTGCTGTTGTAGTGTAAATTCAATATGGCAAGATACAGGAGAACTTGAGAGTAACAGAAATACATATTTCTCATATGTAAAGAAGTATTGCTTTTTATTTGTAGGTCTTCATAGCATTATGTTGTCTCCTACACTATAATAATAATAATAACAATTTATCACCCCCTTATGATATATATATAAAATGGCTTCACACTTTGATTTAGTTTGACATAAACCATGGTTAATTTTACTTTGATTTTCAACATGTATAGTCACACACAAGCCACCAACAGACAAACTGTGACAAAGAGCAATTAAAAGTCATACATGTGTCCATAGTTGACGCAGCAGTGGACACTAGCTGCTGCGTGAGCTCTGGTTTTGCCAGATCTCTTAAACCAGGATTTATCAGCCTGGGAGTCTCAAGGGTTAACAAGCAGAGTCCAGAGCCAATGCATCAGCTGTGTTACTGAGGGCTAATAGTCATGTATGCAACTCATCCTGTCTCCCTTTGGAGTTTCATGTAGGCAGCTCACTGCCATGAAGTTTACTACTGTCTTTATTATATTGGGGATGATTCCCCCCCCTTCACACACACACACACACACACACACACACACACACACACACACACACACACACACACACACACACACACACACACACTATACAGGGATTGCATTAAGGCATATATCATAAAAATAAGCTTAGACTGCAGGAGGAGGCTCACTCACACAGTGTTAGAGCAGTGGAACGTGTTGATGATAAATAAATACCTAAGTACATTAAAATAAAAACTACACACCTGTATGGAGACCTACCACCATCAGGTCCACTCAGAAATCTTTTTTACAGATAGGCTACATCAAATTTGGATGAAAGTGTAGATTAATCAACCTTTGAAGTTCCACAATAACAAGCTTCCTTTTACTAAAAATTGAGGGAACGTATATCTACTGTAAGAGTGACGTACAGTACCAAAACTAATATTACTTACTTACTAATAATACCTTTACATGTAAAAATGGTATAAAACTGATATCATCTCAGTTTTTGAAACCAGAAACCAGAGCAAATGGTCTGAGAATGAAAACATGAAACTTTTTGAACCAGGTTAAGTCTTCTGTAACCCTGCTAATGCTCCGGCCTCATGTGTACAACCCAGCTTTGTGTTAATAGCCTGGCCCTTACATGAGAAGCCCAGCTACAGTGCGTGTTAATGAGACACAGTCTGACCTTTCAGAGTTCACCCCAGGAGAACACTGATGCATCTTGGGTAACGAATAACCAGTGCTCGCAGACCTCCCCATGATTTACTGGTACTGTGACTTTACTAATTGTTACATCTATTAAAAACATCCTCATTACAGTATGACTTATGTGCTATATCGCAATAGACCTCACTTTTATTTTCAGCATGTTAACCATTTGTTTGCCTCCGGGGTTCCCTGAAGTTACACACTCACAGCAGACGTGTGTGTTGTTTGCCTGTTACCCACCTTTATTGTAGAAATGTTTTTCTTCAGCCGTATCTATCTGTAGAAGCAAGAGCTACTTGTGAGGTCTGTAAAATCAAGAACATGCAGAAAAACAGTGAATTTAAGACAAATATGGCAGCATAAACACAACGATATGATCCTAATGCTGTATGAAATATCATCACGTTTTGTCAAAAAAAAAAAGAAAAAAAAAAGAAATGGTGGGTGGAAAGGCTTGAGAAAAAAAATTCATTAAACCTTGCTTTATGCATCTGCAAGATATGCATTTTATAACCCCACTCACACAATTCAAATCTTAAGTGTGCCAAAAATAGCCACAGAAATTACCATATTTAACAGACAGTAACTTCAATAAAATGACAGAAACTAAACTAAAGGATTTCTGCATTACCAAGATTACGCCTTATAATCATTCATTACATTCCCAATGGGAGGTTGGCTTCATATTCATTCTCAATCCCTGTTTAATGCCATATATTAAACTCTGGTGGCACTCCAAATGGGGGGACAACCAGAAGAGTGGGCTCAGTGGGCTCATCTGAGGCACATTTAATTAGCAGGACAGAAAATGAAATGTTTCGTGGGGTCTTAACTAACTGTTGTATCTTTTGTAATAGAATGAGAAGCTGTAAGAGGCTATTAGAAGGAGTAGCTTGAAGAACTGTGCAGTGCTTTCCTCTGCCACTGTTTTACAGGGGGGAATAAAATAATGCATATTAAGATAATAAGCTTCCACATCATGGAAACAAAGTGCCATATTTGAGAGAACAGGCCCAGTCATTCTCTTTCTTTCTATCTCATTGTCCTGTTCCCCCAGCTCTGCATTAATCAGACTTTTTACAACCTTTTCGATTCATTTACCTGCTCAGGAAGCGAAGAGACTCTGAGTCACAACAGTCTGTTTATGTGTGGACTTGACAAGCTGGAAAACGTAGAGAAAAATCATGGTTAATGGAGGAGAAACACACACACACATACACAGATTGTGGAAGAGGACATAGGCTTACCAATAATATGTCTGTATGAGGGAATGTTTTTTTCTATGATCTAGTTTTACTGGTTAAACTCTACAGTGGCAGAAACGTCCAAGTCCAAATCGCCACAGCTAATCACATGCCTAAAGCCTAAAAATGGAAACATTATGCAGAGTAGAACACCGCAGCAGTGTAAGATTCTGATTCAAATGACTGAATGCACTTGATTAGAAACCCAGGCTGTGACACACTGTCTCTCTCTGGCTCAGTGCCTGCCAGAAGGATGCTTCAACCTGGTAATTGGCCACAATGAGCAGACTTGCATGTGTCAAACTCTCCTCTTCACATCTGGTTATTGTCTCTCACAGCAGGTGGACATCACAGGCGTCGTCTGAGCAGTCTGCTCTCTGTCTCCCTGTAACATGGGATGCACTGCTATTATACTTTTAAAAAACCTGCATGCCGATTTGTAGTTTACAAAATATGATGTCCAGCGTAAACAGGTAACACGATGAAGGGATGTGGGCCGTTCACACATCAGTGAAATCTGTAAAAATTTATGATTTTCATTTCCATGTTACAGATTTTCTTCATAGTGGATTCAACATTCCAGGTTTACTAATGTAATCATGTTTACAGATAACACACACAAACACGCAACAATTAAGCTTAAATAGTATGGAGCCTGAGCTCATCTTCTGTCATTAGACACAGACTGCTACATTATTAGCCTCATTAGCTATCCCCAACGTGCATCACACAGCATGTGGAGAAGCAGGTAAGAAGTCAACACTCCTCCCAAAACAACAGAAACTCTACAAAGTACACAGATATTTCTCCCAAAGCTTCTAAAGCTTTCCCTAAGGGTGTGGAGATGTATTGTGTTGAATTTTAGCTTTTCTTGGCTCATGGCTCTGATCTCCTATTTTCAGAAGAAGAAGAAGAAGAAGAAGTACTTTATTGATCCCCACGGGGAAATTGATCCTCTGCATTTGACCCATCCTATACACACACACACACACACACTAGGAGCAGTGGGCAGCCGCAATGCAGCGCCCAGGGACCAACTCCAGTTCTTTTGCCGGTGCCTTGGTCAGGGGTACTGACAGGAGTATTAACTCCTAACATCTTTGATGGTGGGAGGAAGCCAGAGCACCTGGTGAAAACCCACGCAAACATGGGGAGAACATGCAAACTGCACACAGAAAAGCCCTGGGACAGCTGGGGTTCAAACCCTAACCACATGCTGCCCTTAGGTTTATAATACAAACACAGTGTTTGCATGTGTGATTCTACACACTGTTATGATGATTCATGTTGCAGTTGGAGGTTGTGTGTTGTTAATGATGTGGCCAGTATATGTACTATATGCTCTCTGCAACTGTACACTGTTATTAATGTCCACAGTTTCCACTCTGTGCTGTTATTAATGTGACTTATATACATATGGAGTTTCCCCATTAGTCAGAGTCGAGCTGCACCGTCATACAGAGAGGAGGTGCAAGGAGTCTTCTTTCTCCTTCTTCAACTCCTCCATATCATCATCCAACAATAAAATAAAATCACACACACATACATATACAGGCAGGTCTCTCTGAATAAACTCTTTCTGAGTCAAGAGATTTACTCACCAGTACTGAAACACCCTCTCTGATTCAGTGACTCAGAAGCTCTCAATTTCATGTTGATATATGATATCTTATACAACGTTTGTTTAGTAAGTGCAGCCGAAACAACAGGAAAGAGTTAAATTAAACTGAAACAATTAACTGATTATCTAATTGGTCAACAGACAGAAAATTAATCAACATCAATTTGGATAATCAATTACTTGTTTAGGTCATTTATCAGGTTAAAGTGCCAAACATTTGCTGGTTCCAGCTTCTCGAATGCAAGGATTTGCTTTCTACTTTCCTCTTATTTGTATCACTGTAAATCTTTGGTTGGTTGGACGAAATCCCTTTGTGTTTTTCTTTATTTTCCAACATTTTTATTAACTAAACTATTAATCAATTAATAAAAAATAGACATAAATAGTAGACAGATGAATTTAAGATGAACAACAGGGAAAATAGTTTGGTTGAGGCTGAACTAACAGAAATGTGCAGTGCAATTTTTTACATGTACATACTGTTTATTCATGGTGAAGAGAGACAGAATGCAAAGGGAGAAAAATGTCAAAAAGATATGAAAAGATTTATTTAAATGATATGGTAACTATGATAACTATAGTTAAATTAAAAAAAATAACATATTAGGGTAAGAGTTTCAGTCAAACAGTATAGCCACAAAAAAAGAAAGAAAAAATGAATCCATAAAACCTTAACTCAGCAAAAAATACTAAAATACTACATAATGTCGTACAAAAATTACATACAGAAAGAACAACAAAGATGAGTACAGGCTGCACAGTCTCTCTATGTTTTTCCACAGTACACATCACTGATACAACACTCCACATGACCCAAGTTGCCTTTCCTACCCTGAACCTCCTCTGAAGTCTTTCCACACATGCTCTCATTGTTGATCCCTTTAAAGATTCATCCAAGGGAAAGATGAGAATGTAAACACCCCTGTGTGCAGTGTGATTTAAGATTATTGCAGATGAATGTAAATATTAATTTTAACCTCCCTGTGATAATCCCCTCATCTGTTCCTCGGAAAAAGAAGAATCATTTGCCTATAGCTCTTAGTAAGCAGAG
This sequence comes from Thunnus maccoyii, assembly GCF_910596095.1. NCBI lineage: Eukaryota > Metazoa > Chordata > Actinopteri > Scombriformes > Scombridae > Thunnus > Thunnus maccoyii. Next base: position 20,276,617 of record NC_056537.1, on the reverse strand, counting down.
GAGTGTGTGAGAGAGCAGGCAAACTAAAGTCACATCTCTCTGCGTTATTCTGCACTCTGTCAGAGAGGAAGATGCAGAGACAATACAGCCCACAGGACACCACGGCCTCATACAACAATCCTTTATATCTCCGCTAGATTAATGCCAGGAGACAAATGCACTTCCACTGGGATACTCACATCTCTGAGGGAGAGTGAGGGAGAAGAATAGAGGGAAAAGAGGTTAATCGTTACTGGACTGAGGGATGAGTGAAGCGAGATGATGAACAGGCTTCCTGTAATGGGTGGACTTTTGATTATGGCAATATTGAGTGTGGAAATGAGATGTTTATCAAATGTGGTTTTGAGGGAGAGAAGGGAGGAGCGAGGGAGCAGGGGGAGGGTTGGGATAAGCGTTAATCTGGCTGCTAAATGGAGGGTTTGACATGTTGTGTCTGTCTGGAGAACCCAGCGGGTCTCCTCTTCATCTCCACTCTGCACCCTTTGATCAAGTTCACAAACGCACACAATTAACACCTTGTGGCAACGGGTGCAAAGTGTTGGAGCATTTGGAGAGTGATATATGCATTTCTAAGTCTGACTAAAAAACAGAGATCCTGAGAGAGACATATAATTTTTGGGGAAAAAAGGAGGTTATGACAGCAAGTGGGAGCGAGATGAAGAAGAGAGGAAAGTATCTTTAAGCTTTTCCTAAAAACGCACAAACAGACTTAGTAAGAGTTAGTCATGGTTCTTTGCGCACTCACAGTAGATTTGGATGCTTACACAGGAGCAGAGACACCCTTCCTGTTGCTTATCCGCTTCCTGAGCCTCAATTTGTATTGAAATCCCTCACAGGCAATTATCCATATGCGAATGGTGTACTTACTCCAAGCTTATATAAGTTTCTTTCTCGGTAAGCCGCACCATTTTCATTTTAAAACTCTGATTACAATTTCAGAATTTATTCCTATGAGAAAATGGCAAAAATGGGTGCTCATAGTTAACACAGAGCATAAAATCCTGCTGGACCTCTCACTGGCTGTATACTTTGAAAGATTGAATAATCTTTCCCTGGCAAGATGTTGAAAATCCCTTTGCAGGAAGAGAGATGTGGGCAGCAGTTGGCATCTATGTGGTCAGGAAGACATTTTGTTGAGTAAAGTGTTGGCAGGCAGGCAGGAGGAACACCCCCCCCCCCCGCCGCCACTGCTCAACCCCCGCCTCCTCACCCACCTCTCAGGCTGTCAGGAGTGTCATATATCTGGGGGATATCTGAGGGCGAGGGAGATCGCAGCCCAATTACGGGCTGATAACTAATCAATAGGCCGCTTATTCCTACAGCAGGAAGTAAAGGAATGGGCCCCTGGGACACGTAGTTCAGATTACTCTCCCCTCAACATGGGACAGCAACTAATGATGAGGCAGAAAAAGAAGTGGAGAGGGGCAGACACAAGGGGGAAATTAAAGACAGAACAGAGTGGAGAGACGCCGCAGTATCGCAAAAGACAGACACAGAATGAAGAGAGAGAGAGACAGAGAGAAAATGGAGCATTCATACAATGATGTTCCCTGTCATATTAAAGGAAAATTCCGGTTTATTTCAACCTGATGTATTTCCCATAAATGTGGCCATTGTGGCTCTATGTGTCATGCTAATTTTGCTCTCTCCAGCTCCATTATTATCACAAAAAAATGTTTATCGCGCATAACAACGAACATTGGGGCAAGCTGCTGAGCCTCCAACATCTTTCCAAGTGAGTATGATTTTTACATGAATCGCCTCAAAAGTTTGTTTCTGAGTCTGAATGAAAGTAAACACAGAAACTAGCCACCAGTAGCAGCCATTATGGCTAACTGTACAGAGATCTATATCTGTGGCAGCTTGCCAGCTAATTGAACCACCCTGCATATTCATCCGCGCATGCCGGTGCGTTTACTTCTGAGGATGTGGATAGCTCAGCGTCAGTTCCTGCTATAGAAGTAAGTTAGGAGATGAAATAAAATGGTTCATGCCTGCAAGTTTCCAAGCTGCAAGGATAAAATGACATGATACACACCGTGCAGTTCACATGGACCACCGCTGGATTTACATACTGTAATTTCTCACCCACCACTTGTTGTAATCACATTTTTCTTACTGTGTGGAGCTGAACATTTGATCCAGCTGGCTTTGCTCTTTTCAAATAGTTGATTTTGTGGAGGTGAAACAATCTCCAGGATGACAATGTTGATAAATGCTGTAAATCCATTTGTAGTGGTCACACAGCTGGGATTACTCTCATCCGTGGACAGTTCTAGATTTGCCGAGTCTGACAGCAACAGGTCTGACTCCGCAGAAAAAGTTTTACTCCTCACTCCTCAGAAGAGTAGAGCACTGACTGCAGGAACACCACAAGCTTCTCTGAGGTAACCGTTACTGTACATTGTCCTTTTGCTTTTCAGCCTCCATTCTTCATTTTTCTTCTTCCATTTGTTTTATCTCCTCTCTGTACTTTGGCTCGAATAAATACGGTTGGCCAGTCAAAGTGAAATGACTCATGATTGTCCTCATAATTGTCCACAGGATAATCCATCATTGCACTTAGTTTTATTAGTTTCCTCACAGTCTAAGTGCACTGAAAGTCAGCCTCATAAAGGTAAACAAACTGGCCTGTGCGAATGAATATGCAGGGTGATTAGTTTACACAGAAATGTAGATCTCTATGTATGCATGTAGAGATGTAGATCTCTATGTAGTTAGCCATAATGGCTGCTACAGGCAACTAGTTTCTGTAATTACTTTCATTCAGACTCAGAAACAAACTTTTGAAGCGATTCATGTAAATGTTTATTTGGAAAGACATAGGAGGCCCAGTAGCTTGCCCCGATGTCCATGGTTGTGTGCAATAATTGTCTGTAACGGAGCTGGAGAGAGCAAAATTAGCATGACACATAGAGCCACAATGGCCACATTTATGGGAAATACACATAGACTGTAAAAAAAAAAATGGACTCAGTCACTGTGACGGTTTGGTTTGTGAATTGCTGTTTTGAAGCCTCGAGTTTAGCGATTTAACCATCGCCATCTTGGATTTGACTGTCACCATGTTTGATTTTTGGAGCCAGAAGTGACCATATTTGGATGAGAGGGTGGCACTGACCATAGCGCTAGCTGCTAACTTGGTTAGCACGGTGCATTTACAATCTATGGTTAACAGTGATAATTCTAATGCTAATGCTAATTTCAGCTAGCGAAAAACAGGCCTAAAACCATTAAAACAAAATGTGCTTACCGGAGAAACTGAACATCCGACTCCCTGGGGGTTTTGTATCACAACCAAACACTGAACAAGACTTTTTTTGGCAACCAAAATGTTACAATTAACTTTCATGAACTGAAAACACACTGTGAGATAGTAGCAGTTACGCCCATACTCTGGGGTTACGCCATGGTTACGTTACGTAATCAACGTTGTTGCCCGGTTGTCGCCGTGGTAGCGACTTGTCAATCACAACGTAGCCACGCCCTAAAGCTTACGCTGCTTTATCATCTATTTTACTCTAAATAGGATCATAATTTACAAAATAAACATCATGATGTATTGGAGAAGACTTGAAACTAGCGATTGAGACCATAAACTCAATGGGAAACCGTTTACTGAGGTAATAAATCAAGTGAGAAGTAGGGTCATTTTCTCATAGACTTCCATACAATCGGACTTCTTTTTGCAGCCAGTGGAGTCGCCCCCTGATGGTCATTAGAGAGAATGCAGGTTTAAAGCACTTCCGCATTGGCTTCACTTTTCAGGACGGGAGCTACCCGCTTGGAAATACATCAGGTTGAAATAATTTTCCTTTAAAAGGACTTTTTTTTTTTTTACTAAGCAGCTGATGTACAGTAAACACTAAAAGATCTTTTTTAAATTCAAAGGCTTAGGTCACTCACATTTCAAAATACATATTTTCTCACTTACCACTAGTGGTATCAAACCATGCACATATTTTTGGTTTTCACAGGAAAAATGTTCCAATGAATATGAAAACAGTTCACATCAAGGTCTGTGGAGTAAAGAGGACATTGTTTCCGGAGATATGTTGCTGTTGAATTCGATTTTTCAATCCTTGGAATATCAAAAACAAAATTCCCTTCACCTATGTTATATTTGGGTGAAGGAGGAAATCTTGGAGATGGATATCTTAAAACCTGGACAAATAAAAACAAAGGCTAGCTGCCTGCAGTGTTTTTGCAATATACTGTATTTAATTTCCATGAACTGACTCTTTAAAGAAAACCCTGGCAGAATATAGATAAGTGATGTATTTTATTTTAAAGGCCCTTTGCACCAACACAAGTGTTTCCACGTATTCTGGTTGATCTCAGCTCAGGTTGAACTTACGTTATGCTGAAATTACAAGATAATTGTTGTTAATAATAATGTTAAAGGTGTAGCTTTTTAATAGAACAATACAGAGACATTGATTTATTTGTATTATTATCATTATTATTATTATTATTGGCATATATTGTTAAACAGGTGCACAATGTGACTGGGGGATGTGATCTAAAAGAGTTAAAAGGGCATTTGTCATTTCATCTAGACTTTAACATTCTGCTATCCTCTACAGAGAACCAGGGTTCACAGTAGTTAGCAGTCATGCTAGTTGCGGTCTTGGTCCTGGTTTCTGCCTCCAAACAAACCGCCCCTTGATGCTTGAAGGGTCCTCTTTCCATGGAACACAGGAACTATTCGTTCTCATTTCTTTTGACAGGCCATTCATTTTGTTGCTCCTCTGTCACTGTCGCCCTCATGAAGAAATATGGCAGCAGCCTCTGCCCCTTTCCCCCACACCCTGTGCCCTTAGCTGACAACCTGTGCAGACCCCGGCCAGGCCCCCCTACATCCTCAGGCCCCTCAGCCGAGGCCCTCTGTCACTCCCACCACTCGTCTGCTAATACTATGCAAATCATCAACAATTTCTGGTTCAGTCTCTGCCATTTTGGCACAATCTACCCAAGACTTGGAGGTAGAAATGGGGTTTTGTGATTTTGTGTATTGTGAATTGTGACTGCTTATGTGCTATAAAGTTTATGCAGAATCTGTCAGCACAGAGGTAGAGTGTGACTTTTTTTTTTACATTAGGCTGTAGAAGAGGAATGGAAAGTACAGGTATGTTTAGTCTCTAGCTCCCGTCTTTCTTTTTCAGCAGCACTGTCTAATCAGTAGAATGGTGTTTTTGGCTGTCAGGCAGAAGGCATCAGTGAAAGACGAAAGCCTAAACCATCACCATTAACACTGATCAGGTTTCTCCCAATCTGCTTGTTTATCCTCCTTTCTCCCCAGATCAGTACAAAGCTACTTTACAGCCTCTTAAACCCGACATGTTTCTCCAAGACAATACAGACGGACCACAAAACAGTCCTCAATGACTTTAGCGATTAAACACAAGCAGTAGTTTTGGATGAAACGAGACAGGGAAGAGAGAGAGAGAGAGAGAGAGAGAGAGAGAGAGAGAGAGAGAGAGAGAGAGAGACGAGTCACTCCTCTACACAACTTCATCTCCAAATCAGCTGCATTTGGCATCTGCACATTGGCCAAATCCAAAGTTTTCCACTCAGAAGAACAATTCCACGCTCTCTCCAAATCGACTGGTAATACGTCTCATCCCATTGATGCCATCTCTAATCCATTCTGGGCTCCTTTGCAAGATGGAGATGGAGAGGCAGAGGGAGAGGTATATGGCAAGGCGTGTGGAGACAGAGAAAGCGTAAATACTGGCTGAGCGGCCATGTATTCTGAGGAATTTGTGTGTTTTCTCTCTCTCTCTCTCTCTCTCTCTCCCTCACTCTACTGCGATGGGGCTGTGTCGTTAAGCTCTTTAGTCCGCGTGGCTAATGAAATAGGGTTGGCAGGATTACACAGGGCTAAAGCACTGTGCCTGGTGAGCCTTGGAGAAACCGCTGTAGCTCCGCCAAGTGAAAGGGAGGAAAGGATGGAAAAGGAGGAGGGGGGTTTGTAGAGCACAAGAGGGCAAGGAAAGGGTTTGGGGGGAAGGGAGATGGCAGGTTAATTGTAGAAAGGAAAACTCCTGAAAATCACAGCTGGCCAGGTCTCATTCTGAATTGTTTGGAGGTAGTTGGCCTCTCTGTCTGGTGAACCCAACCCTAACTAGAGACTCTTAATTTTTAGGGTGGCCAACCAGTGGCAAAGAGAGAAAATAGAGTGAAGTAGAAGATACCTCACACTTGGCTTCTAAAAGCCATAAAAATAGCAGAAGGTTTTTAACTAGTCGTAAAATCAGTGGCAGGAACAGGAGGATATTAATTAGATTAGAGCATTCATGGTCCTGTGATTACCTCTTCTGCTTCCATGATCATTTCTGAGAGATGGAATTAGATCAATTCATCATGTGAAATACTGTATAGAGTGAATCATATGAACACATTGACTTATTGCGATACTGACAAAAACATTTTAAAATATATACATAAAGGCTAGTGTGTGAAATATGTCATATATAGAAAGGAAACTTTGTGAAAGTTTTAAAGAAATTGCAGAACTTTTTCTTCTATTCTGCTGTTATGAAATACAGTTTACAATCCATTGCTGTCTGTCTCAATCTTTCAGTTTAACCCTCTGTTTATCTCTCGCTGTCTTTTCCTTCTCTTTCTTTCCTCTCCTTCCTCATCTCACCTCCTCTTGTCACACCGCAGGAATAAATCTGTTTCCAAACATAATGGAGCCCTCCAGTGGGGAGGGGCCTCAGTTTAGTATGACTCTCTCTCATTGGCTGCTCGGTCCGATGTCGTATATGATGATAAATCTGGCCCAGGTGTCACCTCCTCGGCAGCAGGTGAGGATTGATGGGATACAGGAGGACTATCCATCATCCTGGGCAGGTGGCACGCTATCGGAATTTGGGAAATCTGTTCCCAATCAGGGTCCCACAGAGCTCGGCGGGGTTCGCAACGCTGTTTGGGAGGCGTTACTGGAAATCAATGGCAAGCACTCAAGGTCAATGTACTGTTAGAAAACTCCTTAAGCTCTGACGGATAGATCCCTCTACTTTTTCTCTACCTCTCTCACTCTCTCTCACTTTCTCCACGGGTGAATGCGAGGAGACACTGACATCTTCTATCCTCTGCTGCCCCGGCCCCCCCTGTTAAAGGAAAGGTGGTTTTTAGGTGGATGTCATAGTGGCTGTCTGGAGTAATTTGCGACGTAGCCCTTCTCTAGGTGGAGCCAGCGAGTGCCAATCTGGGGCCGAGGCTGGGACTGGGGTTGGGGCCGGGGAGTATCGGAGATCTAATAAAAGCTCAGGGCGCCTGCCTGGCTCCTTATTCTTATAGATTACCTGTAAGTCACCTTGTCCCTGCTACTGTAAGGGTTGGGAGTTAAGCTGCATAAAGGCAGACATTCACCCTCACCTCCTTGGTTGGCTGAAAGTCAATTCAAACTGCAGATCAGAGGAGAGGGAAACTTTGTTACAGGCCTGCTGCAAGTAAGTGATTCAGCATCCAGTCAAACTGTGGTTTGGGTTGTAGCACAAAAAGTAAATTTTCTTTTGCCCCTCTTCCCCTTAAAAAAAGTGATTTTTACACATAAAGCAGAATTTAACCATAGCTTCTCAAATCAATACTGTACAGCCCAACATGTGTTGCCTGTTGAGTTGAGCTTTTTTGTTTTTCACTTGAAATCCAGAATGTATTTGTATTATAAACTTTTGATTTACTTTTTGGTAGAATTACAACAAACCTCAAAAATTATCAAAGTTGTCTTTGCTTTAAAGTGTCTATAATCAATAGAAACAACATGACTACTTGATGTGAAAGGGGTCACTCATAGTGGCAAACCTACAAAGAATATCTGGTTCTGCAGTTCCCCTCAGCTCTACAGAGATTTTTAGCATCTTTCAGCTTATTGTTTCGGTTTTCTGGCACACAATTTTACAGTTTTGTTCACTCACATCTTTTATCAAGGTTGTTTTCTTCTGCAGCAGGCAGCTGTTTTTTCATGCCATTGACTGTGTTTTTTCATCAATACATATTGAAAGTACAAATAATAACTAATTTAGCCGAAGAAACAACTGAGTGACTTCATATTAAAATTGTATGAAACATATAAGGTTTCTGCAGTAATCATACTTTTTAACTTTCGAGTCTTAGCACAGATTTTACATTATTTTTGCACGATTTTACATCACACCATAGTGTGTGTAGTTCTATCTTTCCAACATCATGCTAACAATCTATATCACTGAAGCCATATCTTTGAAAATACATTTGGGAAGATGTTTTTACCTCTAACTACAGTCTTGGGAAATGTTGCATGGTAAAGGGCAGAGGTAAGACATGAGCTTATCCCCTCTCATCATGCTTGGAAAAGAATATTGCAGATCTGTTTTAAAAAAATCAGGTCCTCAGACTTGCACAGATTAGTTATAATCTAACTAAAACAAACAGAAACATAAAACAAATGACATCTGAAAGTGTGCGAGTTGTGTTAGATTAGAAAGTATTGACCAGGTGTACATTTACACAACTGCACCCCATCCCTATCCCTCCCCACACAGTAACTATCTGTCTCCTTATGTTGACCTCATTACCTGTCTGGAAGTCAGCTGCAGGGAAGGTCACAGACCTAACCAACTGTATTTCTGTTCCTCTACAATGTAAGCTCATATCCTCTTCTCTCACCTTTTACCTTTCATGCTCATTCTTCTTTTATCAACTTTCAATTGTACAGAACATTTCATATGTCTGTCTTGTATGTTTAAGTCCATCTTACCTTTTTCTTAACCCTTCTCTACTAGTCTTCCCATTGCACAATTGCCACACTGCCCCTCTATCCCAAGGTGACCCTGCCTCCCAATCCCCACTATCGGTCAGACTCGGGCCCCTATTAATCCTACTTCATTTGTCCTGCCTCTCCCCTCCACTTTGGGAGGAATTTATGACAGTACCTTAAATGCTAATGGAGTCTAATCTGTGGAGAGCTTCGCTCTTTTCTAAAGACTCCTATCACTCTTTGTGCCACATGCATACAATGAGTCCACACATACAGGGACGGAGCCAGACTGGTATTAAGAGAAAGTTCCCTCAGTGAATAGACAGCACATGTCCATTCAAATGTATTTCCACCCAGGAAATCATGCCCTCTTTGTGGAATGGTGAAAATAATATATATATATAAATATATATATATATATATATTTTTTTTTCTAAAAGTCTAGGTTCAAAAGATGAATCCTCTATCAAAGTTCAATAGCTCAGGGTAAGAGTCACCGCAGTGAACAGGAGAGATTAATTTTGGCCTGGGGTATTTCACTGTGACTGAGTGTGCATTTGTCCTGCTGTCTGTCTGGCTTCCTCTATCCGTCTGTCACTGTGACAATTAACATGAAAACTCCTCGAGAATGTTTAGCCTCACTGAAGGATAAAACCTGTCAAAAAATAAGTGCTTCCTTTCGAAAATGTGTGTTTATAAGGGAGAGGATAAAACTGGACAATTTTCTGCCTCACTAGTTTATTCAATGCAGGGGTAAAATAATGCACATTTTAAATGGATGTAATTACTAGTTATCACTGGCAGTTACCCCCAAGTCACTTTGTGCTGGAATAGAGTGAAGGGACCAGTGGTTTCTCTTCGATACTGGCAGCTATATACCAAACACACAATGGTCTTGTAAGGGGAACAATTGTGCCAGTTCAGTTCAGCACATAGATCCTCTCCATTTGGCCAGAGGAAGAGACACACTCAGTGAATACACTGTGAAGGATGATACTTGTGAACAACAGACAAGGACAGAAAACTGCTAAGATGCCATGCTCAGGAAGGAAAGGACTTAACACATGGGACTTAATACATACATGCATATATGAACACACACATACAGTACACACACACATGCACACACACACACGTACCATCATAGACCACAAGCTGTGATCTCGATATAATGATGCGTTAATTAGTGAAGCATTAGTCACTTCCACATATTGATATTATAACCTAATCTGTTCTAATCCAAATGGCTTGATAATGAAGTGCTGTCTGCCTGCAAAGGCCCCACTTCTGTCAGGTGATATGTCAGGTAACAAGTGCTATGTGTACACACACACACACACACACACACACAAACACACACACACACACACACACACGCACGCACACACATTATTATACATACATATAAATATAGTTCTGACATAAATATGAAATGTATAACCTTATTGTATGGTAGTTTTTCACTGCAGTTTTTCCACATAAAATAAGGAGATTAAAGACACTAAATAATAGTTTTAACATGATTAACTAGAACATCATATACAGCCACTCTCTAAACATTCATAAATGTGTGTTTATGACTTTTTCTATAATAAATACTGGTATGAAATGAGGCTTGCACTGAATGTCACATGCTAACAGTTTTGGATATTTAGACATTTAGGAGGGATTCCACGGACAAATCGTCCCTAATAATCAACTCAGTATAATTACATCCACAATATCAAAGGAGAAACATCATATTGGAATGCACTGAGGCGTGTGTGTGTGGGATTGTGTGTGTGCAGGTGTAAATGTGTGTGTGTGTGAGTGAGTGCACGTCCATGCACATGTTAATTCTGTGCTGGTCACTGGAGTAAGCTACGCTAGAGAAGGCAAAGCTGTGATTGCGTTGAGTGCTGTGCTGCGACCGACAGACTTAATACCAGCCCCACTGGGCTGAGATCAGCTATTAAGATAAACCAGGCCAACTTAGTTTAATTCCTGGGCAGAATTACGCTCAGACCTGGCCTGCATTTGCATTCAGGGAAATTTCATTAAAAGACTAATTTTGGCAAAGATTTAGGTTCTCCTGTTATTTCTTAAGGCTGGACATTGTCATTTGCATGACTGCATTATGTATGAGAAGCATTGTGACATAAAGCAGTTTAGAAAAAGACACACCTTTTATTTCAAGCCCTTTTTTTATTTATATGAGAGAGAAAGGTGCGGGTGTATGATCCAGTATCATGTGCAGGCCACATCTATTACAAACCTTGTCAGCTGTGCTCTCTTTGTGGTCGTGACCTCTTTGAAAATGCCTGTGTGTGGTGCAATTGTTGGTTCATTTATCTGAATATAAATTGAAGCAGGTCATTGACTGAGTGAAGCAACCAGAATAACAACGGCGGGTGAGACTTCAGTGAGGCTTCAATAATCAGACTGTAATAAAGCTGGTCATCCTACGGTTAAAACACAGGCTGACAGTGAGCTATTGTTTCCTGGAACTGTGGCTACCCATAAGGCAGTTCTATTCTCATAATCACCACACATAATGGATGATATGGGTCAACGTGGAGGTGGGGTATTTTTCATGCTCACTTTTAGCCAGCCAGCCTATTCTTTTATAGAACCTCTTCATGAGCGAGTTGGAACATCACTGATTCTCACACTGCATTTCTTCCTGTTTTAACCTTGGTTTGACTTGTTTACCTCAAAACGTCAGGCGGAGGTCACGCTCCAGGCTCTTTGGAGGAAAAGAAAAAACACTGAAAACAGCGGATAGTGATGGGGGTAACAAGTTTTACAAGACTGTTTTCTCACTGCCCTCCAGTGTAATAACTTGATTCTCCAAATTGAATTTACAGGAGAAATATGAGAAATGCATTTCAAAGCACTCAAAAACACAATCACGCATTTCACCGAGCTGTTTCTTAAAGACAAATTTCTGCTGAGCATGATTAAGAAAACCATGTGGGCACATGTGTGGGGCGAAACCCCTTGTTATATTTTCATATATGTTTTCATATTAAGCTGTGCATTTATGGCTGTGTATAGAATGTAAAACATAATAAACCATATGGCGTTTTTATTTGTTTTCTAGTGCAGCTTTACAGCAACAAATAAAAGTAAATGTATAGGAGTTTTATGACAAAGGAAATTACACAAGACTTTTCACTGGACCCTGATGACTGAGGACACTAAATGCGACGATCAACAGCAGAGAAATGCAGCCTCAAAACATGGCATTTGCAAACTACATCTATTCATTTGCGCTATAAGACATATGCATATTGTTCATTTTGGTCACTGGTTTCCAACAAAAGCTTAAATCCCTCTACTTATTAAGACTTTTTATATGCACATGAAGACTACTCATAGAATAATGCAGAAATAAATGCATTTATCAGACCCAATGTCCTCTGCTCACACACTGTATGTCCACACACAGGACTGTAGCCTCATGCACTGTTGCCTCCTGCTCCCTAAATCCACACTGTAACACTGTCAGGGGCGTTAGTGAACGTGTTTACAGTGCTCTACAGCCAGTGATCATGAAGTAGCCTCTTTTCCCCCCAGCTCCATCTCAACCACCTTAAACTTTAATAGTGGACAGTTAAATATTAATAACTGATATCAGTGGGGGCTGCTTTACTGTTTTTGGCAGCAGTACAACATTAGCCAGCCTGAGCTCTATAACTACTGAGCTGGTCCTGCTCCAAAGAATTCACACACACACATACACACACACACACACACTGGCCACAAGCTCATATATTGCACACACATATGATCACACCATAGACACAGGCAGACATAAACGCAATATACGGAAGCAAAGATTATTGCTACAGTTATAAATGCTGCTGGTGCACCTACTATTAATAACAAAATGAACATTACTGATAGAAAATGCTGAAATTATCAGAGGTCACATGACACAAATGTATGTAAAGCAAATAAAATTAGCTAAAGTAATGACAAACTAGGGCAGCCAGTATAGAAACACATACACTGTTCTGTCTTCTGTCTTAGTAATAATATTGAAAAAAGATATGATACTATATGGCAACAGCAATTATAATTTAATAATTTAAACAGTAAGTTGATCCATTTGAATAGTAAAGGAAAAAAAATAAACAGGATGCTTTGCAGGAAGTTGTACTGTTTGGCCTCATCCCCAGTAAGTCCACAGTCCTTTATGTCTGTGCTTTTACATGTAAGTCTCTAAAAAAGCTTTCAGGCGCTCTGTCATGTCCCATCTTCACCTCTGACGCTCAGGTACACTGGTTTGTCAAAGGGGATGTCTCAGCGTGTCTCTGTACAACTTTACCTAAACATGCATTGTCTCCACAGGTCAGCAGACATCATACACGCTGTCTCCTGGTGCCTGGAGGGTCTCAGGTTTGAGTACCTTCACTAGCCCGACTATCAGCCTAGCGCTGCAAAAACACAACCTTTTCTGCCCCAAGGCTATACTAAAACAGGCCACTCTTCAATCACAATTACCTTAATTAAGCGAGAAACCAAAGCTCAGCATTCACACAAGCAACTGACCATGCTGGAGATAGTCAACAGAGGTTTAAATCAAAATTTCAGCTGTATGCCCAAACTTGTGGTGCATGACTCCATCAGCAAAAACAAACTTGTTAACAAGACCTTGACTTGAGTCCTGCCTTTGAGGATACATCCCCTCATGAAGCTTTAAATGTGGTTAGAAGTTAGGAGGCCGCAGCACAGACGCTCAGAAAATTATTCTGAAATATTAGAAAATTCAAAGAGTTTGAGATCAAATTGTTACAGAGCTATATTTTACAAATTTCAAAGTGAAAGTAAACAAAAACATAAATAAATATTTCTCACTTAAACACATATTCCCAATGAGCATTTGCCTATTTATGTTTTATCTAAGGAAACGACTCATCCAGCCGGCACAGAAGAGCGGGTGTCAGCAGTTTCTGGCCCGACTCCGTTCTCTCTGTTCTTGTTTTTTTTTTTTTCTGTTTCTCTCCATCTCTCTCTCACGCTCTCGCTTTATGTTGTGCTTTGCATTTCCCAGATGAATCAGACGGGTTAAGGAGTGAAGTGAGCACATACACAGTAATCCTTTATTTGCTTGATGAACATATTTGTTTACTCCAGGGTACTGACTCTTAGAGGTAATTACATCCCCCTATCTCAACCACTAATTACAGGTTTTGTAGTACAATCAAGGTCCTCAAAGTCAAGTGAAACACCTTTGTTTGAATATTTTTTATTTCATTTCCTACTTGTAATGCATTGTATTTTTAAATTAAACAGTTTGTAGATATCTCAGTGAGACTCAGGGAACATTTACCTTTGACTTTACAAATTAAATTTAACAGTATTTCAGCTCAATACAGGACTCCCAAATGTCCTCTCTTCCACCATCCCATGTCGTGTGAATCTCTCCATATAACTGTTCATCCGGTGAAACTTTGTTGACTAGCAGCTGCTGTGATGAAGCTCAGGCTCGCGGCTTGTAAGCCCGTTCTCATCCAAAGGTCATTGTGGAGGAGAGCTCAACGGGCCGGCACCGGCCCCTACTGCGCTGCCAAGACGAGAGCAGGAGCGCTGCTAATCTGAGAATTGGGGGGATTAGGCTGCACTGTTATTGTCTGTTTGATGAGGGATTAAATTTGGTTAATCCAGACCTTCATATGGGATTCCTCATTTAAGATAGCAGCGCAGCTCCATCACACAGCTTAACCAAGCCTCTCTCACTCACTCTCTCTCTGTCTCTCGCCCTTCTCTCTCTTCCCAATCAAAAATTTATTTTGCTCTCTCTCTTTCTCCTTCCCCATGTGTCTGCTTCTGTCTACATCTTCACTCCTCATTTACCTGTGATTGTGATCACTTCTGATAAGGTCTAAAAATAATTAACTGTGCTAAGATGTAAATGCTTCTATTAAGTTTCAGTGAAAAAGTTGGAGATGAAAATAGTGAATGTGAACATTGCTGCTAATAAATGGATGAAACAACCTGAAAATTAGTATGTGGTGTTTGTAATAAAGAATGTCATGAGAAATGAGAAATGAGAAAATATTTCACTGATTAATTTTGAAGAGAGGTATGTCTAAAAAAAAATTAATTAGGTTCCTACATTGATCCATCATCCTTCAGCCAACAACTTACTTATTTACTGTAATTTTGATTTATTTAGACAAGGTCAGAGGGTCCAGTATTTATTAGTCGCATCACACCTGCTTAAAAGAGACACAAAATTATATCTTGTTAATTACCTGCAAGTATTTCAATTCAGTCCTGTGTTTCTTGTTTCATTTGCAGGCACCAGCTTCTCCGTTGCAAAGATGACAGCATCCAAATCATAAAAAATGCTGTTTTTTCACCAGTTTAAGAGAAATATCCAGATTATAAACATGCAGATTCAGCTTCAGTGCAAGTTAGAGTCTGTGTCTTCACATAATTTCTCAGAAATGAAATATTGACATTGTTTCTCCTGTTCATAGCACCAACTGATGCACGTAAATAAATAATTTCTTAACTTCAAATATTCATGATTCAAATGTTATTTCCCGTATTTTTCTGTACTCTTACAAGAACACATAAAAGGACAATAAAAATATTCTAAGTGCCATTTTGCTGTATCATCACTGTCCTCGCTGATGTATTATACTTTTCATTCAGTCAATACCAAAAGAAAGTGGTTTTTAGATAGCTTGCCACTTGCCAATACAAAGGCACGGCCGTAAAAGTATATGATCTAATTGATTCGTAGTGAAAATATATCCGAGTTTTATGCATCCGAGTAGACCCTGCATAGGAAACAGATGTAGATATATTTCATAATCTCCCAAAATATGCTTACTAGTGACAGGCAAATAAAGCCACATATGTACATTTAAACAGTTAATAAAACAAAGCCTGTTTAACAATCGGAGCATGTGGGAGGGCAGCAGAGAGAGATGGGTGAAAGTCAGTATATCATCCATTTATATCTGCACAGCAGCTTGTAAAATCCAGAGCATTGTCTTTGCCGCACGTGCACTGCTTCGCTCTCCCTGACATCTCCCCCCCCTTCCTCCTCCTCCTCCTCCTCCGCTCACTCAGCTCCGACACCATTTAGAACAGTTGGCATCATTAATGGGAGGGATTGCCTCTAAATTGGCAACAATGAAAAGACAAATTATGAGTGGCAGAGTGCTGGAAAGAGAGAGAGGGCGGGTGGGAGGAAAGAAGGGAAGAATTAGAGTATTTGAATAATTTAGCCCCCTGTGGCTGGGATGACAGGAGTGTTATTCTGAAGGAAGGCCCCGCTGCTAGAGAAATGAGAGGTTGTAATGAAACGTAAGCGTGCATGTCTCTGTGTGAGTGTGTGTACTTGTGCGAATGTGTGTGTTGCTCTTCCTCAGCGGCTCAGTACACTTGATTTGGCAAGTATTTTCTCACTTAGCAATCAGGCTGGTTATAGAGAGGGCTGGTGTGACATGAGCCCTGTGTGTTTTTCTCTTTGTCAGAAACAGAGAACCAGTTTGGCATGTCAGCAGTGAGGTTTTTTTGTTTTGTAAGCTCTGTACACACTTTCTCCAAGCCATTATTCTATTTACCCCTGCAACTATACATATGGCAGCCCAGAGCTACTATAACTTTAGTGTAACTTTTCTAAAATAATAATGAAAAAAAAAAAAAAGATACTCCACAACCCCAAAATGTGGTGCAATCCATGGAGCATTTGTGCTGGACCAGTCAAACAATCTTCTGAATGTGTGTGAATGTGGGCCCAGTGACAGCTCCGTCCCTCACCTGTCCCCCACAGCGCTATCTAGGGACCCCCTCCCAAGGCCTTCTCTATAGGGAAGAGGGGAGACACCCCAGACACCTCCCCACACTCAACTCTACTTCTGCGCTTTGAACACTTCCTCTACTTCAATGGCAACTTGTCTAAAAAAGCTCCTGCACTCCGTTTCCTCACACAGCCACTTATAAGGAAGAATACTCTCTTTCTCTCCTCTCTCACTAGCTCTCCTTCTCCCTGCCTTCTCTCTCTCTTTCTCTGCTGGCACTTGTAATTATCTTATGCCTGGGAGACAGGTTTTAAGCAGAGGTGTCAGGCCAGGTGCTTCCTGACAGCTGGGGATGATTAGGAGAATTCTGGAGTTCTGTCACTGGTCTCCGTGGTGCTCCCCATGGCGACCGGGATGCCTTGTTGTCACAGCAACAATAGCAACTCTTAATTTGTTGACGGGGAGAAATTCATCAAGGCCTAGGTGGCTCTGCAACCCTAAACAACAGGCCCTCTGGGGGGTAGGAAGGCACACCAAGGGACCAGAAACTGGGCTACTGACGGAGAGACAAAACTTCTGCAGCTCTTCCTCACTTTGCTCATCACATACACTGCTACTTCTTACTTTTTATTCGTTACCATCGCTCTCTCTCCATCTGTCCATCTAATGATGCTCTCTTACTGCTTTTTGTAAAACTGTGAAACTATCCGTACCACAAATTGACCTCCGCCCATCTATTTCTCTCTCTGTACAAACACACACACACACACAGACTGAGAGACAAAAGTTTCATGGTTCATTTGAAACTTGCTCACTGTGCTTAGCATTCTTTGATGTTTGTGTTTCGTTACATGAGTGTTATAATGCATGTGTGGTAATGTGCAGTCAAGAGAACTAACAGCCATATGTGTAACTCCTCCTGTATTATAACCTGTGCTTCAGGACTACGAGAGAGAGACCAGAGACATAGACACAGACACACAGGCCTCATGAATGTTGGATTGGAGTCCCTCTGCTGTGACACACACACACACACATGCACACACACACACACACACACACACACACACACACACACTCTCAGCCCAACGATTGAAGCTCTGAGCTGCTGGGATACATTACAACCCCAAATCACACATGCAGTCTGCACAGGTAGAGAATGTGACCCACAATGTCTTTCAGCACAGCAGTCTGAATTCAACAAACTGTATAATCAGTTACATTCTTTTAAAGGACTGGTAATGCTCACATTAAGTCAGAATACCTCAGGGTTAAAGGTTAATTCTGGTTTACTACTATTTTGGTCACATTTCCTTAGTTTTAGTCACAGTTTCTATCAGTTATAATAACATTGTATTCACCAGAGTAACTTCTGAGATCTGGAAATGCAGTGACATTACTGCAATGAAGTCAGACAGTGCAAAAACAAAAGCTGTCAGATGATGACACAGGTTGTAAACAAGCTTTAAAAATAGTTTAGCCAGATTATCTCAACCACTGTATTTGGAGGTAAAACTGGAAGTGAGCATAGCCAATTGTTGTTTTGTAAACTGTGACGGATTTTCACAAAAGGCAGTGTTGGTAATAATGTTGGGATTTGCCATCTATGGATTTGGATTTGCTTTTTAGCTTAGACAGTTTCCAGATTCCAACATTTAATTTGGTCATTACAATGTTATTATTACAAATAGAAATGGAGGCCCGAACTGCCCCAAGTTGTAATAAACCCAAACTTAACTTTAAATCCAACTGGTCTAAACTTTTCTACGTTTGTCGGTTGCAATGCTGCTCCACGTAACCTCAATTCTGTCCTTTATTTGTCCCACAGACCATTTAAAGAGCTGCGTATCACTCTTCAGTGAACACACACACACACACAGAGAAAGAGATGGCCTGTCCAATTATGTCTTAGTGATCAGTGAGGGAGATTTTCAGTGGAAACACTTCTCAGTTGCCTGTATGATGAACTCAGCAGGGTGAAGGCGCATAGAAACACACACACACATACACACACTCACACACACGCACGCACATGCTTTCTGGAGGCCCAGGGTGGTGAAGCGAGAGGGTCTAATTGAGGGGAGATAATGAGTGAGTTTGGGCCTCCCTGCTGGCACCACCATGGATGCTCTCTTACCTCTCATCACATCTCCATTCACTGGCAGAGACAAGGTGCTCAACATGCAAAGGAGCCTCTTAGTGTTGCTGCTATTGATTTGCCATCATGAAAGGCCTGAAATTAATATTGATTCAAAAAACATCCACATGATGAATTTATCATGTGCTTGGTATGTTGGATACATCTTAAAGACAGACATGCGTGAGATGAGATGGACATTGAGGAGAGAACCACAGACTCTTTTAAGAGCTCCTCTTCACTGTTCCTACGTCAGTGACATTTTGAGGGAGAGAGGCTGCACTTTGAGAAGTAAGGAGGAAAAAAAAACAAGTTAAGAGGGAAAGTTAAGTAAAATGCTGATATCGGCAGAAGAGGCTTCGTTGTGAGCATTGTTCATACGCTTTCTTGCAAATACAGAAAAGAGGAATACTAGAGGGGAATAGGAGCTAATTAAAACTAAGATCAAAGCCTCCCTCTAAGTGTTTTTCCTCGACACATCCGGGGAAAACTCAAAACACTGCTTTTATTTTTCTGCCACCTCAGATATTTCATTTTGGGGAAAAAAAGACAAATACAGTGAACTTTCTTTGAGTACATATTGTTAACTAATTACCCAATTCAGTTTGCTAACATGACCTGCTAACAAACGCAGGGTGTCAGTCGTAGTTTGTTCGCTGTGATAATCAGCGCTCATTTATGACCTTCCTGCACGAGCCTGGAACCTTTTTACAACCAAGATCGCCCTGGATCCTGATTTAATTTCTCTTCATAAATGATCTTGTCTTAATCCAACACCAAGCAATTAAGAACGGAGTCTTTGCCTCCATTAACATTTCAATTAATTTCCAGTGCGATGAGTGCTTGTGTGTGTGTGTGTGTGTGTGTGTGTGTGTGTGTGTGTGTGTGTGTGTGTGTGTGTGTGTATGTGTGTGTGTCTGGAGCCCAGGGTACTGATAGATCTCCTGTAGCTCTGCGAGGATTACACCCCTAATCTACACTGTCACTCTGAATGAGCCCATAGACACACACTGCACTGAGGGGTGTGGGAGCTGTCAGGTCCCGTTACTGCAGATGGTATAACTTCACACACGCACACATGCACATACACACAGATCCCTCACCCACAATGGATTCTGACGCAGTTTACATACTGTATGTATGGCTCCTATAAGGTTTCCTGTCCTCAGAGAGTTTTTACCTCATCAGTAACTCCTGGTTACTGTCCCAGATTTGGCATGTTGGTTATTTGTCTTGCTAACAGTATTAGGTAAGAAAATGAGAGTATGAGTAGAGTCTGTATGTGCTGTAAATATATCAATGTGAATGGCAGGTTTGACATTTTTTACTCTTTGCATGCACTCCATCCTGGAGATTTCATGTAGATTTAACCCAACTACAGTCCTGCAAAAGTAAAAGCCCAGCATGCTGCATGTTCTTCCACAATTAAGTATATGATTATTTTCATTCATCAGTTTATCTATTGATTATTTTTCAGTTAATGTATTTATTGCTTGGTCTATAAAATGTCAAAATGACTTCCCCTGCTTGTTCTGATCAAAAGTCCAAAATCTACCCAAGATATATAATTTACAATTATATAAAAATGACTTGAATGATTGAAATAATGCACTTCTGTGAATTTTGGGGGACTGTCAAGACAGATTAAAGAATGAGTGGTCAAAACTGATATCCTGAGTTTTAATTTTAGTTAAGGTTAGGTTACAAAAATGCTGGATCCTACCTTTCCCATAATGCAACCAATAGCATATTTTTGTTAGATGCTCCCTGCCTGGTAAATGCATGCATTTTTTTTAACTCAATGCAACCAGTTATCTAATGCAGGCTTTCTGTTGAAAATGTGTTGTCTTATGTGAAAAATAGTTCTCCTTTGATAGACTATCAAAATTATTGTTGACTAAATTTATCAACTAATCAATTAATAAGTTGTTTGTTTAAGCACTTCAATTTACATTCACAGGTACAGTAAAATATAAACATATTTCCATCTAAAATTGTAATCTAGAAATCAAACTAGTATCATTTGGTGACTCTTTGTTTCTTTCTGAACTTCTTAACAGCACCTTCATCTCATACTCACAAAAAACACCTGTCACTATGAAAGCTGCTGCAATGACAATCTGCTGCTTCTACTGTGCCCTGCACAATACACAAAATGGAACATAGTCTCACTATTTTCTGATTTATGTCAAGCTTTTGGGAAGGAACAGTATTTCTGCGCTCTGCTCCCTGCTGCTGATATTGTGTTCCAAATTGCCTCCTGGTACAGATTCAGAATAATGAATTCTGGTCTCAGATCCAACAAAGTCTGTACAGAACATCAGGTGCCTGAAAGTTTAAGTTCCTCAGATCCTTTAAGTGCCTCTGTGAGGGAAAGCATTTAGACCACATGTAGGATCCAGGCAGGGCTGTAACATCACCATCGCTCTATAGGTTTGTAGAGGTCACATTCATCTTGTGATGCTCTCTGGTCCAACAGGAAGTGACATTATTACCTGTTCCACGCAGGATGGTAAGTGATTGAGCTGTGCTGTAATGTGACACTGTATTGAGTTAGACCCAGACAGGTCACGCCAACCCTTCCCTGCTCATCACCATCACGAGGCCTTAAAAACAGCCCGCTCACCCCAATCAATGACCCTCACATACATACATTTGCATACTAACCTAATGGATCTTTACCTTGATTGGACCTGACCAGAACATGGACTTTCGACTGTGAATCAACTAATTAAGTGACTTAAAGAATATGGCTGGTGATTTTCTATATTTTTCTTATTGTCAACAAATCTCATGTGCAAAGCCAAACCAACAATGAAATGATCTACTTATTAGTATTGTGTGTGTATCCAAAGCCTGATATATCTTATTCCTTTAGACCTCCGTTGTTGTCCAAAAAACTATTAAAAACACATGAATGAGCTGCACCATGGCGTCGTAGTTCCTTTGCCATGAAGAGTATGGGCACTTAAGTTTGTTTGGAAACTGCTCCAAAGACTAATAAATCACATTACTTTCAAGGCATGCCTTACATAAATGCAAAATTGTAAATAAATGCAATTTGTTTTGGTTATTCCATAGAAAAGGTTATAGACTTAGAAATTGTTTTAGAATTTTTAAAATATTTTTTTAACAAACAAAGCCCAAGACATCCATCCAGTTTATTACAACTTAGCAGATTTTAAGTGGGCAGGTTGGCTGTTGTTTCAGCTCAGCCAACCAGCAACAGGTGTATGTAAATGTGGCACCAGAGTGAAGGTCATTTACTTCAACTTGAACTTTATTGTTCCCCAGGGGAAATGAAATCTAATGACCAACATAGACAGAGATTCACTAGGGGGTAAATAGCTTGCAAAAATAACTTGCTGTGTGTGTGTTTCAAGTTTGACATGAAGATATTCTTCCACAACTCAACATTCCCACTGTTGCTCACCTGACATCTCCCAGGTGTGTCGGACTCCACACATGTGTGATGTCACCGCTGACCCTCCAGTCTCCTCCTGTACACACCCTGAGCTAAAAAACTTATGTGTGCATACTGTGAGAAGATACTGTTTGGAGGAGTACCACTGGGTAATTTGTGTGCCCTATCTGTTTTCAGAAGTTTTCTTTTTATGCCACTTTGACATTTGACGAGACCTAAAATGACTAACTGCACTAGTACTGACTGAATAGGCCATTTTTGATGTGTCACAATTGGAAAAGCACATGTGCAAATGATAAAATTAATGATGGTTGAATTCCAAGTTATAGAAACAGTCAGATGTAGCCCCCCATCCCCCTCCAGTTCAGACCTGGGCCAGGCCCTCCTGGAATTTTGTTTTAGTCCTGGTTCAGATTTCCATCCATCAGTCCACTTTCCGTACTTGCTTACTTGTAACGCTTTGAAAACTGTCTGGTCCATATATCCATATATGTAGGGTTTACCTCTCCTGCGAAGATGTAATGCCTTCTGAGATTGTTTTCACATTCATCTAGGATTTTATCTGCACTTCTCTGTCTGTCTGCCTTTCTCCATATTTCTCAATATCCCTATGTCTCTCTCCGATATCTAACAAAATCACTATCACGAGAGAGAAAGAGCAAGAGAGAAGGCCAACTGTGTAAACTCCTGCCAAGTATCCTCCTCAGGGCAGGCTTAAACGGGTCTGTGGCAGTCCATTTATTTATCAGTGGCTAAATTCAATAAAACGGCCCATATATGAAAGAGGGGAAATAGGAGCGCTGTCTGACCGGAGGATTTATCACAGCTGGGAAACTCATTGTTGCTCTTATCTGTCCAACACTGCTCCATTCTTTCAATGCTGATGACATATAGCTCTCCCCGTGTCCACCCACAGTGGCAGGCTGGAAGATAGTCTGGCTGGAAGGCAGAGCATTGACTGTATATACTGTATACAGACACTGACACTTGCAGAATTACAGCTGGATTAGAGGTTTACAACAATTTGTGTTTATCTATTTGTTATCCTTTATTTATCTGATGAAAGTCCACTGAAAATGCATGTTCCCTTCTGATTAAATAAGTTATCACAAGATAAAACCATTCAGATGTATCATTTTGTTTTCCAGGGTTCCTACAATAAAGACGAAAGAATAAAACAGAGAAGATTTAATGATAGTAAACACATATAAGTGCAGATAGTATTCTTCAGTAAACTAAATGCTGAAATGTATCATGAGGATTCTGTCAGATAGAACCTTAAAATAAAATGCTGTTCTTCTGATTTCTTTAGATATTTTAGGAAGCGAAAAACATAACTGATATGAATGTAACTCAACATGTTAATCACCATTTAAATCAAAAACATATCAAGGGAGAAAAATGTAAAAGACAAAAAGCCATGAATTTAAAACAAAATTAGATTCCATTAATTATAACTTTTTACTCTGGAAGGGGTAGTGTTATCAGAACAATCATATTAAACCCTAACATCTGGTTCCTACAGGCATTTAATACAGGAACTTTGGGGCTTTTATCTCCACTATCAAGACCATATTTGATGTTTTATCTTGTATACACATTTTCTGAGTATCCCCTTTGCTGATCTATACTAATCTGATCAGTTTATCCTTGTAAATATTAACCAGAAGTTAAATTGGATGTCACTGCCATGGGGTTGTGTGAAACGATGCCCCCTCAAAAAATGGGCATTGTACTTGTACTGCACATTTGCCACACACCAGCAGCAAGTTTGAACACAATGGTAACCTCAACTCAGAGCCGTTTACTTGAGCAGTTATACACACACACACACACACACACACACACACACACACACACACACACACACAGATGACCCTCGCTGAGTGGAAAACCTGAGATGTTTACAGCTAACAATGTGGGAAGCCTCATTGGACACTTGGTGATTAAATGAGCAGGTCAGGGCAACAGCACATTCCCCTGTCACTCAACTGATGGCACATTAGTCATCTGAGTGGCAGCCATCAACTGCTATTTCTGCAGGTGTGTACATGTGCATGCACACGCACACACACACATACACGTCAGTCATGATACTCACAGGTGTCAGCAGACCTATCTCTGTTGACAGGTCTGGCCACAGGTCTGCCTGTCCAGTCCTGTCTCTCCATCCATCTGTCTTCAGGTCCTACACCAACCACACCACACACCAAATCCTGAATCCTGGTTGCATTATTTGGTTGCTATTGGTGCCATACACGCACACACCATTTCTCCCTTTGCTTCAGACAGACAGACAGACGGACAGACAGATGGACAGACTGAATGACACTTGGACAGATCCATGCAAGTCCCCAGGGGCAGCTGCAGTCAGTCTGATTAGGCACACTCATAGCCCGATGCAGCCACTTACACACCCACACAAACACACAAACACACAAACACACAAACACACACACACACACACACACACACACACACACACACACATACGCACACACACACGCACACACATGCGCACGCACACACACACACGCACACAAGGGGTTACCCTAAATTGACCTGGCATTATTTTACCCAGCAACCATGTCACTTACTATGGGAAAAGCTAAAAATCTACACCTCAGACATGCAGCTACCTCACACAGTGTCCATTTTGTTTAACCAGCCATTATTAGGACATTTCGGGGAAAGGACCATTAGGACCGAAATGGCCCAGGCCAGCCTGATGCCAGCCATCACGTTGTTGGTGCAAAATCACCAGATATTAGCTTAATGGGAGCTTTTAAAGCTATCAAACTGTGGGGGGTTTTTTGTCCTTAAATGTTCCAGTGTGCAGTTGATGGTGAATGATGAAGTTATATGAGACAGTGGGAGATGTGGCTGGTAAATGTTTATTGATTGACAGTTAACTTGGGTTAAGGTTACTTCCTGCTCAAATAATTCAACTGACTGGCTTACAGATGATACTTCAAAGGTGTTACGCAGCATGTTTCAGTCAGAAACAGTTTTCATCAGTTTTGGTATCAGAAAACTGAGCATCCTGGCAGCCAAAAAGATTATACGAGAACTATTATATGTATAAAATATCTTGACTCATTTAAATTTAAATTAAGTCAAAAGAATCAGTGTTATTCATCCTCTGATAAGTTAATAGTTTTCAAGATATTGATGATATCGAAAATGAGACAAAGTGAGACAAAATTGTAAAATAAAACTCTGAATTAATTAATCTGTTGCATGCTGGGAAATCTTGGGGCAGAGTAACCAGGTTCACTATAATATAATTTATCATAAATGTTTTGAGTCAAAAGGTTTTGCCATATCTCTCCACATCCTGTGCATCCTGTGCTACTATGTTGGATATATTTTACAAAACTTTATATCTGTCTAAATGATCACAGTAACTTTATCCTTGTTTCCATTCTCATTTGCAGCACAAAATATGATCTTTTATATAAAAAATATATTTTCATCCCTATTCTGTCACTGGTCGGACAGAAGACAGCACCCTCTACTGTGCTTGGTCAGTCGAGTTTTAACTTTGCAGTCTATGTTGGTTTTCATCACACTTGTGCACTTGCTGTGTTGAATTTGGGCAAAAATTTGTCAATCATAATAATGCTTACTACACATTTCTACTTTTTACTTTCTACTTCAACTGTTGTCAGACTTTGCAAAGGATGTGTTTATAACACAAAGTTGGAATATCTCTTTTTGGTTATGGTCAGCCAGTCAGGGTCAAAGATCAAAGCCTTTTAAAAAGTCTCTGATAGCTCATACATCTTGACAGACATCTGTATGAGTAAGGGTCGTGCAAAACTATTGTTCTGATAATATACAAACTGTATATCTCAGAAATTCCTTGCATATTTCTAAGTTTAAGAACAAACAAACACACACACACATACAAACACTGAAAGGGAAAGTTCCCTTTTCTCTTCGGTTGCATTCCCATGGTAGTTTGCACAAACCCCTCAGGCAAAGCTTTATCCCCGAGCTAACATGCTGGAAAGCCTCTGAGTACCCCAATGATCAAAGTCACCCATTTGTTTGAACACACTGAGACAGAGTCATTAGAAATGCATATTACACGACAGCTATTGCATATTAACACAGCCAGGCAGCCAATTAATCATTAGCTCATCAATATCTCATTTGCATGAAATTATTCTCTTTTAAGAGCCTGTGTCTGAGGTGACGGGGTGAGCTCATCGATAATGCTAATGTCCCTGTGGGCCTGGGAGAGGAAGGGGGGGGATGGGGGGGATGGGATGGGGGAGAAATGGAGAGGGGGAGACCTTGTTCAAGTGATCGACTCCCACTTTAAATACCATATGAAGAGAATTAGCATGTACACGAGCTAGAACAGTTTTATATCCATGATTTTAGGATAGTTTCTGCCAATATGCTTGGGTGAAATGAACTTATGCAGACTTATGCTTGACACGTACACACACATACATACCTGCATGCACACAGACACACACACTCATGCTATTGGCAAGGCCAGAACGAGTGGAGTGTCTCAAGGTCGCCTAAGGCTCAGGGCTCTTATAGATTGCAGCTATGGTGTGTATGTGCCCTGACCACACCTCAGCGTGTGTCAGTGTGTGCGTTGCAGGGCTGGTAGATGGAAATGGCAGCACTGGGAGTGATTCTGTCACCCTTCCCTAAAGAGGAAGGTGAGATGTGCCATGCTTGTTATCCATCAAGACATTGATTCCTCAAATGGAATATAGGAAAAAGGGGAGAAGAGGAAATTCAACAAGAAAAGAATTACTTGTTAGCAAATTTGTATAATAAGGAAGGAGAATGTGATTCAAATGAACATCTTTATCATAAAGTCATCCCTCATAGTTTTGTGTCATACTTAGTATTTCTTTGCATATGTATACCAGTGATTCAAATAATTTTCCAGTTGAGCAAATACAACAAATATGTTATTCGGCAATGCACAAATAGTGTGTGTGTTTTTTTTTTTTTTTTTTACGAATATTTGTTTCATACAAATATTTTAAAAATTATTTGTTTTTCTGGAAGAAAAAAAAACGCATGTCAAATACCAGTGTGAAAGTCAGTTACATCGCTAACTCAGTCTCTGTCCTCTGCTCCGCTGTCACATCCATGAGCAGGTCTCAACGAGGGGAGTCACATCCACCTGCTACATGATGCACATTTCCTAATTTGGACATCACTCCTGGAGCTGGGGGTGTTCCCCAGAGATAAAGCTGACCTTCTGACACATGCGAAGTGCTCCCAAGGGACTCTCCATAACCTGTTGTCCGCCTTCTCCTTTCCACAAAGTTAGGTTGTAGAAAATATGCAATAAATGAAAAGTGCAAAGCAAGAATCGCCTTTGAAGTTCCTCCCTACATGTTACATGCTGGCTGTCTCTGTTTTCTAAATAGGTAGAGGGCTGTCTGTAATGTGGCGATGAATAAAGTTTTAGCTCAGTAGTCAGTGGGGACCTCCTTTGTAGGTACAATGTACAAAAACAGATTTTTTAAGCCTCTTTCCACTTTTATTCGAATACAAATACAAATACAAATAATTTTGCTGCCTCAACAAATATATATACAAATACAAATACTGGGCTTTCTGTACGTCCCTAGTCAGCAGCTCCATCTCCATGACAATTTAGCAAAACTCCATCCACTAATGAAGGCTGTGTGCTACGGTTGAAAGCTCTGGGAAAAGCTAGTAAGTGGACCTTCGGTTGGATTTTTTTGTCAAACTAGCCTCTCTATATTCCACAGAAATTGTTATATAATCCAAGTTTCGAGAAATAATAATATAATAATTTGTTTATAGTTACAGACACAAGAGAAAAAAACTTGGTTGTGACTGAAGGTGTTTGTGGCAGCTAATGTCAGATAATTGAAAATTAACTTGCACTAAACTTGTTTTGTATGATTTTTCTACAAAGTTAAGGGAGTCTCATCTTTTTGTCCACCCTCAACAGGCTCCTTGTTTCTCCTTTCTGCCCTCATCTCCTCTCTAGCTCGGGGAGGTGATACAGGTACTCTCAGCTGATTACCAAACATGAAAAGGGTTTCCTAAGTTCAAGACTTTTCATTGATTATCAACCCCCTCCTCCCTCTGCTCACTCTCCGTCTCTCCTCTCCTCCTCATTGTCAATCCGCTCACCTCTCCCCACCCTTACCTCTGTCTTTACCCCTTCCCCTCTTCACCAGCACCAGACCCTGCCCATGTCACCCATGTTAAGTGTGGTCAACACAACACTACACTGCCAATTGCTGTAAATGAGCATGTGTGTGTGAGCGTGTCTCTGTGCGTGTCTGTTCAAGTGTTTGTGTTTGAGGATACACTTGAGGCCTAATTAGAACCGTTATAGCTGCAAAGGGAGAGGTATAATGGCACATAATGAAAAATGCCAAATTTCCTCTCCAATAAAAGTGAAATTGATTAATGAAAAGCACTTTGAGATAGAAGAGGTAAAGCGTTGTTGGATATAAAAGATGATGTATTAATCCTCTGCCGTTACAGATGGTTCAACCCTCCTGACAACTGCTATTCTGTCGAGACACTGTTAGCATGCATAATTATGCTAATTAAGACCTAATTAAGTGCTAATTCTTTAGAGAGTCTCTTTCTTTGGTTGTAATTTAACACGACTCAGCATTTAACACTTCTTAAAGAATTTCACCCCCCTTGTGATTCATTTGTAGTCCTCGTTTCGTTTGTTATATGTTGTAGACACATGTAGGTCTCTGCACTGGTCAAACAATGATGTAAA
This sequence comes from Thunnus maccoyii, assembly GCF_910596095.1. Lineage (NCBI taxonomy): Eukaryota > Metazoa > Chordata > Actinopteri > Scombriformes > Scombridae > Thunnus > Thunnus maccoyii. The sequence continues at coordinate 20,247,805 of NC_056537.1, read as the reverse complement.
AAAAGGCCATGGTTGAGAGAGAAGGGGGCCTGGAGCGAAAAGAGAAAAAGAAAGAGAATACAGAGCGCTAGCATGGACATGGAGATAATGGAAATTAAATGATGATAGGTTGTGTTAGAAACTGAGAAATGTTAGATATTGTAGGTTGCAGAATTTTGACATGACCAATCAGTGAGAAGTTGCATCACTGAGTACGCTTATTTTTTCAAAATGGGTTATGACAGGGGATCACTAATAAGTGAGTGGACTTTTCACTCTCCATTAATGATCACAATGTGCAGTGGTTACACACTTTGTATTTTACCCTGCTTGTGTTTTCACCCGTTCATGCGCAAATTAGCTCAGGCCAACAGGACATTGTTATGTTGAGTGACAGACAGATCAGAAGTTGTTACAGTATATTGCGTCAGAGAGGAATGAAAATTGCGTGACAGTGATCCAGTACGTGTTCAACAGTGACCCTGCGTGTACACAAGCGGTGACTCACTCCGTCATTAAAACAAAGCCGTAACAAACTTGACATGACATCTGTCACCCCAGCCATCATCACAGGTCAGGACTCTTGACCTCTCCCTGTCATGGTGCATGTAGCGATCAGACGTAACACAACTCACTGATTGCATGCGGAGCCCAGGAGCAAAACCTGTTTCATAATGCTGTCTATTGGAAGGGATTTTTCAGTTGCTGCAAATTGGCTGCTGTGTGTTTTTTTTCCTTCAAGAAGACAAAAATATGTCATGTGTTAGAGCCCCAGTCTGCAATTTCAGCATTCCTACTATTGTTTAAATTTACTGGGACAATTTCAAAACTTCTTTTCCTTCTTCTTCTGTATCTTTTTCTGAATATCATGTTTTTTGGTGACATGTGAGACCATACACAGAGTTTAGATGGCCAAATAAATTATATATTGTTTTTTCACATTTAAACTCTCGCTGAAGCCAAACGTTACATAAACCAGAGACAGAAAAATGTTGCAAGAGAGGAAACAGATGCAATGTAGTGTGGAGATTTTCTACGTTACCTTAAATCAACGATGGGCCTGTAGCACTGGAGCAGGGGTATGGGCAGATAATGAAGTGTGGCACTAAGTAACTGTGGACTCCCTGCCAAAGCTTAATTAGAGATTCATCCACTGGTATATATCACTGTTAGTGTGTGTCAACAGGGTGCCATGCATCAGCTGCTGGCAGAAAGGGGTTTATGGCTCAAACACTGCGTGTGTGTGCGTGAGTGTGTAACAGCCACATCGAAGCCTGTGAAATTAAAGACCAATAATTAATGGGAAGCGGGAAGTTTAGCACCTGTTTCAGTCTGTTGTTAATAATGGAGATCTTGCAGGAAATCCACTGCGTAGGGCCAGTGGGTGACTTTAAGATAAACAAAGGGTCTGAATGTTAACCTCTGTTTTTTTTTCACCTGTATAGTGTGGTCCCGATGATTTCTCCCTGAAACATGCTAGAATGACTATAGGAATATATATATATAAATGTAATAGAAATTATGTAATTAAAATTATGTAATAGAATATAATAATTTACAAAACATAATATACACTTAAAAGAAAAATGAAAATGGAAATAATAACAATGTAAATTAACTGCATTGCTTTCATTCAGTAAATTCTTAAAAAAAAAAACACTTTATTCAACATTACTCATATTCAAATGTAATAAATAAATAAATGAACAAACAGATAAATCCTGAGATTTGGATAATTTCCCTTTTTCAGTGCTGATTTTTTTTCAGACTGTTCAGTGCTTTTTCAAATCCAAATGCTTTATTTCCTGGTAAAACTTGGCACTTGTGTCTATAGTGACTAATCCACTGCTGAGGGTCAACAGCATTTCACTCTTCATTAATGAAATATCAGCTTGGCCTTTAAAATCATGTGGTATTCTACGAACAAAAACAGATTCATTCAGTATTTTCACATTTTCACTTTTTGTGTGGACATCACGCAAACACTTGTGTGCGCACATGTGTGAGTAGGAATTGTTGAAACCCACAAAACTTTTTTTTTCTTAAGTCTAATGAAGACCCCAAGGCTTCAGACATTTCAGATAGCAGTAGGCTTCTGAATTCCATGGAAACCTGTGTAAAAAAAGATTACTTATTCATTTAATGTAGGTGCAGGGGCCATAAAAAATGCAACTCAGTTTGAAATATTGTACTTAATCACCAAAATTGGAGATCCTAACCCTATGCATGATACAGCTTCAATAAAGCACTTAAACAGGCAGATGAAAGAACAATTACGATTACATTTTTTATTACTTCTTTTGTTTTAGTACCAAAGAGGAAATTTAAGAAGAGCATTGGGATTTTAGGGTCTAATCAAACAGTCTATTCTCTAGAAAATAGTGTAAATAAATATTGTGAATCTGTCCCAGTGCATATAGAAACTCCTCTTTTTGTCCCTGCTTGCTTGTGCTTTTGGTGTGTTCAAAGGAGTTCCCATACATGTAATGCACATGTATGTATGAAGGGTGATTTGTGCCATGTCGCACTTATGCATGCATAGACAACAGACTATTCCCTTTATTAGTACACATGGTTTACAGCCTCATTTCGGCTCAAACAGCACACTGTAATGTAATGCAACTGAGTGTGGGCCAAATAGGTTGTAAATATGCATAAATAATAGTACAAATGCAGCCAGTTAAACTCTGTCAGACACTGGCAACAGCGCCGCCAGATGAAACATTCAGTCACATGTCTGTCTATGTGTGTGTGCGTGCATGTGTGTGCATGTCTGTACACAAGGAGAGGGCCCCTGAGGTTTGATTATGAGCTGGTGACCATACTGCCCAGAGTATTTGGTGGAGAAGGAAGCACAGAGGTGCCGCTCCAATGAAACAGTAACACAGCCCCTGGGACTCAAGCTTATACAGGCTGTGTGATGTTGCTGGCTGAGGCTGAAGCAGGACACACACACACACACACACACACACACACACACACACACACACACACACACACACACACACACACACACACACACACTGGGTAGTGACAAGGTCCCACTGCAGCACACTGCTCTCTCACAGACAACACTGAGGACTTGTAAGGGGCTTACAACTAAGGGCTTCACCACTCCAGGAGGTGTGAACTTTTATTTCAACTGTGAACAAAGAAAATAGATTGTATGAAGTGAAGTGTGTGTGGACATGTCTGTGTGTGTCTGTTGTGTGCCTGTGTGGCATTAAAGAGAGCACTTCCTCGCTGTAGTGGTTCAATGACAACATGTTTACTGTTCTGCTCTCCATTGCCTTCTGTAATATTCTTTTTTCAGCAGCACTCGTCTACCGTCTCAGACCAAACACACACACACAAGCCTCTAAACAGTTTACTATATGGGTTTGGAGGTGGGCAGTAAGACAGAGATTCAGCAAAAAGATTTTGGGAAAAGTGAAGAAACAGAATAGTGCGAGTGAGATATTAAAACAGAGACAGAGCAGCTTCACTTCTCCGTATTAGCAACATGTTTCTTGGCTGTGTCATTTAATCTGGCTAATTGAACGCTCCAATAATTCTAAAGAGATTATAGTCCGACAAAGCGTCACATTGGGGTCAGAGTTAAAGCAGGCCAATGATCTATTTGTCAAATACATCAAGCTCTCCTCTAATTTCCTTTGATTGAAATTGATCATTTTGTAAATGCATGGTCCAGATGGCTGATAAGATTTATTCCCTTTGTGTTGGGGGAGGTTGAGCTAATATTATGTAAAGGAAGTGCGGATAACTCTGGATTAACTAAAGTATCCATGTGAAGAAAGCTGGTTTTAAAGCCACAAGCTGGTGATTCTGTGTAAACCTATCACAGTTTTGTTTAAGCCTGTTCTTTTCTTGATAAATTACTTACAGAGTATAACCTGTGTTTTAACTTTGTATAATCTAATTAGGAATCTTTTTTTTTTTTTTTACAAGTGCATTTGTTGCCTGATTGAGGATATTGATGAAAATTCCAACTATTGGTTCAACATTTAATGTCAGCTGTGATTTGAGGAACGTGTGAGAGACTACATAAAGTTTCCAAAAGCCTCTTGGTTAGTGAGTGAAAAGACACGTTCTGCAGGAACACTGGGAAAAACACTACTATATGTAAAAGGCCTTTTTTTAGTCAGGATATTAATGGTTTAAAACACAGACCACTTTTTCCCCCCGCCCACGAGGCCTTTGTCAGGGTGGAAGATTGTAAAAAGCAGATTGCACTTGTAGACAAAGCACCAGAAATAAACATTATTCCATCAGGTACTAAGCACAAACATTTGTTTCTGTTTTTATCTTCACCTTGATGACAACTCTGTTTTAAACCAATGCTGTGCACAACTAAACAAAGACATTTTATATACTTTTCCTCCTTGGTCTGCCTAAGAGTGTCCTAAGAATCTGTTTTATGACCGTCATCATCAAGAGCACCTATTTACTGCATGTGAAATTGTCCTCTGCATGTTTTCAAGTGCCTGATGATCAGTTTTTGATAAAACCATCTGACAGAGTTGGTTCAATGTTGCACAAGCCGACACACATGCAGGAAACACAATGTTGCAGAAAACTGATCCAGTGAGACAGAGATGGAGAGTAAGAGTAAGAGAGATGACATTTTGAACCGCAGAAATTTGGAGATTGACCTGTCATATCAGACGGTTTATTGTGTGATCTCTAAAGTGCAACTATGAACTGCTGAAGTGCATTTCTCTTCTGTCATTCCACAATATGAGGAGGAGGGTCCATATTATTCCAAAGTCATTCCAAGTTTACCAAAGCAGGTTGTTTCTCCCTAAAAAGTCAGTCTATGTTACTCAACGTGATCCCAGCTCAGCATTTCAGAGACTTTTCTGTCAGCCTTGCAAAATAAACAGCTCTCTCTAATGCCCCCTTCTTTCGCCCCCTCCCCTCTTCCCTTTCTGTCTCCCTCTGTCTCTCTCTCTTTCCCTGTCACAGTTGCTCATTCGCAGGTTGATGGGAGACATCAGAAGGGATGAGTAAGAGGCATTTGAGACAAGTGTGTGAGAGACACAGCGTGATATCGGTGGAGAGGGACATCTCTCTCAGAGCCTGTCTCTGGTCATATCCACAACCAGGAGACAACAGATGATGCAGAAGAAAGGATAACCCGGGCAAACACCCAAGGGCAACGTGGAGATGTTGCTATAGAGCGAGCGTATACACGGGTGGAGGGGTCATCAGGCCAACTGTGAGCTGGCTCCCCTGCTCATGTCCCATCATTTAAACTGTGTTTTTGTCTGCCTGATGCACACCTCCCCTACCCTCCCTCCACTTGCCATCCTCTTCCTCCCCAGTCATTCTCATGTAGAGCCTTGTCAACTAGATCTGCACTGACAGGCCCTAGCTGCATGCGTACACTCTGACCGACTGCTCTTTTTGACTTTGTGTACGTGTTTGTGTGTGCATGCATGTGCGCACATTTGAGTGCAAAGAGAGGCGGGGGAGTAAGTCTCTTTTCCTGGCGTCTGAAGGGTCTGATTTTTGTGGCAGGGCTGTCAGATCTCCGTTCCCTCCACGCCAGATCAATGCCAGCACCGAGCAAGTGGCAGTGCCTGATGAGAGCCACCCGCCCCTCTGACGGGTGCCCACTACGACAGGGAATATGTTCCTCCAAATAGCAAGCTGGTTGCAACTGAGTGACACACACACAGAGTGGCACCACAGAGGGAAATTGGTTCCTTCACTGCACAGGAATGTTTTTTTTTATTGAAAATTGTGGCAAACTAAAGGCGGCAGGTACTGAGGCCTTAAGGTCTGTTTGTTGCTGTCAACACAAATACTGCCTGCACTTGTTGATTTTTTATCTTGTATATGCAAAGTAGGGTTTAGAGAAAAAGAAATCAGCAATAGATTTCTGATTACATTTTTAAGTCTGCATTCAGTAGACATACATATGTTTATTTGTCCTTTTTGTACCTTTAATAGCTGATTCCTTCTACAGAATATAAAGTGACAAACAATTTCTTCCCATTTACCCCCAAAAATTGTTCCATTAATGTTAATTTCCTCCCCGCAATTTACTTTTTTGGGTGAGAGGCAAAAGGTGACCCATCCATAAAATATGATTACAAAAACCCTCAACAAAAATACAGCAAACATGCCCACAGGACAGTACATTGACTGATTTTAGTTCAGTTTTTCCATCCACGTGGTTAACATGAGAATATACTTGTGCTTGCCAAATGCTGCACTGAAAATAACACTTTCTCCATGAAAGTGGTTCAGTCCGACAGAATGAAATCTATGTAATAAATTTCACAGAACACATTCTTCACCAAAAGCCAGATGCAGAAGACAGGGTAAAGGGACGGCAACAGAGCGAGGCATTTAATGCACAGCACCAAAGCCATAACACTAAGTAGATGCTGCCCACTTAAATCTTTACATTCTTCATTCACTTTAGCTCACCAAACACGACAGTCCCCATAGGCGAGTAATGAATAATCATTAGCAAAAGGTCCACAAATTATTGATGTAAAATAAGCAATGATTCTTTTTTTTGTTTCGCAATTTATTGCCATTAACAAGTAACTTGCAATCCAATAAATGTCAGCATGGCTTTCAGTTAATTAAAGGGAAAGATATTATACAGTAATGCAGGGTGGCGTTTATATCTCGATTTCCACAGACTGCAATTTACTGCTGAGAATTTATTTGAAGGGACCCACAAATAATGGCTATTAAGCTGTCAGGGGATGGACAGGGGATCACATTAATGAAATTAGATAAGGTGGAATGGTGATCTACACAGCCCAGTCTCTGGAGACACACACACAGACACGCAAACCCACACAGACATGTATGCACGCTCCACACAAGCGTGACACATTAGGGCTGCATGCTGTTTAGTTTCCTTTTACACCTCTTTTTATTTTCCCTGACCTGCTTGGGTTGTGTTTTCATTCTCTTCTTTCTTGCCTTCACCTCTTCTGCACTTTGTCCAAGTGCCAACAGGAGCCCAGTTAGGTGTTCAACATGAGGGCCTGTCAGCTCATCAGGGAAAGTTTCCCTGTTTGTCCTGAGCACTGTAGGCAGCCAGTCAGTCCATCAACCCCGCCATCAACACTGCCAACACACACACACACACTGACACATGTGTCCACATCTCCCCCACTAACAGGGAGGTGTCACTCGGGGAGGCAGCTGTAGTCGCTGGTGTGACGGCTCTCCTCAAATCAGAGACCCTCGTCCCTGTCAACAGCAACCTGGCCCTGAGGCTACCACTGTCACACAGCGTACACCCCCCTGAACACACACACACACACGCATGCACGTATACACACACACCAACTCGGGGGAAGGAAGAAGAGGAGGACCGACGAGGAGGAAGTGTCTGTGTTCTATCTGGAGAGCTGATATTTCCACTGTATTAGGGGAGCAGGGTGATGGAGAAGGGAAGAAGAGAGAGAGAGGGAAAAAGGGGGAGAAGGAAGGATGAAGGGAGGGGGTGAGGGATGTGTGTTTTAGTTAGAACAGCGGGCCTGATTTCCTTCCTGACAGAGAGGCCCAATTATTAGCTGTGACAGTTTAGGGAAATTTGGCATGAGTGTGATGGCACAGATAGGAGCTGAACAGATAGGAGAACTGATAATTGTTCGACAGACGCTCAAGTCAGGTAAGAAATCCAGCTGCAGGATTCACCTCAATCTGTTTCATGTACACCAATGCAAACAAAATAACATTTCAAGATTCACCAATACGACATTAAGAGGATCATTTTCACCCGATAACTAACTGCCCCCCTAAAAAAGTCTTAACATTTCCATTTGTCTGCTTTTGTTCTCTCACTCTCTCTCTCTCTTTGTGTGTGTGTGTGTGTGTGTATATGAATGACTTGGCATGTATTTGTGCTGGCAGCAAACATAAGAGGCCCTCTGTGCAATCGGACAAGGTGCCGATATCCAAGTCATGTGACAGTGACTTCCTGTCTGTATGTCAGACAGCAACTGAAGGCTTGTCAATACGAGCTCGTGCTCACATCCTTTCCCATCTCCTCAAACACAAATGCATACGGCCACAGGAGGACTACTTTCTTCTTTTTGCTTACATTTTATGCCATTTTCATGGGAAGGGGTCAAAATGTTTGAATATGGCAATTAGAATTTCTACACACAAATACTATAATTGTTAACTTCACGATGATATTATGAAGACTGATAATGTTTTTTTTTGCATAGTTACATGGAACAAATTATTTTACCCTGAAACATGGAAGTATATTACTTTTATCAATATAAATTCCTTTATTTTATGGTTGTTTCACTGGACATAGCAGCCGTACTGTCTCCATCCATCCAGGACATGGTCTTACCAGTTTCGTCTCCAGTTTTGCCTTTTTTCTATGCAGCCTTCTAAACTCATAGTGAGCCTAGAGCCTATTTTAAAGGACAACACTGCCCTCCTATGGGTGGATGGTGCTATTGAAATAAGAAATCTGCACTTCATTTTCAAGTGCATTTGTTGCTTTTTAGATTAATTGAAGTCATCCAAAAAACGTATAAAATGCACATCATGATCAATGGTACATGTGCAAATATACTTTTTACAAGTTTCTATCAATCAATACAAGATTTTAAGGTTTATTTGTAAACTGATCTTTTTTTACCATTTAATGCCACACACACACACACACACACACACACACACACACACACACACACACACACACACACACACACATCCAGGTTAATTAGTAATCCAGGCTAAATCTCAGTCTATGCCAGCAGCATGAAATATTCCTCTTTGGACTGATAGATGCCCGTTGCTGTGACTAAAACCCATGCTTAACATTTGTCATTGATCACAGCAAAGCCCCCATTGGCAGGTCTAATTCATTTACGAACTTGTCATTCCACATCATTGATTAAGTTGTCCTTCATCCCAGCTTTAATTATATGCAAAGATAAAAGATTTTCTCATTATTGTGTCTAATCTAATGAAAGGCCTTGTACTACAGCAGGGGCCAGTTCAGAGGTCCAGACTATTGACCTTGGAGGGCACAGCTAGCGGATGAGTGTTTTTAATTAGACAGAGCAACTGGCTTTGGGAGAGAGAGCCTTAAGTTGTCTGTTAGGCAAGAGGGTGGGACAAGTTGGCACGGAGCAGTTTAATAGATCTCAGCAGGTCACTATCTCTCACCTCTATTGACTACAGCTCAAGACTTATCACTGTTTAGCACATGGCAAACATATCTGTCTAAAAAGGCATTTCATCTCACATTCAGTCTTTTCAAATCTTGAAACTCATCCACTGATTCTGCTTTGTTTCAGGATAATAATTACTAGAAAATCCTGTGGCAAATAAAATGGTGCCATATACATCACAAACAAGTTATTTAATTTCATTGGGATATAATACTTTCTTGCATATACATTTTTGAATATGAGACTAAATGTCTTGTTAAAAATAGTTTTTAATTTAGAAATCTCAAGTCTATGCTAATTTTTATGTTACAAAATTGGACGTTAGCTGTTCAGTCACTAACATCAGATGACACTTTGATAATGAACCATTTAGCAAGACACTTGATCTAGACTGCAGCAGTACATTACCGTCTTTATACTGTGTGTGTGGGTGTGGTATGTTGCTGCATTATGTACAGTAATATTAAGAATACACTAAAGACAGCACGCGCACACACACACAGTCCACTCAGTTGCTGCCCCTTTTTAATACTCCAAAGTAGGTGATGCTTAATAATATTATTCAGTATTTATTAAATGCATCCCCTCAAACTGGTGTTGGCAGTGATGAATTCAGAAGGGTAGGACTGCTGCCAGCACAGCTTAGAGTAGAACAACAGCAGCTGCATCATATGTACAATATTATCAATGAGTATGCTCCTCAATACTTGTGTTCTCAGATAACAATGGTCCATACTCAGCATAACTATAATACCAGGGCCAGTGTGTGTTCATGTCAAGTGCCTCAAATTAATAATGTAGCAAGACATTTCTTTTTTTATACTGGTGCCATGTTGTGGGACAGCCTTCCACGAGACATCCAGTTTTTAAAAATGAGAGGGGATTATAGAGGTCAGGTTAGGATTTATTTATGGAACAGGGTCACAGATTTATAATTAAATCTGGAATGACACTGTTACTTTAGCTGTCCTTGTATTTTGGTGTGGGAGTTATTATTTTTCATTTCTTAAATTGTGGTGATGTGTTTTTGGATTTCATGACTGTATTGTTTAGTTGCATATGTTGAATGTCTTGTGCCTCTTTATGTTTCTTTGTCTTTTAACATCTATCATCACCAAGTTGGATGTATCCCTTGGATTTTTGTTTTATTGTTTGTTAATCCATAAATAAAATCAATCAACCAATCAAAGATAAGGGCTATTTTAATGTTTGCATGTTGTTGTGTTTGTTTCGAGATGGTTTATGTTTCCACTGTAGACAACTAATTCTGGTATGAGAAACAGGTTGTACTGATGTTGAGAGAGAGACAAATATCCGAGGCATTAAAACAGTCACCTCTGCACACGTCACAGTACAATGTATTTGTAATTAAAAGTTACTGTAGACCTGAAATGAACGGTTGTTTCATGGAGTTTTCAATGTGAGGCAGGAAAAGCTGACATAAGACTTGAACTTTTCATCACTCTGCTAAACTTTGGGTGTCTGATTTTATCTATTGAGCAACAGGGTGCTATTTGTCAGCCATCTATTCAATGACACCTGGTAAAAATGTATATACTGTATGTTTTTCTTTATATGAACATTTGTTTTGATACATGTTTCTATTACTGAATTTCAGTGATTAATATAAAGTGACTGCTACAAAGTTTTCTGCTTGTGGTATTATAGAGATGTATTATATTATAGAGTGACGTTCTCACTTATACTGGGTGGAATAAAATCACAAACATTTGGATTACATTCCCAGCAGACTTGGTCTCACTCAGATTTTCAAATATATAAGGATTACAATACTTATTCAAATTGAAAAATGAATCCCATGATCTTAATTTTTTTTTTTTTTTTTCAAAAAACAGGCTTTGCATTTATGTTAATCATCCTTATAAAGTTTGACATCATCAAATGAAAATGTTGTCACTATGTTCAATCTGATGGAGAAGCAATTGTAAACTTGTGGTACTGTTGTGTTGTTTCAAGGGTGCATACAGTACTGTATGTTGCCAGTTAACAGTAGATTGTAGCATCTTAGACTTGTCAGCCTAGTATCAATTATTCTCAAATATGTGCTCATATGATAATTTCCTGGAGGATAAGACATCATTTCATGCATCATTTCATAACACATTTATCATTTACATGTACTGTTTCTCTTCAGACCCACACAGGAAGAGAAGAGAGAAGAGGAGAGAGTAGATTCAACTTCTGAAACTCTTAAGGCTTTTCATGCATTTGAAATCAAGCAACACACTGGTGAAGTAGCAGGAGTAATACTAGTACGATAGCAGTGGTAGAAAAAAGATGCCCAATACTTCTATTAATGAAGCCCAGAATATACAAGAGTGTTCTTGTGTGAGATATTGTATCCATACCGGTTTCATTGATGACATGTCATTTATAGTGACTCAGAAGTGTTTTTGGAGGATCTACAGCTTTAAGTAGACAAAATTACTGATTGAATTGTCCTACTTCATCATAAAAACATGGTGAGGTGAGGCAGATGCATCAGACATGCTACACCACTAGAGGACAGTACAGCTTCATATCAACCATCATGTGCTGCCAATACCTAAGTGTCTGCAGGGTTTTCACACAGCAGCTTGTAAAACTGTTTAATAGTACAATTCTTTTCTTACTTTAGCATTTAGAAACTGGAGGATAGAGTCTCATAGATCAGTCTGTTTTGAAGCCATAATTATTGTATTCTACTTTACAATGGACAAATGAATGCATGTGGTTTAAATGTGAAATTTAATTGTCAAGTTAGTTTCTAAAGAACAATATATCGATTTCCATCAAATCTTTTTATTTTTATTTTTTTAGAGCCCAGAGTAGCATAAAATATTATATCGTGATACTCTTTATTGGATTACATTTAATCTCTGAATCTCTGATAGACCATATTTTATATCCATATCCTTTTTGTCAGATCAGATAGTGTGTCACCATCTTTATTGGCACTTTAACAGGAGCAGGACATTTTTATCAACATACCCTCCATCATCTTAATTAATACTTCTAGAGGTGGTGCTTACGTTAAGTCCTTTTAGATCACCTGGAGCAAAATATTAAAAAATAATAATAAAGTGGAAAGTATGACATCAGCAAAATGAAGTAGTAATAATACAGCTGCAGTACCCATCATCTTTGAAATATGCCAAAAATGTCAGAAAAGTCAGCACATAAAAGTAGGTCACTCTAGCAAATACATCAGAACATCATCATCACCACAATTATCACCACATTGTCAAACAAACACAAAGACAAAAGGCTTGATAATAACACTTTGGAGCATCTCCCTCCTCAGTTCATCTGATTCTACTCTTGTGTTCCTCCTGTCAAATCAAACACATAATGACAGTTTTACACATTTGCCAGTTGTACCGTAGCTATAATGTTGCAGCACAGTCTCTTTTCCTCTAGCACCATTGACGTGATGTACCAAAGAGCACAATCAGCTAGATTTTAGATGTCAGTTCTTTCACTAATGAAAGGAGACAGTGATGATAATGGAAAATCAGCTTTCATTTAATCCAACTACTCGTAGTTTATTAGAGCTTAGATTCCTTCCCCCTACGTTCTCGCACTTTATGGAGAAACACAAATCCAAACTGCAGCGCATTAGTAGTCAAAGTATACTGTTTCATTGCAGTTATAAGAAAGGAAATATCTCCCTCTGCCACAGTTTGTAATATTAACAAACATTATAACCTGAAAATCAGAGAAGCTTCAAATATTGGACTAATAGTGGCCTTGGTTATCCTCTCTCCAACTACTCATTGTATGTTTTTATGACTTATGGTCACATGTTTATATCCATTAGCCCATCTGTTCACAGTTGACACACATTCAGTTCTATTCAGCATGTAACCATTAGTAGTCCATTTAAGCATCAGACTCACGATTCATTGTAAACATTCACTGTAAACACAAATAATGCGTTTCCATCAAAACTGCTATGTGGGATTATGTATTCTCCAGCCTGCTGCCCTATTTCAGTCATACATCGACTCAGCCAGGCCTGTCTGCTTGAAGGTCTCAGCCACCTGCCTGGAGTGCTGCATCTTAGCCGACAGCGCCTCTAGAATATCATTCTGGTCCACAGCAGTGGCTGTCCGGTAGATGAACGTTCCCATTGACTCCAGACCCCGCATTCCGAGATTCACCCCACAACCTGGAGGATAATGAGGAGAGGAGAGGAGAGGAGAGGAGAGGAGAGGAGAGGAGAGGAGAGGAGAGGAGAAACATACAGTACATTGCAGACACAGATTTTGCAGACGAGTGCTAAACTGTAGCCTTGAAGTCATAGTTATGGCCTAAATGAAAAGAACACAGCAGCATATAAATAAACATTGAGCAGCATGGGGACAAAAAAGCGTCGGCTGAAAGGCCATTGGGTGCAGTAATGAGTCACATAAACAATAATTTATCTGCTCCTTGCATCTTTCTCTTTCTTGTTAAAATGACTTTCTGTTTTGCTAATAAGGATCTTTGATGTTAAGTCTCACCTTCAGCAGTACTTTTGAGGATAGAAAAGATGGCACATGTACTGTTTTTAGGGCAAATATCCCTTCCTATTCACTGCATTTCACTAACTGGAGTTTTATAGACATAGTGTACCCGTGTCAAAGTTGAGCACACGTGCCGCCTCCCCCTCCACCGTGACGGCGACATTGTCCCCCTCTATGTAGGCAGCGCTGATGCGTCTGTGTGACAACTGAATCTCAAAGAGACGACGGCTGCACTGCATGTGGTGGAGCGTCACATCGTTGAGGCGAGGCTCTATGTCCGTCTTGTAGGCATTGAAGGACTGGTGGAATATGTTCTTCATGATCTGAGAAACAGAAGAAAGACGATTATGAGATATTTCTCACAGTTTATAGCATCATTACAGCACCACTTCACCAATTTTTTTTTAACCTTATTTTGTCATCAATTGAAACACACACCATTACACTTACAAGCATGATATGAAGGCTCTGTTGACTACCTTATATCCTTAATCTTGATGATGCACTTACAATTCAAACCATAGCACCACACCTGATTTCAATGCGTGGCTTCAGTGTTCTTTTAGTGCAAAAGAAAAAAAAAGATTAAAAAAGAATTATTAGTGGTCTTTTGGTTGAAATGAGTTTTTCTTGTAACTGCTTGGACCGTGACTGCAGAGTAGTTTTGGGTGGTGGTGAGTAAAGCATTCCCATGAGATAAAGAGAATACTGATAAGTATGTAAAAAAAAAAAAAAAAAGAAATTACGATGAAAATGTGCAAAATCCTTTAATCCTTTAAGAGACAAGTCACTGGATGGATGCTTATTGAGTGAGAGTGGATGCTTAAAAAGTAGGAACATGGTCACTTCACATATTAAAGTTAATGTTAGGACTTGTTTGCGAGACGGGGAAAGATGCATCATGACGGATTTTACAACTGATTAAAACCAGACTTGAAACTATTAGTTGATTAATTGATTAGTCGATGGATAGAAAATCAACCAGCAACTACTTTGATTCTGCTTATCTTTGTCATACATGATATTAAACTGAATATCTGGACTATTAATTCTACAAAACAAGCACTTTGAACATTTTTTCAGACTTTAGAATTAAGCAATTAATCAAGAAATATTCAGCAGATTAATCAATAATGAAAATAATAATTAGTTGCATCCCTTGTTAAAACCCTGCTTTTAATTGCGTAACTCAAGACCAAATTACACCTTTAAACAACAACAAGTTTTGTTGCATTTTTTCCCTCTATCTATACCAAAGATACTGCACCTTTTACCATCTGAAGGCTAACAGAACATAATTTAATCTTGATACATGAACACTGAAGATGAAAATTTGTCCAATGATTGCTGTGTGCATCACATCAATTCTACAGTAATTGTAGGTATTGAGTGACAAGCCTTTCTCCTGCTCTCGCTGCCTCTGTCGCGCTTTCTCTCTGCTCTGCTCTTCTTCGACCCATACTTACACAGTCATCTGTTACCAAGTAACGGTGCATCTGAATGGCCACCCACATAGCAACAAGCGCTCCAAGGATGGTCTTGCTACGTACCTGTGTATACTACACTACATGCTGTGGGCTACAGGCATTATCAGAGCAGTACTTGACATGAAAACCTAGAGTTTAAACAAAACACCGGCTGCCCAGTGGTTGTAAATGCACCCACTACCTGTTGTTGAGCACAGGAGTCAGAGTCCATTTATCCACTGATGTGTAACAGCAGGGTACAGATGGCCTCACACACACATACACACACACACACACACACACACCATTTCTTCTCTCATGCTCTTGCTGGCTCAGACACACTCATGCTCAAGTACATCCACAGACTTAAAACACTCACTCACTTACACACAACAGCACTCACGCAAACACATGCAACCACATGCAGACACTAATGGACTCCCACAATAGTGCAGTCAAAGTCCATTTGCTGAATGAAAGGTGAGGAATAAGTAGGGAGGCAAAGCAGCACTGTGCTGTGGACAGTTATTGTCTGTCTTTTCGTTGTATTACCATGGAAATGCAGCTGCATATTCTTCACACCCAGAGTCCTTATCAACAATAGCAAGCATTCAATGAAGCTCTGAAATGATTTTATCAAAAGGGGACAAGAGCCTCACAGAGGAGTTGGCTGTGTGCCTGAGGAAGCGAACCATCTTGGTGTCAGAGGCGGGGCAGACGAGGGCCATGTAGCGGTTTCTAAAGGTGCCGTAGATTTTCAAGTGGAAGCCGGGTTTGGTCGTGGGGTTTCGGTGCTCTCGGAGGGCCTCCACTCCGTAAGCGGACAGGTCAAAGTACAGGCTGTGGGCACGGATCTCAGGAGTGGGCACCTGGAGTTAAGAGAGAAGTTAGGTAAGGGAGAGAGAAAGGAGAGACACATTTCAAATGTAATAAAATATGCCAGGACCAGCAATCGGATTGGTGTCATATTTGACATCATCACCTGGACATTAACTATATATCTGCTTAGAAAGCCTAATTCTTAACATACATGCACTCTATGATATATGTGATGAAATGACATAAAACATTACCTACACACCATCCCTGCTTATGTTGCATCTGTCGTTTGAGTGGAGATTAAGAAAAGCTTGATTTTTATTCAGTACTTCAATTTGGCAGTAACTCCCTATTTTCCCTCAAGCCAGAAGTGATCAATTTTCTTTTCAGTGACATAAACCAGCCAAGTGGGATCAAACAGCATTTAGTGCCGCCACCAAGGCAGATAGAGAGGGAACAGAGCAGTGGCTGGGAGGGGATAGAAAGGACAGTAGGGCCGACCAGGTCACATATCCTGGGAGGTAAATTCAATCACTGCAGGAAACAGCCAGGGGAGAAATGGGGCCAATAAAAGGCAGCCACACAGACTCTGAGGAGAACGTTGTATGAATGCTTATGTTGGCATAAAATAGCAAGGGAGACTACTTCTGTTTATATATTAGTCAGACATTAGCCTGAAAGCATTTTACGTCAACCTGTTCATATTTTTATCCAAATTAATCCTCTCTATTGTACAGGTTGTTACCATATATAATCATAAGTGGCATTTATCAACACAACTCCATCTCTATGAATGTCTAGTGATCTGCAGGATGAGGAGCAGACTGCTGCTGTAAATATAATCTGTCTGCATTTGGAATGTCTCCTCCTCAGTGGACCAGCAGGGATGTGATGTTTGTTTGTCAGTCTGTCTGAACAATACTTCTGCCTGAATAAGTGCCCAAAGGCTGGTTAGCTGTCTGTGCTGCAACATATTGCACATATTTCACATTTCTTGTCTTGTTTACTGTCTTTATTTCTTTATGTGCAGCTTGTATAAAATCTGACAGTCAAAGGAATAATTCATTGAATTAATTTGGGGCATTTTTAGAAATGATTACTATGTGGAGGTGTTCCATTTTCATCTATTCAGAATTTAATGTGCCTCTTGGTAATATCACTGAGTCATCATTCAAGGAAACATCTGCTTATATAATGACAAGTGACCTTTGGCGCAGTATGTGAAAAACATTACAGTGGATGTTTTGATATCTTGATTTATATTCACCTGGCAGGGAACAGATTATGTGTCTGGCCAGGGGGGTGTAATGAATCGAAGGCTTTATCATCACCATCACCTGCCTCCATCAGAATAACAGCTGCTCTTATCAAATTCGATGAGTAAATCAGAATTGTGTTGATGCTGACATGATCCAACAGTCTGCTGAATTCTAACTGTTTATGTGAGAGTCAGATACCGTGTTCAGCTGCTATTGGTCGGTCCACATAACTGTTTGTTCAAATCAGCTTTATGAGCACAAATCAAGTCGCCTTACACTCTAATATCCTGCAATATCCTGTTTCTACTGTCGTCATTCTTTACACAAACAACAACCTGTTGGTTATCACCTCAGTGTGTGCTGAGTGAATACTGTACATTATTAGTGTATGTGTACATGCATATGTACACAGATTATGTGTGTGTGTCCACACCTGTCTCTGGTCTAATCTCTCTATGGTTGCATTAGCTCCGTAGGCATGGCAGGACTCCACAGTGTAGTCGGAGCTGATGCCCAGTACAGAGCAGGAGTCACCACATGACCCATCAGCCACCACAATCACACGCGGCCAGTCATTGTGTGGGATCCGGCGCAGGTATTCCTCTGTGAACTAAAACAACAAAAGAAAAACAAAAACTAATGTTCATAGCCTCATAGAGGTGTGCTGAAGAATAACTTTTCACTGCGCTGTTGTTATCAAATATTTTGTAAAGGAAGAGTTTACAACATTCAAAGAGCTCCAAAAAATGTATCATTATGTTTTTATACATATGTAGGCTAGTTAGGCTACCACCAAACATTTCTGTGAATCAAATTATTACATTATTATTACAGATTTTATTTAACCAAAATGATTTGAGTTCTTCTTCAAACACTGCCTATTAATCTAAGAGACCAGTTGGTTGTATTGTAATATACCCATACAAGCCATTAAAATGGGCTCCAGAGATTGTGCTTGTCTTGGCAACAGTACATCTCTCTGAGAGATTTATTATCATGCCTGTGTATGCATCACTGCCCCTCAGTAAAAAACCAGGTACTTGCCTGTGCAGAGAAGGAGAAAGAACAGGACAAAACAGTTGAGGAAAGAATGACAGGCTGAAAGGGCCTTACAGGAGCTATAATGACTCAGAGCCGAAGCGATCTATGTTTAATCCATTTAGACCACAGAGAACAGGTACTTTCAAAGACCCCTTTTGCATTCTCAGACCTTTGAAGCAATGATAGACTATAGGAGGGGGAGAAAAAAAAAACAGCGAAACACAATGTCCCGTCTAATCAAGAGGAGAGGGTGAACTTGGCAGTGACTAGACGAAATGAAAGATTGTTGTGATCAATGACCCTCTTGACCTTGTCTTCCATCTTCCAAAGGTTGTTGAATCACAGGAAAGCAGGGAGAAGAGAGTGGTGCCAGGAAGGAGAGGCAACAAATACACATAAAACTCTGATAGTTTCAGATAGTAAATAATGTTTTTTAATAACTGTTTGATGAGATGTAGAAAAAAAACATCAAAGTAAAAAAAAACACTAAAAAAAAAATGTCACAATATCCACAGTGACAATAATAGAGCAGTGATAAAGTCTTGTGTCTGGTTTCCAGCCATGACACAAATATTCACTGAACATTTAATCATTGTTTGCCCACTCTGCGCACACACTGCATGCTTTCCCTCTGAGAAACTCTTCAGAGGTTGTCGTGTTAGTGGGTTATTTCTTTGTCCTAAGTTGGGGTCTGGATGGGGTTAGGGTGGGGGTGGGGTTGGAAGGGGGGTTGTTCTCATATTATTGTTCTCACGATGCTGGTGTTACAAAGCCCACAGTGAGGGCTATAAAAATAAACTTAACCTTTTAATATAACAGGGATACAATTTGTTATTTTTATCATCTTGATTAAAATCTTTGCAGTATTTGATGCTGAGTAATGGAGTCAGGTGCCAAAACACACAGAAGCATTTCATTCAATATGTGTTTGGCTTGGCTTAATATCTACAACAATCCCATGTAGATATTCATAGTGAAATCCATTTTATATGCTTCAAATTTGTGAACTATAATTGTGCATTTAACTTTCCACTGGCCTAAAAAAAAACTGCAGCAAGGATTCTCCTCAGGTTTGAGGTCAGCTTACATAACAGGTTATTTCAACTGATGAGCTTTCAGTGTGACATTATACAATGTTGTGCGAAGAGAAGCTTCAGCAGAATTGCAGAGTAGTAGCTACAGTATATGTGTGTTGTAAATAAACAAATTGATCTACAGAAAATCAAATGTAAAAATGAATGATAAATCAACAAAATTGTAATCTATGTATTCCCTTCAGGGCAATGCTGTAAGGGCAAATGATGAGAGGAACTCTCACACACACACACACACACACACACACACACACAAATCAGAGGGCTCTTTAAATGTCAGTAAAGAAAGGAGTGAGTTACAGTATCCAACAGCAGCCTTGTTCAGGTTCACTCAAGAGCCTGGGGGGACTGAGGCTTCTGATTGGACAAAGGAACATCTCTGTCACCATCACTGCTGCTGGCTATCAGACCCCTGCTGGAGTGGAGGCACATACACCAGCTTCTTTTCTTTGACCACTGCCACTTAGGGAGGATCAGGTTTTGACAGACTATAAAGGCACAGTATTTACAAGATTAGATGAGACTTGGAGTCTCTCTCTCATCTCTACAAAGTCATCACACATTATTTCCAGACCAGTGACGACTATGTATTATTGATATATTTAGTTTAAGATTTATAGCCTGGTTAGAATAGTACATGAGGGTTATTTTGAGTGTAGGATGTCAAAAGGTGATGTGCCTCTATGTTACACACCGACTACGAGATAATGGTTTAGCAAACTGAAAGTTGTAATCAATGAAGAGGCTTTACCTTGGTGCCGAGCTGCACCTTGACGTCCACCTTCTGTTTTTTCTGCTCCAGGATGCTCAGCAAGTACTCCTGAAACACGCCTATCCTGGTGAAGAAATGCTCGTTGTGCCAGCAGCCCTCCATGTTATCAAAGTCCACCCCGAGTCCCAGCAGAAACTTCACGCTGCGGGGATCCAAAGCGATCTGCTGGGGCCGGCAGAGCAGGGCAGTCCGGTACCTCTCATCCAGCACGGTCAGTTTCAGCACCTTCCCGGAGCGGACAGCGACCAGCGCGGCCGTCAGCCCCACGGGTCCCGAACCCACGATGAGCACCGAGATCCTGGCTCGCCACTGTCTGATGCCGTCCAGGCTCACTTTCACCACCACATACACGGCCACTGCCACCAAAGTGCTCAGGGCAGTGTCGTAGGCTAGAGCGCGATACTTTTCCTCCGCGTTATCCCCGATGCCACCAACTCCAGCGTTTTCTGTCTGCAACCCGTCCATAACGCGAGCGGGAATTATAACGTACTGTGTGCCAGGCGATGCTTGCCGGGAGCCGTATCCTCCCTCACCAATTAGTGGAACGTACTCTCATCGTCTATGCATTCACTGGAAGAGAGGAGCCTCCATGCATACACACATCAGACCAGCTGCGACTTGCCACATAAGTCCTCTACGCTCCCTGCTCTGCAAGTTGAGTTGTTGCAGCACGCTGGACTCTCTCTCTCTCTCTCTCTCTCTCTCTCTCTTTCTCTCTCTCTCTCGCTCTCTCTCGCTCTCTCCCTCCCTCCCTCCCTCCCTCTAGCCTGAAGTAAGGTGTATGTTTGGAAAGCGTCAGCACAAAGGGGGCAGTTTAATAGGTATCAGCAGTCTACGCGCAGATGTTTAAATCTGTCATATTTCTGAAAAGGCTTCACAGGACTTCATAGAGTCAGTGGAAAAGTGTCCGGAGGCATGTGATGTGATTCTCCCTTTCTAAAATCCAATAGATGTTTAACAGCAAGCTGCAGGGGCAGGACAGTGTGCTCCGGTTTTACTCCAAGAAACTATTGATTTACTGTTGCTAAAACAAGAGAGGTCGATTCCACCCTCTCTCTCTCTCTCTCTCTCCCTCTCTCTCTCTCTCTCGCAAACCTACAGCATAATGCCAAAAGCCTGATTACAAAGTGTACAGACATCTACTGCTATTTTCCAACAATAGGCAGGAGTTGACGTATCTGACTCATCTGATTGGATGATGAGAGTCAACAGAGTCAGTCTAATGTTGCTGGCAGACGAGTAAGACAAGACATTAAACTGCTGTGCTCCAGGAGCCAGAGAAGAGGGGATGCTGGTGAATGCTGCTGCAAATCACATCTGCTTGTTGCAAGCTTCACATCCTCTCTAATCTCTCCTGTAGCCCTCTGTGCCGTGCATTTCCATTTCAATTGACTGTAGCCTATCTGTTACAGGACCATGTTAATTACTGTCTCCATGTAATGTTGTGTGTCTTTCCTTTCCTTTCCTTTCCTTTCCTTTCCTGTCTTTTCTGTATTAAAGGAAGAGATGGCTGTGAAGAAACTTCACCATGGTGATGGCTCCTCAGAGGACAAGGTCAATTTATATGAAAAGATGTATTTATGTGCTGCTGCTGCTGACAAAAGGATTGTAATGGCATATTGAACAGAGATGATGATGCAGTGCCATTGCTCTTCTCATTTTTATCTTATAGAACTTTTTCTGCAATGTGATGGACAAGTGTTTTGTCTAGACTTTTTCTTCAGGTTGGCATAAAGAAGCTGATTAAATTAATGAATATTTTGTTCCATATTATCTCATCATATGTCCCCATCATTTTCCTCCCCTCTGCTGCGATCCTTAAATGACCCCAATACATCACATTCATCAGACAATTTTGCATTTTAACTAATGCTTTGACCTTTACATCTATTTTGAGCCCCGCTAATAAAATGAGCACTTTGAAGGTGGTGATGACATCAATTTACCTAAGTGACTTGATATAAGCCAAAGCTTTTACAGGAGACTGACGGGGAATTTCATATGGTATATTGGTCTAGGCATCAGAAAAGACAAGTGTACAAATCTATAAATCCACTTAAATTGCCAGAAATTCAATGTGACGGGAGACAGGGAAGGACAAACACAAACACACAGAGAGAGAGAAAGAGAGAGTGTGTGTGTGTGATATACTATGCCTCCAACGGTAATTGGTTTCAACCTCTGCTCAGGTGCCTGGCAACGATCACACTGTCCAGCCAGTCCAGATGAAAAGAGAAATGAAGCTCTAATTACAGTGAAGACCTGCAAGCTGGCGGGTGACCACAGACAAGGAATTTCCCCATGAAATGAAAGGAGAGTGGTCACCTGGAAACAAAATGATGAGCTGAAATATTACACAATGGTGCACTGATGATCACTTTAATGTGCTTATTTGCATGGTCTTAATGCAGAGTGCAAAATTGAAATGATGGCTTGGTAAAGACAAATATGACTAAATAAGGTTTCTCTATGTTTCCGGATAGACTTTACCTAAAATGAGATTAGCTGAAGAGTATCTCACCAAGCCCAAGTATTTCCTCACATAATGTACCATGAAATAATACAGTAGAAAACAATTAAGCATCTAAACAACACTTTTGCTTCGATTTCCACATTGGCATGCTAATATATGCAGTTACACAGGGGCGATGGAGATAATCCTTCCACGAAGCCTGGGGATTTGAATGTGTTAATGACATTGAGTGGATCCCTCACACGCCCTACTCTGACACAATCTCGAGCCTGAACAAAGAAGCACAGAGAGCAGGTTTTTATCAGCTTGCCCACATCTTACGGCCAGTAAGT
Source organism: Thunnus maccoyii (assembly GCF_910596095.1). NCBI lineage: Eukaryota > Metazoa > Chordata > Actinopteri > Scombriformes > Scombridae > Thunnus > Thunnus maccoyii. The sequence goes on along the minus strand of NC_056537.1, from coordinate 20,224,889 downwards.
GGTGCTGTGTATAGATCTGAGGTCATTAAAGAAAATAAAAAGTAAGGCCCCCTACATAATGAATGCAAACCCTCATTGTTTTCAGGCGGTACGACAGCACATCTAAATACAGGATCAATGCCAAGAGGATCGGATAAGGCCACATATTAAATTGCGGTCTTTACAACATCTTTGAATGGCTCGGACAAGCTGAGGTGAATTGAAGAAGACAATCAGGAAACAGAGACAATGACTTAACATGAATCAGAGCATCATGTTTAACCTCACGTGCACAGAGATGTTCACAATGGGCAGAACGTGTCAGAGAAATGCAACAGCTACTCTGAGGCAGAATTTATCAGTGTTAGGTACAAGAAGTTCCAACATGTAGTCTTAACAATTTTGATTTTAAGTGTAGCGAATTTACCAAGTTGCATTCTCATCAGTGGTTAACTCATATTCTCTTGTGAATAACTGCAAACTCTACTGATAAGACAGTGCACTCTGAAAATAGATGGTGAAGAAACATACTTTATATACCCAAACACTGCAGTGTGGATGCTATTTCATCATTTGCTTACTCTGAACATCCCTTACTGCAAATTTCCCTCAATTTGAGCCAGACATGTCCTCCTTACTGCCCACTGTGTCAGCATGTGTTTTGGCCTGATCAGAGTGAGACATCTGCCCAAGTCACTATTCTCATGGCATCTCACCAAACACCATGACATGCTGGTGGTTTCATTCAGTCTGTTAACACAGTCCCTCTACCAGATTGTTCTACGATGCACCTGAATAATTGTAATCATCTAAAAGAAAATCTTTTGCTTTATTACACTTAGAAGATTCTTTTAGCTCTTTTCTTTTCTCCAGGCTGCAAAATTTAAGTGAATGATTCCCTTTCTGTTGCGCACAGATAACAGAACTTACACAAACCCCCTGATAGCACACAAGGAAGTCACTTGTTAATTTACATTGAATAGAAAATACCTTTCATTTCACGGCCTTGGCAACACAAACAACCCAGTTCAGTGAGGCAACAGACCAGTCTGGACAAAAGCCAAAATATTTAGCTGACTTTATCTCAAGGACAGACAGATAAATTCTTCTGTGGGAAGACGAACATGATGACTTGGTTCAAATGTTTCTGCTCTCCGACTCTTTAAATAAACATCTTCTTTAGTGTAGGATAGAAGCCAGGGCTCAAAGCTGGAAATTTCAGAGGAACATCCAACACTAGTTCAAAGTATTTGAACTGCCAGCTGTCAATCTGTCCAGCTGCGTCTCAATTAATGACGTGTACAGAGCTGACATACTGAAACGGTGGTGACGTGGGTTCAGGCATCCGAGAACACACTATGACCACAAGGAACAGATCAAATCACCATGGATACTCAGTGTAATAAGGTCAGCGTGTGACGTTGGATGCTACTATCTTAGCAAACTACTGGAAGGTTTACATCAGCAATGAGGAGACTAGTTTTTTTCCCCTTCTAGTTTTTGCTTTAATGTAGCTTTGGATTGCCATCCAATAGAGAACATAACAGCACACTGATTCCTCAATTGTTGATCACATATTTTCCTAATGAATTCTTGGTGATTCAGTGGATAATCAAAACTTTTACTGAAGCATGTGCATATTTGCAGAGGAGAGTCCTTTATTAGAAGCCGTTTCCCTGCAGACACATTTTACAATGAGAAAACTATTCTTAGCCTGATGGTGGCCAAGAATACTCCCATTCAGCAGACCAGCTGCATTAGATAAGAGAGAAAATCTCAACAATTACAGAACAAAATTTATTTTAAAAGGGAAAAATAACTTTTCACACAGATAAAAACAAAACCTCCTGACAGCTGGTATAATAAAACAACACTTTATTTTCTTGGTAAGATGGTACAGGGACACAGTTGGTTTCATTATCTGCTGAAAATGTGAAAACTCAAATATCCACATGTAGAACTGCATGTGCAGTGGTTCAGAATTGTATCTCAAGTGTAATAAAACTTACACTATTGGATCTTTCAAGGGACACTTTGCTTGGAACATCATGAAAATAAATCTTTGAAAAATGTATGCAATTTTAAAACATGGCCAATACTAAAGGAATATCTTTTTACAGCCTTGACAACAGCAGGAAGTAAAGTTGAGATACTTTAGTATTTCCTGCAAAAATAGCCTTGACTCCTCAGAGCATCCATAAATACACATGGTCTCAAGAAGGACTAAAGACGTGTGACTATTAAAAAGGTCTGACAGGTGCACCTGTTTTTCCCAGTAGTTCCCAAAAACCAGACTGATGAGCCTGATGAGTGCTCTCCAGCTAAATCTGTGATGTTATCATTCTTTCAAGAGAGTATATACTCTCTCACTCACCCCAATTCTGTTTAAATTATGCGTTTTCTCTCACAATTACCCCCAGCCAGATGAATATGTACTTAAGGGCCCTCAGTGTACAGGATTTTGAGAAATTTCTGCCACAACCTCATTTAAGTCAGTACATAATTGAGCTGCTATGAAAAATTCCTATTTTAGATTGTGATACAATGGACCTGACAGCCTTGTTATAAGTTAAGTTGGAGTTACAAATTAAAGAGCGTTGTACTCCACACACTTTGATGGATCAGTTGAGAAGTGTTTCTGGCAGATCGTCATCAACCTCTTCAGTCCCTGTAGAGAAAAAATAAGAACAAGGGGAAAGAAAATACAGTTGTCAATGAAATGTATCATCTACAGCCATGCCAGCAGCTAAAATTTGCTAATAAAGGAATGTCATTAGTTTAGAAAGCACTTGGTCATAAATTCTGCCTGATAACGGCGCCAGAAGAAAAGATAAGGGATCACAAGTTGTTACTATTCATCCAGAGTGGAATATGTATATCTGTACATCTGACATCTGTTCATCTGACAATCCATCCAATAGTCCATTTCCACAGCAGACATTTGGACTTGTCAAAGCAGGAACAGCACAGGTGGAATTAATAACACTGACGATGGCTGCATTCCACGTAGGTGAGCCAGTTCCAGCTCTTGTGCATGCTCACTCACTGACATGGCTTAGTGGGACAATTACTGGAATGGAGCCATCGTTAACGTTATTATTTACAACTGTAGCTTTCCTGCTTTGACAAGTCAAAAGGTCTGCCGTAAAAGGGGTCTTTAGCTGTTGAGACATTTCACTCAAAACCATAAATGTGAACCTTACGGTGGTGCAGAGGAAAGGTCAAGGGATCATCAAAGTCAGCAGGATTCATCATGTGGGAACAATGAATCCCCGTACAGAATTTTGGACTAATCCTTCAAGCAGATGTTGAGATATTTCAGAGGAAGAGTGACTGTGCATTTTCGTTCTGTGAACTCTATAAACGATCATCACAGTCAGCAGGATTCATCATGTGGGAACAATGAATCCCTGTACATAATTTTGGGCTAATCCATCGAGCAGATGTTGAGGTATTTCAGAGGAAGAGTGACTTCTTTTCCAGAATATCTTCTATACGAGATTGCACCATACCATTTCGTATTTGCACTGCATTTGGGCAGTCAGTATTCTCGGTAAAAGCCACAACTCGGTGGAACGCCGTACATGACGACATGAAGAGCTGCAGCTCATTCAGTACTTTTAAAACCAAATGAATAAGTTTACTAAAATCTACTCAGCTCTGTAACCACTGATTTTTACATTTTATTCTATGGTCTTCTCATGAACACAAGTATTCTTGATTTCTATTGGACAAGCATTCATTAGTCATTCTAGTTAACACTGTACTATGTTTATTCTGTATTATTCTTTATCCTTTGTATTTTAACTAGTACTGTGCTGTAATGTGTTTTAATTGTGACGAGGGACTGCAGATGAAAACTAGCTATAAGCTAACTCTGGTACAGTGCATCAAATGGCAACATTTATGTTTAAAACTGTACATGGTCCCTTTCAAATAAATAAAGAAGAAAAAAAATGACCTGCTGATGGCAATTGATGAAAGGGGGTCACCAAAGTCACACGGATAAATCCTCTTGACACCATGAATATCTGTGCCAAATTTCATGGCAATCCATTTAATAATCCATCTAATTAAGATAGACTGTGCTTTACAGACAGGGGAAGAGTAATGTAGTCATTACCCGGCATGCCATGTCACCTAGTGCGGCTAAATTGTTTTTGGCAAGGATGGAAACATTTCATGATGACACCTGATGGATTTATTTCCTTATTTCTTTTTTCCCCTGTCAAATATGCCATAATTTTAACATTTCTGAGATACAGTATATTGATGTGCAATTTGATGTATAACATCATCTGTTGCCTTCATATAACTACTGTTCATCTATGGCCAGCCAATAACGTCAACCCTTACCTCCTTTGTAAATCTCAGCAATTTGTTTAATGTGGATTTGTGACATATGACAAATGGTAATTCAAACAGGTGTTTTGAACCCCATACCAGCATCGGAAATTAGCGGGGGGTAAGGGCAAAAATGCCCCAAGAAATCTCAGAATGCCCCTAAAAACTGTGATCGAGGGGCAGAAATTGCCCCCAAAAATTCGAACAAAAATAATTTTATCTTTACCAGTTTAGGTCAATATCCTAATTCTACATGATGCCATCATTTTATTTTCTTCCAATTCATTTAATTTCAATTTCAACACACAAACACAAACAGTGCTGTTGTTCACACTACGATACCTGACAGAGGTGTTGCACTCCTGCTGCACCTGCAGTGAAGTTCGCTGCCAGGATGGACCGCTACCTCTTTACAAAAACTCTAACTGCTCCACCCAATGAAAGCAACCTAAGTCCCAGGCCGTCACCAACACCAGCAAGCAAAATAAAGACGAATAAGACAGCAAAGGAAGTTGCGGCTTCAACTATTGAAAAATGGAAAATAGACTGGCTTGGTGTCGAATAAATGAAGAAGACGACTCTCCTCTACTGCAAGGCATGCAGGGCTCACCCACCCAAAAATAGCCTGGAACCGCGAAAAAGTAATCACGACTTTATCAAAGGAAGCGAACAGGTCAAAAAAGTGTTCGGCTCATCGGCACAAAACCAGCAAACATAATCGATTTGCTTATGATAAGTAATATTAATGCTAACGCTAGTGTCTTTTGTCTGGCACGTTAGCCAATACAGTGTTAGTAATTTGGCTAACTAACGTTAATTTTAATACATATACGTGGGTCTTGCCGACCGGTGGGGTGATCATTGCAGTTTTACAGAGGCTGTTTTATACTCTCATCTCATATATTCTCACTTTTTTAAACAGATATACCGTATTATAGCTGTAAAGGAGATCCGTCACTAAGCCACCTTTGCTTTTTTTTTTTTCACTGAACAAAACCGGCATAATGCCACCGTGTGTGCAGCATGATGTGTAACACAATAGCGTCAGCTCCCTGTCCAGCCATTCCAGCTATCCCGAAGCTTCACACAGACGTCCATCCGACTATGACTACCTCCGTAGCCGACTTATTGGAGGAGCAACTCTGCCCCCCACTGCGTGTCCATACCTTTTATACAGAACAGCGGGGCGGAATAAAGGCGCAGCATTCCCGCCTTGAACAGGCTGTGTAAAAAAAGGGCAGCAACTAACATTAATGGGCTCGGTGCATCGAGTGAAATGAGCTTTTATTCCCAAATCTAGAATATATTTTTTACTAACCAATGAGGCAGTGCTGGATAATCGAGTCTATTATGTTATTTTCATCATGTCATTGTGGTCAAAACCTAAGCAAGGATAAATTTGGATACGAAATAAAGAATGCTAAAAAAACTTCAGCTGAAGGCATTTCCAGAACTGCATCAATAAAGAAGGAATATTACACTTGTTTTGGCTCTTTTGACAGTACTTGTAGCTACTAGTCTGTAATATTGTAAAACTGAGGTATACAACGCATCAGACCCACAATGACAACAGTAGACTGGCTTTGACTTGTAGGAGGTCTGAATATGACGTTATCCCCCCAACCAGAACTTTTGGTCAATTTAATTAGATCAAACCAATTAAATATCGTAATGATCTCAAGATCATTATGTTATACTGTCATCTAGTGGTTTATACTGAAGGTTCAACCTAAATAAAACCTTAGTTGTTGAAAGGAAATTGATGAATTAATTTGCTTTTCATGTGCTTATTATTGTAGTTAGAACATATAAACAATTATTACAAATGAGATGGTGTTTACTGAGGAGGTTTTGGTTACACAAGGTGATGATTACTGTATTTATTTTAATCTGCGCTCATTTCACGTTAAAAACAGCAACTTTATGCACTAATTACTATTTTTGCCCCCAAAATTTAGTAAATGCCCCAGTGGGGGCAAAAGTTGCCCCCCCCCCCCCCCCAATTTTTTTTAAATTTCCTACACTGCCCCGTACACACATGCTAGAATAATCCAGCATCATTTGCATACCTTACATGTACAATACCTAAACATGTTTAACCAGAGGAACTGCCCTTAATTAATCCCAGTCATACTAATATACGTTAATATACAGTTTACAGTATATAATTTATTTATATTACTATATGTGCTATGTATGAAGGCATTTTAGTAATAGAATAGAACACTTCTCCGAAAGCACGGAAATATTAATAAGAGTCTTATTTGCTTTTTAAACTTAAATAATGAGGAAAAAATATGCTTGTCACTGAGCATGAGGTCATTAATATATAGTTATATATAACTCTTTATACTTTTCCACACACCATGCAAACTTTTAACTGTAAAAGATGCACACATGATGTCCAACCAGACAAGTGTTTCATTTAGAGGGTATGACAAAGATGAACTTGATAAATGCTGACACTGTCAGCGTAATGATCTTGCATTTTCTATTGGATTGTATTTGATCTAATTTATGTACAATCTGTAGGCGATAAATCTCAGGGTCTCACCTGAATGTATTTTCTCTGCGTCTCATCATTGAGAACGTGGGCCACGTGTTTGGAGAAGATCTTTTCTCGCCCAGTACGGGCATGGATACCCACCATGGTCACACCAATAGGCCAGGGAGCATTTCCAATGGCCATCTGCAGATATGCATCATTTGCCTGGAAAAATGGTGCAAAGTTGTTAAAACATGTAGCTGTGGATTTGTAATAATAAAAAGGAACTAACAGTTGAAAACACAATTTTCAGATCTTGACAAACCTTGACATATTCCCTCTCCAACATGAATTTAATGATGTCTGTGATTGACTCTTTGATGTCAGCTGGTAAACTCTGAAAGACATGATGGTAAAATAAAAATGATTAGAGATAAAAAAAGAAAATGCACACCACATGAATCACATCCCTCGGGCCCTTCTCAACAAATGTTACCTTCTTCCTGAGCTTCCTGAAGAGAGGTTTGAGGTAAGACTCGGTCTGTGAGTGGGTGGCGCTGGCCAGCTTGCCCTGAACACTGCGCTTCACGTGGTCCTCTCGGCTGTTCAGATCTTTGGCCCAAACACCAAGAAGAAACTTAAATAAAACAGGAAATATGGTTATTAACAAAATATTCCCAAGAGTTGCAATGGTGACAGACAGTACAACTACTAATTATTTATTCCTGGCTGGTTGCGATAAATGCATCACATAAAACATCATAACATCAAAATAACTGACGGACAACAACATGAATAGTAGCAACACTAGTTGTGTAAAAAAATGTTATCCAACAGCTCCTTCTAGATCAAAGGCAGAGCAGGGTTTTCTTGCCTTACCCTCAAAAACTTGTCAATAACATCCTGGTCTCCATGATCATCTCCTGTTCCCAGGGTTTTGCCAAGAGCCTAAGGAGAAATTATGTATTAGAGAAAAACTGAGTCATAACCTTAACTTACTAAAGCTGAAAATGGATATTTTACATAACTGATAAAGATTCATGATCAGTGTGCAGCTGTGATTCATGTGAACTTTTAAACAATATTCTAGTGAGTTGAACATTAGTAAATAGTCAAAAAAAAATACCCAAAACTGAAAGAAAGCTTCTTAATAATCTGGGCCCATTCCTCTTCACTGACACTGTACAGTTTACAATATACCTCCAGTTCTTCTATAGTGGTGTTTTCTTCGTGCACTTTCAAGTCGTGCTGCGTGTCCAATTCTCCTGACTCTGTTCCCCCGACAATCTCATTCAGGTACTGCTGGTCGATCTTATCCATGGCTGCCTTCAGATCATTCCTCAAACCCTAGACACAGAGGCAGCGGCAAAGATCAAAACAGCATCAATCAGCATATCAGCAAAATAACACCATTAAAAAGAATCACATGAAAAAGAAATTCCGCCTTTCTTCAACTCATGAACATGTGAATAACTGTCATGTGAAAATAAAACTCAGCTTCACTACTTTACAGAACTTATCGGGGGTTTATTGAGCACATGATTCTGTAAGGTGACAGCTCATAGAAAGATACGTGTGTATAGAGTGCATGTTAACAAGAAGGTGCGAATGGTAATGACACACATATTTTCCAACATAGAGGGAGCGGTAATGAGTTATTCCTAAATTGGATGGACTTGATTCAGCCCACTCCCAAGAAACCCTCAGTCCTACCTTGTTTACTTCCGGGGTCAGAATCTCAATCTTTCTGAGTCTCTGGAAGGCATCATAGTCAGACTCTCCAAACAGTCGGATTGGTTCCCCTCGTTCTCTCAGCCGCCGAATTACCTACACAAACAAAGTCACATTTAATATGTTATATGTAAAGAAAATAATAGAGAGGGATGTCTTAATATTTTGCATTAACTCACCTCCTGTCGTGACAGTGTCATTGGCAGCTTCTCTTCTGTCAGTTCCAGTTCTAACACTGGATTAGCTGAGGTGGATGGCTCATCTTCCTCCTTTTTATCAATCTTCAGGAGAACATGGAGGGAACAGAAATACACTTAAGTTAAATCTGCAATACAAAACTTTTACATATCAATTAAAGTCCGATACAAACAAGCCCTTGCCAAATGAGTTCACACAATGCTGAAGCATATCACCGCCAGATAAATCTCTCTGTATTTCACAGTATACCGGAGTTCTTAATCTTGTGTCAGGTTTGACATTCCCACGCTGGCTGAATGAATGCATACTGCACATGCTCAATGGGCAGAGCATGGGCGCCAGAGACTTCCGCCGGCCTAGCCGACTAACTTCCAGATTGCTCTCTGCTAACTTGAATGGAGATAAAATAATTTTAATTGTGCAGCTCTTCTAGACTTTCCAAAGGTTATCGGACCAAATGGATCAAATTCTGGTAGTGAAACGAGTCATTTCGCAGGGGTTGTTTGACACTAAAATGAATTTATCCACCATTTTACAGTGGCAACAGTAGCAACGGAGAAGGCTACGGCGGAGCCTACGATGTAAGCACGTCAACAGGGTTTTTGTAATTACTCTCACTGCCAGAAGGGGAAGACAAAATCCCGCACTCCTCTCCAATATCTTCTTGAGATGTGACTTCAGGATGTGTGTCACTATATCAAAGTGGATTGCACATATTCACATACCTATCGTACCTGCAGTTACCTAATAACTTACCAATAAAAGCAAGTGTATAGAGTATTACAATTAATCTCCTAACTTTTATTTTCATGCTGGCTGCACCACCAAAGCCTAATCACTGGCAAACATACTATTTTAACAGTATGAAGTACTGCAATAGGAAATTCAAAGTACGCTACCAGCTCATGCTTTCATAGGCGCATGCATCTCGGCACTCTTAGATTGTGGTTTAAGGAGCACAATCTATAAGAAACTGATGCCAAAAAGCCTTCCAAACAAACAACGGCCTTTGCTCAAATAAACACAGTGCACTGCATGTGTGCAAAGAGCAGTAAGTCTGACATCTTAAGCCTTGCACAAAGTAAAACAAAAATGCTGTTTTCCATTGAGCAACTGTTACAAGGCAATGCAAACTAGTGACACAACACCAGGAAAAACTCAGAGTTGGTCTAAATAATAAAGCTGTTGTCACAGATTAAATGCAAAACAAAAGCGTAGCTCGATAACAGAAGTATTTTCTATTTCAGTTCAGTATCCCATGCTGAAATCCACACCGAGGCTGTGCCCCTGTTTGGCTTTGTGGCTTCCTTTCCTTGTCCCCTTGCTTTTTGGCTGGTGATTGTTGCAGAGTTTGTAAGATATTTCTGGTCCAGCATATAGTCCATGTGTCATAGTGGTTGCAGCATATATAAATGAATTGTTAAAAGCATAAATATAGACAATGGTGGAGTATTGGAAACATGAGGTGGTTCACCATATTCACACCAACTGTTTGTACAACACAAAAATCCATAAATAGACTAAACTTATTATGCACAGTAAGCAGAGGAGAGCTGGTGAAAATTCCACTTCTAAAAGCCTTGTATCAAATTACTATATGTTTTCAGATTGATTGAGTTGCCTGATTGCGCCTAGGAAATAAAGATGTCTCCACCATGTTATTTTTGCTTTTATGTTCACTGGTCTCAGTGAGTGAACTTTGAAGAGGGGTGCCAAGGAAGCGGAAGCTTTTGGGACACAGTGTGTTTTATCCTTTCATCATGCATCCTGTCAGCTACTTTCACTGTGCAATCCCATACCTGGCTCTCAGGAGGCTCTCTCTGAACCTACAGATGCAGGCAGCAGAGGCAGGTTGGGGAGAAACAGCACAGTAAACACAGATACAAACACTAATGTACACCTAAGCAATGCCTGAGCTTTTCTTTTTCCTGGGAAAAAAGTTTAAAGACAGTATTGAAGTGTCATACAGGAGAGGGCTGACTGTTAAAACATGAGATAAACCTGAACTGAAGAAAGAAAGGTATTTAGATGTGTGTGTATGAGTGAGAGAGAAAGAGAGAGTGATTAAAAACCTTATATCCACATCTTCTGAAGTAATCTTCTTGCTCCTTGCGTGCAAGATCAGACCTCTTGAAATATTTCTTGGAGTCCTGCAGTCAGAAAGTTAATTAGGCTTTTTTGCACATCTTACCAAACTCTACATACAGCCCAATGAATAGTTCATACTGATGGTGAAGCCTGAAGAGGCTGATATCATATTTTTTCCTTCCCCTTTACTATGACATTGTAGATATTAATCTCTTGAATGCTACCTCAAAACTGTTTTCACACACCGCATGAAGGCATTTTGCAATTTTAATTAATGAAACCAGTTATTTTCAACAAAGCAATATCTCACAGTTTACAATTATGGAGTTTAAGTTTTACTGGAATAAATTAGCGTGATTTAGAGGCTTCAATGGGGTGTTTTTGAGTAGCATTTGGGGGTTTGAAGCCTTGAGTCGCAGTTTAAGTAAAGCAGAATTAGCCTCGGTTACTTTGTGATAGCGCTAATCAATGCTAAATTACGGTGTTGGCTTTTTCAATATTGTATCGATATATCTATCAACAGACTAACCTAGCTACATGTGATACACATGGATGATTGTGGAAAGACAAAGTTGACTTGTGTTGATCTAATGTTAGCTAACGTTTTAGCAACAGGGCTAACTAGCAAACAAAACAATCAACTTTATGAGACTCACGTCAACCAGCTGCTTTTCTTCGAGGAGTTTCCTCTTCCTGGCGATCTCAGCTTTCAGAATGTCCATCCCATTAAATTAATAGTGGTCGTACACTGTTTCAACAAATAAACATACTACTAAACCTGTTGTTACAACGCTAACAGAAGCTCGACGCCTAAACCGGAAGTTATCCTAAAATACCCGACCACAGACTTTCACTGTAAGGGTCCGCATTGATTCATTTTCTTTTGGTGTCAACTTCAAAATAAAAGTGTAAAAATAAGATGTGAATTTGGTTCATTTTATTTTATAGATGTGGGTTTGCTTAGGTCTTCTTTCCTAGATGTGGGTTCACTTAAGTCTTATTTTCTGGATGTGGGTTCACTTAGGTCTTATTTCCTAGATGTGGGTTCACTTGGGTCTTATTTTCTGTATGAGGGTTCACTTAGGTCTTATCTTCTAGATGTGGGTTCACTTGGGTCTAATTTTCTGTGTGAGGTTTCACTTAGGTCTTATTTTCTAGATGTGGGTTCACTTAGGTCTTATTTTCTAGATGTGGGTTCACTTAGGTCTTATTTTCTGTATGAGGTTTCACTTAGGTCTTATCTTCTAGATGGATATCAAGACTATAACACTCTTTGGACAAAGTAAAAAAAAAATACTGCTTTATGTTTTATTCTCTTGATATGGTTTTATAGTTACTGTATTAAAATCATGTTTAATTTTAATTATTTGGACTCTCGAACAGGTTTCTAATTAAAATAAACAATTGGCAATTATCGGCTACTTAACAGCAAACTGAACATTCATAAACCCTCACTAATGTTTTGTGGAAAAAGTGAAAATATTGTCACAGATTTTAGACATTTAGATATGAACAATTTTTTATTTTATTTCATTTTTTACATTTTTAATAACCAAATTTTTGAATCAGTATGTCAAATTCTAAGGCATGATCATCCCATTCATTGGCATGTCAATATTTATTTACAGTATTGTTAAAGCACATTCACAACATTTTAAGAGAGGGGAAAAACTTTGAGTCACTAAGGTACTTAAATGCATTTAATACCTAAATACAACAACGGATTTGACTTTGATTTTGCTGCATATTTTAAAACATGATGGAATAAGTTCAATTCCAAACAGAAATCTAATATTCTACTTGTCATGCAGTTTGTGTAACATCCCCTACATCAGCTCCTCCAATTCACAGCCCCTGCTGCAAGCAGGTTTTAGGTTTGTTAGATGACCATTCACATATAGTCTTAGAGAGAATCAGTCTCTTCTCTAACTGAGATTGAAAACGAGTAATTATAACTTTTTGAGGTTGTTTTGGGTTGAGAATGAAGGAAACGATGGAAAAGATCATACCTAACTTACTAGGTCCTATTCCGCCTATTTTCTGCCAGTTATTCACAATTTGCCTGGAGCAAGGTCATGACTGTAGGGAGGGGAAATTCATCATTTGATGCACTATCAGCTTTAGTGAGATATCCACACTACATGCATCAGAAAAGTGAGACTCAATCTTATCCCTGCCATGCCATCAAAGACATGTCTTCTGAAATTTGTCTATAACACCAACATGTCATCTGAGTAACCAACTCACTAATGAGTTTCAATCTGCTCTACCCAAAAATCAGAGGGGTGCTTACATTTTTCCCCCCTAAAAATATTCACTGATAACAATAAACGCTCTGGTAACAGAAATAAGATAATAATTTAACAATCAAGAAAAACTTTCCGTTTCTAGCTGATCAAATGATTAAGTGGTCCCATAACTGCTCTTGCTCAAATGCCAGTCCATTGTCTGGACACAACAGTGGCAAATGCCTGAGTCGACCTTTTGGATGAGAATATACCATCAGGTGGCGCAAAGGAATATGTGACGAATTTTTTAATATTAAAGTCATTAATTTATTTACATGGCGAAAGGGAAGAACCAGCATCATAATGGGACCGGGAATTGATCTTACAATATGATTCATGAGCTGCATTTAAGCTTAACACGGTGAAAATCGTGCCGATGACAGGATCTGTAGCGCAGCCTGGGGAGAAATTTAACTGATTAATAAAGCAGACGGACACTGATTCCGCTGAGTGTATCCAGTCACTGATTTCGTCTTCTGAAGAGCGATTTTCGACTGCACCGACTTACTGAAGACTATACACCTCCTGAAGATGGAGTTTGGGGAAAGGAAGAGGAGAAGGAAGTCACAGAGCTTTAAATTGGTCACGGATGAAGGTAGGCTGCTGAATGAATGCAAGACCTTGCAAGACGCGCGTCTGTGTCTGGGTGTTTGTCTGGCGCTGTGTGGCAGCACAGGCGACCCTGTAAACAAAAGCGATGGCCACGACAATGCCCATAGTCTTTGCATCGGCTTTACCTCACAGCTAACTCTGCTGATTCAAGTCTTACGTGGTAAAACATTCCTGAAGATCAACATAGCTCAGTTAGGAGATTCTTAAGAATTAATTAAGCGAATGGTCCAGAATATGAAAATATGTTGCGCATTGTGATCATATAACACGCAGCTTAAATTGTTCACTTTTTGCTGAAGCTGTCAGCTCTAGGCCACCTCTCCACTACTTCATACTACCTACAGGTGGATTCTTCATGGGATGGGAGGGGGAGGGGGGGTTCTGCTTTAGTTAACATCACAGTCCCCATCAGCCTGCACAAGCTTCATCATTAAAACGCAAAAAGGCTGCAACTATTTGTCACACAGTTGTTATTTTATTATTACATTTTGACTTCATTATAGCAATACTGTTACTATCTTATTGCAAATTTGCCTTGCTGGGTTTTTTTTGTTTTTGTTTTTTGTTTTTTTTGCAGATTTTAACTCTTCATATATGATGAATTCCAGCTGCAAAGATGCCAATGGAGAGCCTAAGGATGCTGCTGTGCCTGATCGTATGTGTCATTTTAAAGATTACTTCTATTATATATTAGAGAGGCTCTAACTAATTATACAGTATATACCAACACTCTCTCTGTGTAGATTGGCTGGGGGATGAGGGAATGGAGATCAAGAGGCAAATCACAGGAATGATGAGGCTTCTGAGTGATAAGACCAGCAGGGTATATCAACGAGCAGGAACAGAGCAAGACAGCTTAACAAAGATGCCACCGGACAGGCATCTGACCTGGGTACATCAGCCTGTACCTTCATCTCTTGCTTCAGAAGACCACCAGATCAACAGCTGGAACTCTACAGGGGATCCGGGGCCTTCACCTTCATCCATATCCACCCCAATCCCCAACGGTCCAGGCTGTGGCCAGTACAGCACCCGCTCCAAAGCCCTGCGGATGCTCAACAATACCAAGGATCTGAACAGGGTGAATGAGGCTAATGGTAGGGTACCAAAACTAATTAAATGTTTTTTCTTAAAATAGAGATGAGCACCAGACAAGCAGAAGGGCAAACCTCATACAGAGGTATTTGTGTGTGTGGCAGACACTGGGAGTTCAGCTGTACAAGACAGACAAGCTCCCATTAGGCACACTAGCTGACGTAGTGCTAGTCAAACACTCATGCACACATGTACACACCTTGTTGTAAGAGACATGGCATGAAAGCCCATTGCACTCTTATGTGTAAGCATGTTTGAGTGGACAGTCACTAACTAACACTCCACTGACTTTCCAGCAGATGTAGTCCCTCCTGCTGCACCAGAAACCCCCTGCTGTATGTGTAACTGCAAAGGCGCCTTGCAGGCTATTTTGCAGGAACTGCGTGCCATGAGGAGGCTGATGCAGACTCAAAAAGGTCAGTAAATCAACACAAATACTCACAGACTGTGAGAGAGAGACAGGACGAGAGAGAGAGAGTGAAAATACAATTTGTTACTGTCTTTTTCTAGCATCCTTGGAAAGGCAGGAACAGGCCGCATCACCATGCCAACCTCGCCTTGGTCCTGGCCCTGCTCCTCGTCGTAGGCCCCGCAAGAGGAGGCCAATCTATAAAGTGGCACCACTGACTGTGTCTGTTGCTAGAAGATCTGCTGTTTCCGCTGTGGAGGCATCACCACTCATTGCTACACCTGCAGAATCTGGAAAGAGGGATGATTGTGATAAGGACCAAGACTCTTCAACACCCAACAGTCATCCCGTCTCTTCTGAGGTTTTAGTGCAGCCACCTCAGAATAATTCAGAAACTGTCAACAAAACACACAATTCTTTCTTGAACCAACCGAGGGAACCACATGACATAGAGGTACAGGTCATCTGCATGTTATTGTACATGTATTATTTGTGTATGTGCCCATATGTGTTTTCTGTGTAAAATGTTTAATCTTTAGCTCTGACCTATGATTTGAGTGTACATTTAATTCCCCCGCAGACACAGTATTTATTCTTTAATTCACACTAATCATACTGATGAATTCATTCAATTCAATTCTTTCAAGTTCAATTTTACAATGTGTATCTGATAGTTTTTCTTTTAACCCAATTTAACGTGCATGTAAAAAAATATATATATTCTTGCCTCATCACTCTTTAGCATGTTTGACTCCATTTATACTATTTATATATTAAAAGCTGTTGCCAAGTGGTGTGTTTTGTTGCTAAGGAGAATCTTTGTGTCCTCTGACCTCTTTGGATCTCTCACTCAGATCATAGTTTTGGTATGAGAAGTATGAGAAATTAAGTATTGTTTGAACATCCAAATTTTACAGTTATGTCTTCAACAACATTGTGAGTTAGAGCTAAATTTTTGACAATGACTTCTGTAGAAGATTTGTGTGTGTTCTCTTGTTTTCCCTCTAAAAGGGGGATTAGTTTTCTTATATTGTAATTTATAATTTTCTAATAATATTCACAAATCACACTCCGTGTTATTGGATTCCCTTTCAGTCTGACGTGCGTCTTGCAGAGGAATATGATGTATTTATCTCAAAGGCTCAGCTAGACTCCATTCTGGTCAACTATACACGCTCTGGCAGCCTGCTGTTCCGGAAACTGGTGCGTATTTACAATCTTAAAGAGCCAGTTCATTGGTCTTTTAATTGTGGTTAACTTTACATTCATGTGGCATTACTGATTACTTACACTTTATTATAAACACAAACATCTTCTCATTCGCCTTAATAAAAAGCTGAGTTCACTAAAGGTTCAGCAATGTTAATATAAACATATAAACTTTCAGTTTGGTGAACTGTGCTGTGTGTTCAGGTGTGTGCCTTCTTTAATGACGCTACTCTGGCTAACTCTTTGCCAAACGGTAAAAGGAAGAGAGGACTTAATGACAACCGCAAAGGCCTGGACCAGAACATTGTGGGTGCCATTAAAGGTAGGTGAGAGAAAGATACAAAAAGTTGAATCAGGTTCTTGGCAGGGTACAGCATTAATGGCTGTGACACTGCGACTCCTGAGGAAACATGAATATATTCATGTTATCTGTGTCCAGTGTTTACAGAGAAATACTGCACTGAGCACAGAATAGAGAAGTTGCCTGGGCCACGAGACTGGGTTCAGATCCTTCAAGATCAAATCAAACTTGCCAGGAGGAGGCTGAAAAGAGGTAGTGTACTATTATAGAGTCTGCTGCTATATTATTTCTGCTTTTCTTTCTTTTATTAAAGTAATTGATACTGTACCGTATACTCATCTATGCATATAGCCTACATATGTATTTTAAAGGTGGTGCTATAGAATTTTATTGCTATATAATTACTATTATTGTTATTGTGTTTACATTTATAAGTCAATTACTACATTTACCAGCCAAAAACCTTGTTTTTCCTTTGACTCCTCAGATGCAGCAGAGACAGAAGAAGTCTTAAATGGACCCTCAACAAGTATGAACCACACATTTAAATATTCACACATACTGGCAGCTAACACAAGCACACAAACACACACACGCACACTCACACTCACACACACACACTATTTTATATTTCTGTCCTTTCCCCTTACACATCAGTACTCCATCCTTCTACATCTTTCCATCAGCCCCCCTCTGAGCCCACAATGCTTTTACTTCGCTCCACTTCACTGTCACAACACACGCACACACACAAACTGGTGTTGCTGGCCCACTCATTGGCTCATATGTCCTTGTCACGCTGTCGCTGTGACATTTGACATTCTCACGCAACTTTCCAAAATGTCAGCTAATTATCTTTACAGCATGCACCATCGCCCCTCTTTCACCTCTCTATTTCCCCCTCACTGTTACAATAGGATTTCTCTTTCTGCTGTCTCATTTTCTTTAGGGAAGGCTATAATACATAACAATACATACAACAATACAACATATACGACTGAAAACAGTTCTCTTTATATGTGCACACGACTGCATAGAGGCTTTTTTGATAGTGATATTTTAAAATGTAATAATATCTTCTACTTTTTCTTACAGGCTGCAACTATAACAAGCCTGCAAGTGTGGAAGGGACAGTGGTGAACATGACTGGTTGATTCAAGGGCTGCCATAATGGCCTTCCAAAATATTTTACTTGTCTTACTTGATGCATTTTGCCACTTTAGATATTTCCTTTGCAGCTGTTAACTGATCTGTGTTTTGGATGTAAAGGGAAAAAAAACAAGACCACATGAATAAGAAGGATTCACAAACATGTTACACTTTCAAACAACCTTGTGATGAACTGATGTGGAAGCAACCGGGATGTGGAGTTACTGTAACAGACACTGAACTCTGCTGTGGTTAAGAAAAGTCAGGTCATTTTCATGTTCAGAAGTGAATTACTGTTTACATTATAGTCTACAGCTTTAAAAGTGAACTCACGTAGTTCTCATATGTCATTCCTAGCAAGTTTACAAATCTGAAATGAGACTATAGCTGTACTTTAACGGTATGACATCCATATATTTTGCACAAATTATATTTTAAGGGAAAGTGTACATTGTGGATTGTGCCATTTAATTGACCAGTAACTCTCTTCAGTGGGTGTAATGTGCAGTGTGGCATCCACCTTATTTCCTAACATTACATCCTAAAGTAAATATATTTGATATATTCTATCAAATTTTGCTAATCAAAAATAGGTTGATACGCTATAACATCTGGCTGAAAATATCAAAATATCCAGTATTCTGTCAATAAATGTTTCTTTTCATGACTAGACTCTCTAGGCTATGCATATCAGTGCTATTGTTGTTCATGTTGTGATGGAATTAAAGCAAAACTTTCTGCTCATTGTGCATCTTAAATGAATATAGTTGTTAACATCATTAAATGGACTTTCTTGACAATTTTGTTTTTGTGTTGTTTTTACAGTTAAGGTAACAGCAGATATGAGGCAAATAGAGTAAACACATGGCTACATTTCTTCCTGAAACATCCCTGATAAATATTAATAATAAAAAAAAAGTGTTACAATATTAACATGATTATATCAAGAGATGAACTGGTATGAGCAAGTTTATAAACCTGAGTACCTATACTCGCATCCAGGTAATGTCATGTTGATGTAAGTGCAATTGGAGGGAAAACAGCAAATTAAAGGTACACTCCATTGTAAGGATTTTGTTGCCAGACTTCACAGCTCGTTAAAGGGGATGTTAAAGCCGCCGCCGTGCAGGCAGAGGACCCTGTGACATCGCGTGAGTTTCCTCTTTGCATTGTTAGCTATATATTATTTTATTTAGACGAAGCGCGATAGGACACATATCCTTATTCAAATACATTAAGTTATATGCGATAATTCGGATTTCTGTCCTCTAGTTACGACTTTAGAAACCAAATATGTGTCACTTTCGTTCAGGCATTCTTGGAGGACGCCCGATTGTAGGCCCAGTGCATGCTGGTGGCGTCCGCGCTCTTCTGTCGGGATCCACCGCTAACGTGAAGCTGGTAAGGATAAACTGGTCAGAGCAATTAAAGGGGAAATGTTGCAAGAATATAACTCCGCTTTGGTCCTAAAATTACATATAGGTCAATTGTAAACACGTCTAATGTACCATAGCATTACAAACTTTGCACAAGTCGCATGTTGAACGTTGTTTTATTGAAATCGACTCTGATGTTGCACACATCGCATGGCGAGGGACAGCAAAGGGTTAATTTTTTCCGCCGCCGACATTTTTGTTCGGCGCTCTACGGCAACTTTTTAACTTACATGTGCAACGAGCTGCTGCAATGTTTCACAAACTGTGCATTAACTTACATTAAGGCTGCAGCGTGCACAGTGTTTATTTTTAAATGTGTTTACGTTACAGCTCGTAAACTCGGCCACTCGGCTCTTTGTTGCACAGGGCTGCTTATGCCCATCACCTCACGCATGGATCAGCAGCCGGCTAACAAGAGCTAGCACGGAAACGAAAATGCATCTACAGCAAAACAAACAACAAACCTGAAACGTGTTTATCAGTGTATATGTCTCAAAGTGGAGGCGGCAGTAGTGTATAATGTAGTGGACATTACACTGAATAGATGAGTTTAACCCCTGGTCCATGTTAATATTGTTAGCCATTGCCTAAGGGTTGAATGAACTTGGCAGCGGTTTGTCTCTTGAACACTCCCACGGTGAACTAACCGAGGCCCCCCTGAGTAACTTACAGTTACATTTACAGTTAAAACAACAAATGGGGTCAGAACTAAGCAGTAACTCAACTGGCATCTCTGTCAGATGGCCAAATGTGTCACATTTCGATGTTAAAGCACGCGAGACATTTGACACTTCGCTAAAACTGAAGAGCGCACCGGCTCATTGAGAAGTTTCATGTTGCCAGTGGTGGGTTTGTGCGTCAGAGAGAGACGTTGACGCTCTCCTGGATATGGTGCTTTGCAATTTTTGTAACAAGCATCATTCATTTGTGTGCACAGTAACCCTTATCAACACTTTGTCTTATTAAACTGACAGAATTCAAGAAATCTTGTGCCTAAACATCAACATATCTATGGCCTGGTGGCTTAATTTATACAATAGCAGCCTCCTGGAACACTTTTATCTTACCACACCTTACCATCTCATACAATAAATATGCCAAAAAGTATCAGTGTTAGAGTGGTGTAAATTAAACTCCAATCATGTTTCTGACTGTATTAAGGTGTACCTAATATTTTGTTGTCAAAACGTTGTCTGCTTTCAGCTTCTCAAATGTGAATATTTTCTTAACCTAATCCTAAACCTTAAATTCAGTGTATTTGGGCTTTTGGTTGTTAGAAGTTGTCATGAGCATTTTTACCATTTTTTGACATTTTATAGATGAAATGATTAATTGAGAAAATATAAATTAATTTAGCTCCATCATTAAGTGTTGACTTGACTCTGAGAAAGATTTAAGATTTTATTTTTACTATTTAAAGATTTTCTTTTTTACCTCCTTGTTACATTTAGACAGTGTTGCTAATCTTCCATGATTCCTCCTGTCACGGTCTTTGTTGTGCTTCTAGTGGTGAGGACCCAGAGTTTCTTCAGACATGTCGGTGAGGGAGTCCTTTAACCCCGAGAGCTATGAGCTGGACAAGAACTTCAGGCTCACACGTTTTGCTGAGCTCAAGGGCACAGGCTGCAAGGTTGGCTCTTTTTACTAAAATTTGCCTCGGATACATCATTGTCTTTGTTTAACTATGCAAACTATAAAGCATCACAGCTGATAAAAATGTGTGAAAATTGAATGGTGCCTATTGTCTTCGGCCGCAGGTGCCCCAAGAGGTTTTACAGAAGCTGCTAGAAACCCTACAGGAGAACCACTATCAAGAGGATGAACAGTTCCTCGGAGCAGTTATGCCTCGATTAGGTAATTATAAGCTTTAAATAGCACGATATTAACAGGTATGACAAGTTGCAAAGTGCTTAATCAAATAACAGTACCTTTCATAATCAAAACAGGAAAAACACGTATAGTATAATACATAGTATAATAAATGGAAAAAAGGCAGTTAAGATGAGAGAAATTAGTTATGATACAGAATTTTATTCTCGGTGGTTGAAACCAGTTTTTGCTGGCGTTTACAACACAGTTGCTCATATGAAACTCTGAAAGCATGTGCTCCCTCCCACAGTGGTAACATCACGCTGTATTATACATAAAAATACATAAACCCCAAATGACCTGACAGTGATGACTCTATTTTATGATAGAGTCTTGCATGTATGGCAGCAAGAAGAACGCCAGGATACAAAATAATGCAATGCTTTAAAAGTATTAAGTAAAACCTTGACCTTAGTTCTGAAATGAACAGCCCACTTGTGTAGACACACTGAAACGAGGTTAATGTGATCCCCTCTTTTCATGCTCCACTAAAGCCTGACAGCTAAACTCTGTACAACCTGAAGCTTTCTGACTGCTCTTTTGTTAAGGTTTTGTGTGTCCAGTACCATGTCACACATGCACCAATGGAACCTAAATGTCAACAACATATCACATAGAAAGCTCTTTTACTTTTGAAGGCATAGGAATGGACACCTGTGTGATCCCTCTCAGACATGGAGGCCTTTCACTTGTCCAGACAACAGATTACATCTATCCTATAGTGGATGACCCCTACATGATGGTATGAATCTCCTCTTTTTTATTGTTTGCCCCAGTGTGGTCCTTTTTAATTACTAATACATGTAACAGACTAAAGGATGTTGCTGTAATAATTCTTTGTTTTTTCTGTCTTATTGGGTCTGTTGGCCTGTGTTACATGCCAACTATTATTTGTTTAATTTTCAGCATTTCTGTTTTATAGGGAAGAATTGCTTGTGCCAATGTTCTAAGTGACCTGTATGCCATGGGAGTGACAGAGTGTGACAACATGTTGATGCTCCTGGGAGTCAGCAACAAAATGTCAGAGAAGGTAAGAGGCATTTGTAAGAGGCGATGTGTTGACTTTTGGGTCTTGTGTTAATGGTGTAACAAACAAAATACCACACACAATAAGGTTTCTGTAGTTTTAAACGCACAATATGTAATTTCTGCTGCTAGGGGTCTCTCAATCAAAACAATAACAAAAGACAGAGTTTGATGACGTTTTGAAGTAGCACGTGATCATGGGAGTTGTTGTCTTCATTGTTAAATATCCGGCTTCTCCCAGTTGGGATTACTTCATTGTTCATCATTTAGGGGGATTTTACCAGAAGCTGAATTATCTGCAGAGGTCTCCTCCTCTCCAAGACAAACGTACATGATGCCTAAAACCAGTAAAAACACTGAATAAAGCAGTTTCATGTAAAAAAAAATCAGTATTTCTCTGATGTGTTCGGTGGACACTGACTGACATCCAGAGGGCCTGCAAATCGAGCTGCTGCCAGCGTTTGCTCAGCTTGTTTCTCTGACAACTTAAGATCCAGACGTCCGATGATTAAAATCCTTCATCCGGTTAAAAGATAGACTTAAAAATGACCAAGGTCTAAAAAGTTTATCGTAAAACTGTGGCTTAACACTGAATAAAAGTCCATTAATGACAGTTTCTGGCAGACAACCACAACGCCGATGCATTATCTTGTATGCGTATACTCTTTGGTGGACGTCATTGTGGTAGACAACCACAATGCCGAAACATGGGCACAAGATGATTCTCATCTTTGACAGGTGACCAAATTAAATGGACCATTATCTTGATTAAAATTACGGATTTCTCTGGGTTTGAAAATTGTTGAAAACATTTGGGATAATGTAAGTACACAACTCACAAAACATATAACATAGGTCTAGTTGTTTATAGACATTTTAATGTGGAATAGTTACATATTATAGCTTTAAACAAGAACAGTGTTATGAATGATATCCTGTTGTGCTCTCTGTTTCTGATTTTCCTTGGTCTTCACAGGAGAGAGACAAAGTCATGCCACTGATCATCCAGGGATTCAAGGATGCATCAGAAGAGGCAGGCACATCTGTAACGGGAGGACAGACAGTGCTCAACCCCTGGGTGGTGATGGGGGGAGTTGCAACAACAGTCTGCCAGCCCAACGAATTTATCATGTAGGAATTAATTCCTGAAACGTATTCCTTAGTTACATTGTTCACAGCCACTTTAATAAATGTATGATTTTGTTGTAATGCAAAAAAAAACCATGATGATGTGTTTGACATTTCTCAGGCCAGACAATGCAGTGCCAGGAGACGTGTTGGTGTTGACCAAGCCATTAGGGACACAAGTGGCTGTTGCAGTACATCAGTGGCTAGATATTGTAAGTTTGTCTCTTTATTCATTTTGTCAAAAAATGTTCACATCATACATAATGAAGACACCTCTTGTTGTTTAGGATACCCACTAATGCCACTGCCTCTATATGTTTTGTTATATCTCTCAGCCTGAGAAGTGGAACAAGATCAAGTTAGTGGTAACCCAAGAAGATGTAGAACTTGCTTACCATGAAGCAATGATGAACATGGCTCGGCTCAACAGGACAGGTAAAAGCACTACGAATGTGTCCGATTGACTGATAGTTCATTCATAATTGTCAAGCTTACTTGGTTATTATCTTTATTTCTAGTTAAACAAGCATTCTGAGTACTTTTAAGTTAAACATAAGTACTGCTGCAGCTTCTGTAACTGGACTCTATTGCACACCCTGTTGCTAATAAGCCTCAGCTGACATTGTGAGACTAAATGCAAAAGAAAGCCTGGGCTAACATGAAAACATTAAAAGATAATGTGCCATGTTAGAAAAAAACTGCATACTATAACTTTGTGTTAACTGTTAAAAACTGGAACCCTTTCACATAGATTCATAGAAATACTTCTTCAAGGTTGCAAGTGTTAAAGCTCTGGGTAAAGATGTGGTTCCAGTAATTGTTTTTGTTTCCTTTCCTTGCATTAGATGGTTCTCTTTTGTCATCTATAAAGACATCAATGAGGATTAATAGTTGAATGACCATATATGTTATCTTGGTTATTTGTTTGCATTCAAGCTTGTATACATATTTTAAAGATGATCTTGCTCCTATCTATGATGGCCGGCTTTTTACTCAACCTTCGAGTGGGCTGCTTTAGTGCAAATTTGTTCTTTTCAAGCATAACCCCAGGCCTAAGTCTCCTTCTCTGTCTCTGTTTTCCCTTGTAGCGGCTGGTCTCATGCACACCTTCAACGCTCACGCCGCCACCGATATCACAGGGTTTGGCATCCTTGGCCACGCTCAGACTTTGGCACGACAACAGCGAAGCGAAGTGTCATTTGTCATCCACAACCTCCCAGTGCTTGCCAAGATGGCTGCAGTGTCCAAGGCCTGTGGGAATATGTTTGGACTCATGCACGGCACCTGCCCTGAAACATCAGGTGTGTGTGTATACATGGTTCTGTTTTTCATCTATCTAACTTCTCTGACCATTATATCTCTTAAGTTATGTTAATTTACAGTACATAGCACCTGTTTAGAGAAACAACATGCTTGTAAGGCTGTTCCATAGTCTGTGGGCCACAACTACAATGATTCAGTCACATTTGCTCTTGATTCCTGAGGTCCTGATCAAGCAGTAAGAGATCTGAACACTCGCCAACATCATAACACATTAAAAAAAAATCATTTAAGGCCATTGTGCCTGACCAAATCTCCTTTCATTTACAGGGGGCCTGCTTATCTGTCTGCCTCGGGAGCAGGCTGCCCGCTTCTGTGCAGAGATCAAATCCCCGAAGTATGGCGAGGGCCACCAGGCATGGATCATAGGGATTGTAGAGAAAGGAAACCGCACTGCTCGCATCATTGACAAACCACGGATCATAGAGGTGGCACCACAAGCTGCCACCCAGAATGTCAACCCAACTCCTGGTGCAACTTCTTAATCCTCTTTACCTGCATTATAGACCGGAACCCAAAAGCTCTGCTGAGTGATTTTAGACACATAAACTACAAAACCATCTTAGAGTGTTGAAATACAGTATATACACAGAATAGTATGTACACAGAAAAGACTGGGGTGACGTGTATCTACATGAGAAACAGCCCCACACTGTGGCCCAGGCGGCATGTCATCACCCAGTGGACTCAACCTACAGTATGCCCATGATGAAAATTGGTAAGAAACAGTGCATAATTCACATCCATTTTGCCTTTCGTGTCTGTTGTATTCTGTTATGTTAAATGTGTTCGCTTCTAGTAAGAGGGTGATGAAGATGAAGACAAAAATCTGATACTGTTGATTCATTTTGAATCTTAGGAAGTGTGGTGTCTGTTGCCTCTTTGGCTCTTAAAATTGCTCTCATCAAGCAAGCGGGCCGTGTGATGGTGTTTTTGTTTGTCTGTTCACTTTGTACAGTTATTAAGCCTAGTTTTAGTTCATTGCTGTAACTGATGCCTTGAAAGAAACTGAGTGTGACCAGAATGGTTTGTTTTTTATTACTTTGACTTTTTGTATTGTCCCCACCTAAACTAATAAATATTCAAATAGAAGATGGTTTGTTCTTGCCCGCTATTCAGGAGAGCTGCACTCTTCTGAATGAACTAAATCAAATGTGACATTATCTACTTGCATCATAAAACTGCAGATTGATTTGTTTTTACATAAACAAAAGATTCCACTGCATTGTACATGGATCTGAAGTTATAGATGAATCATAAGTAGAAATCTGCATACCCTTAACCTTTTGCCATCTGAGTTCCCGTTTGATGATCATATTTAGGGTAATATGATGTATAGAGTATGAATTATATGATATCAGAGTTGTGCAGCTGTAAAAAAAGCAATCTGGGTTGTTTGCCAACAAGCACTCTTGTGAGTTAGAGCACAGTGAGCTTGTTGCCTGTTGCCTTTATTGAAGATCTGGTGCATTTAGTTTTGCTAACTCAGTGTTGCCAGAAGATGTTCTGAGAGCAATCTGACTTACTGTAATGAAGCTTCCAGTTGATCAAAGTCCAGATCTTTTTTTGTTTGTCCTAATAGCCAGGATGAATCCCAACAGCCTATGTAAATATTCATATGGAAATTAGGAACAAGATATAACCTCCACACCACCTCTTAAAATAAAATTCTCTTAAAATAGATTGGTTTTCTTTGTCTGTTTTTGATGTATTTATAGAGTTAATACAATTTTCAGCAACATCACCAGAATGACGAATTTCTACTGATCTGTATGTCTACTGTTTATTAATTGCACAAAAGCTAATGATGATGAGCTGTATGTAATGTGTACATCTGTTTTATTTTCTTTACAAGCCTTAGAATAAACAGCAAATTCATAAACACTGCCATATAATAAGTTATTTTGATTCTGAAACAGCAAATTCTTAAGGCAGATATATTTACAAGATTCATATTCACATACTGACAAAAGTTTCATTGAGGGAGAAACAACCATTGCACAACGAAACATCCCATCATTCAAGATGACGTCTTTCCCTCTGCACCAAAACAAAGAAGCTCTGAAAAGTACAATATAAATAGTAATAAATTAGAGGAGTAACAACTATTCCTTGTGTCTGACAGAGTGGAATGACGTGCTCCTATAATATGACCCACCAGAAAAGTGCATCTGTCACTGGTAAAGAACTTAATAAACCATCTATACATCTGTTGAATGTTGTTTTCCTTCTACATATGAAGCACAAGTACATTATGTGAGTCAAATTAGATCATCATCCAACAGTTATATGTGCTTTTTCCCATTTTCCAGCTGCACATGCTTTGCGTGCTCCACTGTCTTTTTATCATTTTCAGGCTTGAAAAGTGCTTGGATGTCAATCATGGCCTTCTGAATGTGCTGACCAAACTGGTATGAGTCCTGAAGGTGACACAGAGAGGAGATAATGAGAGACAGACATGCAGAAAGAGTGCTGAGTTTTGAAAGATGGCACAAAAGGTATACAGGTGACTATAATATCCAAGGCTCTTACTGTGTCAGGGCTGGAGAATTTGCTGGAGATGTGGAATGTGATGAGGTTTTCCCCAACAATAATATAAGATACACCATAACCATCATCAGCCACCTAGGGGTAGACAAGAGATGCTATTATTTCACTGAATATAGCCCTTGCAGATAAGGAAAGGGGCCATGAAGAACAGGGTGAAATGCTCTAACTGTTCATCTTGTGCACATCTCCAAAATAAAATGATTGAACTCACTGGGCCAAATCCACCACCTGCACCCACATATTTAGGGAACTTGTTGATGTCAACTAAGTTGAGCTGCTGCTGAGGGGTCTGGCTGGTGGACAACTTCCACGGCTCTGAAAGCACCTAAGGGCAAGGAATGTTTTATGCAAAAGGGACAATTAGAAAGGGAAAAAGTTGGTGATGGGTCGAAAATATGAATCAGAAAAACAGAAAATGATAGAGAGATGATAGATGATCATGGTTCTAACCTGTGTAAGAAATGGTGAGTCAACACCAAGATATTTGGACACTATGTAGAGACAGAAGAGGTGACGGTCGATACCAGCACCAGTCATGGCCAAGCGGTACATGTTTTGATGCTTATCTGCTGCCTTCCGAAACAGGGCAAGTCTCTGGGTTTTCTGATCACAAAAATAAAAGGCAAATAGTCAACATACATCCTCTTTTTCTCATGACAGAACTGCATCCAGACCTGTACATACTGTAGGTATGACATTAACATCATATCAGATTACCTTATTTGTGTTATGTTAACCCGTCAGTTAAATCAGGTGGTTCAGAGTCCATGTCACGGAATTGTGTCCATTGTAGGTCTAGGTGACCAAGTCCTGAGCAGCACAGTGTGACCTCTTACAGTGTGACCCCTGACAATGACTTTTTATACTTAACAGGTACTGTGTCACTGATAGACTTTGTGAAACTGATATCACAAATATTTGACATTAAATATGTACAAAGTCTGATGATTCTGCAAGAAATTTTGAGTTATTTACTCCAGGAAAGTCTCTCCTCAGCCCCGCTGAACATGCGTCTGTGATTCCACCACTACAACTGCTCAAACACACAGAACTCTGTTTACTGAAGATCTGTGGTTTCATGCTGTTCATCCTGATTTTTAAAAAAAAATGTTTATATATGTTTGTGTGTTCTGCTTACCGTTGCACCTGCATCCTCCATGGCTCTGACAAATGCAACAGCTTCAGAGGTGCAGGAGCGTACTGTCTCTGTCCGACCATCTCTGAACATACGAGTCATTGATGACTCATACGTCAAGCAGAACACTCCCTTGTCCTACGAAGCAGATGGATTAACATCATTGAGTGACGGCATATGACACAATGAAATATTCAAAAGACAACAGTGAGCAATAATGCCGGTAATGTGATTCCACAGACAAGGCAGTGGATTACTGGAATCCTACCCTGAACTGTGCCAACTGCAGGGCCAGCTGAATAAAGGCATCAGGGCTGGTCCTGCACTTCTTGATCAGGCCTTTTCCAAAGTCAGCAAACACATAGCCATGGAAGTCCACATCATCAGCTATCTGTTTGGCTGATAGGTATGAAGTCTCAATGACTTCTTGGCACTGACAGAAGGGAAAACAGAAAGATACCTTGATAAGTTGTGTGATGGCAACACAGCTAACTAAGTGATTTAGATCAAATCAAATAGATTTGAGCATAGCAATAAATGGTGTTAGGCTATACTGTACCTCCTTTGGAATCTGCCACTGTAGTCGAGTGGGATAAGGCAGGCCCTTGTTCGATTCTCCTTTGCAGTGTCCCTCCTCTGTGTAGCCGAGATGTAAGCAGTCTGTTGCAAGGACATACTACACAGACAGAAAATGATAGCTGAAAAATATAGCAAACTTTGAATCATTGCTTTGACAAACAATATCAATACGCATTTTATACCTCCCACATATGTCCTACAATTGGTGCATCAGCCCAAGAATGTTCAACATTTACACCCATTTTTCCATTTGGATAAGAAATCAGGGTGAAAGACTTGTCAAACCACCTGAAAAAAAGAACAGTGGGTTTTTTTTTGTTGTTGTTGTTTTTTAAGTTACTAAAAATTGAACCAGTACTGCAGTCAACAGCTGACTTCTCCGCTTACCTGTCATAACATTTTCCATGAAGCAGGGACTTGGCATAACTGTCAAGCGAATTGGTCTTTGCAGGGTCATAACCCTGTGGTTCGTCATCTAACGCCAGGAAGAAGGCAGCTGACTCAATGGCATCCAGGGACACTTTGTTCACTCCCTGGCTGAAATATTTAATCCGAGCCCGCGCCCAGGGAACTCTAAAAGGGGATGTAAGAGACAATTTCATCATCTGCTCCTTTGTGTGTATATGTGACTATATCTAAGTTAATGTGTCTTGTGCATATGTGTCTTTGTACAGTATATACCTGTTTCCCGCAGTCAGGGCAGCTAATTTAAGTTCCCCGGGTTGTGGCTCTGATGTATCATTGAGAATCCTTTGAAACTGTGTCTCAAGTTCACTGGGTAAAAGGTGGCGTCCTCCAGTGTACAACCACAATTGGAAGAACCGGCCCTTATGGTAGACAACCAGGTGCTTACGGTCAGTCAGGTGCTGCACAATATCTGCAGGAAACAAGGGTCAACAAGAAAAATAAAAGAAAGGATTGTGTGAAGAAAGAACAGAATGAGAGGGAAAAAGCAGAAAGCTTAGCCCCTGTGCTTAATCCTGAGTGCCTTCAATGCAGTGGTAAGATGATTGATCAACACTGACACACATTGGACAGGGCATTTTTGGCCACACCTCAATTAGTGATGATAATATGTGATTTAAGTATTGATTTACCCTTTAAACTCTAAACTACAGAGCTGAATAGTTGCTTGCCTGTTTCAATGCCAGGGATGCGGGTGGTGTTAAACATCCTCTCCATCTGAGTGGAACACATAGGAACAGTCCCCAAAGCCCTCAGCTGAGGAAACAAAAGAAAATTCAGACAAAAGAAAAATATATTTAAGTTGAAACCTGTGGGGAAGGAAAATGAATAGATTTAAAGAAGCAGCAAGGATAGACAGCAGAACACGAGAAGGAGAGGAAATATACTGCATAGATGGTTTTATAGTGTGTAAGTTACAACCTCATTGGGTGACAAAGGTTAAAATAAAAGAGTGGTATTAAAATCATGGCAAGTATTACCGGTGCATGTTCACCACGCTCCAGTTTGCGTCTGTACTGCAGCATGGCATGGACCACATTTCCTGCCCGTGCAGCCTGTCGATGTGTTGGAGTCATGTACAAGAGGTCCTTCACATAAAGAAAAGATAAAGCATTTTCTTTGTTTCTTTCAAATATTATTTTTGTTACTGGCATTTGGAAAAGTGAAGTTATTTTGTACTCCTCCTTAATAATGTGTCTTATATGTACTTTTTTCCATCTCCTCACTTTATCATTTCTGTATTGATATATTTAAAAAAGAACATTACTAATGCACCAATAGAACAAGCTGATGTATTCACTGTCTATCTTACCATTATATAGAAGTTACTGTTGACCATGATAGGGCTCCTGCCCCTGAGGTAGATGTACTCTTCCCACCAATCACTTACCTAGAAAATATAGCAGTTTATCGGATAACATTATGACTCATCTGAATTTGAGCCCCAACATTGTATTACTACTTCAAACGTTACTCACGTAATTTGTTGCCCACCAGGATTTTATGATTAAATATCTCTGGAGCTGGGCTGCCTCGGAATCTTTAAAGGCATTGGCCAAAATCTCCATTTGATTGTACTTTTCACTGTCCAGCAGAGGACGAACTGACTCAAGGTACTGTAGGAAAAACATGGAGTGTGTTGTCAGGACAAGAGAGCAGTGTGAAGAAACAGAGCAGCTAAGACACACATTAATATGCTTTATGGAAGAAAAAAAAACAATACATCTGGAAAACATCTATACACTGCAGCTAAAGTTATAGTATAGATTTTTAAAAGACTCTTGATGTGAGAAACAAAGGGCACATACTGTATCTAACTTGCAAAGGGTGCAGAAAGGCAGCTTGAACAGTAGGTGGTAGTACAGCAGGACCACAGCACTGGAACATTAATAGAATCAGTGTATGGTCTAGCAAGCTACATTTACTGTATCACTGGTTAGAAATGGCTTTATAAGTTAGACATTTTTTTATTATGGTCAAATGTTTGTTTAGATATCAGAATACACATTATCACATGTAAATGGGTTTGCTATGGGATTACAGTCAGTTTATTGAACTGTAATTAGTAACTGACATATACCTTTAGACAATGCTTGACTTCCATCTATCAGACCTGCTGCCTAACCCAATGAAGGTGAGTTTTTTTCAGTAGGATCAATCACAGCATGAGAGATTTCATAACTTACTTCACAATGTGCACTAGATGAGAACCCTTTTCTTTTTATAATACCCTATCAAAACCACAGATATAATTAAAATGATGAATTTAGTAAGTATTTATTTCAAGAACCTATCGGGCTACATGTACTTGTGTATTATTAAGCGTCTGGCCATAGAGGGTCAATACTGTGTAATTACACACCCTCTGAATTGTATCAACCACACTGGGAACAGGGAGTCTGGGTAAGGAGGCCTGGAAGCTGTAAAGTAGTGGCCTGCGCCCAGAGAACATCTTCACCAGGCTCTGGGAACATAAAAAACAATACAATAATACAATAGAATACAAAACAATACAATACTATACAACAATACCTGATAAACACAAAGGCAATTCAGTGGCTTACAGATATAGACAGATTGAGTGAAAGACAGAAGGGCAGACGTACCAACCACACTTTGGTGGATGAGCTCATTTTTCCATGGGATTCAAAAATCCAGCCATGGTAGGACAGTAGACCTTTCAGAGTGTATCTCAAGAGATAGATGAGGAACAGCCACAGTCCAGTTGCAAACAGGATGGCACTCAGCACCGCTCGGGTCTGCACTGACATATAGTCTCTGCTCAGAAAAGGCACAACACTGCCCTTGTTACACTGTTACTCATACAGTTAAAGATGAAATCAAACAGAAAACATATGCGCAGAGGAACTTTTTGTTTTTTTAGTACATTCTCAAAGTAAACTGCTTACTTAAATAACTAGTTCATCTAAAGCTCCAGAAAAATATCTGTAAACTGAACCACAACAATCAACGACAAGATGATACTGGCTGCAGTGGATTTCTAACCTGTGCGGCAGATTTTCTTTGATGACATCAATCATTCCAAGAGAGGGGTCTATGCGGATATACAAGGTACTCATCATTGCAATCACAACAATCAGCCAACTAAACGGACTGGCAGGGTAGACTCCAGCCAATACACCATTCTGTAAATGAAAAGCAACAACACACCAAGATGAACCTTCCTCATCTATGTTTATAATGTGAAAATAAATACCATTGTATGTATCTTAAATGCTATATTAGTAAGCACATGTTTGTAATCTTAAGAGCTAGAACTGAAGTGTTGGCTATTGTACCTTGAATTGTATGGCTCGCTTCTTCCATGCTGTCACTCCTGACAGGTAGATGTTTTTGACGACCTCTTGACTCAGTTTAAGGTCGACACCATCTGGGCGCACGGTGAACTGGAAGCCCACCGCTTGATGCGCCTCAGCCATCTCTGAATATTACTACCAATGACAGTGAAGGGAAGCTTTTTGAGTCATCACAACTCAGAGTAGAAATAATGACTGTAATAACAATAATTTAAAAAAAAATGTCAGTGGAAGCTGTGGATCTTGTTAATAGTTTAATTGCTTTACAAATAGAAATCTAATTTCAATGGGCAGGCAACAACTATTTACCTTCAGCACATGTTGCAAAGTCATGAATGTAATTTAGTATTGCATCAATAGTGTTTGTCAGCAACTTATATTTTGAGCAAATAATAAATATATCTATATTTAAGTTCATCAAGTGTAACTCTTTAGTCATTCTTAACTCTTTAGTTAACGCCATTTTATCTAGCTTTTTTGTTTGCGCTTGCTGCTAGGTGTCTTTAAATCTCATACACATACTGTATGCAATATGTTTGAAGATAGAACACTCATCTTCTATTATCAATTATAAAATTGCTCAGAAATAGAGAAGACACTTCAGTCATTTCATCTCACCACTGAGCCATACTAGAACCATTAGGTATTTCAGTAACACTTTACAATAACGGTACATTAATTAACATAATGCATTAATGCAGTAATACGCATGAACTAACAGTTAATTAACAGTTAACTAATGTGTCTAGTAATTATTTACTAATAGTGCTCATGTTAACAAAGGTATTAATGTATACATTATTGAATAGTTTATAAAGATGCGATTAACATAAGTTAATACAGTGGTAAGCATTAACTAACAGTTAATTAATACAATAATAATCATTAAGCAACTGTTAACAAATGCCTCTTGTTGACATTTATTAAGGGTTTACATGTTAATTAAGGTACTAAATAATATGAGTAAATGGTTAATAAAGATGTTAATTAACATGTATGTCACTGTTCACAGCTAAGCAATTAAGTAAATAAATGTTTATTTAAGGATGACTTATGACTTATTTTTGGTAAAGCTTGCGATCAGTGGACACACTCCATGGTCCTCATGTATAGGTTTGCTTGTTCCTTTATCTTCATGTAGATGCTCCTTAACTTACAGTCTAACATATAAATTATTGTACATTACTTAACCATAATTGTCCATTAATGAATGCTCTTTGTGATCCTTATTGTAAAGTTCAAACATGTATCCCTGAGCAACACTTCATAAATGCATCAGAGTGCTGAAATTAACTGAATTAACTTCTTTATCAACCATTTACTCATATTAGTTAGTCATTGTAAAGTGTTACCGATATTTAATTCATTGTTATTCATTCACTCATTTACTATAATCATGCCAACACTATGAGTGACTTCGGGGCCTTTATTCTTTACTGAATTACCTCCAAAAGAATCTAATGTGCATTTTCACAAATACTAACAGATACATGGTAGACTTTCACAGATCTGACCTATAATTGGTACATTTTTTAAAGGAGAGCTGCACTGTTCATCTGTAGTGTTTTTTCATAATGTGATATGGGATACACAGATGTCAGCATGAAAAAATACATATACTGTACAGTGTGAAGGGTTCAGTCATTGTCTTTTAAATGCAATGGCCCAAACAATAATATTTGTGTTCATGGAGTTCACAGATCACTCCATATAATAGCCAGGGTGACAGGTCTAGGATTTCTTTTTCCATGTCATATGACTGAACAGTCACCAAGTGGGACAAAGTTCAACGGCCAGATATAGCAGTGTACCGACTGAGCATGTACGCAGTCCTCAGATGGGCATGAAAATGTAAACACAGTACAAATAGTGCTAAGCCCTCTGTTATTACCAAATACTATGAGAATATGTTGGACAAGTAGGTCCGCATTCATTATTACTTTACACTCTTTCAGAAAACATTTAAAAGAGCTAAAATCAATTTCTCAGCACTTTGTTATAGAACCTCCCCATCATGTTTTAAATAGGGTCTTTATAGCTTAACACAATGACAACAACAGACTGAAATGTCAATATTTTAGCATTTTCGCCCTAAGTTGTCTGATGTAATTAAATCATAAAGTTTTAAGAAATGCACACAGTAACCAGAAAAAAAACCCTGCAGCTAACACAACATGCAGATATGAATAAGAATAACAAATAAGAGGCAGGTCTATACTTTACCTTTGTCAGACCAGAGTCAGTATAATCCAGAGGCAGAGAAAGGCTGTGACTTTGGTTTGTGTCAGTGAGGCAGTAAAATTCCTCTGTACCCAGGCTTGTGTGCTCTGTGTGACTCCAGTGCCCTTGAATTGGCTTTACTCAGGTAGTGAGATCAGAGCTGTCGTCCCCTGTGCTTTGCACCCCTCCCTCTTCCCCCCTTCTCCGACAACACACACATACACACACACTCTCTCTCTCCCCCTTTCTCTGCCTCTCCGTCTCTCACCCATGACATGCTTCTTTTTGTAACAAGACACCAAACATAGACAGAGCCTAACCTCATGTGCCGGGAGGTCTCTGCTATGTAACCGAATCTGCTGCAGTTCTCGTGTTAGGGTGGAACGGAACGACTGATAGTGCAAGCAGTATTCCATTATGATAATAAAAAAGATATAATAATGTGGTAAGAATGACTGCAGACAACTCTGTGTGTTGGTAAAATTATCAGCAGATTTGAGCATCATGCCTTTGATTTGATTAGAGAGTTTGAAAATGGGACCTGAAGGTGTTTATCAAGAGAGGAGAGAAAACAAAGGAAAAAAGGAACACACCCCATATTACCTATGTTGTCCTAATGGTGTGATGTTTTTGGAAACCATTGAGTTTAGGTTATACCATCAAAACTTTCAGATCCGACAATAACAAAAGAAGGAGAAATGTATTTATTGTAAACAAACAAATCATGAACAAAGTTAATTGCTGAGGCAGCTGGCTGTGGCTCTCTGGGGGAAACTATACTCCAGTTATGGATTGGGTCTTAAACTTTAGGATAGCCAGTATACTGTATAACCTTTAATAACTAGGTAATTGATATTCAGGTATACAAGGTAACTCAGTCCTTTGAATTGAAGTCCTAGTGTAGTCTGTGCTAATTTGACACTAAAGCACTGGGTAACCATGGGAGGGAATATAAGGAGAGAGATATACAGAGATATGCACAAGAGATGACAACTGACCTACTGACTTTTGGTCACAAAAACAATCACTCTCAAAACATGCACACCATAGCACAAATTATAACATCAAAAGTGAAGATAAAAGATAGCCTCATAGCAGACGGAGATGGGTAGAGGAGGAAGGGTTCTTAGATTAAGAGTCTGGAGATCCATCCTTGCAATAGTGTTGTGCTCTATACTTGGCATCAGGACCTGGTCACCTACAATTGTTCCCTGTCCTGCAAATGCCACTTTCTGAGCCCTGTGCACCTGGAGAAAGAAGAATGCACTTCAGATACAAATATAAATGTCTCTAAATCTGAGGAAGGAGTGATGGATTTTACAGTAAGATTAACAGCCTCTGTTTTTATCATAGATTCTTACTTGTCCCCATTTCTGTGACTGCACACAAAATGATGTCACCACATTATCTGAGTTGTTCCCACCAAACACAAGCAGCCTGTCAGTGGCACCCAGGAAGAAAAGAGTTGGGAGGTCTACATCAGCTCTGGTGAGGGTAGGAAGCAGTTCAGACCACAAGTCTAAAAGGCAGAGAGAATACAGGATGACTGGTTTCCATATGTCCAGATGAGCATGATTGGAAATCTCCTTTTGTCAAACAGGGCTATACTGTTATGCTTTACCTTGCCTCGTGTTGTACTGCAGCAGCAGTTTCTCTCCAGTCCTCTGGATGCTCCCCAAAACATAGAGACAGTGCCCAAGGCTAGTGGCAAGGGGCACATCATGGGACAGGGACATGGTGAACTGGAAGTCAGTGAGTGGCAGTGAGGAGACAAACCTAAGGAAAAGATCATATTGAGTGACTAATACACCAACAAATAAGGGAAGAATGTGTTTCTAAAATGAAAAAATCAATTAGACAACAATACCAAAAAACCAGCTGTACCACACTGACAAAGAGGACACAAACCTCCATGTGTCCTCCCATGGATCATAACGTTCTACAGCTGTATAAAGAGCTGTGCTGGAGTCTGGAGTCACCAGGGAGTCCAAGTACCAGCCTCCCACAGCGTAAATACAGCCTTCACAGGCCACTGCACTGAAATGCCTTCTGTGCTGTGGATGCAACAGATGGTGACAGTTTTCATCAGTGTTATATAAATGACCGAGGAAGGCCAGGCAAGAAGATGTTTATTTGGGGTAAGACAAACAGACAGGTCATCAGCTTGATTCACAAGGTTGAATGATGTTCATTTTACCCGATTGATCCATCTTACCTTAATCAGAGGAGCTGTGGCGACCCATGTATGAGTAAATGGATTATACCTAAAGGAAGCTATTTTGAACTCCCACCCTCTCCTCATACGCTGCCTGTAGCCTCCTATGATGTACAGGTAATTATACAGGACCACTGCAGTGAAACACCACTTATCAGCCCTGAAAGGAAACTCTGTGACTGGATGCCAATATCCATTTTCCTCTGACCCTTTCAGGATGAAGATATGTCGAGCACGTTCTGTTTCTGGGTCCTTCCAAGTTGTCAGATTCTCTTTCCTAAGACTGCAGAGACGTGGGTCACCTTGTGTCCTCAGGAGGACAAGTTCCTCCTTCTCTTCATCGTTCAGACACCTGAGGCATGAAT
Organism: Thunnus maccoyii; assembly: GCF_910596095.1. Lineage (NCBI taxonomy): Eukaryota > Metazoa > Chordata > Actinopteri > Scombriformes > Scombridae > Thunnus > Thunnus maccoyii. Next base: position 20,187,376 of record NC_056537.1, on the reverse strand, counting down.
CCATTTTAGTGAAGAGATTGAAACATGAAGCCAATTTGTGTAATTATACCATTATTTAGTTTATACCTGATGACGTGAGGCAGCTCCAGGAGGTTTCTACTCAGGTAGGTGAACACTGTCATCTTCAGCTCAGTGCAGCAGATCTTCTGAGCCAGACTCAGGTAGGATAAACAGTTATCTGGCCTGAGTTCATCTGCCAAGACGGACAGACATTTTGAGAGGAAGGCCTCAGCCAGGAGGTAGCTGCTGACCTCCAGAAACACAAAGAGAGAAAACAAAGCATGGTTGTTGGTTTTGAGGTGAATCACAGCATTGCATTTGTAAATTAAAGCATGTAATACCCTATAGGGATAAATAGACATGGAAATATGAAATCTGCATACCTGGATGTGTGAGCCTAACTCCTCCTGAGGGACTTTAAACTTATTATGGAAGGAAAACTCAAGGAGATTGTAGAAGATGGAGGAGGACACATGGTCCAGGTAGATGAGGCTCTCTGAGGTCTCTCTCATTCTGGACTGGGACAAGGCTCGAAAGTACTCGCTGAACTCTGAAAGTTGTCCAAGGTCCACCTTAAAAACAAATTATTAAACAAAGTTTGCGGTGGCCTCCAGGTAGTTTCTGAATAACCTGAACTGAGGTTTTACTTACATAGAATGAATGCGTGCTGGTTTGGACAGTAACCAGAGTTTCACCTCCATCTGCGAGGTGATATGTGCGGAGTGCCTCACTCGTTTCCCAGTCCTCTGAGTCTTTTTGACACGATGCTTTACCAGTTACACCTGGGGATGCTATCCAAGTACTGACTAGTGGAAAAGCTTCACAAAGCCTCATAAGACCATATTTCAGCCATATGCTTATCCACTCAAAGAGTGTCATAAAACATTGCCTGAAGGGATTCATCTGACTGACAGAAAGTGGTGTTTGGATCAAAGTTTAGTTTTAATACTGCCTGTGCCAGATGTTATTTGTTAAAAGATTTCTAAAGAAAAAAAAAAGTTCTAATGATGCCATGCAGCTCTCTGCACAACAACTGATCCATTTATGGGTTCAGAAAGGCACTTTAAATCCTCTATACAAGGCAAGACTAGCCACCTGAAAAATTCCAAACAGCAACTGCAATGGAAAAATAGAGGAATAGAGGACAGAACAGTCAGTTTAGTTCTTGTACTACCGGCTCGTCTCCTTTTCCCCGTCTCAGCTCTCACAGTCACGTGCTATTTTGACAGCATAAACAGCAAAACAGCTGAGAGGAAAGATTTAAGATCACATGCCAAAAGAAACAGCATGTTATGAAAAAACAGTGCAGCACCACAAGGCTAAATCTTCAACATGAGAATTCCTTTTTGTTCTGCAAAATATCCAATCGATTCGTAAGTGTTCCTCTATCTCAGAGCAGTGTACTTCTTTTGGGCCAATCTATTCTTAGCACATGGAGGTGGGACAACAGTCAGCCCTCTGGGATGAAACATGGCCTTCTTCACTCTGCCCCCAAACGTCATCATGGAGCACTCAAGTTACTTTGCAGTTAGGTGACAGTAACTTCATGTGTCATGAAATATGTCACTTCGTTAAAATATCCCTCAAGATTTAGACACAGACACAGGTTCTAAGCACTTACTACTTACAGTAGTATGTCAGCTTTAAATTACATTTTAGTAGTGCAAAGAGGACCAACACAAAATAGAGAATGGTACAATACGTTTTAACAGAATGAATCTAAACTTGAATAATACTGCTTTAAAAAATATCTACAGATTGTCAATGAGGCACAGTTAAGCTTCTAGTTTCTTCTCATAAGTAAACTGATGCAGCTATGTGTAAAACAAGGACACGAGACATTAGTTAATGGCAGTGCGTTAACTGAAATACAGCAGTCTAAATAAATAGAAGAACAAAAGGAACCTAAAACAAACAAAATGAAAAACAAAACCACACACGTTCAACTGATGCTAAAAAGGAAAGAAAACAGCTGTGTGACATAATTCCAACACATATTTCAATTGTTGGATCCGATTTTTGCAATTTAGGTTGATGTAGCTGCATACATGTGCCAGATGGACATTTCAGTTAACCTTATACAGTATGTATTAATGTCAGATGTTTACATATTTCAAGTTATGATTCTTGGAAAAAAAAACTGAGAACAGAAGGCCTGAAAAACATCACAATAACTTCAACATAGAATGATACATAGATAACCATAGATAATACAAGCTGGGCAGACAGTTAAATGTGCAGCAGAAATGTATGTTTGAAAACTGACACTTAAAGTAGTGACAAATGCAATATTACTGACTTAAAGTAGTATCAAAATCGATGCAGCAGAACCAGATGCATCATGTTTTTTATTCCACACATTCTTCTTTCTTCTCAAAACCTGATGCCTAAAGTACCCACAATGCAACCGAACACCAACACTTCAGATATTTGGGTGCGTTATGCTAGTAGAAGCTACACAGCCTCGAGCCGCTAGCCTTCGGCAGAGATGAGGGGCGGGCTACAGAAGTGACCTCACTTCCCTCTAACTCCACATCCCCAATTTTTTTTACAGTTGTCTTCAGCCTCAACAAGTGACATCAGGAAAGGTAATTTATCAGATTTCACACAGACCCCTCTAAAGCCACAAAAGGCTTTATACAACTTTTTCATATTTGTAGTTCCCCTTTAAATGCCTTACACTTTAAATGCCTTACACTTCGCAACTGTTCTAATAATTCAATAAACATTTTATTGAGTACAGTGATATTATATAGAATAGCCCTGGTGTTATTGTTAGCTGAATTAAGGTAAGCATTTAATTTAACTTTACTGAACTTTAACAATAACTGGCGGGTAGTGTTTTTGCATGCTCTTCAGTAAAACTGCCTGCAACACATGAGACAGAGTTAAGGTATGAAGTGCTTGAAAATTTTCAGTTTGCTCCCCCTCAACAAGATACCACTACAATCAGCCCTTATGCGATCTATACACCCTACAGACTGAACATCAGAAGCGAGAAGTGAGGTAGAATGACTAGAAACACTAAAGCGAAGAGCTATACAAAAGTCTTCCAAACTGAACTCTAGTTCAAATGACTATTACAGTAAGATGTATACACTGACATTAAAAGACAAGAATTCTGCAGCAACCGGCATAGATCTTTACTGACCTATGACATGCAGAGCGCACAACTAAAGAATTAACAATGTTGCCAATGTCAAAAAGTGGTCCAATGAAGTGAAGTGCATCTAAAAATGGGTGACATAAAATAAAATGAAATAGCTAAACATCACATTGACTGAGCCCCTTAAATGAAAAACAACATCCTTCAATGGGCTAAACCTGCTTTAACTAAATTTCACACTATGGGAAAAGGTGCATTAATAAAATGGATTGTTTGTAGATTAGATTGTGCTTGTGCACAACTGAAATGTAAATGTATACCTTTTACTTAACATGGCTTGTCAAAGGCAGAGCTGCATAGGACTGGAGTTTCAATAATACAACTAAAAAAAAAGAATCTTAACCAAAAAAAAAAAAAAAAAAAAAAAAAAAAGATGAGGTGAGTTCGAAGAATGATATGGACAGATAAAAGAGACAGTACAGTACATTCTGACTGAGTTGGAATTTAGGAGAAGAGCTTTTTTTGCTTGAAGTAGGCATCAAACCGACACTGGGCGTAGTCCTGCAAAACAATATGGTTTACCATGAGGCGAGGTTTACTGAATAATCATTAAATTAATACTGTAGAGTGAAGAATATGAATGTGTGAGCTGTAATAAATGTAATATGCAGTTTCCATCAGACTTTAAAAAACAAAAAGAAAAATGTATTCCTACCATGTATCCAAACTCAATCTTGGATATCTTTGCTTGAATGATGGACCACAAACCCCAGAGGAAGTGTGATGCTAATGCGTACCTACAAGTCAAAACAAAAAAATGGTGACGACAAAATAAAACAAAGGTACTGGTGATTCAGCGACAACATGTGATTACAGATAGTCATTATAATGCTGTTATTTTAAGACCATGCATTACCTGTTAGCCTCTATTATCATATCCTCTTCAATCTGTGTCTGGTCCACTGTCATGTCAGAGTGTTTTCTCTGTTCTGCCAAATAACTTCTGATAAAATGAAGCTGCAATATAAAGCAAAATTATCTGTGACATCTTTCGTATATACTGTTAAATCTTCACATTTGTTGGCAATTTGTTACATGCTTATTTGTCCTTCATATGTTCCTGACCACAACAATAAATATTGGAAAATAATCCCTAAATTCATTTTAGCTTTGCTCCATTCCATGTAATATTTTGCTGTTTTCATGTTTGACTATCTTTGATGGCAGTAGTTTTAGATAAAACAATACTCAAAAGTACTTTTCGGCTCATTGCACTGAAACAGTTTCTATGACAATATAATTAATTTGGCTTTTATTATTAAATCTTTGGTCATAAATCTCAATGTTATATGATGCAAAATATTGTGAGACATTGCAATGGAGTTTCAGTATCAACCAGAGTGGATTTCCAGCAGGCCTAAAAACAAAAGCAACCACTTAGCTGCAATGTCCAATATTCAAATCAAAGTACACAAGTGCACAGAAAGAGATCAAGATTTAAACAACCTATTTAACAGACTTCCATGAGAAATAAAAAATTTTAAATTGATTTGTTGATTTAATTCCCTGCATGAGCTACAGTATCTGATATACTTACAGTAGCTTGATCTTGAACTCAGACTTGCATTAACAAGTAGGACCACCAGGAGGCACTATGAGGCCACAACACTTGTCGTCTGTCTTACTTTCACAGGGAATAAGTGAGTAGAAAAGTATTTTTTTCAAATATGTATCTGACAACTAATCAGCATAGAGTTACTAAAATTGGGAATTCTTGGTACTGTCTTAAAGTCAAGATCCTTGTTGCTGCATAACTGTAAATTTTGAGAAAAAAACCCATCTACACTATCTTTGTGCAACACATCTAAAGCTTCTCATTCAAATGTTGCAGTTTTGGGGTTTTAATCAAAAGCCTGAACTTGACCGATACTGTGTTTAATTTACTATTTGACCTGTTCTATAATCTTAAGCATACAAATTTAAACGTTTATGTTGTTTAATTTTAAGTTTTGACAGTTTGTGTAAATTACTTTTTTGACGTTTCCAATTGTAACAATGTGAGCATTTATTAAGTAATTTTCACATTTACGATGTATTTTGGCAATTCTGTTCTAAGCATATAAGTGAATATTTAACCATTGCATATAATTTACTCTAATTTCAGTAGATTACAAACCTTCATTAAGAGCAAGCACAGGCATAATAAGTCAAAGAAAGGCATTCTCTCTCTATTTGACTATAAGTTGTTTAGACTGACCTGCTGCTCTCTGGTGGGGTAGTCCTCTGGTGTGGCTTTGTAGAAGGGCCACTGGTTATAGGTGTAATTATACATCCACTCACAGAAATGGTTCCCAAAATCAAAACCCCTAAAAAATATACAAAATATTTCAAAGGCACAATCAAAAATCCATTCTTAAACAAATGGTGTTAGATACTGTTGATGTGTGATTTAAAAAAAAACAACCAATCCCTTTACACCAAATCTATGACAAAGAGTTCACAACTCACCTGTAGTTGTAACTGCTGTACTCAAAGTCTATCAGCATGAGTCTGTCTGTTGAAGTTTGGTCCCTGTCTTCCAGCATCAGAATGTTACCTGGAATGACAAAACAAAAAGTGAGCAACCAAAATTATCCACACTGATGATTCATGCTCTCCAATTACTTCAGCTACTGCCACGTCTCATTTAACAAACACTGCAGTTGTCATCAAAAGTGCTATTTCTGTTATGTTGACAACTACTGCTCAGACTTGTCACCAGACATGAGTGGTTTGGTTAGTTGGTTCGTGTGCACATGTGTGAATGTGGGAGATATTCATGATATACTGACTTCTTAATTATTATACTTCTGGCATCACATTTCTCTGCACAATAGAACAAATCTCTAATGTAAAATACTGATTAGTAATTTTTTATCTCATAAATACACTAAATGTCCAAAAGTGTGTGGCTTCATCCAATTGTTCTTTTGTTCTGGGGTCTGGCCCCTCAGTTCCAATTATGGTAAATCTTAATGCTACAGCATAGAGTGATATTTCAGACAATACAATGCTTCCAAGTTTGTGGCCATGGTTCGACAACAGCCCTTTCATGTTTCCTCAAAAACTGTTTTCCCTGCTGAGTGTGGAATGATTTTATTGGCCTGTACAGAGTCCTGATGCCAACCCCACCCAACACCTTTGGCATGAGATGGGACAGCGTTAGTTAAGTCAAGTCAAGTCAATTTTATTTATATAGCCCCAAATCACAACAGAAGTTATCTCAGGGCACTTTTCACATAGAGCAGTTCTAGACTATACTCTTTCATTTACAGGGACCCAACATTAATTTGTGATTTTGTGGCTGAATTGGAGGAAATTATTACAACCAGGCTCCAAAATCTGAGTGGAGTGGAAGCTTATAGCAGCATGATAATGCCCAAGATTTTGGAATGAGATAAATGGGTGTAATTACATACATCACAGTCACATATGGGTATAATGTTTGGGTGTACATATACTTTTGGCTATGTGAAGTTCAGCTAAGGTAGTTGCCTGTTCTACGATACACTCCCTTACAATCAGAAACCTAAATCTGTGACTGCCACCTTAAATAATCTACAGTGGCTCATTTTAACTCACAGGTTGATGCGTATGAACATGAGCTGTCCCTATTAATAACTATACGCTAGTCTTCCTTCCTGTGAGTTATGTAATTCAAAGCTCTTCTAGGAACTGTGACAGTGGGGCCAGAGGGTGGATCAATCAGTTCAACATTAGAGGTGTGAGGGTATAGGGAGAAATTTTTACCACGGCAGAGGTTTTTACCTTCCTGGACATCATTGTGGCAGAACACCACAGGTGATGGAGTCGCTATCAGCAATTTCCTGAGGAGAGACAAGGGCCGAATGAAGGGAGAGGTTGATCAAAGAAAAAGGAAGATGAGGGAACGAGTATTTCAGTGTTACAAATGCAGATAGTGTAACTCACACATTATTATTACTCATTTATGAGAAATTTGACCCAAAGAAAAGACACTGCCTTGAGTATAAAGTACAAAAGTCTGACCTAAAAACTGTAAACCACAGAAACTACACTGGGGGAAAGAGATATAAACATTATCTACAGCTCACTGTTCTACAGGCTGCATTACATAACATTCATTCCAATTCCACTCTTGCTGGTAGGGAACATGCATGGAGCAATACATGAGATAGACATGCAACTGTAGCTTATGTAACTCAATATTTTAGAGCGATTATTTACACTGGATAGCAGATATACTGTTCATAGAGTACATACTCGGCCATTCCGAGTATCTATGTACCCAGTCAGGTAACCCAATATCCTTTTAGTGGGTATGTACAAGTGGAAACGACAAATAGAGGATGACACCTCTCTAGAGGTTCAGGAGTATGTGACTAAAATTCTGAAGTTTTAGTTGTGGAAAGAAAAAAAATTGATTGAACTGCCCAGAGCAAGCTAAGAAAACAGTATATCCGTGAAAGCCAAAGATATGTTATCAACTAAAATAGGTTTGAAGACTTCAGATGACGACAGCAGATAATGAGGAAATGTTCATGCATCTTACAGTATGATTGCTTCATTGCGAGATTGGTGCATATCTTCATGATACCAATTTTATTCATAGATAAACAAAGACAATAAACACTGGGCTGCTCCTCTATTGGCTGCCCAGGTCAGACCACCTAGAGGACTCGGCACTGAAGTCGTGGAGGCACTGGGACAAAGGTCAGCCATTAGAGTGGAAACAAACATACAGCTACTCCTGTCACTAAGTTTAAAGTATTGTGTGTAACAAATCTCCAGCTACAGTAATGTAACAATGTAATTAATACATTAATGTAATACTTAATGTAGCACACAATCTTTTAATTTTAATGTATATTACATTATTTTACTACAAGACGATATTTTTGACCATTTTACTTACTGCCCATCTTATCTTGTCTGGTGGTGATGACATAGTGTACTTTTCTTATTATTTGTATTTTGTGTTACCAGTTTGGCATTTACTGTTGCAAACCAAACTGTGTCCTTGAGCTAACATTCAGACATAGAAATCACATTATTAAGATAGGTAAGTTTTATGCTAACCTGCTGCTAACTGGATAAATATATAAATATGACCATGAATTCACTAGATAATAGGAAAACCACTGTCCCTGATTGGTTTTCAGAGTTTTTGGTCTGGCTTATGCTATTTAAGTGTTTAACAACCCTCCTGTGTTCCTTGACATGAGGATTATGCCATTCTTGGGGCTTTTGGTGGTGGCCCTCTAATGTGAGAAATTGAACAGGCTAAACTGTCACTCTGCCTAAAGTCTAGATGGAAATTACAGTGGGTAATGTGAGATGTCTCTGACGAAACAACATCTAGTTGGCATTTGGCTTAAGCAATAATGACTGCATCATCGGTCTGCTATTTGTCTTCTAAGTCTGAGAGTCAAAGTGACCAGTCAGTGACAAGTATTTGTTGCTGACTTTGTGAGTACTGGAGAGAGGGGAGAGGGGATGCTAGAGGTTTCATTTTACCATTTTCACCATTCATTTTAACCTTACATACCACAGCTTTAAGGCTTTATGTATGCTGCCATTCTGATTGCTGCAATACAAGTATTTGGCTATTTGATGCATGTGGCCCAACTCACCGGAGACTCTCCAGCTCAGCAGGCAGGTTCAACTTCATCAGCTTTTTGTACTTCTTCACATGTGCTTCCCGAACAAAACTGAGCTTCATCACTTGATCCATGTATCTAATGGAAAACAACAGACAGACATTACATTTAACTGATTGAACTATAAACTGACAATTCTAGGAGAGGAGAAAGAGAGATATTAAGGTGTCCTTACTTATCGATGGTCCCAAACAGCCACTTAGGCTCTTTGTTAAAGGGCATAACCATTTCATGAAAACGTGCCAACTTGGTGGCAAGCTCAGCTGAGATGGATGGGTCTGATAGTTGATCAGTGCGCATTCGGGTATTCTGGGAAAATAGAGACACGCAGAAATTACTACTTCTTACTACAAATGCGTCCTCTACATTGAGAACTAGGTTGAGTAACTAGAAAAGGATATCAATACCTCCATATATTTGACGGTGTTTATTAGGCAACTAAAAAAAGTATTGTTCAATATAAATGCATTTCTATAGTACTTTTTTTGTAATGAAAGCAAATGAAAAATTACAGTTTGACATTAAATGTTGAATGCTATCACGAATGGATGATGTGACAGTGACACACATAACTATTTGTATCTAATGAAAGTCAAGGACATGTGTCACTTGTTCCCATACACATATATAAAACATGTCAATGCAAAGTGGCTAAAGATAACAACAAAGTGAAGCAGGAGTGACAGGCTATATGGGGGTGAGTGTGTATATTATACCGGAAGATATTGTTCTAAGCGTCCATCTGGAAAGATGCCATAAAGTTTTGGCCCTAAACTTCGTTCTGCCAGTATTGCAAACATCACACTCTCCAACACCAGAGAGTCCACGCCCTGTGATACAAGAGATACACAGAGAGACAGACAGACACAGTATGATGGTGTTTTTAATTTCTATCATGCTTTTATGGGTAGAACAATGACACTGCAATACTAGATTGACTATAATAATGGTATCATAATCATTTTCTCCCCATTACATAAAGCACAACAATATACATTCATGGACCAAGATAAATTCCTGAGGAGCCCTACTAGACAGACCAACCTGCAGGATGGCACCGTAGATCCTGAGGAGCACCTGGCGAGGTTCCTCTTCCACGCAGCGCACATGGTCAGGCAAACTACACAGGTACAGCAGGTTACTCAGTCCGCCACTGAAAAACAAAAACACCAGTATTACTGCATTTGAGAAAAGTTAACGTGACCTCTCAGAGTAACGTCATGAAGAATACTCAGTGCCTACTTATACCTGTGCGATCTAATGCGATACAACAGCTCTGCCATAAGTTCTACTTTTACGAAGCTTATACATTTTCAGTTTTTGTTGTCATTGTCAGAAAGGTGATAATTCTATTTTGTTTTTTATTGAGGTTGAGGTGGGTGGTGGTGTACTGGATGGCATTATATTTAAAAGTGTTCCTAATATTTTGCCCCCTTAATGTATGTTGAAATATTAGGAACACTTTTCAATGTAATTCACTCCGACTACAACCTCAATAATTAACATAAAGTAGAATTATCACCTTTCTGACAATGTCAACAAAAGGTGAAAATGCAGATGCTTTGTAAAAGTAGAATTTATGGCAGAGATGTTGTATTGGATTGCATTAGATTGCACAGGTGTTTCTAATAAAGAGCTCAGTGAGGGTATATGTTGTGCGGTTGCTATGGGTCAACAAATATGACAGAAAAACACCAATAAGAGAAAATAATGAGTGAGCCAAGTGCATGATGTCCATTCTAAACTGATTACTGAACATCCTGGATACATAATAGTAACACATTCTTTCTTTAAATTCCTCTGTGTTTATGATAAGATCACTCTTTCATTTTTACCCTCAGTACAACACGATGCTGAAGTCAGCTTTCAATTCAGGGTTAAGGGAAAAGTTAAAGGAAACATAAATAATGATATTAAGCTGCTGATTCTCTGTTTTTGCACCACTTACACATATGAAAAAGTGTTAGACATCTTAGTATAAGCCTTAACGCTGTTTGAACCCACTTACAGATTTGTGAAACCTTTATTTTTTCTTATTAAAACTGAAAAAATGGTGATTTCACTGCTTTTTTCCCATCCAGTGAACATTAGACCAGGTCCAGATCAAAAACCACTATACTTAGACCTGTCAAATCTGGACTAGATTATTATTAAGACTTGATGAGTCTAAGTATAGTAGTTTTTGATCTGGACCTGGTCTAATGTTGTCTGGAAGGGAAAAATTTTAGTTTTAACAAATAGAATAAAGGTTTCACAAATCTAAAACTGTTATAATGAGTCTCTGGAGTTTACCGGGTAATCTAGTCCAGATTTGACGAGTCTAAGTATAGTGTTTTTTTATCTGGAACTGATCTAATGTAGTCTGGATAGGAAAAAAATGGAATCGCCCTTTTTTCAGTTTTCATAAGCCAAATGAACTGCATCGTTGTCAGTACACCTGGAACTGACGTTATTCACCTGACGATGCTGATTTGAAAATCCTCTTCTTGGAGGTTCTTCCACGACCCAGACAGAAAATCTCGACACCAAGCAAACGCCCTTCCCCTGGTGTCCCGGTCGACCTCCTCGGTTCTCCCATCCCGGAACGACTCTGCCTCCGAGTCGTCATCACAGTTAGCCCCAAACAGGGGACTCGGGGTCCTCAAGTTTCTCTCGTTGACGACCAGGCTGCTTCCCACCCGTTTCTTCTCCACCGGAGGACCAGCGTCTTCTACTGTGACAGTGGGAATGTTGTTGCTGAGAAGCTCCGGCCCTGGCTTGTCTGTCCGGTCCCCCTCGCTGCTGCAGCCGCTGCTGCTGGTCACATTGCGAACTGACTGCATCGTGAGTTTCCGCGCGAAGAGTAAAGGAAGACCGCTGTGAAAAGTCGGTCTGAGACGGCAGGTGGGACTCGCTGGCAGCACACCGGTAAAGCTACTTAACCGGAAGAGCCAAACATAGCTGGATGGTCTGAGTCGCATGAAGGGGGGGGGGGGCGGATAATACCGACCATTAAAGTATCATATGCAGATGACTGTTTCACCACTTCCTCTTCCTCTCTTGCTCGCTCATTCAGCGACCGGTGATTTGTTTCGACTCAGCCAAACGGGCGTTTTCACCGTCCAATCACAATTCGACTCAGTGTTCACCCGACACAGTGATTGGTTGTTTCCGAGTGTACAGTAAACTGACGCGTAAATTTATTTACACGTCAGTTTACTGTACACTGAAGGTTTCTGGGAAATGCAGTTTTGAATTCGGTGATAACCTGTGGTTTCATAAAAAAATCAAATGCATCAAATCTTTTGGTTCAACCATGGATGTGGTGAATATTATAGTTAATGAATGTCTACTGAGAGATGGTGGTGTTTTTTGTGAGGGCTTTTTTTATTCTTTGGCCAACCAGAGCTGGTTTAAAGGAGAGGTTCACAATTTTTAAAGTGAACATTGAAACGTGTTTTTCTTGCTGTAACCTTTCCTCATGTTCATACGGGCCATTAAAATATCCTTCCATAATGCACTTACAATGTTGGTGATGGGGGCCACAAGCCTCCTTCTGTGCAAAAATTTATTTAAACGTTTATCTGAACCTAATATGAAGCGTCAGCTGTCCAAATTAGTGAATTCAAGTCAGTATCTTTCAACGTTGCAATGTTTTTAGTGCCCAAATCCCTCTTTTTGTTACTATATTTCCACCACAGCTCAACAGGGAAATACTGTGAGAGGAAACATAAAGAACCTTATGGTAAAAAGACTGTAAATGTGGCAGATATCCATTTGATATGGCTAACTCAGACTGCTGTAGCCTCATATAACTTTCAGATAAACATTTAAATGTATTTTTGCACAAAATGACTGTGTGGACACACTGTGGATTTTGGCCCCCATCATTTACATTGAAAGCACATTTGAAGATAATATTTTAATGGTCAGTATGAACAGGAGAAATGATTACAGCGAGGAAAACCTCTTTCAGTATTCATATGGAAACCTGACTGTTGTTTTAAGACAGACTTGAAAAATTGTGAACCTGTCCTTTAAGGTAATCTCGGAACTTTTTCAAGACTTTACAGAGGTTGAACCTCCCCATGTTAGGGACCGTTTGCCTATTATTTGTCAGTTTTCTTTTCCATCAGAGTGAATTGTTGCCTTAAACTTTTGAATTGCTTTATATTTTAGAATATAAGTGTAATAAAAAAAAGAGCATTACTGATCAGGCTTTTTAAAACATGTTCATTTTGATGAATTTTTAAGAAATTCAAGCATGTTGATTTTCACACTGTAACTATGTAGTATAGTAACCCATGCTTTATGTCTGGTATGTTTGCGAGCAACAGGATATAGTTTGAGTGGCAGCAAATGGGCTAGTACATTCAAAAGCACCGATATTGTCCTTTAAGAACTTTGAAAAGTTGTAAAAGAAATGCAAAGTAAAACACACAGAATTGGGATATAACCTATAGAAGCTATATAATGGTTTTCAAAACAATCACAAATTGCTTAAATGTGTTATAGATTAATACAGTGTATGTTATACAGCTATGCTGGTCTATTTATTTATTTGTAGGTGGAACACATTAGTTAAGTCACTCATATTTTCTGTTGTATTACTATTGAATTTTCAGGTGCTTCTGTGAGGTCAGTGTAAAAAATTTATCTGAATAATGAATTTATGATACCAGATAACACATTCAGCCACTTGAAGATTTATTTCAAAGTCAGTCACTGTTCAGTATGCTTTGGGAACAGAGATTTCATGATGAAAACGTTCTGTCTGGATGATGTTACTGAATTTCCGTGTCTGGGCCAACGATGACAAGCTCCTGACTGCTAACCAGAGTGGTCTCGGCTCTGTTGCCTCCCTTGGCAGAAGCAGCAATATCTCTCCCTGTGTATAATACAAGACACTGGTCAGTTACAGTCAGACTTGAGGTTAAATAAGACACAAGATGATGTCAGATGTCAGTTACTCTCTTGGCGAAGATATGTTCAGCTACGAGCTTTTCTAATTCTCATACCACAAATCATGCTGTTCATGTATAACACTTGTCAAACATTAACCATTTAATTTCCTGTACTAATCTCAGTAAAAAATTATGCAAAACAGACTGCAAGCACCATATTACTTACTCTTTCTGAAGCACCTAGGTTCGCAAGTATTTCCAAGAGAGGGCTGGCACACAGCTGCGTCGCAGTGGATATATATCTGGTTGAAAATAAATGTATTGTTGGCAAATATGTAGATGAGGTGATACTGAAAATAATGTAAACACAAAGTCCCCCCCCCAAAAAATGCTTTTTCTCCAGATAGTTGCATCCTATACCTTTTCCTTGAGAGGAGTCATGGCCTCTGGATCTGCAGCTCCTCCCTTGCCGGGATAGGAAGCTCCTCCCTTGCCAGGATAGGTAGCTCCTCCCTTGCCGGGATTGGCAGGTCCAGTAGCTACAAAAGTGAACATCTTGAAAATGAAACGCCTGTGGTGGGTTGGGTACATGAGTCCTGATGAGGCACCCACAGGAACCAGGGATGTCAAGTAGCGATCATCTCGGTAGGGGCAGCTAGAAAAGAGGAGAGAGTGTGGAAGAGACGTTTAGTGCAGCATTTTAAAAAAGGCTCATATGTGCTCATTTCTCAAGTCAGACCAGCACTCACTCTTACCCATCAATCAGCAAGTCCCACTGAGGAAGACTGTGGGGGTAGGGGTCAGCAGTTGCCCAGCATCTTCCAAGAGTCAAGACAAGGTTGGGATCAGTCCTCTCCAGGATTCGGACCTCAACGTACACAGGATCCCTGAGCACCTTTATGACAGGGTAATCAGAATCCAGGTAAAAGGAGCTGTAGGCCACCTCCTCTGCACAAACAGAAAAACTGGTTGGTTACACAGTCACTGCTGAAAGAGACTAACTGCATAATGTACCTTCCTCACACTAACCTTCGACACAACCCTTGGCATGACACTGTCCATTGGCCAGCCTGAGCTCCACACGAAGGGGTCCAGGAGCTGCAACTGGGGGTGGTGGAGGAACCAGGCCAACCTCAACGACCACAGCCTCAACTGAGGTGCCAGTATATCTACACTGGCAAAGAAGTCTGAGAAAAAAATAAGGTTTTTGTTGATCAGTCAGAAAATCATTTGAGTGAGGTTTGGTTTGAAAAATATTACAATGAACTAACTCTTTGTGGAGAATTCAAGGTCACTATTCTGTCCTGACGCCACATATGCAGTATCTGAAAACATGAAATCCCAGCCTACATCTTAACATGTAGTGATCACTCAGTGTTAAAGAAAACACTTACTCAAAGTGGCTATCCCTGGTAATGGCGCCATATGGTCCAATTGCAACTTCATATAAGGAGGACATCCTGTTCTCGTAGATTACAACACCAGGCTCCTCCTACAGTAAGTTGGCAGTATTTCAATCTTTATTACTGCCTGACAAAAATGAACAAAAATCTAATGAAAGAGTCTTATGAGTCACAACCCTTACCGTCATGACAGTGCCGCAGGCGGTGACAGGGAATTGGTAGATGGCAAAAGCTGAAGTGGTGCCAACAGGGTTGCAGTTTTGATCATTTCCAAGGAAAGTAACTGACTCCAAGTCAATGTTAGGTAGAGTGGCATCTCTGGCCACCACCACAATGAACTGGGCGTCCTTGGTACACTGAAGAGTCACTGAAAATAACAAATTTGAAAGCAAAGACCAGTGCTCATGCATTACTCTTTAATCACATTGAAGTTCACTGTAAGTGTCAAATACAGTCAAATATTCATGAACCACTTACTTAACTTGATTGTTTTACAGTTTGCAACAATCAGTTCTGTGAGGAGTAGAGAAATACTTACCAGATTTGCCATAGTAGCACATGCGTCCATCAAAGCAGCAATTTATAGCCTCACATTCTGAAGCACCGATGTTGTGAGAGCCACACTGAATCTTGTAATGCTCTTCTACTTCACAAGTGTGAAATGTTTCTGAAGGCACTATAGGCTGTTGGGGCTTCTGGGCCGGCACAGGATACGGCTGAGGAACAGGCTGTTGGGGCTTCTGGGCCGGCAGAGGATACGGCTGAGGAACAGGCTGTTGGGGCTTCTGGGCCGGCAGAGGAATAGGCTGAGGCCGAGGCTGAGGCTTCTGGGGCTGCTGAGGTGGCTGGGGCTTCTGGGGCTGCTGGGGCTTCTGGAAATATTGAGCATCAGTCAGACAGCCAAGCAGGGCAAGTGCCAGAAGACAACCACAAATCAACTTCATTGCCATGGTTTCACAGCACAGAGTAAAGAACACCAGATGCTGTGAAAGATATGGTGCAAATATGCTGACTTTTATAAGATAAGGTTGTGCTGACTTGTTGATATCTCACATCCTATTTGTTACTCACAACTGCCAATCAAATGCTCCAGGTACGGGTTGGTCTGTGGTGAAGCACCGAAGAGATCAGAGATAATGTCAAAAAGTAAACTCAGAACCAAAGTTACAGAAATTTCACAGAGATATTGCATTAGTGGATACTAAAAACATACATGATAGGAAATATACTATTATGTACACATAAATATTTATTGATTGGTATCTACACCATGCTTTCTACAAAGAGCCCACTGATTGTTTTTGACCCCAAATTAATGAGAGGACCAGCTTGTTTGAACAATTTCAAAACACAAACCTTCTCAGGGTCTGTATGACCTACACAGTGCGGGTCACAATGTACTAGCACAGCAGGGCTTGACAAAAAAAATACCTCTTCTTATCTTTAAGTGCATTTTGCAATTGCAAAAAAATCTAGAACATAATGAAGCCTAATATCCTCCATGTGCAACACAAAAAATAAAATTCCCAACTGACAAGCATCCAGACTAAGCAGAATAGCTTCCAGTGTGCAGTTTAAATAATAAGTAGTGGTTAGAGTAAGCAAGGGTTCTGCAAGCAATTTTGACATTCATTTAATAATTTATGACACATAATAATAATAATCAATGAAATATCTAGTTCAGTTTTCACTCAACTCAACTTTAATGTGAACATTTTATGCTCATATTACATGTAATGCTGTAATAATGCTGGTCATTATTTTAATGAAAGATATCTTGAATCCCTCACAAGATATCTTAATGGCCCTTCTGGAGCCATGGAGTTACCACTAGGCAAAACTAAAGGAGATATCTTGATTTTACTTTTCAGAAATCAACAGAAAATATATAAATATCTGGGGGATATTGGAAACATTGTACATTGAAATATTTTACAAGAGGATTAGCTATGCAAATTTATATTTTTATATCTACAAATGCATTGGGACAAGTCATAATTACAATGTGTAACTCAAAACATCTCCAGAAACATTTTTACTAGTCAAAACTCCCTTCACAGAAAACATCACACATACCAAATGATATCTGGAGATATATGTTATTGAGAAAATACTGGAAAGACATCCAAAGATCATGAAAAAGCCCACAGAAAGCTCAAAGAGTTTGTGGTTAATGACAGCTTTGTTTTGCAGATCAATGCAGGGTTAAAATATTGTGAGCACATGTATATTTTCCCACTACAAAAAAGTAACCTAATGTTTGTAGATTAAGGTTGATCAGACTGAGTACAGCTGTTCTAATGTCCTTGTAGAAATAAAGATGTGAAATATTACATCCACATTTTTGATTTCTTCAGTTGGATTTTGACTAGTCAGAATAAAAATTTAAGATACTTCAAACATAAATTAAAGTAAAAACTCACATTCAACATATCTCTGGTTTAGTTTTGACTAATCATGTACTGTATGTACAACAGCATTTTTAGTAGTAATATTTTAGTTTTAGATATCCAAAAAGGTGATTAAAATATCTTTCATTGTGAGGAATTAAAATTTATTGAATTAAAATTATGATTATGTCGAACAAAATTGGAAATATCTTGGATTTGAGTTTTGATATGTCTTCTGAGTTTTGAATTTCTGAATTTGAAAAAGTCTCTACTTGTAACGGGTATAGGTTGGACCCAATAGCAGCACAAATGACACGGATATAAACTTTGCAGTCTTTATTTCACACGATGTCAGGGCAATATTAGCACGGTCAGAGAAACACAGTTTTTGAACCCTGATCTTCCACTCCCACAGCAGACAAAGACCAGGGAACAGGCAGGCAGAACTCAGAGTCAGGGACAGAAGGCTGGTGGGTTTACCGGAGCAGAGACGAGGGGCGATGGTCGAAGACAAGCTGATCAGAAACCGGGAAGGCAGTCCAGTGAAGATAGCAAGATGACTGAGCATAGTAGCGTAGACAATCTGACAAGGAGGGAGTGGGCCGAGGCAGCTTATATACTGGCTGATTGCAGATGATGAGCAGGTGGGAGCGCCAGGTGAAGGTGGTTGAACTAATGAGGGATGTGGCAGAGCAGAGAGTGAGACTGAATGATTGGATGATTGGATGATTCCCACAGCAACAGGTGAGGGGGAGAGCAGACTCTGACAGAACCCTCCCCTCAAGGGATGGCTCCCGACATCCCAAAAAAGGCACTATAAACAGGGCAGGAGATGGGACTACAACTCCTGGGAGTCGGACCAGTCCATTTCCTCAGCCGGGTGGGTGGAGGGGGTCTGGTGGAGGGATTCTCCATCATCTGTAGCTTCCCCCAAGGAACGGTCCCCCAGAGGCCGGTCTGGTGGAGGCAAAGTGCGGGCTCCCCGACGGGCAGGCATCTTAGCTGGCTGGTCAGGATGACACCGATGAAAATCAGCAATGAGGTTGGAGTCGACGATGAAACAAGCAGGAACCCAGGATCTCTCTTCCGGGCCATACCCCTCCCAGTCCACCAAGTACTGAAGGCCTCTCCCCCGCCGGCGGGAGCGCATCAGGCGATGCACCGTGTAGACTGGACCCCCGTCAACAATGCGTGGAGGAGGTGGTGGCGGTGCTGCAGGGACCAAGGGACTGTCATGGACCGGCTTCACCTTGGAGACATGGAAGGTTGGATGGACGCGCATAGAGCGCGGGAGCTTCAACCGTACTGCAACGGGGTTGATGACTTTCTGTATAGTGAAGGGTCCAATGTGTTTAGGTGCCATCTTCCTGGATTCCACATGGAGGGGCAGGTCTCGGGTGGAGAGCCACACTCGCTGACCCGCTTGGTAAGTAGGTGCAGGGGTGCGGCGGCGGTTGGCGGCGGCAGTGTAGCGGTCCACAGACCGAAGGAGGATGGAACGGGCCCGGAGCCAGGTTCTGCGGCAGCGGCGGATGAAGGCTTGGACAGACGGGCAGGAAACCTCCTTCTCCTGGGTGGGGAACAACGGTGGTTGATAGCCGTATGCACATTGGAAAGGAGAGAGGCCGGTGGCAGAGCAGATGAGGGAGTTGTGGGCATATTCTACCCACAACAGCTGTGAGGACCAGGAGGAGGGGTTCTGGGAGGCCATGCACCGCAGGGCCGTTTCCAACTCCTGGTTCATGCGCTCCGTTTGCCCATTGGTCTGAGGGTGGAAGCCGGAGGACAGACTGGCGGTGGCACCCAGGAGACTGCAGAACTCTCTCCAAAAAACAGAGGCAAATTGAGGCCCACGGTCTGACACCACATCGACAGGGAGGCCATGAAGACGGAATATGTGGAGCAGGACCAACTGAGCAGTTCTCTTGGCTGAAGGGAGCTTGGGCAGAGGCACAAAGTGGGCCATTTTACTGAAGCGGTCCACAATGGTCAGGATGACAGTATGGCCTTCAGAAGAGGGAAGGCCTGTCACAAAGTCCATGGAGATGTGGGACCACGGGCGGTGGGGAACAGGAAGAGGCTGCAGAAGTCCTGCTGGGGCCCGGCGGGAGGTTTTGTGTTGATTACAGACCGGGCAGGCTTTGATGAAGTCCTGGGTGTCCTCTTTCAAGCTGGGCCACCAGAAGCGCTGGAGGAAGGCGTGCTGTGTCCGTCGAGCACCAGGGTGGCAGGAGAGCTTGGAGGAGTGGGCCCACTGCAGCACCTCTGACCTCAAGGCTGGAGGGACGAACAAGCAGTTTGGCGGGCAGGAGCTGGGACCAGGCTGTCCCTCAGCCGCTGCTCTCACCCTCTCCTCGATGTCCCAGGTCACCGCTGCGATAAGACAGGACCCAGGGAGGATGGGCTCTGGCCCCTTTCCAGATTCCTCCGCTCTCTGGAATTGCCGGGACAGGGCGTCGGGCTTGGCATTACGAGACCCAGGGCGGTAGGAGAGGGTGAAGTTGAACCGGGCAAAGAACAGGCACCAACGGGCTTGGCGGGAATTCAGTCTCTTAGCCGATCGGATGTACTCCAAGTTCTTGTGGTCAGTCCAGACCAGAAAAGGCTCTTTGGTACCCTCCAACCAATGCCGCCACTCTTCAAGAGCCATCTTCACCGCCAGCAGCTCTCTGTTGCCAATATCATAATTCCTCTCGGCAGGCGACAAACGCCGAGAGAAGAAGGCACATGGGTGGAGCTTCTGGTCAGTGGCAGAGCGCTGGGACAGGACAGCCCCTATCCCCACATCAGAGGCATCCACCTCCACAATGAACTGGCGATTAGGGTCGGGCATCTGAAGGATGGGTGCTGAGGTGAACCGTGTCTTGAGAGTTTGGAAGGCTTTGTCAGTGGAAGGTGACCACTGAAAAGGCACCTTGGAGGAGGTCAGGGCGGTGAGAGGAGCTGCCACGGAGCTGTAATTGCGGATGAAGCGGCGGTAGAAATTGGCAAAACCCAGGAAGCACTGAAGCTGTTTGCGGGACTCAGGAACAGGCCAGGAGGTGACGGCAGAGACTTTGGCTGGGTCCATCTGTACACTGTCTTTTGTGACTATGTACCCCAGGAAGGACACTGAGGAGGCATGGAACTCACACTTCTCAGCTTTAACAAACAGGGAGTTCTCAAGGAGGCGCTGGAGGACGGCTTGGACATGGTGAATGTGATCATCTCTGGACTGGGAGAAGATAAGAATGTCATCCAGGTAGACAAAGACGAACCGGTTGAGCATGTCTCGAAGAACGTCGTTTACCAGGGCCTGGAAGACAGCGGGGGCATTGGTGAGGCCGAATGGCATGACGAGGTACTCGTAGTGCCCTGTCGGGGTGTTGAAGGCCGTCTTCCACTCGTCTCCCTCTCTGATGCGGACAAGGTGATAGGCGTTGCGCAGGTCAAGCTTGGTGAAAATGGTGGCCCCCTGGAGCAGCTCGAAGGCGGAGGAGATGAGTGGCAGCGGGTACCTGTTCTTGATAGTGATGTCATTTAGCCCTCGGTAGTCAATGCAGGGTCTCAGGGTCTTGTCCTTCTTCTCCACGAAGAAAAAACCCGCCCCGGCAGGAGAGGAAGACGGACGGATGAGACCCGCAGCCAGAGAGTCATTGATATAAGTCTCCATGGCCTTTCTCTCGGGCTCAGACAAGGAGTACAGGCGCCCCTTGGGGGGTGAAGTCCCAGGCAAGAGGTCAATAGCGCAGTCGTAGGGACGGTGCGGAGGCAGAGATGTGGCTTTGGCTTTACTGAAGACCAGGCAGAAGTCATGGTACTCCGGCGGCACCCTGGAGAGATCGGGCGAGGAGCTGGGGCTGGGGGAGTGAAGTGGCAAGGAGGCTTGCTGCAGGCACCTGAGATGACAGGAGGGGCTCCACCCTTGAATGGCCCCCGTGACCCAGTCGATGTGAGGGTTGTGAAGACGGAGCCAAGGATACCCCAGGATGAGAGGCAGACGGAGTGAGCTCAGGATGTGAAACTGGATTGTTTCGTGGTGGTTGCCAGAGAGCAGCAGATGGACAGGGGAGGTTTGATGTGTGACGTTGCCCAAGATGTGTCCATCTAGGGCTCTAGCGGGAACCGGTTGTGGCAAGGGAACCCGCCCGAGCCCCAACTGAAGGGCCAGCTCCTCGTCAATGATGCAGGCATCAGCCCCAGAGTCAATGAAGGTAGCCATGGTGTGGGGACCGTCCGGAAGGAGGAGCCGGGCCTGGAGCAGAGCTCTTTGGGGACGGGGAGACACTAGGGAAGTTGGGCTCACCAGGATCTCCCCCATTACTGATGAGCCCTGGCTTTTGCTGGACATCTCGAGATGAAGTGCCCTGCTGCTCCACAGTAAAGGCAGAGGTTGGCCTTACGGCGATGCTCCTTCTCCTCTGGGGTGAGGGAGGTGCGTCCCAGCTGCATAGGCTCAGGATCCCCTGTCTGCAGAGCTGAGGAGGAGGCAGAGTTGGCTGCGACGGCACCCCCATGGGAGCGGGACGGCAGAGGGCGATGGCCTCCCCCTTGACGCTTCTCTCGTCGCCAGGCCTGGATGCGGAGGTCGATGCGGGTGGCCAACTCAACCACCCCATCCAACGTGGTGGGCAGGTCATGGGAAACCAGTTCATCCTTGATGTAGTCGGCCAACCCGTGGAGGAATGCGTCACAGAGGGCCGAGTTGTTCCACTTGCTTCGGCTGGCTCTGGTGCGAAAGTCTATGGAGTAGTCTGCCACTGTTCTCTCGCCCTGTTTCAGTCCAATCAGACCTCCGATTGCCTCAGGACCACAGGTATCCAAGCCAAACACCTTACGAAGCTCTGTGGCAAACAGGTCAAAGGAAGCACAGGCTGGTGACCGTCTCTCCCACTCGGCTGTCCCCCATAACCGAGCTCTGCCCGTCAGATGGTTGATGACGAATGCAACCTTCGCTCCCTCAGTGGCGAAGGTGCGGGGCTGCAGAGCAAACAGGAGAGAGCAGTTGGTGAGGAAAGGGCCACAGGTCTCTCGGTCACCCTCGTAGCACTCCGGGATTCCCACCTGGGGCTCAGGGGCATCCATGGGTGGCAAAGGGGCTGGAGCAAGTGCAGGAGCGGTAGCAGGCGGAGCAGGAGGAGAAGCAGCCCCAGAGGCTTGAGGGGCTTGGGTTAGCAGGGCTGTTAACTGCTGCAGCTGTCCAGCTAACATTGTTAGCGCCTGCTCGTGGGCTGCTGCTGCCTGTTTGGTTTCAGTCACTGCTGCTGTCATCATGGCCTCATGTTGTTGAAGGACACCTTCAATCCTTTCAAGGCGACTCAGCGGTGAGGGTTCGTGCGCTGGATCCATAATTGGTCAGATTGTACTGTAACGGGTATAGGTTGGACCCAATAGCAGCACAAATGACACGGATATAAACTTTGCAGTCTTTATTTCACACGATGTCAGGGCAATATTAGCACGGTCAGAGAAACACAGTTTTTGAACCCCGATCTTCCACTCCCACAGCAGACAAAGACCAGGGAACAGGCAGGCAGAACTCAGAGTCAGGGACAGAAGGCTGGTGGGTTTACCGGAGCAGAGACGAGGGGCGATGGTCGAAGACAAGCTGATCAGAAACCGGGAAGGCAGTCCAGTGAAGATAGCAAGATGACTGAGCATAGTAGCGTAGACAATCTGACAAGGAGGGAGTGGGCCGAGGCAGCTTATATACTGGCTGATTGCAGATGATGAGCAGGTGGGAGCGCCAGGTGAAGGTGGTTGAACTAATGAGGGATGTGGCAGAGCAGAGAGTGAGACTGAATGATTGGATGATTGGATGATTCCCACAGCAACAGGTGAGGGGGAGAGCAGACTCTGACACTACTGAGATCTAAAAATACAGGATTTGTCATTTTAAGTTCTGCAGGTACAACTTTAATATGAGATTAGAACAGCACAAGACATACTGATCAGATATATGTCAGTGACACAATTAAGCTCTGACAAAAACAAGGGTTTTTATCACATTTGTACATATACATTTTTAAAGTTATTTTAATTTAATAACATCTGAACAATGAAAAAACGTTTTTATAACTTTGACATCAAAAACATTGTATAGGTCTCTCAAGTTAGTTAGATTGGTTTTTATTTTAAATAATTTTGTGAAAAAATGCTAAATAATTGCTTTTATCAGTTTAGATATTATCATTAGTAGTAGTTAAAGTAGTGTAATTATTATGATTATTATTATAGAGGTTGTTGGTAAGATTATTATTATTATTGTTGACACCAATGGTGACTATGCTGCCTACATTTAATTAATAATAATTGCCAGTCTTGAGAGTCACATGTAAGTGACAGGGTAGTACATTGTTAAAAGAGGGCAGTAATTGCTAACATAACAGAGAAGAGTCAGCATAATTGTGCCAGATTATACCCAAGTACATGAAAAAAACTGGGAGAAAAAAATGCATGCTTACATCTACAAAACCCATCTTAGAAAAGTAGTTGGCAAACAATGGTTAAAAGAAAAGTTTCATTTTACACTTGTGCAACCCGTAGCCTCTTAACATCCACCCTTTTTTTTGAATTTTCACCCATTTGGCATACCCATATGGAAAAGCTTATAAGAGAAGAACTGTAAAGCCAAAATGCATGTATTAGGCTTCATTTGAAAAGTAGCATTGTCTAGTTTCTGGAAATGTGTTTGTTTAGCATGTGGCTAAAACACAACCAAAATTACATCAGTTCAAATATGGCTCAGAAAAGTGTTTTTTGTCCTCATCTATAATGAGTCATATTTGAGTAACAATAACCAGGACGTGCTTAATGCCAGAACAATTCAAATCACCAAATACCTTCTACATCTTGTCAACCACACCTGTATAAAATTCCAGACTTCTAGGCCTTAGGGGAGCTAGGGAGTTTTTAGTTTGTGGCGTCACTGGTGTCCATCCAAAACTCTCCAAAACGTCTCCAAGTGGCCAAAATGTGCCAATTGCTTTTATTCATTACTGCTTGATGCTAAGCAGTTTACAGCTGGCTTAAGTGGGATACTACGTGGTTAAAGCTTAGTTAGGTGCTCTTAGCCTTGACATGATAAAAAAAAAGGAATAACTTATACCCATTTTACATAGTTGTATGCATTGCAAACACCGTCAACAAGTATGTGCTTATACCCATCCTAATACATCTTTCTTTCTTCTTTAAAAAAAAAAAAAAAATCACAGGGCATCTGAACGTCCAGCATGTTCAATACAGGAGGTGCTCCTCAATCTTGCATCCCAAATTCACCAGGCCTAAAAATAAATGTGTGCCATGGTTACCATCATCATTCAGTGGGCCTACTGTCTTGTGAATTCTGTAACTGTCTGATTTACATTAAAGTCATTTACTGGAACAACAATGTTGCTTCATTAATTCCGAAGGTCTCATTTACTGCAAAAGTGTCATCAATTGCCAAGTTACCAGCTCTGGCACTATTAAGAATTCCTCTCTGCCAAAGTTGAACTTGTTTGAAGTTGAAAGGTCAGTTCACCCAAATTACAATAAAACATTTTCTCACTTATGTCTAGTAGTTTTGAGAAATCTGTCTCTGAGTTGAATGCCTCCACCCCAATACGATACATATCAGTTTTCATTGGGGACTATATATATATATATACTATATATTTCTTTATTGGAAAGTAGTTCCCATGAATACTGTTCACATCAAGCTCTGCTGACTATCCAGAGCAACAGGGACATCATTTCTTGAGAAACAACACTGCTGTTGATTTTTTTAAATACATTTTTTCAATGCCAAGAGCATGACAAACTTAAATCCATTTACTTCAATTGTATTACGGTGGTGACAGAAATCTCATGGAAAGGAACCCTCAAATCCTGGACAAATAAAACTGAAATGGCTTGACACTACTAGAGGTGAAGTGAGAAAATGATTTTCTGTATTTTAGGTGAACTAACCCATTAAAGAACACTGAAATAATTTGGTTTTCAGTTACTTATGAGTTACTTAACCAACAAAGTGCTATCAAAAATGTCCTCAGTGTAAAGATGCAATACCAGATGTAGTATATCATCTTATAAAATACTGTTGTTTATACAAAGGTTGCGCAATTATATTACCACAAGATTACTGTATCTAACAAAGGTTTTTTTGTCTAACACTGGACATTAAGGGTGTCCAGAGGATGAATCCTCGTGATTTTGGTGGCATCCTGAAATGCCCTTCATCACTACACTCAGGTCAAATGACATTGTCATATCTGCTATGGTGAGGCTGTCATGATCTTTTTTTTTTCTGTGTTGTTTTGTCATCCCCAAGGACACCTTTAAGTCCTTTGGATTAAGGGTCTGTATTGTATTGTTGTATTTCATGGTTAATTTCAGTTCATATTGATTTCAGCCATATTGATTTTCAGCCCTTAACAAAATGTACTTTGGCAAAACACATAGTGTGATGTGTCATGCTGAGGGCAGGTAGGCCTAACCCAGGGTCAACATAACCTTTTGTTACCACTTTTTTCTAAGTATGTGTTTGCCAGCTATTTCTAACTTTTATAACTTGATTGAAGAAGGAAAATCTTTATAAATTTAGTAGTAACAATTATTCAAATTACAACAGTGATGCTATATTTTATTTCATGTGGTACATTATCCTTATATTGATTGTATCAGCACATGTATGTTTTTTTTGTTTTGAAGATACCTGTATTTTCTTGGCACAGTCATGTTTTATGCATTAAAAGAATGAATAATCTAACCCCAAATGAGATGCATCACCAGAGCTGTAGGCTGTAGGTTGTTTGGTCAACAGTTACAATCATCTCATTGGCTGAAATTTAAGCCTATCAGGTCTGATGGGTAATGTCCAACAGAAGGGGTGGGAATGTCATGGAAGTAAATGGGCTGACTGTATTATAAAAGTAGGTGCACATTTTCATCTTCCTTACAGCACCTAGTGAACTGTGCAGATCACTCGTTGTTGTGAAGCCATGGTGATGAAGTGGACTGCTGTGTGCCTTGTGGCGCTGGCCTTGTCTGGCAGCTTCTGTGATGCTCAGTGGTCTGGATACCAGAAGCCAGCAGAACCTGTGAAACAGGAATCCAAACACCCGCCTCAACAGTCCAAGCAGTCATTTGAGAAACCACTCACCTGGGTGTACCCTGAACTTCCCAAGGTTGACCCCGTACCTGAGGTGCCTTTTGAGCTGAGGCATCCCGTTCCTGCTGCAACTGTTGCTGTCGAGTGCAGGGAGAAGATTGCCCATGTGGAAGTCAAGAAGGACATGTTTGGAATAGGCCAGTTCATCAATCCTGCCGACCTTACCCTAGGAGCCTGTGCCGCTACCGCAGAGGACACTGCTGCTCAAGTATTGATTTTTGAAGCTGAACTGCATGATTGTGGCAGCTTATTGATGGTAAGCACAATGAAAAATGCCAGTTACTGGAAAACTGCAGTAAACAAGTCATGAATATTAATTAAAACTATGGGAAAAAATGTTCATGTATGATGTTGTTTTTTGTACTAATATTTCTTTAATTATTTGCCAGATGACAGAAGATGCCCTCATCTATACCTTCACTCTGAACTATAATCCCCAACCTTTGGGCGGTGCTCCTGTGGTGAGGACCAACAAAGCTGCTGTAATTGTGGAATGCCACTACCCAAGGTGTGTAGACTATCAGTGGGAGGTGTTGGTGGTAAACAAATAAAACATAAAATAGCATTCAAATCTTAAAATGATATGTAATTCATAGCATTTGGCTGGTGAAAATCCAGTAACGATTGATTATCAAACCGTTACATGAATTTTCTGCATTCTAAGGAAACATGTTTGATCATTTAGGAAGCACAACGTGAGCAGCTTACCTCTTGACCCCCTCTGGATCCCATTCTCTGCGGTTAAGGTCGCAGAGGAGTTCCTATATTTCACCCTGACACTCATGACTGGTAAATTAAAAAACACACTTTATCTGCATATTTTTACCTTTTACTTGTTTAAAATATATATTTGACAACATTGCTAAAATGTTATTATTTCATTGTACAGATGACTGGCTATATCAGAGGCCAAGCTACCAGTATTTCCTGGGAGACATCATTAATATTGAGGCTACCGTCAAGCAGTATTTCCACGTGCCCCTCCGTGTTTATGTGGACAACTGTGTAGCTACCCTGGCACCTGACATGAACTCCAGCCCCAGATATGCCTTCATTGAGAACCATGGGTGAGGTAGTTTAATGAGTTAATGAAGGTTACTCTGTACAGTGAGAACGGACGATACAAAACCACCAAAATACACTAAAATATTTTCAGCCATCTCTAATATTGTGCTGTATGTTTTTCTGTGTACAGGTGTTTACTTGATGCTAGGATCACAGGCTCTGACTCTAAGTTCATGGCTCGTACTGCAGAGAACAAGCTTCAGTTCCAGTTGGAGGCCTTCAGGTTCCAGGGTGCTGAGAGTGGACTGGTCAGCATCTGCAAGACTAATTTAATGTTTTCTGCTATACATCAAATGGAGCACTTATATTTAATAGTAACGGAAACTCTCTATTATTCCTCTAGCTCTACATTACCTGCCACTTGAAAGCAACTTCTGCCGCCTATGCCATTGATAGTGAACACAGAGCTTGTTCCTACATTAGTGGGTGAGTCTGCATTTGTGCATATGTGTTAATGAAAGAGTGTGATTGGAGGATTAATATGGTATTTACTGCTTTCATCTCTCTTTCTTCCAAGATGGAAGGAGGCCAGTGGAGCTGACGGAGCTTGTGGTTCCTGTGAATCATCTGGCCTTGCCACACCTGGTAAATGGGGCGCTGGTGGTGGATCATCTGGCATTTCATCTGGTACCTCAACTGGTAGCTGGGGCGCTGGCGGTGGATCATCTGGCACTGGAACTGGTAGCTGGGTCACTGGTGTTGGATCAACCTCTCCGGCCAATCCTGGAAGGAAGATCCGTCAAGTGTCCGAAAGTGAAAGTATGTTATACTGTATAAAAATTAATTATTTTAAGTATTTGATATTTCATGAGGAAAAGTGAGCAGCCAACATTACAACATTTTATCAGAGTTGATGTTTTGTTACCACTAGCATAATGACAAGTCAACTTCTTACTGAAAGCCTGACTGTGTTGTAAGACAGCCACTGTGGTGATACTGTAATACATGTCTTCTGTCTTTCTTTCTCAGTTGTCGAATGGGAAGGTGATGTCACCCTGGGACCCATCCCCATTGAAGAGAAGGTGGTCCAAGAGAAGGCTTAAATCAATATCTCGCCATGACTATGACCATCAAAATAAACATTTTCATTGGTTCATAACTGTCTGTATGTTATTCTCTTGCTCATGCTTCTTGTTATTGCTTCAGTTTAAACAAGACATCTCATTTACTCCATTAAATGTAAGTAAAATCCGACATATCTAAGACATAAATATAAGAAAACTGAAGTCATTAAGTGTAACTTATTTTGCATTGCCCACTGTGTAATTATATAAATATGTCACATATGGACCACCCAGTTCAAAGATTGTAAATCCTTCCATTTGATGGAAATAAACGCTCAATTGTTGAAAAGCTTGTGTCATTATCTGGATAGGACCATCAACAGAAAAAGCAACCATTCCCCATTTTTCTCTTAAGCTGTGCACTGCATGTATAGTAGATTATTGGAGGAACAAAATTGTCTCAACATCATAAGTAAAATGAATTTATAAAAATAAAGTAACCAAATGTTTAATAAAAATGCTCAAAGAGAAACATCTAGTACCCATAAGACCTTAGAGTCATACATACTCTGTAAGTCTATTCCTAGTTGATACTATGAATTTACCATCTATGCAGTCTAAGAAAAATTTAATTTATGTCAAGTAGCACTGGGCGGGTTTTACCCTCAATTCATTCCTATTTGTTATCTCAATAACTATATTTTTGTTGACCCTGTTATTTAGCTGATAAGGAAACACAAATGTTCTTGCTCTGTTAAATGTTACTTAGATTTCTACCCCATTCTGAATGAGAATCGGCTGCCCCAGTGTGGCACAAGTGGAGCACTACAGTTTAGCAAGGTGCACAGTTTCAGCACCACAGGCTGTGAACAGCTCTCCACTGCGCCTGCTCAGCGCAGTATGGTACCAAGAGGTCTGAGGTGCGATTCATTGATCGATTGTTCATTTACAATCACTCATCCAGTGATAAACAGAAAGGAATGAACGGTAACCTTCAGTCTTTCATCATATTAAAGCAATGACGATTCATGTCAGGTTCAAAAGGCTGGTAAATTGCATGCCAAAATAAAAAGGATAGCCAGATGTTGTTATGCCTGGTGGGGAGATATAGGGGAGCAAAGTGAAACTAACACAACAGTCTTTTTTTATGCATGACACCAATTCGTTTTCTAACCTCGTATGTTTTTTGTTTCCCTGAAACTTCACCAGTTTCCCATTTTAACTCTTCTTCATTGTATTGTTTTATTCTGTCTGCCTCTGCGCTCTGTGCAGCCTGACTTCCCTTTGGTTAATTTCCTGTTGCAATGCGCTCCTCCGCAGTCAGCACATTGCTCTGTTTAGTCTCTCTGCCTTATTATAACCTAGAGCCTGTTATCTTTTTGATCAAGATGAATGACACAAGCAGGATGATAATGGGGTCCATATACACAAAACAATAAACAAGATCCATACTTCAGCATCATGTAAAACAGGCACTTGAGTAACATTGAAATCACTTTTCCGGGAAACCCCTGGATCCCCCTTCAAGGAGTGATTCCCGGACCTAACTTTGGAGATCACGGTTGCTATGGAAGCACATTTTAATTTCGTGTCATGTCAACATAAGCACTTTGTTGAAATTGTTTTTCTACGCCTCTGTTTTGCTGCGTGTCGAGCCTGTAGGCTGCTTCTGCCTGCATCCACTCAGGGCAGCCGGCTCATACGGTAACGGCACTGACGTTATATCGTCTCTGCTCCACACCCCCTCCTCCTCCGTCTCTGCCTGTCTCCGCACTGCTGGCCCGTATCCGTTGTGTGTCACAGGCAGCATCACAGCAGCAGCAGACATTTGGCGAGGGGGAAACGGGGATTGCAGTCGCATATACTGTGCGCTCACGCTGCGCCTGGACGTATCGGGGGGGAAAACAGGATTTTATTTTCATTTCCGCGGTGTTGTGCGCTATCTGAAGATTATTTCTGCCCTGACACCCCCTCCTACCCTGCTTGTGTGGATGGTTGACTGCAGATTTGATGGTGCTGAGCAGGCTCGTCTGATTGAAGGCTTGCGGCCAGGGGGGGCATCTGTGGGGCCGTAGAGAGAGAAACCTCTGTCCACGGTTTGCGCCCGTCCTCTGTCCTGTGATTGTGAATGGACTGCGCTCCCTCCGTGATTTTCTGCAGTCGCTCTGAGTCATTTGTGGAAGAAGATGGCGGACAGGGCTGAGATGTTTTCCCTATCCACTTTCCATTCCCTCTCTCCTCCTGGTTGCAGGTAAGAGCTTATACATGCAAAGCGACAGGGCAGGGATGATGGGGGACGATGCGCACGGTTTATGAAAGAAGGAAAGGACACCACGTACAGGATATAACATACCTATCAGTCTTTTGATGACTGCAGTAAAACGCACACACTTAGCCACGGGTTGTAATAGATATTTTGAATAACCTGCCAGGCCTGCTACTGCCTCCCTGCGCGCCTATTGGTGCTGCAGCTGAACAGGGCTGGATGTTGTTGTTGTTGGAGCTGATGCGTTAAGTGAAGGCAACTGTATCTTAGGACAGCTGCTTAATTATCTCTGAAAAGTATGAAGGACGGTAAATGGTAATAGAGATGGCAAATGATTGATCTTCAGCTGTCGCGACAGTCACCCGCCTTGCGCATTCTCTGTGTGAGGCCCACGCCCTGTTGAGTCCAGCCCAGGCAAGGGCATGTTGCTGAACAATGATTTACGGAAGTCCTACTGATGTTGATGTTCTTTCAAACGCCTCTCATCTGACCTCTGCGACACATAATATGACAGAATCTGCTTGTGTTTATTGCTTGCTTAAGTAAAATTGTGAGTGGGATTCTACTGGCTACAGGGATCAATAACTTGGGAGTAATCAGTGATACAGCTACAGTAAGGCAAGGGCAAGGTTGTAAGCTTAAAAGACATGGAGTGTTGATAGTGTAACTGATTTATGTATGTGAATTAGGCTTGGTAAGATGTGTGATACTGCCACAATTTTGAGTGATTTGGAATTGTGTGAAGGCTGCTGCAATATTCAGATCTGATTTTGACTGCAGACATATCTAGGAATATGCCAAATATGTCAGATTTCATTGTATTTCTGCTTTAATGTGATTCTCATACATGCAATAATCTCATGCCTCCTATGGCTGCATGAAGATCTCACTCAGAAAAATACAGAATAACAATAGGCTACTTAATAACTAAAGTAATGATTTGTAATTTATTTCACTGCAGATTTACACTACAATAATGTGAACTCACCCACACAGAATTGCTGAGAGAAAAAAAAGTGAAGAAGTAATGAAAAAATAAAGGTTGTTTCATCATGCTTAGAACAGCAGAAATCTCAAAATATACACCATGGTGGAGGGTCTCTGCACTAGTGCATATAATGCCAAAGCATTTCATTGTCCCAGTGTGTGCATCCACATGTCCCATGTCCTGCTGAATGCAATCACATTAGCAGGCCAGGTTCCAGAGGATTTTATATCCACAACAAGCACTTATGTGGGATTTAGTTACATGCTGCAGCTTCATCTCATGGACAGATCATATCAGATCAATAGACCTGATTTTTGTATGGCTAGCTACCAGTGACCTCAGTTCAGAGCACAGTGCCAAGTTTTGACCATTACATCAATATTTTGAATTAACAGCGCTGGCAAACAGCCTGAGCATGCTATTCTTATTTCAAAGTAATAATTGGTATATGTATTATCATATGCAACCTTTTGTTCTGCTTACACACTGTTTCACTAACCCCAAATCCACTTAAAGCCTGTACTTCTCAGCCATCAAAAATAAGGCCAGTGTATCAGATCATTGAAGAAATGTGATCAGCAGCTGCTTGCATTACTTTATTAATTGAAAGGGGAGGGACTGATAAGTTTAACTCCATTGTCTTCAGTTAGTTTATTTTGGGGCGGCTATGGATGATCAATTTCAGAGAGCAAAAAACCAATAAATCTAATTGATGACATATTAGTGTGTGGAGCATGTTAAGATGAAAAACGTGTTCGTAAAGTTGTTTTCAAATCTACAAATATGTCCATGTATCCATGTTTTTCTCACTGTATGTGTGTGCGTCTGTTTTTTTTTTTCTTTGTGACTGATTCATGGATGAAGCCACTGGTGGTGTTATGATGTGGTACAGTAATCTGCCTTACATAACCCTAACACTGTTTCCAATGGGCAACATAATCCGTAAGAGAGCCCGTTTTTCTCTCCTGAGTACCAAAAATTTATGACAGGCTATAATTTGTCCTGCAGTGAGAGAGCACTCTCTCCACTGGAAACACAAACAGTATAAAATGCATTAGTCAGTCCACTAATCAATTAATGTATATAAGATGTTATTTCTGTTGCTAAAAGAAAAATATGAGTATAATTTTCCATCATAAAGATACATAATTTCATATAGACATGATGAACTTAATCAATACATGTAAAGGGTCAGACTTTGCTCAATTTTTCCATCAAGGCTTCACATACAGAAATATTTATATAGAAATAACTCCATCCAGGTATGCTATGATTTTTCAGCATAAATAATCTCTGCTGTGTGCCAAATATGCTGACATATCAAAATGTGGGCCATAGAATGTATTGAATATTTATTCAGTTTTAAGAATTTTTTTGTGCTTTCTTTGGTAGCTTTGCTGAAGCAGCAGTCTTAATGCAGTCTGGTTGGAGGTCATTGTTTTGGCTGTTATGTAGGAGGGTTGGGTTCTGAAAGCAGGTTTCATCTTGGATCCAGTTCCAGGTTGGTAACATTGTTATGAGTCAAAAAAATCTCTTGCTGTCTCTTGTATTTTGAATGTACAAAACATTCACATATGATTAAGCTAAATAGCATATTTGCAGTCTATCTGGCAAACATGAGCTTTAGTTCTTTGAACATCAGTCCTCGTGTTTTATTCTTAAACATTAAGTTGTTACCACTTAACACTGATGAAAGTTAAACCAAAATGGATTCCACATGTGCAGAAATGATAAATCTATTAGTCAACAGAAAATCAACAGAAAATAAATTGGCTACTAACTATTTGCTAAATCAATTTTTTAAGCAAAAAAGGTAAAAAATAAACTGATTCCAGCTTTTCAAATGTGAGTATTTTCTTGTTTTCATAGTCTTGTGTGATAAATTCAGTATCTTTGGGTTTTTGACTGGTGGCCTAACTAAATAATACATGTGTGGACATCATTTCGAGCTCTGGAACAATGTGATGGGCATTTTTCTGATTCACGATTAATTGAGAAAATAATCGACAGGTTAACCAATGATGACAATAATCATTGGTTGCAGCCCTAGATTCAACAGTGGATCTAAAAGGTTTTGGCTTTTATAAGATTATTTGATTCTGGATTTAAGTATGTTAAATTCCAACAAACCCCATCTGTCTTACATAGTACTGCATCAATATTTCAAAACTAGACCACACATTTCTAGGACGCATCCCTCTAAATTTCACCCATCTTTCACTCTCCCTGTGCACTATTCTCATATGTTTATCGGCCCACTTTTGCCTTCTGACTCTTTGAAGGCAGTTGGATAAGGCAGAGGGAGCAAAGTGGGTGGCGGTGGGTATGGTTACCATGGGGTAAGAGGCTTAAATCCAATACAGATTCATTTTAGCTTAAGCGTTCTAGCTCTGCCTTCCCCCCTCCAGTCTTCCTAGCTCTCTCTTTGTGTTTTTGTATTTCTGACCCCTACTCTTCTCTCTCTCACTCTCTGCACAACCACCACTTTCCATTTTTCTGTTGATATACCTTTGTTTTTCCATTCAAAAATAATTAAACAAGTCATATTTACACAGCTCATGGGATTTGTTTTTTATCAATATGACGCCAATGTTTCCCATCTTCCCATCTAATGTTCTCTTTACATCTGATGACTTCATTAATCCAAATCCTGCCAAATCTACAGTACATGAACTCATCTGCTCTGAGCAAACCGTGGCATCATCCCCGTCTTTGGTTCAAAAATGGCGAGATCTTCATGTTTAGATCTGACACAGACAAAAAGAGAGCGCTTCATTAGTTTAACCTTAATCCTACTGACTGTGGTACCAGCAGACCCCAGAGGTTTAGTTTATGTCATATCTCACAGGTGCTTTATTCTATCATTTCAATTGTTCATGACTTTGTCAATCAGTTTGTTTCTAATGACTTGTTTTCCATTTATATTTTAATTAGTGCTTTTTAAAAATACCAATGTATTAGGATTCTGGGGGACTTCAGGCAAACGCACCCAATTTCCCCAATGCAGTTTTAATAGATGGAACTATTTATTGAGTTCATGTTTATCAGGGGTCCTACTTTATAGTATCACATACAAATGGGAGGGTGCACTCTGTCATTTTGAAGGCTTTGTGGAGAGATTGTATTTGGGATAAAAGCTGCAATAAAGAAAAGTATATGTTTATGTTTTACAAAATATGCAAATTAACTAACTTTCCTAAAATAATAATAATCTGTTTTTTCAGATACATTAATTACATAACTAACAATATTTTGAGAAGAAATAAGTTAACATTTTGCTATGATGGTTGTTTCTGACAGTAGTTTATTCTTGGGGTCCCCAGGGTCCCCAGTTAGTAGTCCTTGTATGTTAAATATGTTGGTAGGATGAGGGTTAAATGCATGACTCATACATGCGTGTGCCTGAGTGTTTGTGTGTGCGTGTGCGTGCATTTGCGTGTGCGTGCATGTGAGTGTGTGTCGATTACTGGAGACTGACGGTGGGTGAAAAAGCTTGAGAAATTGATCTTGTAAATGAGTCAGTGGCAACCACATCAAATGTCCTTGGCTTTTAAAGATGATGATGTCACTGTAAAGTAGGCACTGATGGTTAGAAGGCAGATTAATAAAAGCAGACAGCACCCCCACCCCCCTTTGTATTCATATCTATTTTAATATTATCAGATTATCTTTTTCATCTCTTCTTCTTATTTTTGAGTGGTAGGGAACATATACAGTATCTAAATTGATTATTGTATCATTAAAGAGTTATTCGAGCTTCTATTTTCAGACAAAAAAACACACTCTGTGATAGTGAGTGTGTGTGCCTGCATGTGTTAACAGGCAGCCAGTATGTACAGTATTAGACAAGCATAGATGATAGTGTGCTGGTTTGACAATCTCTGGTGTGGATGTGACAGGATCAGAGATCACAACTGTGCAAATGAACAAATGTGGGCTGCAGAGATTTTTCGAGTATGAGAGGGGCAGGGAGAAAAAGCTCAACAAGGAACGAGAGCCGAGGACACAGAGATGGTAGCAACACCTTAGTAGTGGCAGTGAATCTGGGTGTGCCATTGCAGCAACATGACCCGCATCAGCAAATGCTAATGTTATGCTGACTTGTTTTCTTCAGGATTCTCATTTTGCTCAGCCTGTCACATTTCAGATTAGATGGAGACTGATTTGATGCAGGCCTTTTTTTTTTCAACAT
Source organism: Thunnus maccoyii (assembly GCF_910596095.1). Classification (NCBI taxonomy): domain Eukaryota; kingdom Metazoa; phylum Chordata; class Actinopteri; order Scombriformes; family Scombridae; genus Thunnus; species Thunnus maccoyii. The sequence continues at coordinate 20,151,271 of NC_056537.1, read as the reverse complement.
GATAATGGAGAGTGAAGATGATTCTCTCTCCAGCTCTGAAGCCTCAACTTCAAATCTTAATCATTAAGAACGATCACAAGCAGATGGGCTGAATGCAAGGGACGTCACAGTGCGGCATACACAACATGGTGTGACAGGCACTGCAAGCTCACTTGGATGCTGTCTAAACACCAAGCAGGAACACGGACATGTAATGTCAACACTGCAGTGGTGGCTGCATCTCACTAGTCTCATATGGATTTTGAAATCAAAATAATACAGAATATTTTAGAAAAAGACAGCATTACAGCATCACACAGATGAGTTTGTGTTTTTACCCTTCAAGAGGAGGACAGAGGCCCTTCTTTAGGACATTATTCTGCATTTGCAGCTTTTCACTGACACACATTACTTAAGCTTTGCAGTTTAGGGGAAATGAGGACACACTCTGTTATGACATGCATTGCAGGGCTACAGGAGAACTCGAACGCTAAGCAGATGAGAAGACAAACAAAATGGAATCTGGAAGCACAGAAGAAAAAGGAGCAATAGAGCAGATCAGAAAGGGGATAAGGGAAAAGGAAATTAAAAGCAGATGACAGACAATATTAAAGGGCCAAAGTCTCAAAAAAAAAAAAAAAAAGCCACCTTTATTTATTTCACTTACTTGTACAGCATATAGCCATGCAGATTGTTTTGGTTTTATTTGTCCAGGTTTTGATGTGTCTCTAAGATTTCTGTCTCAACCTCACAGTGGAAGAGAATATATTTTTTCTCCACTTTTTTATTGGAATTATTGTACTTTTTATTGTTCCTTATACTGTGGATTATCCAGAGTAAAAGTGCCATTGTGTTTGAAAAGAGAGGTTGCTAGTGAACTTTGTAATTGTAAATTTTCAGTGTTGTGAGCACTAATGACATTGGAGTGGCAGCAGAGAGACTAATATCTCAAAACCTGGGCAAATAAAATCAAAACTATCTACATGGCTAGATACCACAACAGGTAGAGTTTTTAGTAATTTTGGTGAACCAACCTTTTAAAGATGCAACTGTATGTGTATATAAATCATTACCACATCTATTTTTGGGACATTAGTGTAATTAGATTCAAAAGTGTATTCTGCATTTTACATAGAGTGGCACCAGGTAAAATTCCACAGGAAATCCGTTTTATTGTTTCTCGTCAATGTGAAAGTTTGCGCTGTGCCATGTAGCAAATAGAGATTTTTATTTCTCAAGTGCACTTTCTATTCCAGTTCCTTTGATTCCCTACCTGTCTTCTGTATCCTTCTGTTTCTCCATCTCTCTCTCCAACCCTTCACCCAAAATCAAACATGGAATTTCCTTCTACTTGTGTGTTGGTGGCAGCTGCCTTGGATACAGCTGCACCGATGTGGTGATTTTCCACTGTGTATCACACACCCACAACGTAGCTTCCCTGAAGACTTGGGTGAGTGAGGAGCTCATTAGTGACCTTCTTTCTCCAGGTTTGCTTAAGGGACTATTTTAGGATTTTGACAGATAGGAAACCTCCAGCTCCTCAGTCTGTGTGTGAATCCAGGTGGAAAGGTCTTGATGCCCTTACACCCACAGACTATGCTCAGGTTGACACTGTTTTCATGTTGTAATGAAAAAAATGTCACTTTTAGCTATAAAATATATTGTTTCACAATGTCTGGCACCAGTAGTCACATTACAGTGGTACCAATGCAATAAGGCGACTTAGTTTCACCACGCTATATACAATACATACAATTTTACTGCTTCATCGAAATGATAAAATCATATAAAAGATAGAAATTAAAACTAGAACATTTGCTTTCACACGACTAGTCTTAAAAAGTCTTGTCCATATGATAAATAACAATTTATCCTTATTTAATTCTCTGGATGTTTGAACAGAGTTGTATGTCTTTGTATGTCCCAGGATTTTATGACATTTAAAATGGCCACTTTTTCACAGCAGACATTTTGACATGTCAAAGCAGTAAATGCACAGGTGCAATTAATAACAATAATTATGGATGAATCCCATGATGCAATGCATGATGGTTCACCTGTTCTTGGACAGTTGTGCTTGTTCTGCTATGACAAGTCAATACGTCTGTTGTGAAAAAGGTCTGTTACTATTACACACACACACACACACACACACACAGAGGCCCAAAGTTAATTATAAAAGGAAAACCCTTTGATGTTCCCCAGCCCAGGACCTGTGCTGTTACGATAACAAGGGCTCATTTAGAAGGATGAAACATTGAAACACTTGTAGTGAGCATTTTCTACTTTATTCTGCTTGAGAATGATACAGTTTCATGGACATATTTAATTTTACTCTGTTTTGAATATACAAAGCCAATTAAAGTATCTCTGTCAAGTTCTGTATATATCAAATTAAAGATTTAAAAGACTTTTATCCCAAAAATATGTGTTGTAATTTACAGAGACAAAGGTGTTAACTGAAATGAAGCTCATATTGTTTGAATTGATTGATTGTGATGTAAAAAAGCCTCAGACTCTTAGCAGTTTTTGAGTGGACACAAACTTAATCATCATTGTCTGATCAGGTTCATGGTCAGGTTAGGTTACACTGATGACGCTTAGACAGCTGCAGCGAAGCCAACACGGTTGTTGGTGCGGTCGTAGACGGAGTAGTACTCTCTGAGGAACACATCTCCAAAGATCCACAGAGGCTCACTAGAGGGCAGGTAGGTGGGGGTGATTCCCACGTAGCAGTACTCTTGTCCATTCTGGTAATACTGGAGGTAGAGACAGGAGATAGAGAATGTGCATATCATTGTATGTACAGCCACAAACAAAAACATGTTATGTACAGACACACAGAAAATCATGCTAATGTTAGGCATACCTGAATGATGTAAGCAGAAGGAGACAGAGGCAAGGGAACACCGCTGAGGACAAAGTAGAAAGTTGGCATGTTGTTGACCTGGTTGCAGTCCACCATGAACTAGAGACAAAGAGCAACAAAGAGATACTGTGTGAAAGGGACAGAAACTTAACCAGAAACAAACTGGTCCAGTTTGTACATCATTTCCTTTCAACCCCGCCAGTCTTAATCACTTTCAGTGTACAGGCATGTTGTGTGACCTTGACTTGACTGCTCATAATAGTTTTTAAATGGTGCAACCTGAGGACAAAGTGTGAGGAACAATAATGGTGACTTACTTTCTGACTGCTTCATCTGTGTATTTGTGTGTGAGAGGGAGCATCTTACCATTCCATTGTCGTTCTCTTGGGCTCCAATGGCTTGCATGATGCCAGACATGAACTGGCCTGGGGCTGTCAGCATGGAGGTTCCAGTATCCACAACGGACTGGCATCCTCGGGAGCACCAGCCGGTCTCCTGACCATTGATCTGGAAGCTTCAGTGCACCACACATTCCAAACCACCAAGTTAGTTTCTCATGCAGTCACATTACCACACAAAATAATCATTAATCTAGGCAGTCATTTGATACTTCATGTTGATAAAAATGTTGAAAGATTCAGACCCTTCAACGCCAATCTGCCAGTAGCTCTCAGAGGTGACAGGGGTCCAGTAGATGTCACCCCGGTACATGCTGGTATCCACTGTTCCGAAAGACAGCACGCTGCCCTCTCTTCCATCCCTATACCAGACAACAATACCGAACTTAGCTGATGGCTGTATTAGATTATCTGTTTTGTATCTGTATACTGTATATGTGTTACCTCTAGAGGTCTGGTGTCAGATATATAGTACCTGGAAAGGTAGAAAGCAAATAAGTTGGCATCCAGCAGTTTGTGAGTAATCATGTTGTCCATGACAGGGGTCTCTCCCCCAGCAGAGATAGATGGGTAGGCCAGGCCAAGGATGCCATCAAACTTGGCCACCGCAAAGGTCCGACCAGGCTCGTTTGTGCTCAGACCAACCTCTTGTTTAGGGATCACAATGTTGGAAACCTACAAAGTCCGAAACACAAAGCAATATGTTGTGTGACAAGAAAATCATATATTTGTATACTCATTCAAGCTACAGCCAGGTATGGCCACTGTCATGACTGTGCAATCATTACAAATGTTCTTTTTAATTCTATGTGATGAATAGAATTGTCTTGTCTTTTCACTAATTCAACATTTAACATACACATAAAACAAAAAAATGCTGCACTGGTGTTTGTGTGTTGAGACTTTCCAGTATGATGCCACTCTGGTTACGCCTTTGTTCGGGATGTATTTACTGTGAGACTGTTTCTACATCACCAACTCAACATTCTAGTTTGTGACGGGTTCTCTGTTTCAGTACTTATTACTCTAGTCCAGTGTGCTCCAAGTGAATTTTAAAAAATGGCAATAACTTCAAACCAGTGTACTTGCTTAGTTCGATGGTTTAGACTCACAGCGAAAGTGTCATATCCAAAGGTTCCATAGAGGCTTCCAGCTCCATAGGGCAGGTAGAAAGATTGACCTTTGGCAGTGAAGGTGGAGGACTGCTGGGGGTTGAACTTTTTGTGTGTGTCTGTAAATGGCATAGATCAGGATTATCTCCGGAGCTAGTGCCATAAACATGTCCTCATGCCGTGCAGAGCCTTCTGACATATTGACAATTCACTTGATTATAGAAGTCACAAGCTAAATTCCAAATGACCGAAAATGCTTAATGGCTTGACTGTAATTACACTAAAAATCTACATGTACAATATGTAATCTCTTGGAAACAAGATGGCAAACTGGAAGCTCTGCATGCTTAGCCTATATCAGCTTTAAGTCTTCAGAAAGTACTTCACGTGCAAATACGCCCTGAAGAAAGTGACAGATGAGGGATTTTGTGGTGGGAAGCTTGTTGATTTGTACTCACTGCAGGCCTGAGTGTTACAGTAGACGGAGTTCACCCACAGATTGGACGAGCCGGTGTCAAACAGCACCTGGAAGGACTGGGGGGGTGTTCCAATGCTGATGGCTCCATAGTAGGTGGTCTGAGCAACACATCAGTTAGAGGAAAAAGAAAGTGGAGAGAACAAATAAAAGAAAAAACAAATCTATCAGTGAGTTAATGCTTTAATCAAAATGTTGTGTGTATAGTTTGTGATAGAAGCGATTTCTTACATCAGCGTAGTTGTTGATGTACATGTAGGCAGCGGTAGCGAACTCAGGCCTGTACTTGATAGCGGGGTCCTGGTAAGGCAGCTCGATCCCTTTCTCTCTCAGGGACTCACGCATAGACTTGTGCCTCGTCAGAGGGACACTGAGAAAGAAGGCAGCAAAGACACAAAGATTTTCACTTTAGCGGTAAGAGGATCTTGAAGTCAAAGGCCAGATGTTGCTCACAGATGAAACAAGTTTGTTAATACAGAATTGAGAAAAATAGAGTTTGTTTCCTTACTTGATTCCCTCAGCGAGCACCACACAGACCAAAACAGCAACGAGGCACTTCATGATTCCTCCTGTACACACGGCACTACCGAATGGGTACAACTCAATGCAGACCTGAACAGACTTTATATACTGTACACCTGTTGAGTCCCATATCAGCCAGACTATTATCACAAATTCAGCCATATCAGCTGAGTCAGGGTGACCCTCAGTGTTTTTTTCTTAGAATCTATGTACTTAAGTTGCACATTCAACTTTGATAGGAACATTCCACAAACACAGCCAAAAATCTCCTAATTGTAAAAAATGATATAAGATGTTATTCAGTTGGGTGTATCCAATGCGATAATATAGTGTTAACACTGAATAATTCATATGGATACCTCAATTTAACATTTTAAGTGAATTACAGTAACAACTACTAAAGTGATAAAGATTGCTGTTTCATATAAAAATCATTACATGTCTGCTCCAAGCATTACTCACAGTTTTTTGTCTTTTAAAGAAATGGATGCTGAGCACAGAGCAATGAATTTGAATGATTAATTTAGATTTTCTAGTATTTTGTAGTAAGAGCTCACTTTTGTTTTCCCCAAAAACTGTCTGCATGCTGTAACAAATCCTCAAGATGCAACTTTAGTACAATTTTATCTGATTAGATATACATATCAACATCAAGGTTAAGTTTAATAGTCGGTGTGCAACTGTACTTTTTTGTAAATGGAAAATAAATGTTTTATATCTAGGCTTCAGTATCAATATCACCTTAACCTAACAGTTTTATCTCAGCACTTAGCTAGCTTATCACTTCTGATATTGTTTAAATTTGATAGCTTTTTTTCTTCTGATAAAATAAAGTCCCAAACTTCAGTCCTTGTTTTTTTACACCATACTGCTATATAAATTTTAGAGCTTAAGGACACACAATTAAAATAAAAATTTGATCATGCCTATTAATTGTTTTAACTAGTTTATAAAGGTTTACTGTGACAGACATCATATACTTCATATAACTTAAATTGCATCCTTTCTCAATAACCACTCTTTTACACTTTAATATCTCCTACATGCTAACAGACCTTCTCTCCTTGTATTTTCTGTCAGTTGCACATTGTAGTACATTAACACAGTAGCATGGAGGAACTCTGATCACTGTGACTTCTTCATTACCCCCTTAGTTTTACTTTTAGATGCATCAGCATGTCCTCGTTTGCTCCATGGGACAAATGACAGGACTCTTTATGACTGTATGATGTAAGCTTGCATCCGTACGTAATAAGTGGAGTGTCCTTTTCTTAGTAGGAACGCTGCAATGCAGCATTTCCTTTGATACATAGCAAGCCAACTGCTGTAGAACCAAGAGCCTGCTGAAACTAATGGGGCAAAGATGAGATAGAGCCTAATCAAGAAAACTTGCAATGCCACGGCTCATTACAGAGACATATAAACTTCCTTGCTGTAGTGTGCTGGTGCTGTAAATGGAAGTTCACAAACTCTGGTGTAAGAGGCTTCGGCCGATCATTCCAATTCCGGTTCACTTCCAACTCTGTTTATAACATCAACAGTAGCTTATACATACATTATGTAAGCTAAAAAAATTCAGCCAACTTAATTTGGCATCTAATGTCAGTGCTTTATGTGTTGCTGCTATTATTCAACACCATTTAAGTGTGTCACACATGGTTAGTGGGATCATTACCAGAGAAGGGAAAATAGAGGACATGGGTGTTTGTGCGGCTGCCTGGGTCCAGTATATGAGACACTAAGACCCAGATAGACCATGACAGGCCATGAGTTAGAGCAGGTTTCCCCTACAACAGTGCACAGTGTGTGGGCATCAATCAATGAGAAATTCCCCTCTGGAGCGTTCACTGATGAAACAGGCATATTGCAGATATCAGTGCGCTTATTTACAACATGCTGTGAATATACTGTCTCTCATGTGTTTCCAGGCCAGCCCACGACATCAGCCTGGAGGAGTTTGATGATGAAGATCTCTCTGAAATCACAGATGACTGTGGGATTGGACTCAACTATGACTCTGATCCTTACGAGAAGGTGAGACTCCTTTGTTCGTATGTTGTTTCTTTAATTGATATTTGACCTTTTCATGTACACTCTTGTGCTTTGTGTCTTGAATATGTAAACATGCAAACTTACAGCATGAATTCATGTGTAAAGGCACATCACATCTGTGTAAAGTGAACAGCTGTACATGAAAAACAGTGCAAGTCTTTTAACTGTTTGCAAATGTAGACCATTGTATGACTTTGAAACTTTAATTTGAATTGTGCATGCTATTTTGTTTGTTGAATAACGGTTCTACAGACGTGCACCTTGTTCATCTGTTGTTGCTCTTCTGCATTTGCTCTGCATGACTGCTTATCATAGCTGATTAATAACAACCTGAAGGTGATGCAGGCTGGGAACATGGCAAGTGCAACAACAAGGAAAACATATAAATGCAAACAAGCTAGAGTGAGAATAAACTGCAAAGTATGATGGTGGCAGAAAGAAAGCAAGCAAGAAAGAGAGACAAAGACTGACCTTGTTTTATAGCTTTCTACAGTTGATAAATGCTTATTTGCATACGGCTATCTTATGTAATCATTGTTCTAGCTCTAGATTTTTATCTACAGGTTACCTAGCTTACCAGCAGTCATTACAGTAGTGACCATAAGCCTCAGATAGCCATATTACACCAGTGAGCTGAATGCAGGGAAAAAAAAATGACACATGCATGGCTTTGGCTTTGTGATTATCATACAGATCATTATAATGCATCATACATGCTGTATCTGAGCAGATATCATAAACTCCTCAGCATGTAGAAATTCCACTAAGCATCCTATTCAAGCAGCTGTATTATGAAGTTCTGTATATGCAAATAATCGAGTCATTAGCTGTATCATCCCACATGTACGACAAGCTTAGACCTTAATTTCTAAGTACTACTATCTCATATCCTCTCTCTCTCTCTCTTTCTCTTTTTTCATATCTCTTTCTCTCTCTTGCTCTCTCTCTCCATCCTGTGGGATGTAAATGTTTTACGCTTGTGGCTTGGAGCCACGGCTGCAGCAGAGGGTGGGTGACCCAGTGCAGTTTGCTGCTATGCAGAGACAACCTCCTTCCCTCCCTCCCTCCCTCCCTCCCTCTCATGTGTCTTCCCTTCCCTCCCTGCTATGCAGAGTGTTGCTCGGAGACAGAGCTCAGATTCCCTCCCCTCTTGTTCTCTGCCACTTCTCCACTCCCCCTCCCCCTTATAGCTTTCCTTCCCTCACTTACTTTCTCTCTCCCTCTCTGTCTTTTCTGCCGAAGTGACTAGGAATGGGGGATTTAGCTCAGGGAGGGTTGCTTCTGAGGGTTAAGCTCTCGGTATAAATCTGTGCTAGATATTTTGCTTCCTCTGCTTTAATCCACCAATGAAACACATTATGGATAGCTAGGCAAAGCCCCTCTGTAACAAAGCTGTTTTGGCATAGCATGTGAGAAGACCTCCAGAGAATGAGAGGTCATACAGTAGTAAACCATGCATCAGTGCTCTCTTTCTCTCCTCTGCCTCCCACATACAGACACACGCACATCAGACACACATCAGCAGAGGCCCTGACTGCTCACTTCACAAACAGGAAAGCACAGGGCAGAGACAGTGTCGGTCCTTGTTACATTACATCATTGCTCAGAGGAAGTCATCTTGCTGACATGGGATGGATAGGACACACACCCAGTTCCCCCCTGAATGTGTGTGTGTGCATGTACATTCAAATAACAGGGAAAGAAAGGCGAGGCAGAGGATTTCATGCTCATACTATTTCATACGGTGTCTGATTTTGCCTGCATCAGTAGGGTTGGTGACATGTTGTCAGCTCATCAGCAGCAGCAGTCCCACCCTCATGCACTGGAACATGCTGATGAAGAGAGAGGCTTTTAGTTTTTCTGTCAGTATGATTTGATCGTATTGGGCAGCTTGTCTTTGATGTTTAGGAAGAACAGCCAATCTAAACAGTGAGACGATCCTCTCACCCGAATCCCCAGCTCTGATTAATTCCAATTGGTTATGGGGTTCGGGTCTTAATCTTCATAACCCTTTAGATCAGTATTTAGCCTTTGAGCTCACCCATACAGGCAAACCGAAACAAATAGACACATAAGTTGCCTTAACATGGCTTATTCTGTCATCCTGTCATCCAGAGCTGAAGGCAGGCAATTAAAAATCATTCACATGGGTTTGTTATCAATGTCTGATTTCCCATCTCTGAGGAGATTTTAATTGCTGGCCAAATGCTGAAATGCTACAGCAGTTTTTGCTCAGGCTGTCCTTTTCTGCTATCTGTGATACCACTGGGGGTTAGGCTTGACAATGTGTTTTCCACCGTGTTTTGTTTTTTTTCTCTTGACCTTTCTGTCTTTTTTTTTAACCCAGCATATCAACATAATAAACATGAAAAGAGACTACAACAGAGAGTGCCCCTCCCTTTTTTGCTTCTGAACCTTCCCTCTCATACACACCCCGTTTCTTTCTGCCTTGTCTCACCCCTGATTCTTCACTTCTTGTCTCTCTAATATCCATCTCTGTCTCCCCCGAGCCCTCAATGAACGCCGTGAGCACATACATTATTCAGTATGTGACAGAGCTATGGTGTCTGTGTCTCAGCTGTGGTGCTAACCTGGGTTTAAAATGTGGAAATTTACAGAAACACTGATAGATGGAGGCCATTACTCGATAGGTGGTCTTGATTAATGGGGGGGCTAATCGACATCTGTCATACTTTCCAGTGTAAAACTCATCAAGATGATATGCTGTATTTGGTATAGGGGTTTATGTGGGCATACATGCACCCATGTAAATACACACAAGCAAACAAAACAAATGTAAGAGATGCATTTATTATAGTGGATATGTAGGCATAGCTTCATTTATTGATAAGGATGTGAGCTAAATGCAAAAAAAAACAGTAATCAGTAAATCTAAATATATATCTAAATATTTTAACAGGACTGACTGACTGACTGCATTCATGGTCAATCAACAGTTGTACATTAGTCTCTGTAAGGATGCATGGCACCTCCAATAGACTCTTCCTGTTGACCCGCTGTACATTAGATCTTCAAAGAACACTTAATTCTTAGCCTCCACTTATCTGAGATTTATGAGTCCCTGGCGCCCTTTTCACTCGCACAGCTGTGCAGCCAGTGTTCACTTGAGGATCATGTCCTCAGTTACTCTAGTCTGTCCAGTGCTTTGCTTCACTCTGTCAGCTGGTCAGATCAGAAAGCAAGATGGCCCGACAGTTCCTCCCTAGGCCTCTTCTCTCACTACTGCTGAGGGCAGTGCTGTAGTAGAGCTGCCATCTTCTGATGTTTAGCAGCAGAGTCAGTGGGTATAGAATTAGCCATAGTGAACAAGCCTGTGGTCTGCTAATTAGAGATCAAAAAGCTGCCCTACCTTTATCTTTTTTTGTATTATGTTCAGTAATATTTCTTTTCTATCTGATCATCCAGAGACACTATTGAGCTGCTGCCAAAGAGCAGAGCTGTTAAATAATACTGTCAATTGGTGTTTATTTGGTTGTGTTTATGAGTACTGCATGTGTCCAGGTGTATCTGTATATGATAAAGGGAATACCATTTTGATTTCAGTTTGATTTACTCTCTGATGCTTGTGAATATGAAAAAGACATTCACATCTCCCCTGCCTGCCTGCAGCAGAGCATGCTTTACATAAGTCTGCAGGGTGACAACTGAGGGACAGTCATGAGGCTGGATGGGGTGTCCTTGGGAACTGGAGACCATAGGGATCGATTCTCGCCGACACACAACTCTTATTTATAGTTCTCTCTTTTTCTTTAAGCCTGCATGGCTGTCTGTCAGGTGGCCTTGCTAAAGGATGTCTCCTGACAGTGCAGATTATTCTCCCAGGCAGATCTGGCATTTCCACAATCCAGCTGATAGATCTCTGGATTTTTACACTGTCATAGAGTTAAAGTTTGCATATCCTGAGTGATGGATTTTAATGAGTCAGTGTAAGGAAAAAGGAAATAGCATTGTGAATCTTGACAGTAGGTCTCATCACATCTTAATAACTAAATCGCAGAGGAAACAATATGTTAAATAAAGTATGCATATTCATGTGTACTCCCCAGGTAATGGAATGAGTGTTGATTTCTGTTGGCCGTGGTATAAAGTGGATGAACCAGGCATCAGCAGAATTTTATGGGCCGGATGGGCGAGAGAGTGAGCTTTGATTCCTCCATTAAAAAGACTGCACTGAGAGGCAGAGGAACTGCTGCGCTGTTCAAACTGCAAACCAGATAAATCAATCATTGTGTTTGCATTGTCAAGTCCCTAGTAGAGAAGAAAGAAGGAGAAAAAATAAACCACAAATGTTTGCCATTGTGACTGAAGAGTGCCCTTTGCCCATGGATATGATGATCTAGCATCTTTTATTAATATTCACATGACAAACGCTTTTCACTCAACACTACAGGCTCATCAGACAGTGATGATGTTTGTGTGATGTCACTTATCTGCATATAGCCTCTGTAGGAATAAATATAGGTAAAATGCCCTGATACTCAAGACTATCGGAGTAATTATAACATTCTTCAGCATACAGCTGGCTCTTAAATCAGTCAAATGTATCTCATTCTCTTCTGTCTTTAGTGGACAGTGTGAGCTCTATATCAATAAGCCTCTGTACTTTATAGACCTCACTCCATCAATATACTTCGTATCTAGCAAACAGAGAGGCTACACAGCAATACACATACAGTCATGAAGGTGTGGTCTATTAAACCTCAAAATCATTTGGTGCACCACTTTCTGGAAAACGAGCTGAAACCTGAGAGATGTCAGATTGATCCACTCTCTGTAGGGGTTTCGTATTTGGTGACTGAATTGTTTCCACATTTTATCTTTTCACAGGGAGGTAACTTTGTTGATGCTGAAGGCTTACAGTAGCATATTTAGACAAAGACAGACACGGATGCACACACAAGACCCGAGGCTACAGAATGTAACATATCAGCGAAATCTACAGTGACTGTTTATATGCACTCTGTTGCAGAGTTGCCCACTACAATACCTTGATTGTGCATGCTTGTGTTTGTCTGCGTTTTACAAATGCCCTCTGTGTAATCAAAGAACATTGTGTTGTATGCTGCCCATCTGTGCTCTCCTAGTTCTCTCTATTTATCTCAGACAGGCTTGTTCTTGGCAAAGCTTTTAAATGGAACATAAAATATACAGTTGATGGATGGCAGCAGCTTTTTCCTTTTGTGTTGGCTCACCACATAATAGTTTTTCCTCTGCTGTCAGAACAGAAGATGCTTTAATTAATGTGGCTATCTGAATTGTGCTGAGGGTGTGAAAACAAAAAACATCACAAACTCTCTCTCTCTCTCTCTCTCTCTCTTCTGGGGTCAGGACTCACTCATTCTGGAGAAGAATGACATGCACCACCCAGTCTGCTCCTTCCAGGATGACTTTCAAGAGTTTGAGATGATTGACGATGAAGATGAGGAGGACGATGAAGAGGAAGAGGAAGAAGATGAAGAGGTTGACCCTGATGCACCCCCATCCCCCTCTGCCTCCCCACCTCCCTCTCCTACTCTTGGCACTCTAAAGAGCAGACCCACCACACTAAACCTCACCACTGCTGTGTCACAGGTAAGCCTGAAGTTCCCGTTGAAAACACTCATAATGTGCAGCGCTCAGTCTTTATAATGGACCCGTGAGAGCTTGTTGAATATCTTTCTCTCTTTTCTTTAGGATTCACTGAACAACAACAGCAGTCTATCCCCAAAGAAAGGAAGCTGGCAGGAGTCTGTACGCAACCCAGCCTCACAGGGTAAGAACATGATTAGTTTTCTTTCATTAAGTGGGTGTGAACTGTGGGTATGTTTTCATTTGTTTGTTTGTATTTGTATTCATTTGTCTGTCAATCACACGCAACACAACTTATACTGAAACAGTTTCTGATAAAACATTAAGAAATAAGAAATCCTTGTGTTAGTGTAGAGCTACAACATTAATTCATTTATCTGGACAACAATAAATCAGCTAGGGATGTCATGATTGCATACCCCCCTATAATATAACAATAATAATAATAATAATAATAATAATAATAATAATATAATAAATAATATAATATAATATAATATAATATAATATAATATAATATAATATAATATAATATAATATAATATAATATAATATAATATAATATATGTCACACACTACAAGTGTGAATGTTCTATGAAATTACTAAGACCTACATGGGCAGGTTTTTTATTGCCTATAAATGAAGCTCTGCAACTATTTAAAATCAGTGAGCATTACAAAGTAGAAAATAAATATCTAGCATTCATATCTACTTTACCTCCAGGCCATCTGACTCCAACCCACTCATATCTGGAGGATGGTAGCCATGTGACAGGCCAGTGCCCGACCTCTCCAGTTTCCCAGGCACCAGGGTCCCAGAGCAAAGGTACTCCACCAAAACAGGGAGGGGAGGGCGGGAATCCCCAGTCCCCTCATAGGCCCCTCCTCTGCGACATGGAGGGCAACAGGCGGGAGAGGCCCGAATACGGTAACAAAAAGGCCAACCCAGCAAGATTAGAGCTCATTTCATTAACATCTGTGTTTGTAGTGTTGTGATGTGAAATGTGTGTGAAGTGATTTGAATTAGACTTGTTCAGTGATACAAAGTTCAGGAAAACATTTTCATATTGATTTTCATAAACCAATTTAGACTGTATTCTTCAGGGAGTCAAATTATTATGTCTCTAATGAAGAAGACTTTCCTGAACTTGTTCATACTACATCCTTTCTTCAACTGATTATGAACATAAGAAAAAAGCTTGCAACTTGATTTTCTCTTTATTTGTTATTCTTATTCTCTTTTTATCCTCCTTTTAAGAGTAACTTAACACCAACTGAAAATCTTGTTTTTACTGTGGTTTAACTTTTTACCTGCTGCAGTGATGTAGAAGTGTTCTCCAGGGTGCGTCAGACAGTTCACCTTGACATCACTGTCGGGTGTGGTTACATGTGCAACAGAGCACACCTCTGATCACACCCAACAACACCCACCACTGATGCCATTTACTTTTTACTTTATTTGCAAAATTTCAACCAACTACAGGTCTTCCCCAGGCAAATACTGTGGTCAGAAGTAAAACAGACTTGAAACTTTCAACCAGAGTGAAACATTTCTTTTCAGCCTGGTGTTAAATTACGAAATAATTATCCAAGTTTCTTTGGCCTCCACAACTTATCTGACCTGTTTTCCTTTAGCCTTCTCTGCATCATCTACTTCATAATTCACCGAGTCGTGCTGTTTTCTCATTTTCTTATGCACTTTCTTGTCTTTCCACACCTTTTATCTTCCCAGGCTCATTTGGTCAACATAAGTCCCATCCATGCTCAGGTGATGTCACTGAGCAAAAGGCTGACCCTTCAATCCAGACAACCAGAGTACCTTCCGTAGATGAGCATTCCCAGTGTTCGGACACAGAAGTGGACCATGACCTCAACAGCGACCACAACCACAAACACTCAAACCGGCGTGCCACCGACACCTACACAATCACCAGCGAGTCAGGTATGGAGCCGGAGAATGACCTGGACCCAGATGGAACCAGTCGCTGCTTGTCATCCACTGCACCCATGGGAGCCAACGATGGTGCCGACACACCCTTGTCTGATGAGGAACTGGAGAAGGACTTTGAAGTGGAGTTCATGTGCAAGGAGACCTATGATATGGTGTGTAAGGAGAATCAGTCATCATATGTGGAATTTCCCTCCATCGAACCCTCTGAGCCCGCTTCCTTCTCCAGCTACGTGTCCTCCAGCCGCTCAGATACTCTGGACCAGTCCAACAGTTCTGATGCTCCAGTAGTGTCTGCCATGGAGGCAGCGGCTAACGACTCCACCTCTCCTTCTTCAGATCCAGGGATAGCGGATATGAATCAGCAAGGTTACATGACTTCAGACCAGGACAAGGACCTCAGCTCTCCAGGCTCTGAATCTGACATTGAAGGGGAGTTGGAGGCAGCATTTGCCTGTGGAGGTACCGTGGTCTCCAACATGATTTCATCTATCTCCGAGACAGAGCTAGACCTGACCAGTGATGACAGTAGCAGTGGACGCTCATCTCACCTCACCAACTCCATTGAAGAGGCCAGCTCGCCTACGTCAGATCAGGAACTGGACCCAGATACAGAGTTAGAGCAGGACAGTGGCATTGTGGGACTGAAAACGTCCCTCTTCCTGGGCCAGCCTGACCCAATCAAAGAAGGGTCTCCTCTGCCCTCACCATCCCCTCTACCCTCACCCACTATTGCCACTCCATCTCCTGTTGACTCACCCATCTTGCCCCCTGAGTCATACGATGATGGGCAAGCTCTGATGGGGCTACAGAATGTGGACGATGACCTGTCCTGCGAGCACCAGGCTGACCCAGATGAGACTCTGCCTCCAGCCCAACGCTGTGAGGACAGTCTGTCCAGACAGATGGTGCTGCAGATAGAACCAGACCACAGCCTAGAAAGCTTCAAACGCTCCTTCTACCTGCCAGTGGGACCCAGGCTAATGCCAAGTGCCGATGAATATGATGGAACCAGCGAAGGAGACTCAGAATCAGAAAGTGAAGATGACCTGAGCGAAAATTCAGACTCACCCTGGCTGCTTAGCAACCTGGTCAACAGGATGATCTCAGAGGGCTCATACCCAATCAGCTGTCCTGAGGACTGCTTCAAGAGGAAGGCGTCAGTGTCAGATACCATCTCGCCATCCTCAGACATTGGAGACGCAGATGGTTTCAATGATGATGACCAAGGGAAAAAAATGGGAATGGATGGATCAGAGGGGGAAGAGAGGGATGGTGAAGGGTTCAGAAAGGAAAGGATGGAGCCAGGAGACAGGAGGAACAGTGCAGGGTCTTCAAACGGAGAAGCAGGGAAAAGTCCCTCTCTCTATATGAGCAACCCTACGGGTGACACCATAACCCCACTGACTTTGGAGCGCTGTGTAAACAAAGGGAGGGGAACCACAGATTTCAACACCTCATATACCACAAAAGACTCAGACAAGAACTTCACAGATAAACCATCCAAGAATGCCAGGAGACATGAGGAAGATGAAGAGCCAAACAATGACTTAATGATGGGGAGAAAGGATCTGGAATCGCCAAGCCTTACTGAGAGCGTGGTCAGTGACAAGGATGAAGGACGAGAGACAGAACCCAGGCCAACCAGCCGCTCCACAGCCTCTCTTGAGCGTATCACCGAGGTCAAACACAGCCTGACATTGGATATACCCACCACTCAGACTAACCGCTGCTTCAGCCTCACCTACTCCACAGACAATGACGAAGAGGAGGAAGATGGAGACTCTTATCCATTCTTGGGTGGCTTGAGGAGGGAGTCCTACAGGGGTAGTGACTTAGAACTTGACAGTTCACCACCCATTGATTCCAGTGTGCAAGATCGTCCCTTATCTGACCATGACCTCCCACTGTGTGAGAAAGATCTGGCTCTGAGGCAGCCGAATGAAGATGATGGACTGGCCTATGACTCCATGAAGTACACGTTAGTGGTTGACGAGAATACTACGCTGGAACTAGTCAGTCTCAGAAGGTATGCTGTGGCAATAATGTTTCAATTAAGTGTAGAAATTTAACTTTTCTTCTTTTAAAGTACATACTACCTCCTTTATTGTGTGTCTTCTATTAGTTAATCAAGCAGTCTTACATAACCAGTGGATGCCTAGCGTTAAGTTGAGATTTGAAACTGACAAATCTTATTGTCACAGGTGCACCTCCGTTCTGAGCGATGACAGTGAACTCTCCACGCTATGTGATGAGGAGCCTTTGGGGACAGGACAGGTGGGCTACGGTTGCGATGATGAGGAGGTGAGGCCAGAACTCCTCAGTTCTTCTGAGGACTCATCTCCTGAGGCTGACCTCCCATTTTCCAAGAAGTTCCTAAACGTGTTTGTCAACAGCACATCCCGCTCCTCCAGTAAGTCAAACACAAGGGCTATTCAGATACCACACCCTACTAAACTAAGTACAAAATATGTATTTGCAATCACAATTGTCATTTTTAGGCATCAAAGAAATAGGTCGACATTTTGGGAAATACGTGTATTCAATTTATTGCAGCGAGTTAGATGAGAAGATCGATACCACTTTTATACATGAGAGTGGTATCGATCGTCTCATCTAAGTCTCAGCAAGAAAGTGAATTGGCCCAAAAGTATTTCCCAAAATGTCATACTAGTCCCTTAACTTCAGACAATGTAAACAATATACCCTACAGGTTATGGCCCAGAAGCATTATTGCTAAAATTATCCATTCAAGGTCCTTAGAATTATTATACTGTATTAGGATTTATCTCATCACTGTCAGCATGATGCATTAACATATGATCTAAATTTGGCAGGGAGCCCACACAAGACCTATGGGAGGGCTCTGCTTCCTAGTACATCCATCATCAATCAGTGCTCTTCAAGATTCATATCCCTAATGAAGGGTGATTTGCATAATGAAAGGCTCATTACAAAGGATTTTATTGCCATTTCTTTTTTGACAAATCCAATTAGGTTGCATTAAGACTTCCTCACAGAAAGTTTACATGGGTAATGTTCTCCCAACAAATAACAGATTAAAGAAAGGAGAAAGGTCAGACAGTGTGCTATTTTTCTGTTGGTAATTTAGCATTCAATTTCATTTGAAAAAGGTAGTTTTTGAGGTACTGAGACAGTATAACTGGCATCTGTTTGCCATGTAGGCACAGAATCCTTTGGACTTTTCTCCTGTACCATTAATGGAGAAGAGAGGGACCAGACACACAGGGCAGTATACAGGTAAGACAACCTATTATATTGTACACTGTCATTTTGTGAATAACAGCAAAAAACTCTTAATCAGATTAATAATAAAAGATAAGATAATATAAAACACAGCGATAATTGCTTTTGTAGATGTAAAAAATGTATTGTGGAATAACTTGTGAATATCATTTGCTCAATTTTCTGATCACCATTTTGTGTCTTCGGGAAAACGTCCCTGTGTAGATAAACATAAAAATATTTCTTCAAGGTTTCATGTATTCCAGTATGTTGTAAGGGTCATGCAGCAATAGTGAATCACTAACGATGTTAGTGGGGGAGGGCAGATGTCCTAGCCACAGCTGGGCTTGGGAGCTGCAAGGTGTCCAGTAATGATCACATCATCCACCACCTGTGTCTGTGAGAGAGAGCAAGCTACATGTGCTTCGCTTGTACATGTTGTCATGTATAATTATGTATTTTCAGTACCACAGTCCTCTCTCAGTAATCATGTCCCCACATTTAGCACTCTTTGTCTCCCTCCACCCACCCACCATCCTTCTCTGTCAGCTCTTCCATCACTCCACTCTCTTTTATCTCCACTGGGAGTCACCTGAAACCCAAACAGATGCTTCCTAATCAAATGAACCTATAGGATGCTCAGCTGCAGGGATACCATGTAAGGACACAATGTTCAACAGAGATGGTTTTCTTTTTTTCATTACACTTTCTGCTGCCCTCTGCAGGTTCATTCCCAGACATGCAGATGAGCTGGAGCTGGACGTGGATGATCCTCTATATGTGGAGGAGGAAGAGGATGACTACTGGTACAGAGGTTATAACATGCGAACAGGGGAAAGGGGCATCTTCCCTGCTTTCTATGCCCATGAGGTCATAGGCCAGTCCAAGGAGTTGTTGGGTGAGTGAAGATACTCTACTGGCTTTTGTCTTGATTGAGACTATGAAGTTGTTTGTGTCACAGAAGAATCTCATGTTTGTATGCATGTGTCCATGTTACACCATTTAGGAATAAAACGAAATCCAGCATGGATTGAGACTTTCAGCGTTCAGTTCTTGGGTTCTGTTGAGGTACCTTACCATCAAGGCAATGGCATTTTGTGCGCCGCCATGCAGAAAGTAAGCAAAGTGTTAAAAAGCAAAACACATGCACAATCCCACAAAACTTACACAAGCATATACTGCATGTACAAACTGTATGCAGCATGAATGGATTTTGATTTGACACGGCAATATTTTCTCTCTGTTAGATTGCAATATCGAGGAAACGGACGGTACATGTGCGGCCTCCTTCCCTGTGTGAGTTGGAGATTAGCTTGCAAGGAGTGAAACTGATCATGAGCCTGGAGGATGAATATGACTCCCTTGATGAGGTAGATCGAAGAATTACTATGACTCACTCATCCATTTAAAATGCTAAAATATTTGAATAATGCTCTATTGAGAATTAATTTCAATTTTTTTAAATATTGTTGAATAAACCTCCAGAAGAGTGTTATATTGTATGTTGGTTTCCTCTTTTTCAATGTGCCTCCTTTGTACATGATGCACATTTTTAGATTTTTAGATGTACTTCCACTCTGTGTTGCAGGTTATAAAATATGTTCTTTCACTGAGCAGTAGTAGTTCAAAAGACTAGTGGAGTCCTGTGCCAGGCAGGCTGATGCTTGCAGGTTAGATTTAAAAAAGCAAGGAACAGAGTTTACTATAACAAATCATCCATAAAATCTGACATAAAACACAATAATTTCAGGAAAGTCAATGCAGAATCCAGTACAACTAGAGTCCAAGGATAGAGGTTGTTATATATTGTACAGATTGTAAAGCCATCTGAGACAAACTTGTGATTTGGGGTATAAATAAAATTGATAATCTCTCTCTTCTTGTTTGTCTATGCATCTCTCTCTATCTTTAGTTTGACAGATGTAGTCACTTCTTCCAGATGAAGAACATCTCATTCTGCGGATGCCATCCGAGGAACAACTGGTAAGCAAACGTACTCATCTTCTGCCCTTTTGTTACAAGTGTACAATCTAATATCTGACTGATTGCATCATATTGTTTTCTTCTCTCTGCAGCTATTTTGGCTTCATTACCAAGCACCCGATGCTGAACAGATTTGCTTGCCACGTGTTTGTATCCCAGGAGTCCATGCGACCTGTAGCAGAGTGTGTCGGGTGAGTCATTATATATCAACTACTCCACATTAAATATATACAGATGGGTGACAAATCTCAGGTGTTGGGCCACCACGTGCTGCCAGGACAGCTTCAACGTGCCTTGGCATTGACTTGGCATTGACTTGGCAGACTTGGCATCTGCAAGTCTCTGAACTCTACTCTATGGATGAACACCATTCTTCTTCTTTGGTGTTTTGATGATGGTGGTGGAGAGTGCTGTCTAACACGTCGGTCCAAAGTCTTCCATAGGTGTTCAATTGGGTTGAGATCTGGTGACTGTGAAGGCCATAGCATATGAACATTTCACACCATTCAGTGACCCCTCGTGCCCTATGGATGGGGGCACTGTCATCAAGATAGAAAATGTTTCATCATAGGATAAAGTGATAACTCAGAGCAACTTTGTATTGATTTGCAGTGACCCTTCCCTCTAAGGGGACAAGTGGACCCAAACCATGCCAGCAAAATGCCCCCAATAGCATAACAGAGCCACCGGATCCCCTCACTGTAGGGGCCAAGCATTCAGACTTGTATCGATATTTCCTTTAATTTGTCACCTGTCTGTACCAAGATAGAGTAATGACATATTCATATATTTTTTGCGTGAGTTTGTTAAGCCATTAAGCCACTCTAAATTGCTAAATGTCAATATGCTCAAAGTACTATCAAAGTACTATCAAGGTAGAGTCAGTCATTCTGGAGAAAGATTGTTGATATTTGAACTAAACACCCAAATAAATACACCCCTCCCTTTGTGCTCATCCAGAAGCTCCGCATTGCCAAGGCAACAACCAAAATAGAAATATGGTGGAATTCAGAGCCATGCGTCAGCTGTAGGGTCACTTCTGTTTCTCTCACACATTATCACAAGCAGTAAAAAATTTGTCGCATCTGAGCACAACAGTCCATCCACACTCCCCACCTCTCTGCGGCCTCCCCACTTCTCACTCGACCTGCGTTCAGCATCTCTGTCCACAGAAGCAGCAGTCTGAGACTGAGAGGACAGCGGCCGGCAAAGCTGCGTTCACCAGGCTGACTGACAGCAGAAATTTACTGAACCAAAATAGTTAACATGTCAGCTCCACAGGAAGAAATCGACCATGTTTGTATTTATTGATTCATTGATACAGTAAATAAGTTGAAAACACATATACAGTGGGATATTTGTGTGAATTTATAGACTTGGAGCATAAAAAAATACAGGGGGTGTTTGTGAGACTGTCTCGGATTCAGTGTGGATTGATACATTAAATAAAATGGAAGTGTATCTGTTCTGTGAGAAAACACTTTCTATGTGAATTGGCCATGGCCCCTCTCTCCCCCAACATTCAAGCTAGCTAGAGAGGTGAGCAGTGATCCAGTTTTATTTTGCACACTAACCTTTCATATGTATGTGTGAGTGTAAGGTTAAATAATGATTGCAGACTTAGTCATGTCTGAATCAGCCATATTTGATGTGAATAATTAAAGATACAGATAATTCACTGTGTCTGGATGGAGCAAAGGCAGGCAGCAGACAATAGGATTGGCAAAACTAATTCATCTATCACCTTCTCATCCTGTTCAGTCAAAACTTCTGAAAAAGACTCACTTTCCTTTGATTCAGCAAGAGTGGTTATGCATTTGAATTACATTAATTAACACTCTTTGTGTTTGCACTAACCAGACACATCTAAAGAAACAAAGCATAACTATAAAATCTGTCACCACCAGAAGGTTTGGTATAGTAAGTTGTTTTCTAATAGCTGGCAGGAAGATCTTTAGTCACGCTCTGTCTGGCTGTCTTTTCTGCAGACGAGCCTTCCAGGAGTACTACCAGGAACATCTGGAGTACGCCTGCCCCACTGAGGACATCTACCTGGAGTAAGAAGCATTGCCATGACGACCACCTTCTTCCTCTACAGCTCGTGTATGTTCATCAAGTTTGCCACCAGAGGGCGCTGTCAGTGGAGGTCTCCTCTCCATTGTAAAACACTCTTCTGTGTCCCTCTGACACTGGGATCTTAATTTCTACAGTATGCTAGGCATTTGACTGATTTCATTCATCTCTCTCTCTTTGTTTATTTCCATCTTCTCGATGGATTGATTGCCTGTTTCTTTGATCTTTTTCTATGATATAAAACTAAGACGCTGAGCACCTGTTTATTTAAAGGTTCCTCTTTTGAAATGAAAACAATATACCTACTACTGCTGTTTCACTTTTCAATGCATGGCTAGTAGGATTACTGCACACAGACACACCAAGAAATACACATATCCAAGTGAATGGCAAGCAGCTCAACAATCAGTAAGGAAATGGTGTAGAATTAAGAGGTTTAATTAACTGTAAATATGTATTTGTTCAATATTGACAAACTGCTAATTTGATTTCTACTGATAGTGACATTGGAGCAAAGTAGAGAGAGTACAGTGAACTGTCCTTGGTCCGAGCTTACCCCTGTGTCGCGTACAAGACGTATTGTGTGTTGTAAATATATGTATAGAGAGTAGACATACAGGCGCCTCATCCAGACTAATTAAGAAACACTCAAAGTTGAGACTGATGGAGGGAGTTTTGTTCTCAGCTTTGTTGTGGGTATTAAAACTCTGACAGGAGTAAGTGCAGGTATCAGAGATTTTAGAAAAGCTGTACTGACTTGGAATGAACTTTGAATGTCATGAGCCCCACAGATATTTTATTCAGCTTGGATTGTGTGCAGCAACTGTCAGTACATTTGGATTATATGACAGAACCATTTTACCTTTGTCCAGTCCTCAAAGTTGCACTGCTTACTGACCTTCACCATGGGGATCTTTCATAGGAAATGATTCAACTGTTCGCTGTATGCTTTGCTATGATTGGTGTGACTTTCAGGTCAAAGAAAGCAAAGGCCCTCTGAAAAGCCATATTCTCACCCCTCTGATTGTTTCACTCTGGTTTTAGTGACGTCCTAGTCTCTGTTTTTTTATTTTTTGACTGGGCAGTTTCAACGAGGGAAAAGGAATGACTGGATTAACAAACAGCAGTAGCCACGTGCCAGTAATGCTGTATGGCAGTGTTTCTACTGTCCAGTGAGAGTGTCCTACTAATACTTGGTCCTGGTATCACAATGGAATCAAACCTTTAATAAAGCATTAAAAGGGAGGTTTTATAGTTATGTAAATGGTTAGACTTTGATCTTGTTTTTTAAGTATGATGGGCAGAAGGGACGGCCTCATGTTCTCATATTTATTTATTGCTTTTAGTCAGGTGAAAGGTTGAGCATCATTTACATGTTACACAGTAACCCACAGTAGTCTGGGGTTGTTGTAGCTTACCATAGCTTTCAGTAAAAACACCTTATATAGGAGAGGGGTTACATTTGAAAAATGCAGCCACTACAGTTAACTGTTATTTGAAATTTACCACTCCCATTGTTCCCTCAGACACTGTTTGCCATCTTGTTCTGTTGCTTTCAGTCACAGTCGACCAGAACAAACACCTCAGATCTGCAGGATTTCAGTGTTCACTGAAAGCTGATACGTCAGGAGGGGGATTATCTACATATGTATCGCTGTCAGTTAGATCATGTATATACAATAGCGAATCTAAGATAGTGCTGTGTCTTTTATGTTGAGTATGTTATTGAAATGAATATGTACATTAATTAAAAAGAAATTTAAAAAAAAGATCACAACCAGACAAAACCCCTCTGAAAGAACACATTAAAAAAAAAAAACACGTTAGCGTCTGTGATCTGCAATAATTTTATTTCAGTGTCTTCTGTTTCTACACAAGGTGTTATCTCAGTATCTGTCACACAGGTGAAATTTGAGTTCCTGCCAGCTCCATAACTCTACAGACAGGCTTCAGCAGCACATTTAGGGCGCATTTGTGAGATGTAACATCATTAGTGTGAGACACACCCACCAGACCACTGACCAATCTGCTGTTAGAGCTGAATAGTGACTGAGTCAGCTGCCATTGGAAAACTATTATTGCGTCTTGCCAATTATAGTAATCGCCTTTGAGCTCCAACAGTGTGACCCATCTCTGATCTGTATCTATTTGCTTCTGATTATGTTTTTCTATCTTGTTACAGCCTAGTTCAAATCCTTCTTTCCACACAGCTACACAAAAACAACCTCTGAGGATGATCTAGTCCCATATAGCCGCTGAGACATACATTAACAATTAAACCAAACTTTTGACTTTATTACATTAACAAGATTCTTCACTGTATACCTAGAGCAAAACAGTATGTGACAGAACAAACATATCCTATCTTGTATCTTTAAAAACAAGGACTTGTAAAATTCAAGGGAAAAACAAAGAAAAAAATGACAAAAAAATCACTCTGCCTTGTCATGAGTTTGGTCTTATGAATAAAATATATGCTTGATGTCCAAAACCTTTATTGTTGTCTTTATTGTTCAGATCGGCTCTCAATTGTGTGATTAAAATGGTGTGCAAAACATTTTCACATAAAATTCCATACAATGATTCAAATTCTTATGATTATAAAGAATTTTTGAAGTGGAAATTACATAATAAAACATGAATTCAGGGAGAGCGCGTAAGAATATATACAGCACATTGTTACACATTAATTGCAAATAAAGTAATTATTAACACTTCATAAAATCATGTTCATGTTCATGTTCCTCATTGAGGAAACAGATTATTTGCAATATTACAGTACTTTTAAGTATGAACATTGGTTAAAGAAACTGTCCACAAGTAGCAATGCATCATCAGATAACTACAAGCTCAACATTTTGTGCTCTCACTGAGCAATCTTGGGAAAAATCAGTGCAGCACCCCCATTGTCCCATCAACACCGGCAGCAGGTGGGTTTGGGGCTACACTGAGGATTGCAGCAAGGCTCCAGCTCTGGGTCTGTTCCTTTTGATATCTGACTCTCTCCAAACACCATAGTGGCTTCAAACTGCTCCTTGACTTTCTTAATCCTCTCCAGCAGGGCCTGGAGGTCTGGTCTTCCCCCCAGGAAGAGAGGGTAGTTCTCAGACGGGTCAGCCTCCAAGTCAAAAATAAGAGGGGGGTCATGGGGCTTGAGGACTGCAAATACTGGGCAGTCTTTGTCAGGAGTAGTGCCGCTGTGGGTAGCACCTGATGCAAAAAAAAACAAACCATGAACAACCACCTCAGTTCTGACTGTGTGATTATGTTTGATATTGACATTTCAATAACTTCTGTATATGAAGTCTACCTCGTGTGTAGAAGTGAGCCTTGTACTTCCCTAGCCTGAGAGCAAAAAGGCCATACATTTCACTGGGATCTGTGGGGTAGAACATCATCGTCTCCCTTTTACTCTGCAAAACAAGAATTAAACATGAAAATTAACGCATCAGCTTGATTTCCACAATATTAAAAATACCATCGAGTGTGAGGAATACTTCCTCTACCTTTCCTTGGTTGACAAGAATTTCTGTCATATCGACCCCATCCAGTATCACTTGAGGTAGTTTAGCTCCTGCCAGGCTTGCCATTGTGGGCAGGATATCCAGAGTGCTGGCCATCTCATGAGTCACACCTAAAGACATGACGATGCAGTTCATGGAGGAGAAAAGCAAGCACTAGCAATCACTGAACGGTCATGCGTGAACTGGTTTCCATTTATTTTAATACGGTACTTATTTTCATACTGAAATGAAAGGATACCAGTGGATGCCTGGAATGTATGAAATCAGTGTGAAAGTGTATGGTAAGCTTTTGAAAGTGGTCAGCTGTAAAGTTAAGTGTATGTGACTAAAACATACAAAACCACCAGTATGTTCTTTGAAAGGTAAATCTAATTTTAGTTCTAGATTTTAACATTTAATGGACACACCAGTGTTTTTGTCTTTAGAATAATCACCTAGTCTAAAATTTTTGCAGAAGACTAAAGTGTCCTGACCTGGCTGGATGGTCCCTGGCCAGAAGGCGATGGCTGGCTCTCTCATGCCCCCGTCATATGTGGTACCTTTCCCACACTTCAGAGGACCAGAGTTTCCTCCACGGGACATGCGCATCAGTTCTGGCCTACACACGCAGACAAGAATAACACAACATTTCATAAAAGACAATAAATGCAATTTCATAAGAGGGCAATAAATCTAATATAAAGGAGGGCAAAGATATGATGCAACTTGACCTTTGAACAGAACTGTACCACAGCTATCGTGGAGGGAGTTTAATATGTCAGCATAAAAAGGTCAATTTGAAAAATCACGTAAAAATAAAATCGCATTCTGTCTTTATAAAATGATTAAATGGAATAATGAAAGTGACAACAAACCAACCCGTTGTCAGACGTGAAGAAGACCAGCGTGTTGTTGATCACTCCAGTCTTCTCCAAGGTTGCCAGGAGGTTTCCTATGGTGTTGTCAAACTCATACAGAGCATCTCCAAATGGGCCCCTCAAAGTCCGCCCGGCTGCTCCTGGACCTGCATACTGGGGGTAGTGGGTGTGCTGGAGGAGGCGAGAGGAGAAGGTGTTACCATGTTCTACTACGTTATCATGGTCTATCCACAGTGTGTCAAAAACTCGGACTTTCCTGCTTTGAAAAATTCACTTGGACGTGTACTCCACATTTTAAAAACACATTTTTAGTCTTTTCAAAGGTTTAACTGGCCAGCAGTACGCTTTGATTCTGCACCAAGTGTGCTTTTGTTGCTTACATGGGAGGGATAGTAGAGGAAGAACGGTTGTTTCTTCTTGGCTGCTGTGGTAATGAAATTGGTTGCAAAGTCACTGTAAACCCTCTCCAGATCTAGGAAGTTGACTGGTTGCTGTTTTATGACCTCGTTGTGCATTAGGGGGACCGTTACCGTACCAACATCACATAGTCCAAAACACTTAACATCTGGAGGGAAACAAGTCAGGTTACGACACGGGCCCTGGGAAAGGAACAGGGAGACAGATGTTAGAATGTCAAGTCTTCCTTGAAAAAGACATTCTTAATCTCAATGGAAATCCCTTGGTTAAATAATGGTTAAATAAAAATAAAAACATTTCAAAATTTAATTTGTAAAACTCATATTGAAACAAACTCAGTCACACTGACCATGTCATGGGAGTAGGGGATCCCCAGGTACTGGTCAAACCCCTGATTAGTTGGAAGGAACATCCCATTAGATCCAACCCCCAGATGCCACTTCCCTACAGCAGCAGTAGCATAGCCCAGAGGTTTCAGCACTTCGGCAATGGTGGTCTCATTCAGGGGAAGACCACCTATTGAGCCTGGATATATTACTCCTGGGTAGATACCTGAGCGGGTCTGATAGCGTCCTGTCAGCAACGACGCCCTGGAAAACCATCATAATGAAACACGGCTGTTAATTAAGGTAGGTAACAATGACTGGAGAGTGTATAAATGTGCATAGACTAAAAGGTTAGGCTTCCATGTCATGCTAGATAGAAACTGGACAGTTAAAAGGATGTGGCTAAACATTAAAAACATGTATTAATTCACAAATAACTCCTTTACAAAACATTGTGCCTACAGGAAACTGTTGCTTTCATTGATCAAAACAATGTGGATAAAGTATTGAACAATGAAAGCAGTGCAGAACAGTTGCATCTAAAAAACTGTGCAGGTGTCACTACGTGTTGAATCATATAATGTTCAATATAAGACTCCTGATTCCATCCACATGGTAAATCCATCAACTCATCGTCCACTGTGTTCAAAATGTGTTGGGACAATTCAGTAATGAGGTTGATAATGTGATATATTTTACGTTTTGGTCACTGAATAGTTTTTGTGTAATAAACACTATAATTAAATAATGACACCATACAATTCGGTTACATCTCTAAAAATGTCCCCTTTGTCTTCCCTGGCAGACACACACATACCAAATGAACCAGAATGGATTTATAGTCTGCTAATCAGTAGTGAGTTTATATTAACCACTTTATCTCTGTCTTCTCTTATATAATATTCTAATTACAGCTCACAGTTTTGCTGATACATTTTGACCCTTCAAACAGTTATTGAAGGATTAATATGTACTAGAGAGCAGGATCCAAATCATTAGACCCCCTGTAAAGATGCATAATAGGGGTAAAATGTGTGGGAAAGGGATGCAAAACTAATTAATTAACCATTTAAAGATCAAAGGCAAGTTATTCACAGTATGTTTCTCAGTCTGCAATTTTTGCCCAATTTTTTTAAAAATTTAATTAATTCGGTCCTTATTTTAACAGTGTTAGAAAAGAATGCACATATATATAGATAAATCATACAAAGATAGAAATATTATTGACCGAAAAGGTGCAGGCTGAAGCTCACTTTTTTGACCTCATATGAAAAGCAAACAATACAAAACAATAGTACCAAACTACAAAATCAAACATTTCATTCACCATTATACATTATACCTCAGTTTTATATTTGTTTACGATGTCATTTTATATATTTTTTAAGTTCACGAAGTGTACTACACATTTTTAATTCCCTGTCACAGTTATTCCATAAATGAACCCCTTTAACAGTTAAATCTATTCTTTACATTTGTCCTAGCCCTTGTGTGTATTTTAAACATATATATTCCTCTCAGTCCATACTGACTCTTTCTGATTTCTCTGATAATCTAAATGATTAAAATGTTTAACTATTTTGATATATTTAACTGTCGTGTCCGATATAATTCAAGGATTCAAGGAGCCCTAAAGATTTGTTTGTCCAGCAGAGACAGTCCCGATTCTTCTCGTCACAGTAGTCTGTATGTATTACAGACAGTACAGTACCTGGACGGGCTGCAGACGGGGCTGGTGCAGTAGAAATCTGTGAAGCGGAGTCCTGCAGCTGCCAGACGGTCCAGGTTTGGAGTGAGTGAAGTTGGGTGTCCGTAACACCCCAAGTCCCCGAAACCCAAATCATCCGCGAAAAGGAGCACGAAGTTCGGCGGTGAAGCAGCGCAGGAGCAAAACAACAAAATGTTGAATAAGGCGAAGCGGGTGAGGGCCATTCTGCTTCTTCTCTCATTAGACTGAAGAGAAGTCCTGTAACTGTCAGGTCCGAAAAGAGGAACCAAAACAAAAGGTCACATGTCCGCTCGCGGAAGCCGTCGCGTATAGCTGTCGTCATGGACGACTAGGAAATGTAGTCTCACTCATCATTTGGACTACAAAATACAAGTGAACCATAACTAGCAAGAACAAATGAATGTGTAAGACTTCGTTAGAGAATAAACAGTCTCTGACAGAATTTTTTTTTAAAAACTTAAAAAAAAAAAAAACTTCTGAAAGACACAGTGAAGCATATTTTGTTTTTTTTGTTTGTCAATTCTTTGTTATTTATTTGTATGATAATTCCATAAATATGTTTTTATACCATCCCGACTTTATGTTACAAGAGACCTTTTTCATGGCAGAATTTGACTTGTCAAAGCAGGAAAAGCACAGATCTAAATAATAACATTAACAATTGTTAGTTCAAAAAAGTAGCCAGAAAAATAATACTGGTATGTGATAGGTGAGGGGATTGCACTCTCAGGATTTTAGAATAAGGGAAATCACATGTGCTAACAGTATGACGTCTAATTTGGACCCTATATGTTGTATATTTAGTTAAATTTACGTTGTTACTGTTACTGGACTTTAAAATACGTCCAGTAACAGTAGCTCAACTGCTCAACTGCTGAGCAGAAGCTTACAACATGTCACTTTGTATTGACTTTGTATTTATATGACATACATGAAAAAAAATACGGATGTCCTGTGATTGCGCCTCGGCCTGCCTCCTGTGAAAGGACAGAGCCCGTCCAGAATATCTTGAGCTGTTTTTGCATTCAGCCCGTCTAATTTGTTTTGTCTGCCTCTTAACTGAACTTGTTAGTCTGAGGGCCTGCGGCTGAGCTTCTGTCCTTTGTGGTAACCTTGGTTTCTGCCACTGATTCAACCTGACACACAGTCAATTACCCAAACAAGAAGACAAATAAATCACTGGTGCAGTGCTGCAGGAGCCACCAGTCTAAGGAGAAATAGGCGTCACAGCTGATTTTTTAATATGAAAACTATACTCCAGCATACTGGGCCTATTTATTTATTTATTTATTAATTAATTAATTCATTCATTCATTCATTCTCAGAGCCATGCTTCACTGAGGTGGACTGGAAAGGAAAAGGAGGGCACTACCTGCATTTAAATAAGCTAGTGTTGTATATGTGTATGAGAAAGAGAAAGATGGAATGGATGCATAGACTAAATAGATATCCAAACATATGTAATTTTAGACACCAGAACACTTCACTCAGGTGATTCCCAGGTGATTTTCTGCAAAGTAACGCTGACACCTGAAACGAGATTCACTGAGGAGCGTCCTGCTATTGGGATTCAAATAATAGCTGCTGTTTTCTTTGGTCCTGATGAATAATGCAACACATCCACCGTACCTTTCATTACAAACACCGGTATGTGTGTGTGTGTGTGTGTGTATGTGCATGCATGTGTGTCATTTAGCGTGCGTGCAGTCCAGCACTGCTGTTTAGCCTCAGGGAAGCGTTGCTGTGGCATCGAGCTGATAGATAGTTTTGATTTACTATTCACTTTCACATCTCTCTACAGGACTGACCTACATTCAGATCTACTGTTTGTGTGAGTGTGTGTGTGTGTGTGTGAGAGAGAGAGAGAGAGAGAAGAAGAGGAAGAGAAGCAGAGAGAATTGAGATTAAAAAAAATATAAAAAGGCCGATGCTCCACAACTATTGATGCAATTTTATCAGCTCTTTCCTCTTTCTCTACCATTTGGCTACTCATGCTTTTTTCATGCTTTGGGAAAATCACACTCACCCAGCCATCCATGGATGATTGTTGATGATTGAAGTTCTGTACATATTTTGTATGTTTGCATGCATATGTTTGCACATAGCTGTGTGTATATTTAAATTGTGTGTGTTTAGGCTACAGCCAACAGTGTGACCTTGGGGGAAAGGAAAAAAGCAGATTCACTGCTTAAGTTCATCAAGTGAACTGAATACACACACACACACACACACACACACACACACACACATACAAACACACTCATGCACAAATATACATACTGTGTGCACAAATGAAAGATAAGCAAGAATGAAGTCATTTGCATGCAGGAAAGCCAAAAAAAGAACATGATCACTGAGAGCTTTTGAGGAACTATCTCGCTGCAGGAGCTTCTTTCATCTAATCTTCTGAAACCCTGAGCCCTGGAAACATCTCTGCAGGGAACAACATGGTGCTACAAACCTGAAGGGGGGGCAATGACATTCCTCCTCTTCCTGGCTCAGTGTTGAATTTACTTTGTTGATACTGTAAAATGAAAGTTGTAAATTTAAAACCACAGATCATCTTTTCCAGGCACCCTGCTCAGTTTAGGTAAATGCTGAATCAATCATTAGTCCAGCAGCTTGTAAGTGAATACCTGGAAGCGACCATCATTAGGAGCAAATAATTTATGATGATGACCGTTTAGGTTTTGCCACCACTAATGACTTGTGAGTGTGTTTCCCAGACAGGCCAACTAATGGGCTAGCATGTCTCATGAAGAAGAATGAGGATAGCTACTGTATATAAATGGCAGCCTGTGTGCTACACGGCGCTGCCTGCACTGTGATTCAGTAAAAGATGACTGCTCTGACCTTTTACTGTGAGTAAATGAAAACTGTGGTCAGTGACAAACGCAGAGCAGGACAAGTATCTTGAAGCAGCTGAGGTTACAAAAAGGTCCTCACCCCTGCCTGCGTGTGGTGTGTGAATGTGTGTGTATCCATATGTCTGGTAAGCATCAGTTGCCATGTTCTGTTGACTGTTGCTCAGGATGGTGTAGCTGCATTTTTGGGGATTGAAATTCGGGAATCTTTGTATAAAATGGATTGTCCTGCTAGTAAAAACTCGTCTGATTTAATGTCCCTTGACAGAAAGCGTGTGTATGTGTGTGAATCTTGGGTATCTTTTTGTTTGGAACATCTGCTTTCACAGCCTATGGGAAGGCTGTGTATTCCTGTCTGTGTGTGTATGTGTGCACTTACAAGTGTGCCCATGCGCATGCAATGAGATTGCTTCAGGCAGATTGAGGGGTGGTACAACACAACCCTGCAGAGCTGATAGAGAAAATGAATCCCACCATCACATCAGTCTCATCCCTCAGGACAGAAACAGGAGAGAGGGAAACCAGCCTCACACCTGCAGGTAAAGTCTCTTTTCCCCTGCCTCCTCATCCCCCCTCTCTTCATCTCTTTCTCTTATTAGGAATAAGATATCACACTCACAGTTTTTTGCACAAGCTGCTAGTTTATATGGTTTCACAAGAGGCACAGCATGTAATAACTGGGATGTGAGCCAACAGTAAACAAGCACCAACAGGCCATTGTGGGAAAACATTTCTCTCTCGTCTTCTTCATACTGTTTGGCACTTTGCACAATATTAACAGTCTGAACCTGTGAGTTAAACTGTGAAGGATAATGCTGCAGTGTTTGTGGACCACCAGTCTGTGTAAATCAGCTCCAAAAAATGCAAGACATCTATTTTAGCACTAGTGGGCGCCAAAGGATCACACTTGCTTGCATGCATCACTCCTAACAATGTCTTTGTAGGAAAACAACCTCCATTCAGTCATATTTTCACCATTAGTTCCACAGACAATCTCTTTTATCTGATCTCTCAGGCTATGCTGCACAATACATTGAGCAGTAATGGGGCAATTGAGGGTTGATATGTATCTGCAGCACTTGTTAAATTGCAGTTTTTTTCCTGCCATTTCCAAGCTGAGTAAAGCAGGTCTTTCATGTCTTCATGAAGGTAGCCATTACAACTCTGCCTCTTTCTGCCATTTTTCTTAGTGAAAAATATCATCATATGCTCTCTCACCTTTGTGGTTAATTGCTTAAGATAGATAGATATATAGATATATAGATAGATAGATAGATAGATAGATAGATAGATAGATAGATAGATAGATGATAGATAGATAGATAGATAGATAGATAGATAGATAGATAGATAGATAGATAGATAGATAGAGAAAAGGGCATGGGGAGGGGATAAACAGAGAGAGTGAAAAAGAAAGGAAGGCGTGAGGATAAATCAGTGGATAATTCAGAACCATGGACAGCTCTTAATACTTTGATTTAGCTCTGCCCTGACAGCAGATAGTCTCTAAATGAGCATGCCTGCTATTATCTTGTCGTCATGCAAATGCATTTTGAGCAGCATAGACCACAACATCTTTGAAGTTGCTCTTAAGATAAGATATAGAGATGAATAAGGGCAACTTGGAAATTGTAAATAAAGGTTCATTATAGACCTTACTTTAAAGTGCTTCATTCTGATAAACTACAGTTTTTACACATATTTGTCAGTATAATATTAACAGTAAAAACAGTTTAATTTCACTTTGGTAGCAAGATTGAATTCAAGGTTCTATGAAGACAGCCTGAGGTATTTGCTCAAGGGAGTTGTGTGAGAACATTTTGCAGCAATCGACTGTATGAGCAGGGATCAACCAGTCCTTTCTGTGATGAAAAGTCATTGTTATTCTGGCTTGTGAGCTGAGGGAGCAGTGATAGAAAACATCCTGGCAAATAAACAGAGGTTCATTGGCACAATACTGTAGATACTGGAACAGAGCACAGCATTATGCAATGAAATCTAACAGGCCTTTGTGGAGCAACATGAGCTGTGGAACTCATAAATGTTTGAGGACCTGCTGGGGTAATATACACTTTTGTCGACGTTCTCAGCTCGCACACTGAAGCTCTCATTGTACTAAACATAGAGCCAATGTTCTCTTCAACTAAACGTCACCTATGCACAGAATACTCAAGAGACATTATGGTCAAAATGAGTGTTCCTGTCATTTGTCTTTACTCCACTAGCACACACACACACACACTGCCAGATTTAAATGGCACCAGCACACCCCCTGTGATCCAGTTTCCCCGTGTGGTCTCTGCCTTCTTATGATGGACTACTGGTGGTAAGCACGACCTGCCCTTGCAACCATTTCCTCCACAACTGCCTGATAATATTATAAAGGGAGGCTGTCTGAGGGGCCCTCATGCCCACTGCCATACCCTCCAGCTGTCATCTGCTGCCACACGGCAAAGCTGCTCCACAAGTGATTTATTCTTTTTCAGGCTGACTCCTGCCTCACCCCTGCTCTCGTCATGCAGACAGGCGAGCTTGAGAGATACACAGAGATGACTCGAGAGGAACGGGCCCCGCACAGAGTAAAATCACACACACACACACTCAAAATTGAGTTTTCTGCTGCATTTGTTGAGATATGAGATAACTGATGTATGCTAAGAGCATAGCTAAAAATATTCTGATTACATGTGGTTAGATAAATTCCAAAAATGTGTTTGGGTGTTGAGATTTATCATCTCTGCTCCCCAAATCCACTGTTCCACTCACCTTGAGACGTGCTTTGGCTCTGCTTGTCCGCAGGGACAGAAAACTCTCAGCCATGATTGTAAACAACTCTGAATTTATTATCATCTGCCACAAGTGTAGAATCACAAAGACCGATTCCTCACGTCTACTGTATATTTCCATATTCATGCAAATGCTGCTGTCGAAAGTAAATGGTAATTTCTTTCATTTTCCAATTTGAATTTTGCATTGTCATCATTTGTAATTGGAACAGACATAGCCGACCCACTAAGCTGCACGAGTACTTCTCCCCCAGCTTTTTGTGATTGATTAAAAAGAGTAGAGCACTGTTTGGATTTGATATATTTTGACTTACTGTACTCAAGTTGACACCTTCTTTCACATTGAGACATTTTCCTGGAGTTGTCGTGCTACAGATATGAGTTTTTTGTTCAATTTCACATTCATATCTCTGTGTAAGAAAACATATAAAAATCTATTCACATACACAATTTATCACTCACTGTACGGAGCAAACTGATGTCAAACACTGATAAATGCAAACAGAATATATTTCACAGTAGAAGATGTAAACAAGATTGTTGGGCCCTTCATTAGCAGCTTCAGTGCTCTGCTCAGTTATAGTATGCGACCAGATCACTCCTAATGACTTTGGAGCCACAAACAGTAATGGATGCAAAACGCATGAGCTGACTTAATGATTATTTTCCCTCTTGAGAGTTTATCTTGATCAGCTTTGATAGACGTGACTTCCTCTGCAGCTTGCCCTGGGTACGGGGAAGATTCGATAAATGTAAGAGTAGATAATATGCAAACAAATGAAAAGGTAAGAGACTTCAAAATGTCGGTTATTTTGTATGTATGAGTTGCAGCATGCAGAGGCAAAGTATGTCTTCTTAAAATATTTTATTTACAGTTGAATTTATTTAGGTTTAATTGGTAACACCTTACTTTTATCCCCCCCTAACTTAGCACATATGAGTATCATATAAACAATTAATTGCTTTAACACACAACACTGTATTTGTGAGTGCAGATGAGGAAAATGTAGACATTTTATTAACGTAGTTGTCAACAATCATATAATAACTTTTCCTATGAAGCATCTGTAACTGGTGTATAAACAGTTAATGAATGATTGATAACACAGTACAACTTAGCTGTAATCGTATTAAATCACATTATTTTATTATTACAAACACAGTGTGTTATAAACACCTATTATTAACTGTTCATACTTATTTATAAATCATTCACAGGCTTGTTTCTGAATGTGTTCAAAACTCAAGACATGTTGAGTTTGAAGGTTCATTGTTAACTTTGGAAACAGTTTAACCTGAAAATCCACTGCGGGTCCACTTACTTCTTACTGTAATAGATGTCTCCCTGAGCTTTCACCCACATCTCATTGTCTTAAACAGTGGATGGAATTTGCTCAGTTGTCATATTTCATATCTATAGATAATATGATTACATGCTTACTCTTACTGTTTATCTATTTATATACCAGTTATGGGTGGTTCACAAGAATATATAGTTCTTGACCAATGCATTGCTTATTGACACTTAAAATATTACATTGCATTATTGTGTGTTGTAAACCATTTATCAATTGCTTATATCTTGTTTATAAATACTAAATGAAGGACTAAAATGAAGTTCTACTGTTTCAGTATTAGACCTTCTCAACTGCATAATGAGGCTCAGTGTCTCTGTGCCGACTTCCACTGTAGTGGAGTACAGTACCGCACATCATCCTTGTTACCATTTCCAGTGCCAGATTGGTTTAATCACATGGAATTCATTTGGCGAGGAGGCAGGGAAAGGCTGTAAATGAATTAACAAGTATCACAACACAAAGTGTCTAATTACAGTTTTGACTCTGAATTAGCACGGCAAGCTATTAGCTTCATCCAGTTTGAGGAGTGACTCTTCACAGAGCTGAATCTTGCTCTCCGTCAAATGGGTATTTAAGCTATCATACCACATATCAGCTCCCATACAACAATGTTCCTGGGGTTAACCTCCGAGCAGATTTAGATCCTTGAATCAATTACCACTCCATCAGCCACAAGCCCAGATCCCATTTCTCTGTGTCACACTCGATAAAAGGTATTCCTTGTCTTTCTACATTGTCTGTTTCTCAGTGCTGAAGCTGCTTCTCATTTGTCTCATAGATTTCTAAAGCGCTGCCCATTTCACTTTTGGTGGGCCCGGCTGTGGCTTAGGAGGTAGAGCGGGTTGTCCACTAATTGAAAGATTGGCGGTTCGATCCCCAGCTCCTCCAGTCCGCATATCGAAGTGTCCTTGGGCAAGTTACTGAACCTCAAATAGCTCCTGATGGCTGTGCCAGTGGTGTGTATGAGTGTGTGTGTGTGAATGTGCATTAGATTAGATCTTGATGAGCAGATTGGCACCTTGCATGGCAGCTTCTGTGTATGAATGTATGGGTGAATGTTGACATGTAGTGTAAAGCACTTTGAGTGGTCAGAAGATTAGAAAGGCGCTACATAAATGCAATGCATTTACCAAATGACTGAACACTGGCTGGAGTGAGACAACTCCGGCAGACGTAGAGGCCAAAGTTCAAGTTTCACTTTACCTTCCATCACATTCACACACTGAACTCACCTTCTTCCTCTCTGCAGAAAAAAAAGGCTGATAAATATAAGAAATTTACATGTCTCATCCTGGCTACTGTAATTCTCACACTGTCAAATTAAATTTGACTTGAGACTCTCAGTAGACCAATATGTTTTGTAAAGGGGCAGTTGGGTTGAAGTGCTCTGTGACACCTTGATGTCAGTGTCTTGCAAAATCTAATTTGATTGCTACATTCCCATAAAAGTTCTCCAAACAACTCAACACCCCCACACCCCCATCCCCCACCCCCTCCACCCCCCCATCACATGCCCTTTCAGTGGGTTCTGACGCTTGAAATAAATTGTCTTTCATTTATGTACAAAAATCCTGTCTGTTTAAATATGCTGATGTTCAACAATTTCAAACAAGAATGATCAATAGCTGTCATCACCAGAGACTGCTGTGGCCTAGTACACACACACACACACACACACATGCACACATACAGAAAACACACACACTTCTTCCTTTCTATTGGGCACAGAGGCCATGTTTTTCTTGATGAAAATGCAGCATCTACTTTGCTGACAGCAAAGTCTTACATGATCCCTGGTGAGACAGATGGATATGTGCATCAAGTCCTCGCTGTCAACAAATAGAAACTGTCAAACAAAATAAAATTGTTAACAAAAGGAAAACAGTTGCACATGGGATAAAGTCGCGATAGTATAATAACACACATGCAAGAAAAAAAACATATTCAATGAGATCTATTGATAGTGGTGCGCTAAGTGGTGCATTGGTTTAGAGTGGATGAAAAACAAAAGGCAAAAGTAAGGATGGAAATAAAAGTTAATTTGTGCGTATTCTCTACTTGCACATTACATTAATGCTCAAATTAGTAATAAATTATTCTAAATATTCCAATTGTGAGGGAGAAAATATAACAGCTGCAAGTAAAAGATAAGCTTTTATGCTGGCTATGTACTGACATCCCATTAACTGTTCTCCTTTTGCCTTCTCCTGTCTGTATGGATAGCACTTGACACTGATCAGCTGAAATCAGCTGCGGCTTCCCTTGAAGGTGACCCTCATCAGATTTAGTCAGCATTGTTCCGTTTCACCATGAATATGTAAATTGTCTTTTTTGGCTCAATTTGAGATGAGATCAATTTGACGTTGAAGAGGATTGACTCGCAGACTGTTAAATACCCAGAAATCTCATTGACATGAGTGACTGGCGCTGCCCTTCTCAGGTGGGAGAGTGAGAGGAATATTAGGACAGTTGGGCAAGCTTATGTGAACGTGTGAGTGTGTGGTTGTGTTTGTTGTGTGTGTGTGTTTGTGTGTGCATGTGTGAGGTGTAACTGCACTCATAAAGATGTCACGCCACAGCTTGGGAGTGGTAATTATCAGAAGTAAATCCTTATCCCCTTAATTCAGATCTGGTAAATTGCCAAGAGTAACAGAATTTTGCTGACTTTCAGTGCGGAAATAAAAAAAATACAAGGTGCAGATATTTACTGCACAGTAAAGATAAACAATGGCTGGATTCCTCTCAGGCACACACACACTTACACACACACACAGCATTCCTCAATTATTAATG
This sequence comes from Thunnus maccoyii, assembly GCF_910596095.1. Lineage (NCBI taxonomy): Eukaryota > Metazoa > Chordata > Actinopteri > Scombriformes > Scombridae > Thunnus > Thunnus maccoyii. The sequence goes on along the minus strand of NC_056537.1, from coordinate 20,112,371 downwards.
CAGGTGTGGATTACCTCTGCAGAGAGGGAGAGTTTACTCATCATTTCATCTGTTTCACTCTATCTGCCCCATTTCCTATTCTCACTTTCATCTCAATCGGACCCCCTCAGCCATATCATCCCCTTTTACTCCCCAAGAGGACTCATGATGAAACCTACACACACACACACACACACACACATACATTGATAGCTAATGACTGGCCAGTTGTTGAAAAGCTTCCCTCCTTCCTTTTCTCACAGAGGAGATATTCAGTCCCCCCCTCCTCACCCTGTCTGGTCTGTCCTAGCCTGGCTAAGATCGGCTCAGCGTGACTCAGTTAAGTCTGTTCGTCTCCGTTTGAATGGTCAGGTATTGTTTCATTAGCAGGATCCTCTTACCATGGACAACAAAGAGGGGTTGCCGTACCCTCCTTACACACACACACATATACACATGCATACACACACACAGGAACAGACAGAGTAGGTGGGTCAACAGCCTGAAAGCAGCAGCCTCATTTTGCCCAGACGTCTGACTAGAAAGCTGCAGGGGAATCAAGTTATTTCCAGACTTTCAGAAGCACAGTTACAGTATTTTTCTTCATGGTGGTTGTAGTTTCATGACAGAATCATTCTCTACTATTTCTTGTATATTTCTGAGGTAAAATTGCTGTTGGGAGTCAGCAGTGTTCCTCCTTCCTGGTGTTTGGGGTGCAGCTCTTCAGGTAGGACAGAGCAAAAGATATATGAATGAGTTGGCTACTGACGTTGTTTAATAGTCTCTTTTCATGTTTTTGATGACTTCAAAAAGTTTATGCTTTATCATTATACTGTATGTGTCTTTTCCAAACTTTTACAAAGTGCATGCTAATGTAGCACTAAGCGCATCACTCAAAAATACATACACATTTACTCAGAGGCATAGTATTTATTGAACTTAGATTCATTACATTCGCTTTGGACCTGTGATAATCCTATTGTTGAGTTGTAACCCCATTGTTGTATTTTGTATTCCTACTAAATGTACACTGCATGAACAGTTTAGTGTTCCTAAACACCTGTTGCATGCCTTGCCAACAGAGGCGAGGCATATCTTTTTGAATTTCCTCTCCCAACTTTTATCCAGATTTTTTATTAGGGAGTCAAAACCTGTTGAGTCAAAACCTGTTAATGTGCTGGGCCTGTAAAGACATGTCTTATGTTATATTCAGCCCTTACAAACAAGCTCAACTTGACATGTGCATTTCATTCACATAAACATCTTAGGCAACTAGCAGACTTATAAAGGAGAAATCCTATTTAGAAGCTTGAAACAATACGTGATAAACAATTCCTGAGGCATAAGTAAGACAAGCGCAAATATCAAAGGATTGAAAGTGCCAATACAACAATAGTAAGGGAGCAGGATACATGCATATATTCCCACAAGTCTGCAATAGTCAAGTAACTTCAATAAAAGAAGCAGCAGAATAATAAAATAGAATAGAGGATAATAACACAAAAAGAAAACATACATTCTCCACAAAAACGGCAATATTGTCAGCAAGTGTCACTATTAAATCAAGCATGCAGAAAAGAAAGTGTCAGGATCCGAATGAGAAATGATTTTGTTTAAGTCAGACACAGGTGGAATTACAATAGAAAAGAAAGCTAGAGATGAGAGGAAGTAGAGCTGTTCTATTACTGCCCCTCCATCAATTTCCCAAGTTGCTCTGAGGACTTGAACTTGAAGCTCACAGGCTATCATGCTATATGTGATGCAATTTGATAACCTTAGGAGAAATTAAAGCAACAACTTATAATAAAAATCTTAGTTTAGTAGATGTATAATCAGCTCCCCTTTCCAAAAAAAAAAAGTTCTTCTGTTATATGTCTCATCCCTTCAGGATTGCTCATTAAGAAGCTTCTGTTAGTAAATAGTGTTTGTTTACATGTTCTGGAGAAGTGAGTGGGACCTCTCTGCCTCCTCTCCTGATGTCCTCGACATGCTCTGTGCTTCTTTTCTCCTTTCATCACCGCTGCCCTCAGGGTTCCTCCTCACCCTCCTCAACTCCTCCATCTGTTTCAATTAGCCAGAGTGCAGGGTGGAGCACAGAGGTCGATCACACAAGCGCAGAGCCGCAGGTGTGCCTACAGTATAGCACGCAGCTGACAAACAGGAGTCACTCTGTGCCTGTTAGGGGGTGCGCTGTCAGAGGCGAGAGTATGAGGCTGTCATTGCTATAAGGGAGCTGCCAAGAGTGTTTCTGGGATGCTGAGAAAATTTGGGCGCACAGTGACAGGCAGTCAGTGACAATCAGAATATCAGAGACACAAAAACACACATGCATCCACCTCTGCTCGCTTACTTATCTCTTCCACCCTTACTCACTCTCACAGTGAGTGAGTAAGGGTATCAGTGTGTTGTTGTATGAGAGTGTGGTTTGTGCTACGCTCCACCATGGATTAACAGTGGATGTTTCGCCCTGAGCTTTATTTTGGTGTTCCAGTACTGCTGAGTACGGTGCACCCTGATAAGAGCTACTGGAGAATCCAGTCCACCTTTGATGTTTATAGTACATGCTTCTATTTGTCCTTGCATTGTATATTGTGTAAATATTAGGCATAAATCACCATAATCATCATAAGTATTAAGTGTGTTGAATTTGTGTCTCCAGGAGTAGTTGGATTAACTAACTGTACAGTGTATGAGGACATCTGTTATCTCAAACCCAAATTAAGTGCTACTTTCATTAAATGGAGGGAGGGTGCTGTACAATATACTAAACCTCAGCAGTGCAATTTGATGGCATAGCTGAATTCTAGGTGGGCATGTAGCATCTGTTAGTGTCTTGCTTAAATGTGTTGTCAATTAAGACTCAGGAACAAAAGTTTTTAACTCAAAGTTGTTGCTGATATGTGTATATACTGTATATATAATGCTCAGACACAATCAGATCATTTTTATGTGAGAAATTCCCATGAAAGATACACAGTAGTGTAAATCATGGATTGCTATTTTAATGAGGTGACCTCAGCTGTTGATGATTCGCCAAGGAGATGCAAGGTCCCATGTTTCATTCTGTCATTGTTTGAAGAAAAATGAAAGGATCAATTTAAAGCTTTTTTTCATCATCCAATCAAACCACCTTTCACCTTCAAGAAGAATCTGTGGATGTCCCCACGCCTTAGTGCTCAATAAATGTACAAACAGCATCTTATAAATCTGGTGGTTCAACCTTTTGCTGACCAAACTGTTGGTATTTGGTATAGTTATTTGTGGTGTTTCCTAGCTTTATGTTTTAAATAACAAAAATGTACCAATCATACAGAAGTTTACACACTGTGCCAAGAAAGGATGCTGAACACCACTTACTGCTTTTTTGGGTATACTTCTTTGAAGCCAGTGGGAATTGTGTTAGCCACTAACAGCTGGTCAACCACAGGAAGGATTTGGCTCCTAATTACATCTCTCACTGTCAGACAAAATACTTTGACAGTTAAGATGTTGCTGGTTTTTGTTTCCTGTCATAAAGTAAAATGAAGCATCCCTTGTTGTTTTAGATAGGCAGAAAGCTTGTGGTTTGGCTCCCTAGGAGGAACAGGTGTCTCCTGGCTCCTAAGGTTTAGAAGCTTCTTACCATCTCAAAGTTCAGAGAATTCTCAGTATCTAAAATTTATACTCAGTCTTTTGAACAGCTGAAAGTTGAATTGGCATCAATCTCAGAAATTTGTCAAACTTAAGGCCAAATTTGAACTCACAGCAGTTTTATAATTGTACATACAGGTCCAGATGTCTGTCAGTCTGCATTCCTGCTCCCGCACAAAACAAGCGACTGAGTCATTTCAGGCATGAATCCATCTCTCTGTTCTCAGCAAAAGGCTCCCAGGCTGCTGGCAATGTAGTCATGAAGGTGATCAAAAGCCTTAGATCTGTACATCTGTGTGCCCTGCAAATATTGCAAGTGTTACAGCCTCCTACCAACAAAAAAGCTCTCTTTTCATCCTCTCGTTCCACTTTATGCTTCATTTTATTAATTTATTTATTTATATTTTTTTTTTTTTGTGGCCATGACCAGCATGGGGTGGTGGAAGGGTGGGTAGTATTCTTTCTTTGTCCTTTTCTACTACAGACACCTTGCCATGTCCTGCAATTGCTGTGCTGACTATGTCATGTCTACAGAAAAAAAAGAAAGAGCTCTCTTTGACCCACATGTTCCACCACCGGAATAAAACAGAGGACCTCTATGTTTGTGATTGTCCTAATGAATGGCAGTCAGGTCAGCCAATGGCGTAACACTATTGAGGGCCTCGAGGGATGAGTGATAGAGGATGTGATACTGGCAGAACAGAGGCAGATGCTCTTTTGACTCCCTGTCAGACAGAGGGAGAGATGCTAATGACATTCTCCCTGAAGCACTGAGGAGATATAGAGAGAGAAACACTAATGACTCTCTATCTCTCTGGTCACCAGCAAGCCAGCAGACAGCTTGTTAAATCTCACAGCAGAGTAACAAGATGCTATTCCGAATGTTTGGAGGCAACTACACACAGAAAAATGTCTGGCAATTAAAAGCGACTGTGCAATTAACAGGGTCTATGATAACAGTTTGAAAAAGTTGCGCCAGGGCGTGCCTGGTGTGAGTGTTTCCCCCCAAACACCTTGTAACCCTGTGTCTGTTTCTTTTCTGTGAGTGTCCAAAACAAGCATGGTCTTCTCTGTGGAGAACAGCTTTAACCTAATCTATATCATTAGGTTTTTGCACTTTCTTTGCTCTTTTCTTGCAAAGACTTAGAAGATCCATACTCTCATATCTATACACTAAATATGAAGCTACAGCCAGAAGCCGGTTAGCTTAACTTAGCATAAAGACAGGAAACAGAGAAACAGCTAGCCTGGCTTTGTTCAAAGGTAAAGACATAAACCAAGAGAACCTCAAACAAATTCCAAAACAAAGAAATTGTAAAAATAATATGTTGTGGTTTTAGGAGGGGTTATGTCCAGTGCTATTTCTTGGCTCAGAGCAGGGACTGGCAGGACTGGCAAGATGTTTCCAGTCTTTATGCTAAGCTGGCCAACTTCATACTTAGCTTTCAGATGAAAGTGGTATCAATCTTCTCATCTAACTCTCTGCAAGAAAGCATATTTCCCAAAATGTCAAACTACTCATTTGAATTGATATGAATAAGGAATCTATACTGCATTGTGTTGTGTATTCTGCAGTTCTGTGTTTCAACAAAGGCGGATGTCTATCCAGCATTTGCTGCCTCCCAAACTAATATCTGTTATCGTTAATGGTGGAAGGTAGAGTAATTGGCTACATTACAGTCTCTTCCTCTGAGAATCCTTCCATGATTAAAGAAATTATCATGCCCCAGTGTGTGATACACAGAATTGCAGGGATACACTCACAACAAAACACACACACATTGAGAGGTTACACAGTGTGTATGGATGAAATTACTCTCAAAGGTGCTGCCAATTTTAAAGCTGTTACTCAAATGTGTATAAACGCCTCTGACTTGTAGTTTACCTCTGTCTGCATCGCTCCGACTTTGTGTGGTTTAAACACCAACATTAATTTTCTCAGTGGCAAAGTAATTACATAATCCAGAAACAAAAGACAACGTTAATACAACTATTCAACAACTGAGCAATATCACAACCCCCCCCCAAACAAAGTCATTATCTAATATCTTTCCATCTATTTTCTCAGCTTGAAAATAAGCATTTAGATCTCACAAAGAAGAATCTCTTCCTCAGTTTCATATGGTGTTTCTCTCTCTCTAGGCATGAAGCTTGGGGTGAATTCTGAAGTTATGCCTCTCCTTCACCCCTCATTGGCTGAGAGATTCCTATAAGGGGAGCCACCTCAAAGAATGATCGACTGACATGATTGACATGAAGAAGACCAAAATTATCACCTTCCAAAAAAGATCAAGGTTACAGAGAAATTACCCAACATTTAAAATAGGTGGGACCCAAATAGAGCAAGCAAATACCTATACTTACCTAGGTTTACAATTTAGTTCCACAGGAAACTTCTGCTCTGCTGTGAAGGAACTCAAAGAGAAGGCAAAAAGAGCTTTCTATGCTATCAAGTGTTCAGTTCAAATCCAAATTCAAATTAGGACATGGTTCAAAATATTTAAATCAGTTATAGAATTGATTGCATTGTATGACAGTGAGATATGGGGCCCCTTACTACAGAATGATTGGGTAAAATGGGACAAAAATCCAGTTGAAACCTGGCATGCAGTGTTCTGCAAAAGTATTGTCCGAGTACAAAGAAAAACCCCAAACTCTGCATGCAGAGCTGAATTAGGTCAATATCCTTTATTACTTCTAAGTATTCAAAAAAGATCTATCAAATTCTGCAGCCATATTAAAAAGAGTGACTCTGCCTGTTACTATTATAAAGCCCTTGCCTGCCAAGAGTTGAACATAGCAAGGAGTCCCCTCAGCCAACTGGTCCTGAGGCTGGCTGACCTTTCACCTTCTGACCTCTCAAACCCTAGCCAGTCTTAGAGCAGTTATACTATCACTCAGAAGATTAGACCTAACCAAGTTATACCTAAAGAAAAAGAAAAATACATTACTTATTGGTATGATATTACATGCTCACAACACAGAAACTAGAACTAGAAACATATTTGGCCCTAAATAGACTGTATACTGTGGTAGACTACCTCACCACAGTATCTAATAAGAACCTGAGAAAGACATTGACAATAAACAGACTGAGTGACCATAGTCTGGTAATAGAGAAGGGCAGACACAGGCAGACCTGGCTGCCCAGACAGGACAGGCTGTGCTGTCATTGTGATGAAGGAGCTGTTGAGACAGAATTATACTTTCTAACAGAATGTCAAAACTGCAGAAATATTAGGGAGGAATTCTTTCCAAAAGCTGGAAAGAAATTGAATTTCAAAGTCCAACAGAAAGGGAGAAATTACCCCTCATTCTGGGTTTCAAAGAAGGAATGTGCAGTGTTGGCTGCTAAATATGTCACTTCCTGCCACAACAAAAGGGACAACCAGTAGGACATAGACATACAGACAGATATTTATAAATATACTCGTACTTACCATATTCTTCTTACTGCCACCATATCCTTTTTTGTTTTTATGTTGTTATTTATAAATAATGGCTGTCTTGTATTATCCCTTCTATTAACATCTATTTTTTTAACAGTTGATTTTCTTTTGATATCTATAGAATAATGAATATCTTGTATTATCCCTACTAACATCTTTACTTTACTATCAGTAGATCAACACTTGCATTGTTTTTGTTCGTCTTGCATTGTTAGTCACATCGAAATTTTACCAATACTAACTTGATTACTTATATATTCACATTATTTTTGATAACTTAATTCCTTAACATTGTCTTTCATAATCTTAATTGTGCTTTGGCAACACATGTCAAATGTCATGCAAATAAAGCCTAGTGAATTGAATGGAATAGAATGGAATAGAATGGAATAGAATGGAGTGGAATGGAATGGACTGTTTGTCTCCAACCCCCTATCAAGGATGAGACAAGCACTTTGGAGCGAGAGTCAGACTCATTTGTCACTTTCAGTTCCCCCTCTCTTCCTCTCTCCTACGCACTACACGTCATTCACTGCTGTTACGATTTCACAAACATGGAGTGGAGACCTGCAAAATACCAAATCTAGGGTCAGTGAACTTATGGCCAACCACTGTAGGAAGTTTAAACAGTGTGTGTGTGTGTTAACAGCAGCATTGTTTTGGGCTAACTGAGCACTGAAATTAGACCTCAACTATCACGGAAATTCTCTCCAGCTGCACATTTCAACTGTAGCTGTAGAATATAACAACTAGCTGAAGTATTGTGGGGAACAGAACATTTGAGCTGTGAAGGTGATTGTGCTGCTTTGGTATTACATCTGAAATTTAAACTGTAAGTACACTTTGACTGAAGCATATTGTTTTGTTATTTAGAGTTGTGATGGAGCATACTTGTGTGTTTGAATTTGATCTGTTGTCATGAGAACATTTTTTAAGAGGAATCTGGCACTGTATAATGATAGTATGCCATCATGGGTATGGGTATACCGTGTAATTATTGGTTATTGGTTTATTTTTGTAGCGTCTTGTGAGTACTGAGTCCCAGCAGCATTAGCAGTTAGCTCATGAAGGTCATGTCAGAGCCTCTCAGCTGTGTTTTGAGGTGTTTAGTGTCTCCGCTCCCTGGTTCACCCCTCCTGCCTATCTAATCGTCGCTGTAATGACAGTGTTGACTTTGCCGCTGGCTTCGCTGTCTCTCTCATTTTCACTGTTGTTTCGTCTCTCTATCTCTTTCTCTTATTTTATATTACTGCCCTCTTTCCCTCCATCTTAAAGGATTGATTGAACATTTAACATTAGCATGACCTCAAAAATGCACTCAAGTAAAACATCACTGTTCCACGTTTTATTATCTTTCTCTAATTCCCTTCATGTATCTTTTCATCTTTATGCCTTCATCTTTTGTATTATGTTAAAACCACTATGAACAAGGTCTGTAAGCTATTTGTTGCATGTGCTAGTGGTGGTACTGTTGATTATTTGTGAGCCTGGTGAACAACATAACTGCAGGTAGGTGAGAGACATTTGCTTACATCTAATAACTGCATGTAGATCAATAGAACAAGAGGTTTAATAAAGTTATGGATTATTTTGTAATGTAGCCTAATTCTAGTGCAGCTACCTCAGCATTACATTCCCTGAGTTCATAACACAGGAGTGTGGGTTACGATGGTTGACATCTGTTTTGGGGTCGTTCTTGTCTATTGTCATGGCAAACACTCAAGTTGACATTGAATGCAATGTTCTCAATTAAAGGACCCTTTGCATGGATCATGCTGTTGTGTGGTCAAGCTGTTATTTGTGTACACATGTGCGTGGGTAGGGATATAGTATAAAAAAAATTATAGTGTTACCTCATGTAAGGGTAACAAAAGCTGAGAAAAGGAAGGTTATGCTTTGTAATACTAGTTCCACAAGTGTCAAAAGATAAAAGGTGTTATGTGTTGTTCAGATTTTGAGTTTGCTGAGACATATTTGTGATTTTGGGCTGTACAGATAAGATTTACTTGACCTGACTACATGACACATACAGTACAGTCGATCCCTCTTCAGCCAGTCAAGACTGACCCACCAACACTTCCTTGTACAAGCTGTATAAATTACCATTGTACCCTAACCTGGTGTCCATAGTGAGTCTGGGAGTAGCCGAATGACAGGATTCCACCTGTGCTTGTAGCGCTAAAGTGAAAATACACAACCTTGACTTAATTTCACAGAGGCTTTACCCTCTAATGGGCTTTTTGGGTGATGAGGGTGAAGTCAGATGCTTGCACTCCCCGCCGTGACACCAGCACAACACAAGGTTGTACCTTGGGTTATGCAAATAGACAGGCTGGCGCTCTATCACCCATCTGCACACTGCAATGGCATTTCAAACATCTTTGTGCCTCAGCAGTTTGTTCGGTGGAATATCTGTGCAGCAAATTCGCACATGTGTCTGATTCCTTTTCAAGGTCCATATTTAACACTGGAACATCTGATCTGTGAGTCACATGATGTGAGAGGAAGGGATGTTTATCCTAGACAGGTTTGTCTTCAACTCCATAGCTAAAATCTGGTAGATCATTTCATTTTAACTGGATGATGTACCACCTGGATGAATGAAATTAATCTTTCTATTACTGGTTGTGTTCCAACTAGGGGTGTGCCCGAATACAAATACATTATTCGGCAAAGCACAAATAGTGGGGGTTTTTTTTACAAATATTTGTTTCATACGAATATTTTAAAAATTAATTGTTTTCGAGAAGAAGAAAAAAAACATATCAAATACCAGCGCGCAGGTCGGTTACATTGCTATCTCAGTCTCTGTGCTCTGATCTGCTGTTACATCTATCAGCAGGTCTCAACGGAGGGAAGTCACATCCACCTGCTACATGACACACATTTCCTAATTTGGACATCAATCCCGGTGTTGGGGGTGTTCCCCAGAGATAAAGCTGAGCTACTGACACACACAAAGTGTTCTCAAGGGACTCTCCATAACCTGTTGTTCCCCTTATCCTTTCCACAAAGTTAGATTGTAAATATAGGCAAAAATGAAAAATGCAAAGCAATAATTGCCTTTGAAGTTCTTCCCTACATGTTACTCAGTGTGCTGTCTCTGTGTTATGGGTGTATAAATAGGTAGAGGTTTGTCTGTCTTTAGCTCAGTAGTCAGTGCAGTCCTCTATGATCTGGAAGACTCCAGTTCGAGACCTGTAAGGTAGTTTATTCATGAACACTTATTGTAACACTTTAATTTTCTAAAATTAAAAGCGTAATAAAAACAAAAACCGGATTTTTAAGCCTCTTTCCACTTTTATTAGAATACAAATACAAATCATTTTGCTGCCTCAACAAATACAGATACAGATACAAATATTGGGCCCTCTGCACATCCCTAGTTCTAATGATTCAATATTATCACTTACAGACCTGTGGGTGAGAGCAATTTTTGTGATGGCATCTTACAGTGGTGGTTCTCTACTGAAGCCTGTTGTGTGACTGAGGCTTGTGTAACCGGCCTTAAAGGGGTGAGTTTTCCAACAAGGCCTCACACAAACACTTCACCTATGCTTTCAGAGCTAAAGCTACAATATCTAACCACTGTTGTTCTTAGACAGTTGACTTTTTCGCCCATCCATTGCACTCTTATTAGCAGCCCCTAGCACTCAGCAGTGGTTAACTCAATTAAGTGGCTACGTTATAATCAGTGAGAGTGGGAAAGACAGCCTGGGCAATTGTGGTGCTGATAGAGGGCCTAGTCACAGCCATAACCTGCTGTTTACATGCAAAAAGAACTCGCTAGCCTGTATGTGGTTGGGCTCAGAGATTGAAAAAGAGCACAGTTGGACATTGATTGAGGAGCTGCAATTTTACATGCTGCAGAGATGTGGAACAAGGTCTCTGAATCTCACAGCTTCTGCTCTGGGGGATTTTGTCCACAGAAATAGGATAGAGAGAATTCGTCTGCTAGGCTGCAACATAGACACAGACATTTAGTAAATGAGCATCAGAACTGTTAGATGGAGGGGATAGACAGACTGATAGAAACACACAGACAGCAGAAGAGGCAGACAGTCAGCAGTCATGCACAAATATGCACGCAAACACACAGAGTGAAGTAAATACGATTACAGAAAACGACAGGTGAGCATATAAAACAATATGGTTGTCACACTTTCAGTATCAGCAATCTCAACAGTGCTTAGGCATTACAAATGGGAGAAAATGACTGTAATATTATGAATTTGATGATTGCAGTCTCTCTCTGAAACATATTAAGTCTCTGATTGAATCAGCGCATTTTGTTTTCATATAAAACGGCCTAACCTAATTACAGTAACAGTGTTGAAGCCGAGTTCTGAGGGTTTGTCTTTGAAGTCTTGCCCTCTGCATACAGTTAGAAAAATGTGTCTCATCTGTGCAGCAGTTCCTTCGCTCCCCTCTGTGCCTTGGTAGCACGCTCACTCTGATCACGATTCAGCTGTTGGCCAAAAACAAAGAAAACAGAGAAACTCATTACTGCTTTTCTGGCCTTCAACTTGGATTTTTTTTTTCAATGGGGAGGCTGCAAAAAGTTCCAGAAATAAATACGGCATGTGTGTCTGTGTTAGCATGTGTACATGTGTGAATCAGAGTAATGCTTAATCCTGTCTCATAGGGTAATAAGACCTCATAAATCTGATGCAGTTATGGGTGTTGGCCTTTCCCAAATATGGACTTCCACATCATCCCTTTCAAAGTCTGTTTTCTACAGACCAACAACAAGCTGACACCAGAATGCATGCATGCAAATTGCATAGCTTTAGAGCCTGAAATCCATATTTGGTAAGGCTAATACAGTCCTAACATCCTGATTAGTCTGTCTCTGTCACATCACTCAAATGTATTTCTCTTTATCAGATCTGGGCCCAAGTTATGTGCTCATTGTCTGTCTCTGCTTTGCCAGAAGTGGTCATGGACAGACATAGCTGGGAAGAAGTCTCATAGCCTCTCATCTCATAGCAGGGCAGAGGTCCAGACAATCCCTTCAGAGGTAGCAGATCTCTGTCTTACTCCTAACTCAGTGGCTCAACAACACCAAACCATCAGCCAATAGCTCTATGAGTCAAAGTTGAGAGGCAGGCTGATAGGAATTATTATTTTTACAGCATAACGCTTTGGTGGGGCTTTTTGTGTGTGTGAAGGAGAGAGAAATATAAAATGTGAGATAGAGGAAAGACAGAGGGAAGTACAGACAGACAGAGAAAAAAAGAGAGAGAGGGCTTGTCCTTGTGGAGTCATTGTGCCCCCACTACAATTGAAAACCAAGAAAAGTGATTGCATGTAAGGGTTGGTTTTCCAGACCTCATTAGCAAAATGGTTTCCCATGGGGTAAAGGTTACAAATCAGAATTCAGGACAGGGTGTCTGTAAGGGTATAGGTAACACTTGCATTCATGATGGCTGTTGTAAGGGTTGCAAGTGAATGTATGTGAATAGGATCCCGTTGTGTGCATGTGCATGCATGGGTGTGTGTGTTCAGTAAGTCCGTCTTCCTATTGACCTCACAATGTGGTTTGATCTCAGAACAGATGCTCCTGGGAAACTTTCAGTGCATGTATAGGTCAGTGCTTGCTGTGTCTTTTATTAAGTGTGTCCCTCATTCTGTTTCTGTCCTCTGAATGTCCTGTACAGCATTTGTTTCTAAGTGACAGCTTTGGACAGCAAAGTCAGAGCACAACAGCCACTGAAAACTTACTGTTGTTGTTACTTGAAGTCCTATTCAGAGAGGACTAATTATACTTGGTGATATGATTTGTAGAAGTTGCAGAGATCTTTGATGGTTTTAATCCCAAGGAAATATGTAAATCTGTCAAGTAAAAATTCCAACAGAAACGACCAGCCTTGCTCAGGTCCCTTGCTAAACCTGTGATAGTGAATGTCATTATAATTTCATCTGTATTTTGTTTTTGGTGCACAATTTCTTTTATTTTGTCTACATTGCCATTTTTTCTTCATCTACAGTAGAAAAAAGGAATAATAGTCATTCTGGTGAAGGTTATGAAGTGCTTTTGAGTAAGGTTATAAATTCATTTTCTGCAAAAAACAACAACAAAAAAACAAAACAAAACAAAAACATACAAACAAAAAACACCATCAAGTTAGAAATTGTACAGTCTAGACTAACACCAAATAGTTTTTTGATTAAATTTTATTGTGATATGTGTTTTTGGAAAAAGTGAGATATCAGAGCCATAGTATTCCCACTACAAATGTCAGAATGTATCAAATACAAACCAGATATACAATAGAGAGGAAAACACATAAAGACAGCAGAAGAGACCAAGACAAAGAACAAAGTCAACTTCATTGTGTTCATTTCAGCTAGTTTTGCACACAGTGTCAAGTTGTTTCTCTCCCTTTAGTATTAAACACCACAGTTTTAAAGCTGTACAAAGCATGATTACCGTTGGAGACAAAAAACAACAACATAGCAGCCTTCTTACGAACCACCATGACTGGCCGCACACAGAAAAGGCTGTTTCCCGTATTGTGCTATTTTTCAGTCAGTTCCAATGAAATGAATTAGTGCAGTAAGTAGAAATCATTGTACGTTGTCCCAACACAATCACTGACATTAAGGTTGCTTGGTTTCAAGGCAGGCTAGGCACCAGGAGTTTGATTTCCCTGTTGACGTGGAGACCCATGAGAATCCTTCACCCTGAAAAACCAATGAAGAGAAACACCTCAATAATCACACTTCTGCTGGAGCTCTAATCCCCAAACATCTGACACAATTACACCTATAAACAGGCAATTAAGCAGACACATGCACTCCTTGTGTATTGTGTGAGTATGAGTATGAGTTAAGACAAAAAAAATGTGTGTGCATGTTTGTGATAGTTTGTTTAATTTTGTATGGCTTTTCTCTTGATAAAAGGTAATTATGTTATATTTATCCCATAAATCAACAGATAAAGGTGGAGCTGATGGATTTTTTCTAAAGATATTCATACTTTATCACACATAAGATGCTCCTGAAACTATGAGATTTTTAAATCTAAAGAAAATAAATCTTTCCATGCCACAACAAAGAGTCAATGTGTAAAAAAACGGCTGATCCGCTTTGTGAGATAGGTGGAGGGTTGGGGTAAGAAGAGTGGTAAGGGCAATCTGAGCTCAACTGATGTCAGCTGGAGTTTAAGGTGGATTACTGATATGCTTCTTGCTCCTCGACAACCAGGTGAGCCACATAGACGTGAGAACAGGAAGGGAAGACAGACTGATGGACAGGAGAGGAAAATGAGGCAATGAAGAAAGGAGGAATGTCAAATCTGGTGCATTGGAAGTGATCTTGGCAGGAAACCTAAGTTACCATAGCGACCTGGTGAAAGCTCTGCAGCAAGTGAAGAGGCAAGAGGAAGAGAGACAGAGAGAAAGAGAGAGCAGACCTTGAGGTATTGTGTCTCTCACTTTCGTGGTATTCCATAACAATATTTTGAACATGGCTACTTGCTCATTTACTATGTGTAAATACAAGTCTTTGGCACAACTGCAAGACTGACCTGTGATGTTCACAGGAATATTATGTGTTCACAGTGAAACTACGCTACCCGGTGGAGGTACAAACCTCTAGCAACCTCTTGGTTAATAAACCATGTTGCTGTTCAGTAAAACATTGTGCGTAACTACACAACAGAAACGTTATACTGGCGATGAAGTGTAAAAGGAAAGACAAGACAAGTCAACACAGACACCATTTTTTCCAAAAGAAAAAAGGGGGAGAAAGTCAGACAAGTGGATGAGTGAGGCTAAGCTAAGTTAGCATAAACAAACATGAATGGTATTCAGCACATTGCAGCAAGCATGGCAGTCAATAACGCTGCACTCCCACCACTGAAACTGATCCTGGCTCTGTTGGACCCAAGTGGCAACCACCACCACTTGAGGCTGAAGCCATTTCAGAAGTACCTTAAAGTGCAATGCCACCAATGGCCACCAGATGCTGGGTTCAAAAAATCCCTGGGTCCAATAGACTCCTTTTCAAAAAGCGTCAACTTCTTTTTGCAATACAGTCAATAATTTTTTTTTCAGCAAGCCATTATGGTCTCCATTGCAAAATTTTGGCCCTCTAATAAGTGTGCTGGTGGTTATTTTGGAAATAAATGCTTTGTTAACAAGATTTGAAGACATATAGTAGCTTTGATGTCTGCCGTGTGGGTGTTGATTGACAGCTGCGATTGACAGTTGGCTCACCTGCTGCTCTCCCTGGCTCCAGGACTAAAAGTGAGACAGACCATTGCTGTAATATTTCTCTAAGTTTAATGTTACTTGATAACAATACCTGACATGTTAGCATAATTTAGCTAAAGTAACTAATATTATTCCAAGTGTGCACCTCTCAGTGTTCCCAGTAAGTTAGCTTTGTTCCGAGGTGGTGGGGCGTGTTTCCAGAGCAAGAAAGGCAACACTGCATACACCTTATATGGCATGTCCAGGCTCCAAATGGAAAAGATGGCACCAACCATAAGCTGCAACTTTGGGTTTCAAAACAGCTCCAATGCAAACCAACAGGTGACATCACACCTTCTTATGTCTATCTTTATAAAGTCTATAGTCTATGGTTGGACCTCACTGGAATAATTACATTACTGCAACATTACTGGAGATGCTAGGCTCAAAGCATTATTGTTGCATGTAGCAAGAGAACCAATGCATGATATTTATGACACATTAGCAGAAGATGACAAATATGCAGACACAAAGCAGAAGTTATCTGGATACTTCTCTCCAAGAAAAACACCTGGTATCTTCAGAAAAGTCATGCAGGAAGCAGGAGAAAATGGGTTGAACATTTATCACACTAGGCAGAGGATGTCAGCTAAGAATTGTGAGTTTGCAAATGTCAAGGCAGAAATCAAAACTCAAATCATACAAAGCTGTGCATCATCCAGACTGCAAAGGAAAGTGCTGAGGGAGCCTGAACTATGCCTAGATGAGTTTCTTGACCATGGAAGAACACTCGAACTGTCTTAAATGCAAGAGACTGGCATAGAAAGAGGCATAACAGCTACAGTTGGATCAAAAGACTGTGGACAAGCATCCAAACAACAGCAGATGATCAGAAAAACAATGTTCTGACAACTGTTGCAGGAACTGTGGAGGTAAATATGAAGAAACAAACAATGCAGGGGCATAGTCACATAGCCAACTGCCAATGTAACATTATAGTTGGCTAAACCAATGTTCCATCACATAGCTAGCTACACAGAAAATGTGAAAAGAAAAGAAACAAGAAACAAAGTGCTTCATGAATTAAGTTCAGCTGCTGACAATATGCTTGCCCCACTACCATCTACAACACGTGACATCAATTTGTACAAGGCTTTTGAAAAGATGGCTTTCACAGTTGGGGTAAAGCAATGGAAAGGTTTCGATACAATGAGAAGTCAAATGTTCATCGAACTGCTGTTAGCTTTGTAGGCACTGCTAACGCTGGAATTAATGTAGCAACTACTCTTTCTGTGGGCAAGCGAAAGTAAATGGCTGGTGCGAGAACTGTGTTGATGTGTATTT
Source organism: Thunnus maccoyii (assembly GCF_910596095.1). Taxonomy (NCBI): domain Eukaryota; kingdom Metazoa; phylum Chordata; class Actinopteri; order Scombriformes; family Scombridae; genus Thunnus; species Thunnus maccoyii. The sequence goes on along the minus strand of NC_056537.1, from coordinate 20,095,771 downwards.
TGTCTTCTGTACAATATCTGGCATGTCAAGGTTTAGCAGTTCAAGATCATATAGACACAGAGTCAAACTTGAGCCACTTGCAGAACTTGCATGCACAAGACATTCCAGAACTACACTCGTGGCTGGCTCGCAAGGAGTCCAAGTGACTTTCTTCTGACATTCTCAGTGAAATGACTGAACTGTTTGCCCATGATGACCTGCAAATGCTAATAGATTAAAAGCGTGCTGAGTGTTTCTCCACAATTATGGACAAGACTGTTGACATAATTATCGAGGAACAGGTGTCTGTGTGCTTCCCTGTCGTTACTGAATAGCTGGAAATAGCAACTGTGAGAGCCCTACAGAGTTCCATGGACATGATCAGGATGAAGACAGGCTGACACTTCATCATGATATATTCTTTGACATAGCGAAAGAAAGGGGTGTTTTCCTAACAACTTTTCGAGGTGCTGTGGATTTCCTGACGAGACAGCAGGGAGAACCACTGAGGACCCTGCTGCTAGAACTCACCAAACTAATCAGACTTGGACTCACTGTACCTGTGACCTCTTGCGCATCAGAATGGTCTTTCTCAGACCTGCAGCATCTTAAAAATTATCTATGTTCCACAATGGGACATGAAAGACTTAACTACCTTGTGGTATTCACCTGTAGCAAACACATTGCAAGGAGCAGAAATCTGGATGTCATGGCCATGAGTTCATCACACACACTGCTGTGAGAAAAACACGTTCCTCTGAAATTAAGCATTACTCAGAACCAAGGTTTGGTTTCCAGACATTGATGGCAAAGCAATATGCAGTTGTGTTGCATGTCAGGTTAACACACCAGCTGCACATACTGAGCCATTAAAAATGTCTGTTCTGCCAGAAACTCCCTGGCATAGTGTTAGCGCAACCTTCTGTTGACCGCTTCCAAATGGAGAGTACTTGCTTGTCATCATGGATGATTATACACGCTACCCAGTTATCGAGAATGCAAAGTCAACCTCAGCTAACAGTCATTCCAGTCATGGACAAAGTTTTCTCCATGTTTGGAATCCCCAGAGTTGTGAAAACTGATAATGGTCCCCCATTCAACAGCGACCAGTTCTGCCAGTACACAGACTATCTAGGATTCCATCACCACTGGATCACACCACTTTGGCCTCAAGCCAATGCTACAGGTGAATGATTATGCACACACTGGGCAAAGCTGTTCGTGTGGCTGAAACACAAGCAATTCCCTGGAAACAACAACTGAACATCTTCCTACGTGAGTATGGATCCACAACTCACAGCACAACAGAAAGCTCACCTGCTGAACTGTTGTTCCAACGCAAGATGTACACAAAGATTCCCTCACTCACTCATACTGCAAGTAACAGTTCAGACTCTGAAGTGAGAACAAGGGACAATAAGGCTAAAACCAAGATGAAATCTCATGCAGACTCTCAACGTCATGCCACACCGCACATTCTCACTCCAGGCCCTGTGCTTCATTGTCAGCCCAAGTATAACAAGCTCACCACACCATATAAGCCATACACTGTGACCAAAGTCAAAGGCTCCGTGGTTACAGTGGCCAGAGATGGACACTTTATCATCAAGAATTCTTCATTCTTAAAGAAGATCGCTCCAAAGCTTTTAGACATCCCACCAGATCCTGATGATGATGATGATTGTGATTACACTTATACCTCTACAATCACAACAACGCCATAGTACCTCTCACGGCACAACAGACGTCCTCCCATCTACCTACAGGACTATACCTAGCTTATGGACTGTTAAACATGTGGACAGTCCCCTAGCCACATACATTACATGTGTTGAGAGACATGGACACTAACTTGAACTGTTGTGAATTCTAAAGGGACTGATTTAGTTTGAGAAGATAAGTGATTTCCCTTTTGAAAAATATTTGTAGTACACCAGTAGTATGCATCTTTTTCTGAGTTATGTGTTCAGACCTGAGTATGAAGGCGAAGTGCTTAGAGGTACTGTTGAGAGATTTGCCATATTTCTAGATAAGTATTACGTTCAGTGCGCAGTGTCAGAATGTCGAAGCATTATATTGGTAATTGCTTTAAAAACAGGATAATGTGATGTTCACAGGAATATTACGTGTTCACAGTGAAACTACACCATCTGGTGGAGGTACAAAATATGCAGTTAGTCAGGGAGACAGATAACTGCGTATATAAAGTTCTCAGTTAATAAACCATGTTGTTGTTTAGTAAGTCCTTGTTCGCCTGGTGCATAACCACATAACAGAAACATTACACAACCCTATCAAGACTGAATACAAATTATTGTCATAATTCACGTAATGTTTATCTTAATGACTGGGGGGACTCAGGTTTGTGTTATAGTCTCTTTCATTATTGAAGCCCAGTCAGGTTAATCAAAGCTCTGTTTGACTCATCTGTACACAGCACTGTCTGACAAACCCTGGTTGAAAGGATATGAAGCAGAACTACACATTCATTTACATCAGTGCAGTCTTTGTAATGTGGATGGGTAATTGGTAGTCTTTGATGCACTGGACTACTGGGACAGCTGACTTTAATAAGCTTATTCACCGGCATGAAGATTCAGATAGGGGGTTCTGCCATAGATAACCAAGGAGATAAATGAATACACGCACACAGACAAACAGTATATATATACAAACATGTATCCACACATGAATGCACATAGCAATAGAAACACATGACAGCTATGAAAACATATAGCAGCCATGCCTGCCCACAAACACACACACAGATACACAGGGGAGGATAGGCTTATCTGTCTGTGTAACAGGACCTGCTGGGATTATTCAGAGCATGATATTCATCTCCCCAAAGATGAACACTTGGCAGGACAAGATCACCAAAACTGGCACAGCTACTGTTTAACTTTCTACCAATCTAACTCTCTCCATCTCTGTCTCTATTCTCCATACTGTCTCTGTAGGATATGGTACATTGGTACATTAGTCACTTGAATGTGTGTTTCCTACACCAAGGAGATATTGCTTTGTCTTTTTATTTTTAGCAGGGTATCTCTTAAATACAACCAACAGTTTGGTTAAAGGTTTGGACAATCATCATTATTAGACAAATGGTAACCACCAAAGTAGATGACTAAATGATAACTGATGCCTTATTATTTTTTATTTAGCATATTATTTACTCGATTTTTCTACCAGGAGGTTTGGTGGTGGAAGCATTTTAATTTGTTGCATTCAAAATGGTAGTAGTAGTATTACCTGCAAGAATGATCCTTAATAGTCATTTTGTAATTTAGGCTCTCTCTCTCAGAGTGTATATATTATGTTTCATTGTGTTACTGTTAATAATGTAATTAATGCTAAATAATAATACATTAATTTATGCAGAATTTCAATGCTTCAGCACACTGAGGTGGAGCTATTTCTAGCTACTGTATATCCTACTGGGTAGTTTCATCTGTAAAAGTGCATCATATTTTAAAGATAATCATGTGTCACAATTGTTTCCCTTTATAATGTAGTGGAATTGAAATATGCAAGTAAGCAACAAGTTACTCTAAGTTGCAGTTAAGTACAGCATTTAAAGAAATGTAATTTCCACTGCTGCCTTTTTTCAACAATTAGAGTTTCCATAAACACCTCTGAAAGGAGCCGTTTTCACTGTGGTTTGTTGACAGTGTCTTTAGCAGACATTGATGGACAAATGGGACTCACTGATCTCCTGTCTTACATCCTGGTTGTACAGACTCATTCCTGGTTGATGTCTCTCTTTTTCTCTGTGTGGACCCTCTACAAATGTCAAGCAAAGACATTCCTTGGCCAGTCCCTCACTCCCTGTATCACCCAGGATGTTTGTGCGTGTCTCTGTGTTTGCATGTGTATCTTTGTCTGTGTATATCTTGGTCGACATTGCTGAAGGGTTGCTTTGTTTGTATGTTCTGGAGAGGCTTAGGACATGTCACTCAAATTCTAGACAGTATAATGTGACTCGCTTCTGTCACATTTTTTTCTACCCAGTTACATGAAGTCACCTTTTTACCCATGCAAGGGTGGATGAGTAATAAATCATTCCACATTCAAGCACTACATGTTTTGTCCCATTAGGAGAAGAGATTGTCTGTTCACTTCCTGTTCACATCCCTCTCTGACCGTGAGCTCTGTGTGTGTGTGTGTGTGAGGTGTGTGTGTGTGTTTGTCTGTCTTTGTGCAGTGTCATCTGGCACCATGTGTAAAGGAGATTAAATATTTCCCACAAAAATCTCATTCTTCTCCGCTGCTCTTTTCCTATGCATTTGTCACCATCGCAACAACTCAAACACTGCTGTTAGAAGTCCCAGGGAGGATATTCAGCATGTGCGTGTGTGTGTGTGTGTGTGTGTGTGTGTGTGTGTGTGTGTGTGTGTGTGTGTGTGTGTGTGTGTGTGTGTATGAGTGAGTGTGTATGAGTGTGTGCTTGTCAGTCAAAGGCTACCAGAAGCGTTGAGAGCTTCTTTATTTCTCCTGCAAGTTGTGACCTTATTTCCGCAGGGATATCACTCCAATTATGAATTTCATATTTGGCTGACATGGTATCTATTATGTGTCTGTGCATTTGTGTGAGTAAGACTTACAAAGCAGTTGGTCGTTTGCACAATATCTGAAATTCTCTGACTAAAGCTTTCTTTTATGTCGCTCTCAGAAATGCTGCGGAGTCTCCATGGTTACCAGCAGGCATGCTTCTCTCTCTTACGTTCAGTAGACCAAGAATCTCCCATGAGGGTAAATCAACAAAACACTCTTTTATATACTGACCCATAACATATAACATTGTCAGCTCATTTTACAGTGCCACAAAAAAAAATTTTTGTTCACTTCCTTTTACTACATTTTTTTACTGCCTGTACCATTATAATATCAGCTGTTTGCATTCAGCACTTCACTGTCTGGTACTTTATCCAGTATCATTTTATTCACTGCTCTCAATTATATGGGTGAGGCAAAATACCAAAATTAAAATTTTTGAAAGATTCACCTTACTAAAAATGGCAGTCTTTGATTATTTCTTGAAGTTTTGAGTAAATGGTTGCCTTTTCTGTAAATATAATCATTCATGAATATTAAATAAGAACCTTAACAAATTGTAAAGATGTAAAAAGAGATATTGTGTGCAAAGAGGAAAAGCGTAAGACACCAACAAGTAACTGAATCATTTCGGATGAATGAAGGATCCATACAAAGCTTGAGGCATCCATCTGTTGGCCCTAATTCATAAAACACACACACACACATATAGAGCAAGACAGAGAACACAGGGGGAGGGGACAGTAGATATTTGGCAGCTTGTCTTCCATGAGCAAGTGTTTTATGTCAATTAACAAAACAAGGGTTCAGCTTAATGAGGCTAATGAGGAAGCACCTCATTTGGCCCTGCTAGTTTAACGATCTGTCAGTGGAGGAACAAAGCACACTTACACACGTGTATGCACACACACACACACACATTTTCTACACAAAACGGTACATAAAAAGAAATGGTGTCATTAGAAAGGTTAATTTGAGTCAGAACTGAAACCATATATTTGTCATTTCTTTGATTGACTGAAAAAAATATTGAAACTTAAAACCGGCCAATGAAATTATTAAACACTTTGAAATTGTTAAAATAGAAACTATTTTCAGCTACAGAAAATATATTTGATTAAACTGATAAGCATTGTATTCCACCTAGTTAGACCTATCAACTTAATTATTTAAATTATTAATCAGCTCGAGTCATCATAACTAATAATGACTGTAATCAGAGTCTGTTTCATGGCTGATGATGAGCACTCTCCATTTCCATTATCATCATCATGGGTATGGTTGTCTGTGTAATCTACCCCATAGTGATGCGCTGAAGTTTGATGGCGCTGATAAGGCTAATCAGCAATTATTACTGGTGTAGAGAGAGGAAGAGTGTGTGGGTGTGTGTATGTGTGTGTGTGTATGTGCAAGTGAATATGATTGTGTTGTTGAATATGTGTTAGCATGCATATTAGCCTTGTTTATTGGCTTTGGTGACAGCTGCGTCAGAGTTAGTTCAGTTCGGCTATTTCTGCAACGGTGGGTTTGTTGAGACAAACTGTGCAACAGCAAACATTGTTGAAGCTATGCTCCGGTGGCTTCACCACCCCAGTGAGAGCTGTAAGCACTTTCAAAAAGGCTTCGACCCAAAGTATATAATTATCTCCATCAGTGCTAATCCAAATCAAAATTCATTTCAGGTAGGACTCAGCGGGGTTTGTGCTCATCTTTACCTGCTCGGGGAGGACTGACATTTTGCCCTTTTAACCAATGATTATTATTAAGTTGTGTGATAAGAATATTTGGACTATTCATCTGGAGAAAAAAACATAGACATAGATTTAATACCTGAGATTATTTAATTGACTTTTAAGTCTCAATGCTCCATCAACTTTTCCTTCTTACGATGTACTTGCCATTTATTTGAAAAAAAATGACATAAAATTTAACTGACTCATTCCTAAAGAGGGAATCCGACTGGACTGGTGTAGTCCAGTCACACTGGATATCCTTTCTTACATGTTTTTTTTGATTGATTTATAATTAACTAAAGAGGACCACATGACTCAATATTATCTGTCTATGTATAACACAGCGTAGAATAGTCAAACCTCTCTTTATGCTGGGTAGCTCTGTGATATTTGCTAAACCCACAACCTCTTCAGTGGGTTTCATTCACTAATGGGCAACTATATTCCCAGATTGCTACAGTTATTTGCATAGCAAATCCTTGATGGTGCGCTACAGAATGAAGCCCAGTCAAATGTGTGATAGCAGGTGTTCTAGGTTGTAGTCATGGTGGTTTGTTTTTGCCTTTCTGTTTGATTACTGTTTCTGTGTTCTGCATGGCTGAACACTGAGCTGCATAGCAGCGCGAGCTATCTATCTTACTGCACAGCACACACACACACACAAACACAATGAAACAAAGTAGAGTCCAATTTATTTACACCACCAGCTGTTCACACTCATCAAAACCGGTGACTATCATAAACACTGCAGTGCGTCTGAGACAAGGTGGACTTGTCTTTTTTACATTAATTATTTCAACCAGCCAACATATAAATGTGAACAAAGATAACACCACAGACAGGACAAAATATGCCTGTTTAAACATTGACGCACACCCCATTCCGCAGGTCAGTAAATTATTTACTTGGCTCCTGTGGCCCCACAGCAACAGTTTTGAGAGTGGGCACTTTGTCTAGTTCTGACCTTCATTTATCACGTTGTTTATTCACCCAGGAGTACACACATTCCAGCCTGACAGCAGGGATGTGGGAACAGTTGATGATGGATTAAAAGAGGAAGACACTAGGATTGGTTTAAAGCCAGGAGATGAACGCTATGATTTGGTTCGTTATGATTCCATCTCCCAAAACCCTCTTTTCCTCACCTGATCGCTCTCTCTCTCTTTTTATCCCCTTCCTTCAACCTTCTGTTATTTTCTCAAATTTTATGTAGCACATTTTTCATATTTATCAACCTTTTATCCACATATCCTCATCCACACACATCCAGAGTCCTGTTGTTCTGGCAATCATTTTATCTGTCGTTTTATTCCTGTGTTTCCTTTCTATTATCTGTTCAATTTTTCTCCTTCACAAACAATTAATCAATCCTCTCCTGCCAGGTGCAAGCCATCAATCTCTCTCCATCTCTCCACCCCTTCTCTTGCTCATCTGCATGCAGGTCTCTCTTTATGCTCTCTCTCTCTCTCTCTCTCTCTCTCTCTCTCTCTCTCTCTCTCTCTCCCGCTCACTTACTGTCTCTCTCTCTCAATTCATTAATTCTTTCTTGCTGACTGTCTCGTCAGTGGCTGTGTGTGGAATATAAACTTCACAGAGGAAGGATGTCGTGATATTGTGTCTCCCCTGTTTACTGTGATTAGTGTGTCTTGTTATCTTGTGTGCGTTTCTATTGAGCCTGGCGACATAGGATCAATATCCTTAGTATAGACACCCATCAACACCATCCCTCTCAGTATATATGTGCTCACAGATCAATAAAAATGATCCCACTTCATTTACATGTTGAGCCCATTCATAAAACGACTCAAGGAAAGAATAATCCTGATGTAATTCTGCTATAAATGTGCATGACATTCCTCATAAAATTTACAGCACACAATCAGAGTTAAAGACACAATCTGTCATCCAAATGTTAAGGAAAGATAGCCAGGGGTAAAAATGATTGACAGGTTTTGCAAAACCAGGACAGTTTGCTGAAATGTTTGCAAATAATAGTAAATATGTTGACATTTTAATTCAGCTAGGAATCAGCTAGGAAACGCTAGATACTAATGAACTTTTCACAATTATCTTAAAATATCTATGTCAATATAGCTCAAGTATATAAAGCATGGTCAAAAGAATTATGGATTATCTTGTAAAAACAGCAGGGGTCATCTATCCTGTGTTGTTTTGTAAGACCTGTGGTAAGGCCTGTTTTAAGAGGCAGGTTTGCTAAATTTCCTGGGCCGAAACCCCTCTAATTTGTAAACTGGACAAATGTAAATAAACCTGTTGCATGTCCTGAGGTTTTTCTCAGCTGCTATCTAACTCAGTTAAACCTGCTTCTTGGAGCAGACTACAAGGACAGCCATATGGTACTGGATTCCAATTAATATGATATGTCCGCAGACTTTGTTGCCATTTAGTTCTTAAGCTATAATTTACTCCACAGAAGATGTGATTGAGTCTCATGTCCCCACCCCACCTGTGTAACTGTGCACGCTCTGTTTTCAGCATTTATTTACACCATCATCTCCCTTCTTAAAACCTTTTTGCTCTTTATATCTTTTGTGTTTTTACTACTGCTGTAAAAGGGCTTTTCCACTGCTTGTTGGGCAACAGTCCAACAAAGCTCTTGAGGGATGGCAACAGAGAGAGAGGACCGAAGAGAGAGAAGAGAGAAAAGGGAGCGTAGGGGTGGGGTGGACTATGGGACTGACCGTAGGGTAACTCCTGCCAAGGCAACACAGAGGATGGTTTGTACGTGTTTGTGTTACTGGTCCCATGTGTCTAAGCAAGCAGTAGAGGACCAGTTTGCCACATCACAGATCTATTGTTGAGGCTCTGCTGCCAAGGCTAACAGCGGGCCCAAACAGCCATCTGTCTCCATATACTGACCCACTGCTTAGCAGCTAACCACTCAGAGCCAACCTCTCCACTCTGCTGCCTTATGGAGCTAGAGTTCAACTGAGCACTAAAGGCATGATACGCTAATATATGACACAGAGTGCATTTCAATCATATCAATTGCTATGAGCCATTTCAGAGGGCATTGTGCGTCTTGTCATTATAGCGGTTAAACGACATCATATTCTCCCGTAGGCCGTCTCATTACAGACTGCTGTCAGAACCAAGGAGGATTATAATCAAAGGCAGAACTGAGCCCATCCTTTATATGTGACCCTCCAATAACCCTTCGTCCACATTGTCTTACTCAAGGTCAGTCATGCTCATTGTTCTGCTCTGGAAGGCAGGAAGTAAGGGAATGGCATCAGCCTTCCATTCTGGGTGTGTAGACCAGGGTACATTGTCTTGAACAGGGTGGTGTTGTTGATGGTATCAATAACATACACAGTCTTATAGAAATAACATGTTATTTTTAAAGGTTTTGCCAGCTGTGGCATCCCAGTGTTTCAGGTCTGATATAATTCCTTGCTAATCAGCTGAGTAGGAAATTTCAGATGACTAGTTTGTGGGTGTTTATTTGTGTGACTCTGACAACATATGGAAATGATAAATAGTCGCTGTTATCACTCTATAGTCCTCTTCCTTGTTTTTGCAATGTCTTTTAAAAGGCGTGTAAACAGAAAACTATACACAGGTGACACCTGGGACTTACTGACTTTGGCATCAACTTAAAATGCAAAAATGCATCCTCTGCCCAGCATGTGTTCTCTTGTTTTATTTGGTTCCTCTCAGACACACAACACAAATCATTAAAGACTCACACAGTCTCACACAAACACACACTCATACACAGCAGCCTATGATTTTCGATTTTCAAAGTGTCACAGTTAATCTTTCATAAAGACAGCTTGACAGTGCTTGAAACTAGGACCTGAAGAATTTTCAGCCTCTTTCATTCTTTTCCCCTAATGCTTTACACAGTTGACTCTTATCCCCCCCCTCCCCCCCAGCACTCAACTTGATACAGTTCAATGCATTGAGAAAAATTCTTTTTGGTCTAGTATTGTATATGAATGTTTTTTATAAGTTTGTGTCTTTTATCTGGCAGCAGGTAAAAGGAGGAGGGGATAAATGAGTTGAGCTGTTGGGTGTTCTGTATAAAGACAGTTATTTTACTTCTTAAAGTGAAGATTATATTCATGAATCTGTCATAACAAACTACCTTCAACCACAGGGAAAACACTTAGGCATCCGTGGATGCAGAGGTACATTTCTCAAACTTCTCACCCACGTTGCTACGTTTTTAAGATGGGACTCCCAACTGTTTTAATTACCTAATATGCACATATGTTGGATCGTAAATGCACTGCACTTATATAGCGCCTTTCTAGTCTTCCGACCACTCAAAGCTCTTTTGCACTACGAGCCACATTCACTCATTCATACACTGACCAATTTGGTGTTCAGTATCTTGCCCAAGGACACTTCGACATGTGGATGGGAGGACCTTCTGATTAGTGGACGACTGGCTCTACCTCCTGAGCCACAGCCGCCCCATACAACTGATACGTTTTTGTTGAACTTTTCTGCACTATATGTGGTGAAAGAAACGCCTAAATTTTTCCCGGTGCCCCTGTTGGAACCCCATACCCACTTTGCATCATGTAGCGCTGAAGGAGAGTGTTAACATACATATAAGAAGGAAAAGCTGTTGAGAATTCATGAATTGCTGTGTTTTAACAAAGGCCACAAAAAATACTGTCTACAGTATACAAAACATGGCCAAAAGTATGGGGACACCCCAACGAAGTATCACACCTGTATCACATCTATATGTAATTGTTAAACATTTCATTCAAAACCACAGTGTTTAATCTTGTTCTCCACTTTTCTGGGAAACCTCTACACAAATTTTGGAGCCTGACTGCAGGAATTTGCTCCTATTCAGCAACAAGAACATCAGTGAGGTCGGTCACTGATGTTGGGCGATAAGGCCTGGCTCACAGCCATTGTTCCAGTTCATCCCAAAATTGTTCAGTAGGGTTGAAGTCAGGGCTCTGTACAGGCCAGTCAAGTTCCTCAACATCAAATGCGGAAATACATTTCTTTATAGACCTGGCTTTGTGCACAGGGTACCTTCATTTTGAAACAGGAAAGGGCCTCCCCAAAACTGTCTCCATAATGTTGGAAGTGCACTGTTGAGTCAAGTATCATTGTGTGGTCTAGCATTAAAATACCCATTACAGTTAAAAACTGCCCAAGACCAAAACTACAAAAGACCATGTTGATAGGGGTGTCCACATGCCTTCAGCCATAATGTAGTATGCAGCCGCTGAGCATTATACTGGCAAAATAACAGTCCCACATGAATTGTAAATAGATAGGTTTCACTGATAATTACGATGCTTTTTTGGGGCGGGGGGCAGTGTGACCAGCAGGCAGGCCAGAGGTTGTTTTGTTTATCACTAATGATAGCCCATGGTCACTTGCAAATGCTTTTTCATGTAAAGCCGTTCTCTGTTTGCAGATTTCACGTACAACCTAACATAATGTTGCTGAAAATGTTTTAAAAATTCATCTGTAGCCTCGCAAGAAAAGTTAGTTAAACGACTAGCTTAAATGCTAATGATAAAAGGCAACAAACTGGCATGTGGTTTTTACTTACAGATGCATTGTGATAGAATTTAGTGGCATCTGGTGGAACAGGCTTGGCAGAAATGAAATATAATATTCATAAGTATGTTTTAATTGGAGTATAATCACTTGAAAATAAGAACTGTTGTGTTTTTGTTACCTTAGAATGAGCCCTTTATAGCTACAGAGGGAGCAGGTCCTGTTCCACGGAGCCCGGCATGTTGCACCACCATGTTCCTACAGAAGCCCAAAACGGACAAACCAAACACTGACTCTAGAGAGGGCCTTTCATATTTTTCATGGCCACTGTGGATTCTCCTATACGCTTGGAAGGGAAACTTTTTCAGTTGACCACTAGATGCCACTCAGTCCTACACACTGGTCCTTTAATTTAACACATTTAGTGTTATGCATTTTGTAAATGTTTCAAACCATATAGAATAAATTATTGATAAATGCAGTAGGTTATGCATTGCACAAAAAGTTTCAAATGCAGTAATTTTACATAAACAGTAACAAACTTAGCTAACTTAGACCTTTACAGCTGACATTCTGACATGTCAAACACAGTAATTAATGTAATTAATAACATTAATCATGGATGGTATTGTGCATATTGGCAACTTAGTAGAGCAAAACGATCATTAATGTAATTAGTTACACTTGTGGTTGTTCTGCTATGACATGCCAAAATAAGAGAAACAGCTACACATCACATAGTAGTACAGTATGTCTGTCTAATGGAGACCAAACCATACATTAAATCAATTCAGGATGAATTAAACTCCTCTCTTCCCACATTAATAATAGTTTCTCATTTTAACAGTTTTTTCTTTTCACATATAGGACCAGGATTTCCCCAAATGTTTCACATCACATTCAGCTCAGGATGCAAGTATGCAAATCAGCTACAGAGACACCATAAAGCCTGTTGGGGTTACACTGCTCCCAAATCCCTCAAGTCCATCAAAGGAGTAGACTTACTCTTCTTAACCAGTGAGTACATTTGACAGTTTGCTAAATTATATTTGGGGTTGTAAAAGAAAAGGTGACCAGAATTACTGTGTTCACAACTTTTACTATGTGTAATGTAAAATGAGTTGAGTCATGAGGTCTTCAGAGTGTTTTAGTGTAGTGTTTCTGGGTTTACAGCTTGTTGCACTCTATTCAAGTGGCCAAAAAATCAGTTAATGCTTTTTAAAAGTATTGCCAGTGTTGATAAGTGGGATATAGTTCACTGTTGAGTTTGAAGACATTAAAATTGAGCTGGGAGAAAATTCGGGGGCACTTTCAATCACTAGACCAGAGTTTTATCAGGATTATGGGGCAATGCCTGACACTAAATGCCAAAGGCATTTTAGTTAAGGACACATCATCATGGGACTATAACAGAAAACACCCTGAGAAAAATGTTATGGTACTATTTACGGACGTTATGTCCAGCAATACCTTCTGTGTTGTCACAACCCAGATCAATAAGAAGTATTGAAGTACAATGTAGGCAGGCAGTCTTTCCATCTATGTCATTAAATGGCTCAGTGCTGTGCTCTGTGTTTCTGAGCTCCCCTCTGTGTTTGATATCTCATCTGGCATTCCCTCTGTGCGCAGCCCTCGTTATCGTATTCCTATGGAGTACATTGGCATTTGACATGCAGACACCAAAGGCTCTGGCAGCACTGCAGATCAACTGCCTCTCACAGCAGTACTCTCTCTCTCTCCCTCTCTCTCTCTCACTCTCTCCATCTCATTGTGTCTCTTCGTTTGTCTCTATCCTGTCTTTTCTCTGTCATAGACCTCAAACAGGTGATGGACCTCAGGGATCAGAAGGACTGTCACTTACTTAAGCCTTAATTTGATTTGAATCAGATAACTGTGTGTCTGAGGTGAGAGTGTGTATCTATGTGTGGTGTTGGAGATGACACTGCGGGGAGACATGTATGCAGCTGGTAAAAGACGTATTTTGACATTTGAGGTTTTTCTCATTTGTATGAACACATATGTCATCGCAGATTTCATGAACATGAGCAGGACTTGGCTCTGAAAGTATACAGATTCTTACAGAAAATACAGCTTCTGCTCATCAGAAGATACTATATATTGTCATAATGAGAATTTCTCATCTAACTAGAAAGTGCAACTGAAATAACATATGTTATTTACCACCCAGTAAGCATTTTCTATTTTTGTGTTGTGTTTTGTTGAAAGATGAAAGGTCCATTTTAGACTCATAAAGAAAATATACTTTGAGCATGAACATTTTGAATGAACTCAAGTTCACATGAAGTTAAATTTTATTTATATAGCCCAAAATCACAAATCACACATTTTTCTTAAAGGTCTTCACAATCTGTACAACATACGACACTATCTATCCTAAGGGCTGGGTTAGTCTCGAAAATTACTAGTTTGTACAATGTGTCATCCGACCAAGCTGGGAGGCAAAAACATATCTTTTTCCAAATGACCACACTTATGGTCAGACTTTGTTGTGCTGGTAGTATTATTAGCATTGGACCTACAGTATATCAGCACTTAAAAATACAACTCAATATAGGCACTAGCCCCACATGGTAATAGGTTGACTACAGAATGAATGTAAACTGAAGTCACTAACAATCCAAAATATAAAACAGCTTCTGCATCTCTGCTCAGTCCTTGCTTAATTAAGTGTTTTTCTTTTCTGAAAGGCAGTGCAGATAATCACCTTGCTACTTGCCTTCCTCTGAGCAATCAACCTGTTTATTTTTCCTTTCAATGTTATAGTGATAAAAAAATTGGACTGTCTCGGAAGTAATGCTATTTTCTTTGTATGTTTTGAAGTGTTAACTATCTGCTGTTGAATGTAAGACTCGCTTGCTGAAGTGACAATCTCTGCTGATGGATTTTATCAGCTGTTTTATAATGAATTCTGAGAGTTGGCCAAACTACAGTATGAAACTCTCAGACTGTGTCTGGTAATTGTGTTCTACAAACTGTTGTTGGCACCATTTCCTGTATGCCTGGACAATTTCCTAGAGAAAGGTACACCATTTGGTATTCAAAAAGATAAGAATTCAGACTGCTATGCAAACTTTGCTATGCTGCAAACTATTATTTTGCATAACTAACCTAAATTATTTTGTGCAACAAACAGTTTTAAAATGAAGGTATTGTTTTGTGTCACTGATGAATATTAAATGAACTTCTCATATGTTATTCTGCTCAGATCTCATATTCAGGTTGCATCTTAGAGAGTCTGAACATTGTTTACCATTCACAATTGTGGCATATCTGCTTTCTTGTGTAGCAAAAGCTGGCAACTAGTCTCAGGGGAATTCAGAGAGAAGAATGGAATGAAATTCAGAAAACTGTAATGGTGAAGAGTGGGTGGTACACGTAGAGTTGCTTATGAGCAGCAAAAGAAACAAAATTTTGCTAAAATACTTGTCAGTGACACAGTTAAGCTGTGACTGTGTTGTACTTTACTCTCCAACTTTATATTGTACTGGCAACGTGGTACAGTGGTGTCCCAATGAATTTTTTTGTGCTTTTGATGTCGATTTGAATCATTTAATACTGATCATACAGGCCAGATACTGAGTTTGATCAGATATTTATATTTTGCTGATAAACATTGCTGCACATTGTAGGTGTGACAGATGAATAGCTCTGCTTTAAGAAAATATAGCCTGCATCAAAGCTTTCCTTTAAAGTCTTTTTATATAATATTTTGTATAGTGTTCAACAGTATTTTCAGTGTGTGTGGACTGAAGTTTTACCATGGAACTGCTGTAGCAGGAAATTTTGCACAGGATTGAGAGAGCTAAATCTCCAGCATGTTGATGAAATGGGGGTCCTGGTGGCCGTGTGGTGTAAGACGCAAATTACCTATTTGCAGTGTCCCTAGTTTAAATCTCACCAGTATCGCATTGCCACGCCATATTTTTTTTGACATGCCAACCATTTAGTAAAGTCGAAATGTCAAAAACATCTTTGAAAAATGTCCCCAAAATAAACTGCTGCTGCTCCACTTACATCACTTACTAACACTCACTGACTGCCAGTGGCTTTTTATTTGTTTGTGTCGCTCCGTGGTCCCCTTATTACAGTAGCAATGCTGGCATGTTGAATAAGTTCCAGTGTTTCAATAAAACGCAGTTAGCTTTTATACCTGCAGCACAATGGTTTACAATAAACAAATTTTTAACCATTGTATAACATTAAGCTGAGCACTCTAGCACCAACAAACAAGTCAACAATGGAGTGCTTTACAAAGCCTATACCAGCTCTGGTCAGAAAGAAAATGACTCAGTTCATAGTCTGTTTCATTTTAAAAGCTCTGCAACTGTCTAGCGTTTTGTATAACGATAGCTCTCCCCAGTACTAGCGTCTCAGCTGCTGGAGACATAACATTAATAACACAGCAGAGTGCTCTGCTTTTCATATTATTTTTTACTCTCTCACTCCACACACACCAACTTCTGTTTTTACAAAATACACATTTATATAGGTTAATTAACTTTTTAAAATAAGACTCTCACACACTTATCTCTGCTTTTTTCTGTTGATCAGACAAAGGACATCAGGACATCAGGATGTCTAAATGAATTGTGAGATTCCCTATTAAAAATGGACATTATTTTATATAATTGGTACAACAGACTATACAAAAACCTTTTGATTAAGTTTCTGAGTGTCACAGGGTGTCTGGTTGACTTTTTAGTTTCTCTGTCTGACAGGTTTGAAAATGAGAACTTTGCACTTATTGTGGCCAAAGGACACTTTTTAGGAAAGAGGTTCATTGACCTTTCATTGGTCAATTGTGTTTAGATCAACAAATATAAAAGCTTTGGAACACCACTGAGTCACTGCTGTGTTGAATTACTTACAATATAGAAAGTAGTTAATTGAACATTTTTAATACAATAAACTAGACACAGTATCATACTCCTAATAGTTTCTAGTTGTTGTTGTGGTTTTTCCCTGCATAAATCATCTTTAAATCATTAAATGAAATGGGTCAAAAATGTCTCCAAATTCACTTTAATACAAGTTTTAACCATTTGTTTTCCTTCAATTGCAGAAGAACATTGACTTCTAGTAGACTGACAGTGACAGAATAAGTAAATAAACAGTATTAGCTAGTGAGGTGTTATTTATAGCCTGTGGCGTGTGTTGGGATGAGGCCAGATGGACAGCCGTGATCCTATTACCTCTGTTACTTCTCATGGTTGTGTCTTCCTCCAGATCCTGCATTCCCACAGTAGACAGTACTCATGGACAGCTTTGGTTCTTCTGTTCATTAACTCTGAGCAGACCTCTGAGTTCCCTGCCTATCCATTCGGAAAGCAGGACTGAACACGGTTCATGGTATGTGTCTCTGAAGAATGATTCTGTTGATCTTTGGTGTTGTTGTAACAATAGATGCTTGCATCAGTGTGTTCTACTCTCTGTAGTGTGCCAACTATTTTTGTAGTGTAATGTAAAAAGAAAAAACAAGTGCAATGGGGAAAGGATGGAAGACTGAGCTGACCAGGTATTGGCTGTTGGTCTCAGTGGCTGACTCACTTGCAGTTCATTCATGTCTAAATGCTAGCGGGTCGATTGAACATGGTTCTGCCACTTGAAAGATACACAGCTGTTATACTTCACTTTACTTTAATGAAGGGACAGTAAGGTAAAGTCAAGTGGTGCATTAGAGAGTAAGTGCGGAAATATACTGAAGTTCATCCCTGCTTCAAAAAAATTGATTTTTCAGAAGGCTCTTTTTTTTTTTACATTTATTTGAGAATTAGTGAAAGTGTCACAAAGTTGGCAGAAATAAAAAAATACATTTAAATTGTGAAGCAACCCACCCCAAAACAATAAAGTAAACACTTTATTATCATAAAATAATTGTTATTCTCTCAAAACTTAGCTCCAAAACTTAAACAGGTACAGTGACAGCAGCACCATAGACTACAGCTTTGAAAATGGTAGTTTGAACAAGACAGTTTTGACAAAAAGTTAAAGATTTTAAACATTTCCAGGTGTAATCTGTACTAGTGCCAATTAGATTTGGTATTTATATGCTCCATGGAAATGTCAGCTAACCTCATCAGCTGTAAAAAAAAAAAAAAAAAGACACACAAAGAAGTGTTTAAAGATTATGAATCATATCAATATCAATAATTATTGTTGAATTGTGTAAATTGCTGACTACAAACATGGAGGGGATTGTCAGAAGGATACTCTCATAATTGAGGCATATTTTATCTGCTCTGTCTTTAATATGTATGATGACTTCATTTTCTTTTCCCCAAGTCTATTTCATGTTGCTTATCTACTTTTTGGTTGGTAGATAGGGAGATGTGGTGAGATGGAGTATAAAAGATGTTAAGATCGTATCTATATTTCCTTCACAGGCAGTCTGAGTGAGAGTAGGGAAATTAATGAATTATCTTATAAATTCTAAAGAAAATATTTGCTGTTATTGATGTTGCTTTGTTTTTCTTGTATTTACTTGCCAGTAAATTGTTGCATTTATCTACATGGTGGTATATCTGTCAGTAGACACATATTTAGGTTTATGATTGTATCATTAGTCATTTTAACACGTTTATGATTATAGTGTTTATAATTTTTCCATTTTTTTTCCATTTGTTATTAGATATTTTCTGAGGCAGATATTACTCAATAATGGAGAGGGCCTGTAAGGATGTATGAAGTCAGACTGATTAGACCAAGTTACAGCCATATACTGTACTGTACCTGCCACCACTGTTTTGATTCCTTATTATACTCATTATTGTCATTGGAAAATGACTGACTCGGGAGTATTTGAGGTGTTTTTAGTGATCATTTTCCAATAGCTTGCATTTGAAGTACCAGGATGAAAAAACTATGCCCACATATGGTGATTAGACGGAATTTCAAACATTTTGATGAACAGGTCTTCTTGACTGATCTTTTGACAGGTGATATTTATGATACTGCTAAAATCCCAGATGTGGAATTAGCTCCTGACCATTTTCATAAGACGTTTAACTCTTAGTAGAGTAGTAGTTGATAAGCATGCATCTTTAAAAAAAAAATAGTACAGAATAGGTCAAGTCCCCGATTCTCAGCAGAAATTTCAATCTGGCTTAAAGAGAGAAACAAAGCCTGGGCTCGTGCCAGGCATGTCAGGCGTGCCAGGTATGCTAAGCATGCCAGGCATGCCAGGTGTACCGGCAACCCCAGTCAGTGGCTTGTTTTCCGGCACCTTAGAAACAAATGCACATGTGCAAGAAGAAAGGCTAAATCTAATTATTATTTGTTTTTAATTCCCAAATCATTTTTGAATCCAGCAAAATTCTGGAAGGCAGCAAATTCTCTTATCCATGAGACTTCACTCTCATTTCCTCCTCTCGCCACAGCTGATGGGTGTTCAATATCAAACCCTAAAGAAATTTGTGTAGCTTTTAATAAACATTTTGCATCCCCTGGCAACATGTTTGAAGAAACTTATACAAGACCCCCTCTGTCCGCTATTGATCCTGATACCTAGGTAATGCCAAGGCCTCATTTTATGCTACAGCTGTTCCCTTCTTGTGACATGGCCAATGCATTAGTAACTATGGATTTCAGTTGGCAAGGATAAACTTGATCCCTACTTTTTAAAGCTTGCTGCTCCAATTGTAGTCAGCAACATAACATATATTTTTAACCCTTCTGTTTTATGTGGTACAGTTCCTAAGGTCTGGAAGGCTGCTTATGTAACTCCATTACATAAAGGCGGTTGAACAGCTGAGCTTAACAGTTGTAGGTCTATCTCTAAATTATCATGCTTAACAAATATACTACAATCTTTAGTAAATTATCAGCTTAAATCATTCCTTTCAGCACATTCTATTCTAAGCATACACCAATCTGGTTTTAGAGAAAAGTACAGCACTGTCACTGTCACTCTTGTTTTAAATGACATCAGTTTGGCTTTTGATAGAAAGAAACACTGTGCAACTCTTTTTATTGTTTTTTCAAAGGCATTCAATACAATTGATCATGCATTGCTTTTGAGAAGGTTCCATATCATCAGATTTGATGAAATTGCTTAGAAATGGTTTCAGAGTTACCTCATGGACAGACAACAGTGTGTGGCTATTGGATCTGTTAAATCTGAATTTGTTCAAATTGCAAAAGGTGTGCCACAAGGCTCAGTCCTGGGGCCTGTTCTGTTCACTCTTTACATAAATGGGATTGTTTCTGCTGTAACTAGATGTAATATATATCTTTATGCTGATGACACTATCTTGTATTGCATTGTGGATGCTGAACATTCTGCTGTAAAATCTCTCCAACACTGCTCTGCTGAGTTAGAAATTGCACTTAGTAACCATCAGTTAGTTCTATATGCAGATAAAACTAAATTCATGTTTTTTACCAGAACCAAAAATATTGATTATGATAACCTCATCATCGTAAGAATGGTACAGATATTGAAAGAGTCACAGAGATTGATGAGAAGGTATCGTTTATGTCCTTGCATGGAGAAGGTATCTTTTAAATATTTGACTAAACTTGTGAGCAAATTAAGACAAAAAAATTGTTTCTTCTGTAGGAATAAAACATGTTTTCCTCTGCATTGTAGAAGGACGTTTATTGAGGCAATTTTTTTAATCAGTCCTGGATTATGGTGACATTTTATACATGCATGCCTCAGCTGTGACTCTGAAGCCCTTAGATGCTGTTTATCACTCTGTGCTAAGATTTATTACCGGAGATAATTATGATACTCATCACTGTGAGCTGCATGCTAAGGTTGGGTGGCCCTCCCTCTCTGTAAGACATGATAGACACTGGGTTTTATTTATTTATAAAGCTCTTACTGGTTTTTTACCCTCTTACATCACTTCGTTGCTGTCTTTTGATGCAGACCCTTATTGAACACACTTAAATGATTGATTACATTGCAGGTGTCGGCTGTTTTTACAGAGCTTGGAAAATCCAGTTTTTATTACTGTGCACCTACAACCTGGAATAATATGCTGAATAATCTTGAGTTTACCTCATTTTTATCATTAGGACATCTTAAATTTTTAATTTCATCCCATTTCACTTCCAGCTGTTCTTGTTTTAGTTGATTCATTTGTTTTAAATTTTAACTGTTCATATTAGCTGTTAAGGTTTCATTATTTTACTAATTTGACTTTTTATTATTTTAACTTTTTATTGCCATTTTATCATATGTTCCTTATTTGTGTCTTTTGATGCCTTGGATCTTTTCTTCTTCTTTTTTTACTTGGTTACATTGTAAATGAGGTCTCTACCTCAATGTATTTCTGAGTTGAAACAAAGGTCATAATAAAACTAAGAAACTTTTGACGGAATCTATATAATACACAGCACTGCATTTAAACAGAAAGCAGCACTGTCTTCCCTAAATTACTGTCTTGCAGCATTTGCATGATTCCAGTGAGTCAAGGAGTTGTTTCATTTGTCTAATAGTATATTACATAAAATTACAATACACATAACTCAACAACACGTCAACAAACATAAAACACCCTGGAATCACTGATCCTTCATACCTGAATGTCACTTAACCACACATACACTCTTTGTCTGTCCAACTGTACTCGAATTCTCACATGTCTTCCCTCATTTGTTGTACATTTTGCAGCCTAGCAGGGACCTAAGCTTAGCTGGTGGTGGAACCTAAATTGTTCCAACACCTTCAGATAAATATGATTGCAGCTGTATTCTCTGTGCTGATGTATGAATAGGCACTGCTGCATTAGTGAGGCAATGAGCGGCAATTGTTGTGTGGGCACATCTCTCACTAAGTCTGCTTGCTCTGTCTGCAACAACAAGTTACTGTTTGTCACTCTGATCATGAAAGTTCATATCAATAGACATATTGGATAGACGGCCATGACGGCCATAATTGAGCAGTGGTGGCATGCTGCTACTGAATGTCTTTAGGGGCAATTCTGAACATACTGCTTGCCAAGACATGTTCAGTTAAATAATCATTAAAAATTAGACTGTCTTAGCAGATCAATTTGTATTTCAAAGGAATGTTTGTATCTTAAAATATGACAGCACAAATCTTTTTAGTCAGGTTTCCCAGCTATGGTATGTATTTGCTCTTTTTTTAAAACAGCTAACAGCCATAGGCTGGAGTATTCAGTGATGACCTTATGGTGACCAAATGTAAAAGTGGAATATATGCTTGTTGATGAGGTGTTTTACCTGAGGCAATACCATTTACCTCGTCCCAAGGCAGAGGAAATGATGAAAATGAGGTGTGATGGGTCATTAACACAGCTGAACATCAGTCAGACCTCTAGAATGGAGATGCATTTCTCACTAAAGGCACACTTAAGAGTGCATTAATCTGCACTGTCTTGGGAAATTATAATTCAGTACAATAACTACAGTATGTTTCAATTCAACTGTCTCAAAACCCTTGATTGAGTATTTGAAAAATGTATTAAATCAAATGCACAGTAAATCCACTTCCATCAGCTGTGCAAACTTGAAAAAATGCATAACCATAATTATGAGAGATAATAATCAATACTGTTTGCTTTCCAGTATTCACACTTAACACACATTTTATAAATGTTTTTTTCATTTTATGATTAAATCTGAATTTCTTTAAAATTTTCCAACTCAAGTGAACATAAAAAATGTTTAAGCAAAATGTGTTTTGACTTACACTCATCACAGTATCCATATAACATGTTATTTGGAATTCATCAGCCTAAACAGAGATGAGGCATGTGTTGAAATGCACTTGCATGTACTATGACAGCCATTGCCCCAAGGCATCAACTGGGGCATTACTATCTTAATCAGACTCACCATCAGCACTCTCAGTGCCATCAGTTGACATTTATATTCAGTAATTATGCAAAGTCACTTGAGTTGCTTGATGCAGAGAGTGTGGATATAAGGGTGAGGAGATAGGAAACGCAAATGGCAGATAAGATGGAATGCAGTGTAAAAGGCTTATAAAGGCTCAAAGAGTTGAGAGTGGCAAAAAGAGAGGAAGGCTTATAGTTGTTAAGTATTTTAATGGAATGTTAACCAGTTATTTCCTTTGTTGGTTGTACAGGCTTCGTTTCAAATTATAAATTGGATAAATGGAATATACCCATTCAGAGTTGGGGTCTAAATGTTGGTTTGCACACTTTTCCCTCCCTCCCTCTGTCTGCCTTCCTTTTAACATTCGCCTTAGTCACTATCTTCCAAAACATGCAAATTGAATCATAATTATGCAGACATCTTAGAAAGTAGTATGGAAGGGCCACTTTCCATCTTGCCTGGTTTGCCATTTCTCCAGCAGCTCTGCTTAAGAGTCTGGCTGCTTCCCCAGACTCACGATCCCTTTTTGTGTCTGGCCAGCTGGTTTCAAAGTAATGTGCTGAGGTTTGATGTAAAAGAGCCATTTCTTTTCCCATGCTGGTATAAAATCACCATCTGTCTCAGTGGCTGCTCTGATTTGAGTGGCCTCTCTTCCAGACCAGCCTGCAAATGCACCCCCACGAGCCCAACATCACACCCTGTTGCCTGTACAGTACCATACAAAATACTGTATATTTATTTATTGTACTATAACATCTTCTCAAAATAGAATTGTTTTGATTTTTGAGACACTGATGGTTAAAGTTAGTTTACATAATTATATTAAGCAAGAAATTGCCCAAAAAGAAAAAGAAAACTAATAATTCAGTTATTCAGTCAATCATTAAGCAGGTCAGCAAGACTAGCTGGCTATGTTTATGTCCTTGCATGGATATTTCAGTCAGTAAGTTTTACAGTTTGTGTCAAAAAAAATCCAGTGCCCCTTAAATGCTTTAAAATTCTCCTGTGAGAAATATAAGGCTGCTTCTACATCCCACAGGTCTTCATATCCATGTAATCTATGTATGTTTTCACATACTTGCATGCAGAGGGCACAAACACATGGACATAATAATCATGGAATGCAGATATAAGGCCCTTGTCTAATAAACTGTTCCAACAGCAGCCTTTGAGAGAGGAGATTAGCATGATTTGCATTAGCATATTGGTAAAAGAGGAAAGAGCTGCCTTTACACTAGCGGTTAATTGACTCAATTTCAAATGCATGTTGCTCTCTCTCTCTCTTTCTCTCTCCTCCTCTCTCTGTCTTTATCTCTCTTCCTCCCTGTCATCCACTGGGCTAAATTAATGAGAGATCAGTGAAAGGATGTTTACAAGATTAACACATGCCTCAACATTTAGTCTGTGTATATGAATGCTAGTTCGGGCCTGTGTTGTCCCAAAGGAGGTGTGAGGATTACACCAGCATACAATTTACCAGATACATTAGTTTTCATACAGCACCGAACTGATCATAAACTATTATACCTTTATGATAGGAAATGACCTGTGTGTTATGTAATGGAATTACCAGTGTGACCAGTAATAACACAGAGGCCATGAAGTAATATCTGTCCATGACCAGCAGGCTTAATGTTGTTTGCTCAAGGGAAGCTGATCATGATAAAGTTAAACAATATTCTTTTTTAAAACCACACCTTAGTAGTGGACTAACATGGCCATTTTTTGGGATAAGCTGCTTGATTGATTTTTCTGCTGCTTTATGTCTTTCTGGTTTCTCATCACTGATCCTCTCTCACTTTTGCTCTCCTTCTTTCTCTCTGTCTATTTCTCCCCCTTAAGCCTTCGAAGGCTTAGAAGTGATTCCACTAAAGAACATTTTTATACAAAATCTGCCACCTCAATCTGGGCCTCTTCTTTTTGTGAGTGCAAGTTAGCATTATAGAGTATGTTATAAACCTTCCTTTATATCAAAATTAGGCTTGCGATTTAATTATTCATAACCAATATAATACCCACAAAACCACTAGAATGTAACAAAGTAATATGTTGATATCACCTTTCCATATGAGCATAACATTTCCTGCTCCTGCAGCATTCAGCTGAGCAGTTTTAGGACTGATAAAATGAAGAGATTCTTAGAGGTACATTCTGGTGTCCTTTGTGTGTAAAGGGGGTGACCATGAAGTAATAATAAAATAAGCTGTTTTGTCAAGGGGCTTTATGCACATACACACAGAGAAATATTTCTTCACACACACACAGAATGTCCCCTCAAGTTTAAAAGAGCGACAGGTAATTACCATTGGCTAAGGGTATTGACATCACCGAGGGAGAGATGAGAGGAGATGCTTCAATGAATTATTCCAACTAATTACTTTCTACCATACACCTATGGGAACTGTATGTGTGGGTTTAGTGTGGTTTACATGTTCGTGTGTGTTAGAGTGCAGAATGTGAATTTGTGTGTGAGATATGCCTGTGTTTTCTGCCTCCCAGGGCCAAGGGGAAAGCTATTGCAGCTGTCTGTGTCTGGCAGAAAGGCATCTTCAAAAGCCTTTAGCAAGCTGAAGACACTCATTTTCCCCTAACAGCAACACTATAAACCAATTTTAGCTTCTTCTGAACACTGAATTACTCCATTACTCTATGAATTTGGCAAACATTTTAGTGACTGTGTGATTTGTTTGGTTTAATATGTCTCGTATGAATCTGTATTGAATCACTTGTACTGTAACAAGTTTAAGTTTGATTACGTTACAAGTATATTTATATTTTACATTATATTATGTTTTTGAGTCCATCTGGCCAAGATTTAGAATTCATGATACACTTTGTGTTTCACACGTGTGTGTTTTGTGTGTGTGTGTCCATGGTCCTTTCTGTGTCTGCTCATGCTTGTGTTTCTGCATATTCCTCAGTGCTCAGAGCCCAAGGAAGGTGACCCCATACTACAGCAGGACTGTTAATTATCCAGAGAAGTGAATCAAACCTGCATACATTATAAAGTATATAACTTGCATATTCATTTGGGAAAGAATACAAGGTGATGGAAAGTAGACTAAATGGTGTGTGTAAGATGATGGGAGGCAGTGGAGGAAGTTGAGAAACAGAGGAGAGAGGTATGCAGATTCAGTTTTAACAATTTAACAATTATGCATAATCCCACTCAAATGTGATCACTTCATACTGTTGGGGCATTAAAAAAACAACTAGATTTTTGTGGTCATATGACTGGAAAGTGCTTTTTATTGAAGTCTGCACTGACAATCTAAATGCAACCAAACTGTAGAAAGTATTAATATTTCATGCACTATGCCCAACAAACATGTCCTCTGTGCTGTCTACATGACTGTTGCACAGACTAATGTTTTAACCTCACCACACAAGTACATGAATATCAATGCCAAAACTGCTAAATGTGTCCCAATATGTATGTTTATCAACAAGTCCTACGAATCAAATGACAAAATACATTGTTGGTCCATGCTTGCCAGAATGACACATATACTTACATACACAGTGGGGTCCAAAAATCTGAGATCACTTTCCCATTCATTTGAATGGGAATGTGATCTCAGACTTTTGGACCCCACTGTACATATGTGTTTTCTGATCGGATGGTCCAATCAGCAGGGCGACGTTGCCGTTTAAAAAACAAAACCATTTTATGATGTTGCAAAGCTATGGTTAGATTAGATGGGTTAGATTACTACAATGTTAAAGTTAGGGGACATTCATTGTCATGGTTACAATAATAACAATGGTTATAGTTGGGGAATGACTGTGGCCATGGTTGAAAGAGATGGTCGGTTTGTTGTGGTAAAGTCTTACGTTTTGTTGACCCTTCCATCCACCTTGACTTCTCCTTCTGTGGAATTTAATACCATCACACTCTTTTCTCCCTTTTCTCCCACTGGACAAGTCAATGGGAGTCATTCCTATATATGATTGCTGGAGGGCTTTGTCACTTGAATGTACACTCATGTTGGTTTTGGAAACGACTAATGTTCTTGTTTTTATGGCCCATGTTTAGAGTCCATTTGTGGCACCAAACAGCTGTTCTGTGTGCTACGTACACACTGTTGCCCTCATTATAGCACCCCTGAAGATGCTCAGTTGTTATGTGGTAAACATCTGGTTCAGTGCAGGGCTAACTACATCGCGAGGTCAGTGTTTTTATGCAGCTCTCATCCAAGCTCTTTGGGTATGAGAGTGCTGTGAGCTGTGCTTTGCTTTTTCTTGCATTACACATTCACCTTTTATCTACAGTGCTACCTTTCCATAGTTTTTTTTCCTGTTCTGAGTGTGGTGTGTGCTTTGTGAAGCAGAAAAAGGCATTGGATGCCAACTCTAAGTTCACTACCCCTGAGAAAGAGAGGACTTGTTTTTCTCTGCTGGCTATTAGACTGAAGGACCACAATTTCAAATGCACACAGGCACACATATGCATATACACACATATGCATACAATCAGAGGGACACATACACATGTATGAAAAACAGATCCCTGTGGACCCAGAAGTGAAGGTATTATATAATTATTGTAGCTTTAGAGAAATGAACCCTTCATCTCCAACACTTCTCCAGAGCCCCCCCACCCCCCCCTCTCCCACCCCACACACACACACACACACACACACACACACACACAGAGGTGTGTTGTTTTTCAGTTTCAGAGCATATTGCATCTTTAAGGAAATGTCACCTGTGAAGGAAAAAATGGAAAATTAGTAACATGAAGTAGTCTTTACCCCTCCAACATATTTTTATATTGCTGTACCTACAATCACTACATTTTTCTACCTCCCTTACCTTGATTTCTAGCTAAAATTGAAGGGAACAGTACAGTCAGACTGCTTTCCTGTTTACAGGTTTGAGCTGACTCATTCAGAATGATAGTTGGTGTACATGATTAAACAATGGTTGTAAGCAAAAAAAAACTTACCAGCGCACGTGTGGCATAATTCAAGTCTCAGGTATCTGTTCATATGACATGTATATCACAAACACAATTATTACTGAATAAAGTACTTCTGCAAAATCCTCTCATTCCTTCTTCTTAGCTGCTGGTAACAAGTCCTGCTTAGTAATAACTCTCTTTGGTTAATCTGGAGCTATGTAGGTAAAGGGCAGCTAATGAATGACAATCCATTAGTGTGTGACCAACAGGATAGCCAATAAATGACCATGACAATTAAAGGCTGGTAGGCAGCAGTGGTAGACCTGTAGTCTGTACTACTGTTGGGAAAAGAGAAATGTCACAAAACTCTCGCCCACATTACAGACGTTAAAGTCTTTATAATGACTTATGTGGCATGTTACGCCATGATGCAGCAAAATTTCAACCATAGTGCCTAACAGTCCATAGTGCAATAGATGACATGTTCATTGTCGGATCTGTTTCCTCTGTAACTCCAGCAACAGTTACAGATATATATCTGGCAAATTGTAACTTGTAACTCCTCCCGCACCAGCCCACGCTGTCTGAGTAGCATGTGCTCTCCATCGTCTCTTGTCAGAAAGTACCCTCTTTGCCTATGTCACTATAGTTTCTGAGGTGCATTTGATAATAAAGTTATTTTTAACAGCGCTTATTATTCCTAACATCATAAACTATCCACTGCTCTGGGCCGACTGCCAGTACTGTCATAGCAGTGTAATAGGCAATACATCAACAAGTGTGTGTGTGTGAGTGTGTGAGAGAGTAAGTGAGTTTGTGTGTCACTGTGTGAGACATCAGCATTTTTAGACATAAAGTGGGCATGCAGAAGTCTGGAATCATGAGGTGTCTCACAGTGCTTATCTTTTTTATCAATGGCTTAAAATGTGCACCAGGAAATGTGTGTAAGTGGCTTGGTTAGAGATTAAATATTTTATTCAATATAGCTACAATATAGTATGAAACCAGTTTCATTGGCTGTATGTTATTTATATCCTCTAAGTAAATACACAAGGAGAAATGAAGACAGTATTAGTTGTTGGTCTGGTGCTCTGTGGCATGCTGCAGCCTGTAGTTCAGTGAATGAGTTTTTACACTCGTTGCCCTGTGCAGTCATGTTTGATATGCGGCTTCTCTCTCTATTGCTCAGCTCCTATTGCTGTACTGTAATTACTGCACTTGGCAGACAGTCACAACACATCGACAACAGATGAATTTGGTCTGAGGAAGGCGGATGAGCAATAGAAAAGAGAGATGTGTGGTGGGAATGGGAAAAAGGACCACAGAAATTTTTCACAGACTCTAACTGAAAAATTACAGATATGCAAAAAGTTTTTAAGCAAACCATACAAGCAGACACAGGTTGACAGACATTTATGGCTAAGTGTGTGTGTGCAAGCTCATTTCCATAATTAGCAAATCATCTGATTAGCCCCTTAAGATCTTCTACACATGATCACCAACAGATTGATTTTTTTTGTGGCCTTCAATCAGTGTTTAGAGCATGATGACACCACAGTGTTCTCCATCTTTTCAAAAGACAGTTGCAAAAGTGGTTAGCAGGTGAATTTGATGGTTGAAGCTTCTGAATGAGAAAAGAGTGTGTTCATGTGTGTGTGTGTGTGTGTGTGTGTGTGTGTGTGTGTGTTGCGTGCGTGTGTGTGTGTGTGTGTTGTGTGTGTGCGTGTGTGTACAGGAAATGAATATAGGTCTATGTAATGTCCCCAAAAATGCCCTAGGACCAGGCAGCAGAAAAATGAAGCCAATGCGGAAGTGCCACAAACTGCAGTTCCTCAATTGGCCACTTGAGGCTGGCTCCAAAAGCGAGTCAACCCCATAGACCCCCATGTTAAAACACCCAACTTTACAGCAGAAATAAACATGTTTACAGCCTTGTACAAAAAACGGTTTTAGTCTTTATAGCCTGATGACAACTGTACGGGGGAAGAATTTTTATATAACTCACCCATTTAAATGTTATTAAGGTTTAAAGTTATGCATAATTAAGGGCGTGGCCGCTTTGATTGACAGGCGCTACCACAGAGACACCGTTGGTCAGGTAACACAACCATGGCGTAACCCCAGATTCACAGAGTATAGGCCTGGCCGTCGTTATTTCAGTGTGTTTTCAGTGCATGAAAGTTAATTGTAACATATTGGTCGACGAAAAAAGTCTTATTCAGCATTTGGGTTGTACTTAAAGACCCTCTAAGGAGTAGTTCAGTTTTTTCCGGTAAGCACATTTTGTTTTAATGGTTTTAAGTCGCTTTTTTTCACTAGCAAAGATTAGCATTAGCATTAGCATTAGCACAGTTAACCATAGTCTGTGAATGCACCGTGCTAACCAAGCAAGCAGCTAGCCGCTAGCATTAGGGTCTGGCTCCAAAAATCCAAGATGGGGACGGTCAAAATGCAAACTCGAGGCTTCAATACGTGAGTCCACAAACCAATGGGTGACATAACGGTGGCTACATCCAGTATTTTTTACAGTGTGTGTGTGTGTGTGTGTGTGTGTGTGTGTGTGTGTGAGAGAGAGAGAGAGAGAGAGAGAGAGAGAGAGAGTGTGTGAGTGTGAGAGAGAGGGAGATAAAGAAAGAGAGTGAGAAATATATACAGGCTTAAGTGTTGGCACATGCTGTGGTAATATCAGGAGAAGGGGAATGGAAGTTATGCAAACAGAATTTAACAGATGTATTTACTGTAATTATAGCTGTGCAATACTGTAACCACCCCCAATATAACACTGCTGTTAAAAACAGAATAGCTTCCATGTCTGAACAAGGATATCCTTTCATTGCCTCATCTTGCAATATTCATGTTAAAAACCAAATATTCCACCCAAACCTTCATATTTTTTTCTACATTGTGGAGGGGACCACATGTACAGCACAGATTTTGTGTAGGTGATGTTTCACGTCAACTGTGTTGTTACTTGATAAATGATGACTTCAATTTCTAATCATTTATGAAATCAGTCATTCAGTTTTCTATCAGTTGACTCAAAGATTGAGCACTAGCCTAATTGTTTTAAGCACTGTTATATTGGCTTTTTTTAAAGTTAAATTTAGCCAGTAAACAACACTAACACTTAATCTTTTCTATATTACACACGAAAACGTAGCAGACTTAATCTTGTGTAAACTGGCAAATATTTCCAAGTTGTTCGTTTTACAAGTAGGTTGTTTATTGAAAATTCATATTCTCATTTTCTATTATAGGCCTTCAAGTGTATGGCGAGTATCACCATATTATAACAGGATTTTTTTCGTATCCGCGTGTCATGAGTGGCATAACTGAATAGTTCTAAGCGTGTAGTTTATAATTGTTAAGTGTACACAAGCAACATTTATGGATGAAAAAGAGGCAAAATAGAAGATAATTATTGTGGACATTTGAGCACCAAATAAAGAAATAATATGAAAAGAATAGAGCAGCACTGGGGAGCTAATAGATGAGAAAAGGCTGAGTTAACTTTCAGCGGTGCCCTTTAATATACTCTCTGCACCAGGTAATGTTGGTGTGCAGTGGCAGAAGAGGGAAATAGCTTTTCAGAATCGATGATGCCTCTCAGAAAAGGGTTTTGCTAATGCATTTACTGAGAATGCAGGTTCAGGACACATTTTCTTATTGCTTGATGAAACAGGAAAGGATAAAGACTTTGACAGATGAAGAATGGATGAATTGATCAAAATGGTCAAAAATCTATATGCCTTGAAATTGTATGCCTCAAACAAATAAAAATATTGATTCTGTAGTCATTTTAACAATGTAAAAACAATCCTATAAAAACAATTCCAATTCACAAACCTTAATATAACATAGTACAGCAGGGGCAAATCAAGCCGATGTTCACGGTGACTAGTAGTAATGAAATGTAGTGATGAGTATTGTAGCCTACTTGTCAATCATTTTCAAGTCCAAAAGTTAATAGAAGGTGGGCTCTGGAGTCATTTCAGTCTATAAAGGACGCTGAGTATAAACATACTATGAATATAAATTTGGCTAGTACCACTTGGAAAGCAAATGTTAAAGCCACTGTGAAGTCTGGAAGTATAATATCATGTTGGTGAAGAAAACATTTTGGATGGAGGGACTTAGCCTAATCATAATTGTGTGGATACAAAGCAGATATGATTCATTTTAGCTTTATGCTTTTCATCTGATACCACTTCCTGTTCTAACACCATTACTCAGCTGAATAGGGGTTAGAAGAAAGTTAAAATATTTCAAATCTCTGTACCATGGTATCCAGCATAATGCATAACGGCAGTAAGCAGGCACATCAAATAGTATGTATATTGGCAAGTCACACAAGAGCGCACAATTAAAGAGAGATTGAGGCGCTATCCAAGAGCAAACCCCGGATGCACCCAAAGACTGTCACTTTCAAATGATGTCTTGATACCATCTGTGCACTGTTGTTTCGCCATCTCCTGTAATGATGCCCTAAAATCTTGAGCACATAAATGCCACATCTCGTTTGCATAACTGTGAAGAGGCTCACATTATATAATATTCCAGTTTTTCAAACACCAATCAACACAGTCTTGCACAGTGTAATTCACTTCCTCCTGGTTTTCATGATTCAATATTTTACCTCCTCTTGATGTCCCTGGCATCTATTTGTATGCAAATTAATTGCGTGACATCAGGCAACTGATGGAAACACTAGAAGCATTGCAGCATTTCAGGCATATTAGGTTATGAATCTGCAGTTGATCATATTCATCTCGTGCATCTTGTTGGAAGTATTCACTTTAGGTAACTTCAGGCTTGGAGTCAGTTCAGGGAAATGCCAAACACAAAAAAGCAGCTTTTTAGGCATGACAACACAGCACTTACAGTACCTCAAGGTCTGACTGATGCTTGTACATCAAGCAGGATGTCGGAAGTCAAACAACGATCAGTCAACATGAGACTTGTGTACTGTTCCCTTAGTCCCTGACATTGCTGTATGGTGCGCTATGGTGTTAGCATGTGAAGTTTTCAAAGTCAATGTAGTTTCATTCATTCCATCCAACCAACGCACCAAAAAGGACTCTCATACTTGTTCATGATTATATCTTCTTTTACCTCTCATTAAAGACTGCAAAAAAAGAAATCATTAATTCTGGACATGAGGCTAAGACTTTTTGCAGCAAGCAGCCTTATCTGGTTAGGCATTGCCCTTTAGTAATGTGTGGCTGTTATGGTCTACCTTTTTCCCTTCTGTACCCATTACTCACAGTGATAGGGATGGGTTGGAGCTGAAACACTGTGTTTCCTCACAACTGTTGTCCGTTTTTATATCAGTGAAGATGACAGAGAGCAACAGTGGAAAAAAGAGCTGCTGCAACAGCTGACTAATACGTGTGCAGACTAGAGACTTACTAAGACCTCAAGAGAATCCTGCTGCAAAGACTTCTCTCCAATGAACATATGTATATGATATTTACTTATTCTACTACATCCATACATTTTATGCTTACATTTATCTAGAGAAAGCTGGCATGTGTTAAATAGTAATCCTCACATATATACTTGGCAAATGACCAGCATATCAGTGTTCATCTGTAGCCCATCAAGGGTTAACCAACAACCTGACTGGAGGAGTTGCTGGTTAACTAACAAAGTTAGACACAGTCTGATACTGTCTGGGACAGTTAGTGTTGAGTTAGGAGCTAAAAATCAATCAGAGTGCAGTGTTTAATGATTTTAATAATTTGCCTTTTGATCAACCTGTCAAGCAAAAGAAATAATAATACATATAAATACATATAATACAACAATGCATGAATCTGAAAACATCAAGTGATCACTAAAATAGTGTTGATTGCACAATTATTGGATAGTCTAACTTTATTCATCCAGGTTTCAGTGTAGAACCACAGCTCACCTGAAGTTCACCTCACTTTTGTCCACATTTATACAACCATTATCTCATTCAAAGTTAGCATGTTTCCTCCTTTTCCATGCAAATTGTAGCTTAAATTAGTAAGACAAACTATTCTTCTTAAAATGTGTGCTTCACGTTGATACAGTCCCAGACGAGATTTTGTGT
This sequence comes from Thunnus maccoyii, assembly GCF_910596095.1. Lineage (NCBI taxonomy): Eukaryota > Metazoa > Chordata > Actinopteri > Scombriformes > Scombridae > Thunnus > Thunnus maccoyii. The sequence continues at coordinate 20,062,188 of NC_056537.1, read as the reverse complement.
TCTTGCAGGATTGGGGGGTTGCCTAGCGACGCACTAATCATAGTGTGTTGTCTTATGTATTTACTCATTCATTCAATATTTGTTCCATTTTGACTGTCACGACTAAAAAATCTGTATCTGTTGGTAGAAATAGTCATTATGTGTGGGATATAAGATCAATAATCCTAGCTTTTTCCCAGCTTTAATGTTTCTACATACACACACACACACACACACACACATACTAACCCCACTTTCAGATTTTATGAGTGATGTTGCTTCGCATGACGTCCCAGATCAGAGCTCCACTCTGATGTGTCAAACTGCCACTAGACTGGATCGTGACCCAGATACAGTATGTTTCTGTCACAGATGAGAGATGCAGATCAATAGTCATAAAAGCTCTGGAATAGATGGCTTAGTAATGACTTATATCCCTGGTTTAGAGAGATCAAATGAGTTGATCTTTACCTGCTAATGAATAGTGGCTTACCCTCAGTCTGCCTCTTCTTTTTTCTTTCCCTATGTATAAAAATAAATTAGGAGAATCCCTCTCAGTGTTACAGTAATTTCTCTCTGCTACACTCCCTGTAATTTCTTTCTCAATTTTACATGGTTAAGTGTACATACAAAGATAGAATGCTGTGGGGTTTAAGGGCAACAATGGTGTAAACAGTGTAAAATATTTAGGACTGTATGGAGGGAGGATGCTGGGACATAACAACACATTGTAGTTAGTTTAACCCCCTTCCATTATTATTCCATCATGATTCCTGCAGCTACAGGAAGAAAATGGTCAATAGTGTCTCACATGTCACCGATAATATGTATGTTCTCATTGTGCATTGAGTAATTAACTGGTTTGTGTTATTGCAAGCCATAATTTGATCTATTTCAAACTGTATAACACTTTCATTCAGGTTTTAAAATATTTTCAGATATAAGGGATTCCTGAGTTTCTATGACGACTTATGTTTTAAAGTATATCATTTTATATCACCTCTGTGACCACTGGATCACCTCTGGGATTCATTAGGATATTCCACAGCCCTCCTGTTGAATCAGCAGCTACATTTTCTGACAGGGTGTCTATAGAGGCTTTGAAAGAAAGCGCTTTGATGAAATATAGCTACTGGTTTGGAGTCACTCTCTTCTCTAACTGCAATACCTATATTCATATTCAGATTAAAAAAGCTGTGCTATTGCTTTTTACCCTGCAGTACATATTGAGCTTCTCTGTGAAAATGGAAATTTTATCTATAGCATGTACATATCTTCAAATCAAAACCAAAATTTATCTCATTTTTAAAGACGAGTTCAAACTGCTCTGAATGCTTCATTGATTGCTAGCATACTTACAGCAATGCACTGAACAGTTTGTGGCCATCTAAAAGATACAACTGTTTACTAGTCATGAGCAGCAGGAGAGTTGTGTTTAGTAGGAGGCATCTACCTTTGGCAGATTTGCATCATTAATTACTCCTCAAGCTTCCAAAATCTGGTCAGATTATTGTGTATATACATACAGTAAGCATCCTCATGCATCCCCAGTCATACACGAACAGTTTGGTGTATGTTTTTGTTATGGTCTGTTTTTATCTGTGACCCATCAAAGTTTTTACTATCCCTGGATTAGAAGTCTCTTCACTGGCAAAATTCAGTTGTCCATTTGGTGGTGACTAACCTCTTGTTTTTCAATACTTGAATGCATTCTGTGTGGATGTGAGCTTATAGTTACATAAAAGCTCTCAGATAGGGATGGTCCCCAAAACTCGACAGAAAGTAGCAGTTGTTGCATCACAGAATGAAAAATATGATGCCACTCTTTGATTCCTTTTCAGCAAACAGCACCTGACCATGACCTGACCTGACCACCAGTCAGCTAACGTAATCAAACAAGCCTCTGCTGGTCTCGGGCCTTTTTTGGTCTAATATTGAATATTTTTATATTTCACACTATTGAAAGATCAGTGTGATATCCATTGTGATATAGGACAGAAATATAATTTGAAATGTTTGTGATTGAGATATGTTTAATGGTGAATTTTGTCTTACTTACCCTGGTCTGCAGTTATGTGTTGTGTTGAAATTAACAAAAAATGTTTCTTGGATAAAGCCATCCTAAAGCATTATTTTGGCTGTAAGGAAGTTTTTATGATCAGCATTGTTTCAGCTATTTCATTAAATCCCAAACTACTGTAGTACTTCTCTGTATGGGCTGACTTCCAAGCTTCCAAGCATGTTGCAGTTTTGGCCACACCTTTATTAATGATGTCGTAGCAGGTGTTTTGTTTTTGGTAGCTATGGGAGGCACCTAGTATGACATAGCTTATCGCTGTGTGTGTGTGTATAAGTGCAGTACCCTTGGATACTATTTGCACTTTTTCCAAAACTTAAGCCATTAGGTTCAGCTAACCATTTAGCCAACAGGACAATATGGTGCAGTGCGCTCATTATGTACGGTTGGCTCATTGCAGAGGAGGTGTGCTGGCACTTAGCCTAGCAAGAGCCTGCTGCGTGACAGTTTCTAACAAGGGAGCAAACGGCTTAATGTGATTGGCCATTTGAGATGTTTGATTGCGTAAGGTAATGATGTCTAAATGATATCAATGATTTTATATCTCTGTGTGTTAAACTACAGTATTTCACTGAATAAGAGAAACTCATTTTACTAATGTTAATAGTGCCTTGTAATAGATTGAAGAGACAGCTGTCAACAGTTCAAAAGCTCTGGTTCGTCCAGTTCCAGTAGTGTATGTAAGTTAGTGTTTGCTCTAAATATTGACTGAATATCAGTCATTAAATGTTTATATATTTACCCAATTAGTTTACTTGGGTTGCAGAACTATGTATGTGTAAGCCCTGAGTATATACAGGACATACACATACTGCCTGTATCTCTCGTTACAGCCAATCGACTTCAGGTTTGGCTTGATGTTTCAGAATTGACCGCACATAATTTTAGTAACCGTTTGTGCAAGTCCAAATGAAAAAAGAGTGACAGTATTGTGCACTAAAAAGCACAATCCCTGATTCCCCTGTGTAGCATAGAGTTGAGCCCGGCACAGTGACATCCTTGACCTCCCCAACATCCCCAGCATGCCTTTTAAGAGTTGTGGTGGTGTGTGGAGAGATAATGCAGTGCATGGTATGAAACAGGTCTTAATTGGCTGGCAGGCTTTATGAAGTTCTCACTGGGGAGCCCCATTGATTATTAATAGGCAAGCTGCATCAAAGAGCCACTCCAGAAGCAACCCTGGAAACACAGAGATCAACAGATACTGTACATCCACAACTTTCCGTGGTCCCAGAAAGAGAATTCATAAACATAAGGAAAGTTAATGAAAGCAGGAATTGTTTGAAAACAAGAGGAAGAACCAGGAGCAAGGACAGGAGGAGAAAAATCAGTGAGGAAGCTGCGTGGTTATAGATTTCAATATGCAGTGATTTCTATCACTTGTTCTTTCTGCCTTTCCTTGATATACCCTCTATGACTGCTTTTTGTCACAACTCATTGAGAACGTCCAGGGCAGCTTTGTTTAAACCGTCTCACCTCACAACCTCACTGTTGTTTGGTCACAGTATTCTCTTCTTAGTTTCTTTGCATATCATTGTTTGATTTTACATATTTATAGGACTGTCTGTAAAAGAATGTGGTACCACAAACTAGTGTTTAAAATGTCACATCAGCTCCAGCGATGCATTGCCCAGACTCAGTGCGAAATCTTCTCTGACAGAAAGTAGAAATAGCCATGTTCTCAAAGGTATTCTTTGCAGTATAGGCAAAAACAGAGATACAATAGGTTTTCCATTACATTAAAATGTTTCTCTCTGTCAGTTTGTCACATATCCAGTTCTGTCTGTAGGGGTGACAGATTGAAAAGCCATAGTGAAGGAGCTTGCCAAGCAGGATTTCTCTACTGCCTAGCCAAATCAAAACACATATTGATATTATAACTCATAAATGGCATAACATTATGATTATCCTGTTGTGTGCCTAGGAATATTACTGTAGTTTTCATGTATGTGAGCTGTCTGTGTGTGTGTGTGTGTGTGTGTGTGTGTGTGTGTGTGTGTGTGTGTGTGTGTGTGTGTGTGTGTGTGTGTGTGTGTGTGTGTGTGTGTGTGTGTGTGTGTGTGTGAGAGAGAGAGAGAGAGAAAGAAGTGGGGGCACATCTGCTTGCTGTGTCAGCCCATGCGAACTGGATAGAGACCGTGGCTTTGGGATGTGGTGCAGCTACTGTAGAGTATTGATTCCAGAATCTTTTAGCGCATGACTAATTTTCCATATGGGGCCTCTGCATGTGGCCCCGGGGCTCTGGATGGGTCAGGCAGTGTTTTGTTTACACTGAGTGACTAATCCCTGCGAGTTGGCTGTGTATATGTGCGTATGTCAGAAAGAGGGAAGCTGTGTGTGTGTCTGTTGACACTTTGACTATGAGGAAGGCTACTGTAACAAAGCATCCCACCGTATGTGTGCACACACACATTCAAACAACAATACTTGCAGTTCTATAAGCTTTCACAGGACAGTTGAAAGGTACATACAGTGAGAACATTTTCTCCCACTGGTTAAACTGTATTTTGTTATACAGCCCTCAAACATTCATAGATGAGATGTTTTCATGTCTGGGAGAAAAAAACATTAACATTATGACCATAAGACATCCACTAAAGATATAGCAGATTCATACTTGTTACAGTAATATTAAGTAATGGGGGCGCCTTGGTAGCCAAATGGTCACTGCCCACGCTGAATAACTGCAGCGTCCCTGGTTCAATTCCAGCCAGGAAGCATTATTTGTGTCACACCCTTCTCTCTCTCTCCCCTTATTTCCTGTCTCCCTCTTCACTGCCCACTATGCAATAAAGGCAAAAATGCCAAAAAAATAAATAATTAGTGATGCCATGAGGCTCTTGACCTCAACAAATTCTACATACATGGCTTCTCCAGACAACCGGAGGCTTGAAGTAGAGGATGAATTGTCTTATCCTCTACAGCAGCCTTAGAAAGTCCAATCCTGTCAGGTTAACAAAACCTTTGGTGGATTTTCAAGCCTCTGTTACAGGACATGGAAGATAAGTTGCTGCTATAGGGTATCAGAACATTTTCACACTGGATTATGGAACAAAGATTCTTTTCAGACACACACCGGCATTATGTACTATGCAGGGCACATCTTTGTCTTCTCTAGCAGATTTAAGTCCTGTTAAACATGAAGTTGCCTCATCCCTTTCCTGGCCAATCAACATCAACCATTCTGCTGGTAGAGGAGAGCAGCCATCAGCCATTAATGTCAAGACCAAAGCAAATTCACCAGCGTCTTCTTAATGTCCATCAGAAGAGTTTTAGGAGTTGCAAGCATAGCTAGGTTATACCAAAGGCATTGAACCATCTAGTTAAATTGCACCAGCCATTATATAAGAGCTAAGAGAGCAGCCACTTCCATCTTAACAATCTGACTTCTGATGCCTCAGCTACACCCTCCCATTTCCCATGGAGCCATCCACCTGAACTCCGGTATACAGTCCTATATCTGTCCCTCTCCGAAATTATGGAAGAGAGCCCTCCTCCAAGTCTGACACTAAAGTGTGCTCCACTTCCTTCAGTTACTCGTGCAAGTCCCACCAGAGGGAAAGAGGAGGAAACCGAGGCACAAACTGAAAAGTCAAAAATCAATACAAATTATAATTTAATTCAGTGAATCTCAATATCCAATTCTCACCCAGTATTACATTTCTTATGCCAACTTAAATCTCGCATGGATTTGATATCCGAAAAATTGATATTAATCGTATTTTATCTCTATTGTCTGCTCTGTTCTGAGGTCAGTTTTATTGAAAGACTAATCAGCCTATTATATATCTGGTAGCCTGAAAAATCCCTTCAAACACACAGGTACTGCAGAACACCATAGCAGACAGCTAATTCCATATTCTCTCTTTTTGTTTGATGCTTCTCAGCCTCACCAATGAATGACCAAATTCACTATGAGGGAGAGGGAGGTAGCAAGAGAATGGGATGTTTTAAGGGACAGAGAGATAAGGAATATGTGTGTGTTTGTGTGTGTGTGTGTCTGAATAAATGTGGCCCCAGGTGACTTCAGTTTGTGAGTGGCCGTGACATTTGCTTTACCAGGTGTAGAGGAGCGTGAAGAAGACTCTGATGGGGTCTGTGAACAGTTATCACATTTACTCCAGGCCACGGGCTATGTGGCTGGTTTGTCAAAGCTGACTGTATGCAACGCTCTCCCTCCCTTTCTCCCACCCTCTCACTGGCTCTCCCACCTTCCCTTTTCTGTCATCTCTCTGCCACCCTCCCTTTTTCTTCCACGCTCCCTCCCAAATTTTTTCTTGGCCCACTGACTGTCTCAGCCACATCCTCTCTGACCCTCTCTGCTTCATGCTACCTTAGCCAGCTGCTTACCTTTATCTTTGTCCCCTCCTCTGCCTCCTTTTTTTCCCCCCTGTGTGGTTGTCATAGAGAGAAGCAGGTAGGACTTGCTGATGGCCTGCAGTGGACTTAAGTGGTGTTTGTGAATGTCCTCATGTAGAGCTTTATGGCAAGGGTTTTTAAAGCCTAGCGGATGTTTCGGATACACGCATATATTCAACTGGATCCATGCACACACTGCTTTGTATGGTCATGAATTATTCACTTTGTTTTCACTGGGCTGGAGCGCATGAGATGGGGTGAGAGGGGGTGGGGTGAAAGAGATCTGAGCTGAAGAGAGAAGAGGCAGTAGCTGTTAGCTAAGGCATGGGAGCTAGCCTCCTTATAATTCTAGTCCACTCTCTTAATGTTCCCCAGCAATGGAAGTGAGACAGAGAACCTGGACTGCAGTGGTAACCTATAGGTACACCAGTAGCTCCCATTTTTAGGTAGCTATTTTGCCTGCCAAGTCTCTTAAATGCTAAAAGATATCAGCACACTGTTGTTAGAGGTGCAGGTGGATTTTGTCACTATACAACTGTAAGAAAAGATGATAAATGATAATATTAAATTATTATCCACTCTAAGGTATGCTAATAAAATTTAACTGTTTAATCAGATAGCCCAACCAGTGCCAAGTAATTACCTGAGCTCTTATTCAGTTTATGCAGCTATTTTAGAAGTGTAGTATAGCATGAAGGTCCTCTTTATGATTGATGATTTGTATCTAAGGAAGTAGGTAAAAAAGCTTTTATGTTTTGGGCTCCTTCTGATTGGAAAAAGTAACCTGTGAATATCTGTTTTCTGTCATCATTTGGCTTATTTAAAAATGTTTTGTTTTCTTATCTTACAACAAACTGCCCATGTTTTCAGTGATACTATCACTGCTCCTTTATAGATTGATCATTTTTCTTTTGTGTGTCTAGACTGTGTCTAGTCTAAGGTTGTAACTCTTCTGTTTTGTTTGTTAGTTTCTTGTTTGTCTGGTTGTTTGTTCTTTGTTTTGTCATTGTTGTGTTGTGTTTTATTGTGTCTTGTACTGTTTTGTGTTCCATTTGTTTTGTGAGCATTTGTTTGGGACCCCCCTGAAATGGGACGTGATGATACATCTCATCTTAATCTGAAATTAAATTCATATGTTTATAAATGTGGGTGTTTAATGTCTATTCATATATTAGACTATCCTAAGCATTACATTGTAAGTGGGGCTGCAACTAATGATTATTTACATTAGTGGAAAAGATGTAGATTTTCTTTTTATTCATAAATGAATAATATATTAATTTTCATAAAATGTCAGAAAATATTGAAAAATATCCATAACAATTTCCCACTACTTAAAAGTAATGATTTCAAATTGCTTTTTTTTGTCTGACCAACAGTCAAAACAAAATACTCAATTTTTAGTGATAGAAAACAGAAAAGCTTTTATCCTTGTGCGTGAGAAGCTGGAATCCATGTGTGATTTGTATTTTTACTTTATTTGTGACTAATGCAGTTTATCGCTGGTGATTGTTACAGAGAAGTTTTCTGTCTGTCATCTAATCTGTTTATTTTACTTATTGTTTCAGCTTTGAACAATCTTTGGGACACCGTAAGTTGTGTGTCTCGACAGTCTGAGAACATATTGTAGAAGCCGTCTATACTGCACTAGAATATTAGATACTGTCCTCCCAAGAACAACGACACAATAGGTCTGTCACCTTTAGTGACAGATGCCATGTAGCGGCCATAGTAATTATAACTCAGAGCAGTGGTGCAGTTCAGATGATGTATATAAAAGTTGACAATTTTCCTCATTCGGAGGAGGTGGGGTGGATGGAGGCTATGACCCAACAGTGGACTTTGCCTCAGGAGACCACGGTTTGTTTCTTGTTCCCAACCGCAAGTCGGGACAGTTTTTCAAAAACTGTAACTAGGATTGTACCGTAACCTTAACCCTGTGGTTATTATTGTAGCCATGAAGACAAGGGTCAGCTAACTTTAAGGAAGTAGTAACTTTAACCCACACCACATATCTCTCTAACCTCAACAAAATGATCATTTTAACACAAACCATGATCTTTCTCTAAACCTATTCAAGTGTCTTCTGTCCCTAAACTTAACCAGACCTTAACCACAGCATTGTCACATCATAAAATATCATGATTTTTTTCAACAGTGATTTTTAACGGTTTTGGAAAGGACAGACAAATGATGTTTACCGATTACTGCTGACAGGGGCGCCATATTAGAAAACGCTCCTGTGTGTCATTCTGGAGTGCATGGTCAAACAACGTATTTGCTCATTTAATATGGAGGACTTGTTGGAATATTAAGGTAGAAAAAATGTTTGATCAAGTTTAGTAAAAAGAGCACTGCATATTAACCCTCAGTCTTTGTTCCCTGTCTTTTTCTCTTGCCATTTGTCCAAACAGATAACTTGTTCCTTGTATGTAGATCTCTTCAAGCGCTGTTGCCCACACAGTTTATCCTTGTATGATGCAAGTAGGATGAAATCCCTCCCTGGTCCTGCCCCTGCTATCTAGGGGAATCATTGTTGCTTATTGACGGCAAGCCATCTCAGGTCCCTCTGCCACATTCCCAGAACTTAATGCTCCTAATTGTGTGATCTGTTGTTATTTATCGTGCAATTCATTTACTCAGATAATTCTAGATAAGAGTCACTTTGTATAATTTAAGTGTTGCATTCTGGCTGCTGATACTTCTTTAAAGGTGTATTTGAAACCGCATAGCTTGTACACAGCTTACAATTAAAATATCTTTAAATCTTGATTGAAACTAGTATGAAAATGTGTAATTTGTGGAGGGGGGTGTTTGAAATACATTGTGTCAGTTTTGCAGTACATGACCCATTGGAGTCCCATTGGACCATGGATTGCTATATAAAATGGGAATATTGAGCTACACAACAAGCTCAGGGTAACAGTTATCCATTTTCCTTGCCCTAAAGACCTCGCAGACTGAAGCTGCATACATGTAGAGTAATCAGCTAAATCCTCTAATGTATTAGGGCTACCTGCCATGCTCTTTCTCCAACACTAATGGGATTACATACTGTAGAGTGTCCAGCGGTGGTGGAGCTCTCACATGCAAGTCTCTGTAGTGCAGGGAGATACTGTACACCTGTTTCACTTTCTGCTGGGTGAATATCACTTGCAGACCACTATTTACAGTAAGACTTAGAATTATTTAAGTCCACACTATATTTTGTTATAATCATGCGATAGGGAATTATTTTGTGAGCTATATACTGTATCTTTCTGAATAATATGTGTTTACCTCAGCTGAAAGCAAACATGTGCCTCCAAATTAGCGCAGTGGTATCTGCTCTGAGACTCTCCTGTCAGTTAAGTCTTTCCACAAGGTCATTGAGCATGTAGGATAGCAGCAGGATTTGTTTTTAAACTCTTTTCTCTGAGAAGCTCTCTGCAGGAATCTGAGGCTTTTCTGATATAATGAGGTGATATTTTGGCTAAAACTATCATCACAGGAAATCCAATGAGACACACTGGAACTTTACAGGACAGGGAGAAAGGGAGGGGGTGGAGTTTCTGCCAGTGGTTCCTTGTCTTCTAAAGTTTCAGTGAGACACACTGAAGCGTTATAAGATGGGGATAGTCCAGGATAGGTCAGGATATCTTTTCTTTTGTTTATTTCCAAATCTTGACATCAACAGCTTCTGTGTTTTCTCTTGGCCATATGGAAGTCTGATGATTTGATTAGAAGATTGGAAGAGATTCCATTGAAGTGACGTGTATGTAACTTTTAAGTCTACAAATTTGTTTATTTTTTCATAAAAAACAAGAGTGAGATTTCTAAGCAATAAAAATAATGTACCACACACACCCTAACTCCCGTTATGGCTGCTACAGCCTATTTTTTGAAAGTGGCCGGGAACAGAGACGGATCAATGCACAGGCATTCTAGGCACATCCCTAGGGCCTCATTGCCACTAGGGAGCCCAGACAGAGGGGTGATGAATATCAACTCTTTGTTTAACATATCTTTAAAATATATAAAATATTTTAAAAATATAAAAATCCTATCTAAAACTTTATTTCAGTGTTTATATATTATTTATGTATTTTTTTTAAACATACAAAATGTTACTTTAGTGCCAATGTGCAGGAAAAAGTACAGTATTTCTGGTTCATTGGAGATCATACTTGTATGTAAATGACAGAGAGGGGCTTTACACAAGTCTCTCTTGGGCTCTGTAAAAAGCCCACAAGCCAGCCTCAGTAACTGGCTGCTAGCCCCAACATTACATTAACAGAGCAGCAGTTGGTTGCAACTTTGACAAATACTGAGGATGATTCCTCTATGACACAAAAACACCACCATTAGTAACAAGAATGGATAACGGATGAAGACAACATATCAACAACAATGTAGAAAGGGTGTTAAAAGCAGGTAAAACCTAATTTACTGCATGTGTCCGTGTGTGAGGACGACTCAAATATATGATTATGAAAACAACAGAAGAATAAAGAAAACATAATTTCTAATAGCCTACTCATTGCATCGTCTCAATGTGCTATTCCTTATACTTCGCATCACCTCACCTGGCACTCTGTGATCATTCAGCTGTTGAAATGGCTGCTTGCCTCATTTGGTATACGCTATTAATGACTTTTTTATACATACTCTGTAATGGTTTTGCATGTAGTCCTCATTCATGATGGATATAATGATATTTAGCATGACGTGTTGCATTGGGATGTGAGTTGCATTCAGATTTGAGTATGAGTGTAGGGGTTAGTATAGTATTTGTAAGCCCATGTCTATCTTTGGTGTCAGGTTTTTTGGTAGTGTGTTACCTTTTTCAGCAGCATGTATGTTGAGCCTGTACTTCAATAAGTCCTGTAACTCTATGGTCTTTATACCCATAGTATATTTAACTTTTTTACATGTAAAGTGGGAGGAGGAGGGCATGCAACAGCCATATTCAACCAGAGTGCTAAACGTTACAAGTAAGAAAAAAACAGCAGACAGGGTCAGCAAAAGAAAAAAGAAAGTAACAAATAGTGGAGCAAGGCCAGAATAACCTTTGGTCCAACAATAACTTGATTGAAAGAAACAAAGCAACAGTTTGGTTTCCTTCCTCAGAGATGGCATCTTCTTTACTTGACTGGTAATGGAACTTCTAACTTTAGCTTCTTTTTGCATTGGTTAGCGCAAGATGGGAACTGTTAAAGTATTGTACCAGAGGCTTAAAATTATCGTATTTCAGGAAAATGATTGCACACGAGTCATAACTAAGAGGACAAATAAGTGTAAATGTGTAATTTCAGTAAAAACTAGGGCTGTAGTCTGCTGGTCAACTGGTCGATTAGTTGGTTGATATGCTCTCGTCCGACTAAATTCTCATTGGTCGAATAATCTCTGTGTTATTTTCATAAGGAGAAAAGTGCTACATCAATAGCTTTCCAGGAGTAATCCATTATTTCCTGCGGCGGGAGGGACAGACTAACAAATTACCTGTGAAAACAACAGTGTATTCAAAACACCCCCGTTGTTTTCACAACTTTGAACTCGCCCAACCTAATGGCGACTGCAGGGTCTAACTGTACTGAACATTTACTGAACGTACTGAATGTTTACTCAATCTGTGTTTCTCCATAATAACAATGAGAACCCCTGCCAGGCCAAAAAAATTGTTTTTTAATATTTGTAATCGACAGCGTTTGGGAGTCTCTGTGCAGCGCTGTTCCGGTACGTGAGTCAACCTCTGTTGTTGCCTGGGAAACCACTGGTAGTGTGGCTCCGATAAGGAGTATATTTGCGTAGCAAGTGGGGAAAGAGCGAGGGGCAGAGAAGTGACGGTGGATGCGAGCGGGGCAGAGGAAAAGGTTAGCGGTAAGTTGTCAGTCTGGCAGTAGATGTACAGTACAGACTACAGTGTGTCAATTAATAAATGCTAAAAAGTCACGTCTGTTGTTTCCCCAAATGCTGGGAAAGTAAAGGGGGTTAGCTCCAAAGTTAGCAACAATGGGTTAGCCTAACCTGAAGACACAAAACAGAGAAATACAGAACAGAGAAATGTGTCGTTGCCAAATTTACTGTGCACTCTGTCCCGTTACATTCATCCACCGTCACTTTTCTGCCACTCGCTCTCTCACTTAACCACTCACTTGCTATGCACATTATGCACTGCCCTATTCCTTAAAAGGAGCTACACTACCAAGAGTTTCCCAGGCAATAACACAGACGTTGGCTCACATTTTGGAACAGTGCTGCACAGAGGCTCCTAAACGCTATTGATTTCCGAATGAATGATATTTGGCGTTATTTTTGGCATTAAAAAAATATTTTTTGGCCTGATGGGGGTTCTTGTTGGCCTGGCAACCCGCCAGGCCTGTGCAATTATAGGGGAAACACTGGTGACTATTACAAAGTAAACTTATGTTAGAATTATTTTTATTAATTAATTATTTGTCATAATTCTAACTGCACATGTAATCAGACACATCCCAATTGCATTTATTAATTTATCAGCTCCTCAGTGAGTTATGGTCACTTGTTAGCTTGCCAGTTTGTAACTTAGCTTGTCATCAACAGACCTAAGTTACATACTACAGCCAGTCAGACTGAAGATGATGTGGATTGTGATGTTAGTGGGATTATTTACTTGTTGGGTAATTCGATAACTGCCTGTTACCATGGCTTGATTTGTCACCCCTGTCGAGGTGAGATCCTTACTGTTGCTAGTCAGTCAGTCAGTGGGCTTTTGGTGAGTATAATGCTAGTGGTTAGCAATTATATTTTAGCACACAACTGCTGTGGGATCAGATGTTTTAGGTCACAGTCATTAGGCCAGCCATATGCCCAACAAGGAATGCCACAACAATAAAACAAAAAGTATTATTATATTATATATAAAGTAATAGTTTCCCCCCTCATGTACATTAATGGGGTGGACAAAATATTAGTAACATTTTTCAATATAACACACTCCAGTACACCACCACCACCCACTACAACCTTAATAATAAACATAAAGTAAATTTATCACCTTTCTGACAATGCCACACAAACCAAAAATGTATAAACTTTGTAAAAGTAGAATTTATGGCAGAGCTGTTGGATCGCATTAGATTGCACAGGTGTTCCTAATAAAGTGCTTGTTGAGTGTATATCTGCATGAGTGTGTCAACTCAAGTGCCTACATTATCTTTTGTAACAGCAGCTGGAGAGCTTTCATCACTTGCATTCTCCCTGAAGTGCTTGCTTTAAATTCCACCCAATAAGAAAATGCTGTCTTGGGGCTGTCGGGTCAGCTTGAGCAGTGATGGCACTGGGAACACAATGGAGCATAGCACTGACTTAAGATCACAATTAATAATTTACAGACCTGCCACAAATGTTTCATGGCACATTTTCCTTCCATGAGAAGCTCACTTGTTTAACTGGCTGTGTAACTGGCAATATGGCAACACTCAAGCCCTTAAGTATTTGTCACCACACAGAGGTCATGTATTGATCTTTTCTGATAAACATTTCCAATGTTGTCTTTAGTTTAGAGTTCAATTGAATGTGACAGCATTATCTGCATAGGCCAAAACCTTAAGCATATTGGTTGATCAACACAAAAACAACACGTCTTCATGGCAGAAAACATCACAGTAACAGAATATGTGATTGCTTTGGGATGCCTGTTTTAGAGCACACGTGGATCAGGATCAAGGTCAGATTGATATTATTTGTTTAGTCCTTAATCACAGTCCCAGTCTCGAGGCTTCACAGGGCCTGCATGATGAAACAGAAAATAAAAACAGCACCCCCTACGAGAATGACCCTCAATGAGTAAAAACTCCCACGAAAACCTCATCTACATTTATGGCAGTTTGTTCTGTCTGTGCGTCACTGTGTTTGCCAGGGAGCCATTTGATCAGCGACACCCCCGACAGATAGATAGCATGAAGGCCAAATCCTGTCCAACATTGATCTGGCCAAACAACCCTCCCTCCCCCGCCCCCCTCCTGATGTCACACAGTGTCAGTGCACCATAGCTAGAGCAACAGTATTTTTATTACTGTGACAGCAACAGTGTCACATTATCACCACCTTAGCATATGCTGAATTCAATTTATTTTACATTTGATTTATGTAGCATGTTATAAAAGTATCAAACTTAAATTAGGCTACCTTTTTGTTATCCCATATGAAGAACTGTAATGCTGCTGCCATGAAACACTATTCAAACACACTTTCAGTTAATTCCAAAGATCCAAATATTTTTATGGAAATGATGATTAATCCACTCCTTCCATTCTGCTTCTTGTCCTCTGTTTTTGTTTTATCTATTTTATGCTATTTAGAGATTGAATGTGCCTCATTTTATGCTAATTGCCTTAGAATTATCTTTTGTGCAAATCACAGATTGGAGTTAAATAATTTTACACTATTCTATGAATGTTATTCATTCAATCTTGCTTCGTGTCTGCATCTGTTCTTTAGTTCCAAGTTTCCTTGGTACTTATCCTCTCTTTGTGTTTTTACCCTCTATCTCTCTGTAATCTCCTATTACCCCCTCCTCTTTGCCCATTCCCTCTCTGCCACCCTCCTTCCCTGCTTCTCTCTCCCTGCCTCTTTTTTTCTCCCAGGCAAGTGATGCGCGCTGCAAGAGGTGTGTGTGTTTAGTGTGAGCGAGAGCCATCGGTGTGTGTGTGTGTGTGTGTGTGTGGAGAGAGAGAGAGAGACATAGACCGAGCCCCTAACACGGAGCATGCCTCTGCGTCCAGCAGCCGGCAAACATGAGCCACCCAGCCCTCCACGGCAGGACCAGCAGCAGCAGCAGCACACACACACACACTCACACACACTCACACACCCTTACACACACGCAGCAAACGGCAGCCAGGGGGCCAGCACTGACAGCGGCAGCTCCCGGGAAGAGGACAGCGGCGTTCCCGTTCCTGTCAGTGTTCTGGCTTTCCGTCCCGGTGCAGAGCGGAGCCACAGTGCAAGAGCACCCATGGAGGAACCGACAGGCAACACTGTGGTCATCCGCATTGGAATCCCAGACCTACAACAGACGGTAAGAGCTCATTCTGTAGCCACTGCTGGAGAGAGGATAAAAGAGAGGGAAGCTGCCTCTCCCCCTTCCTCTCTGACTGGGTCCTCTCTACCTCTTCTGTCTGCTTTTTGTTTCTGTTGAAATATCTTCAGTTTCCCCTCTCTTTTACTTTCTTTACAAGCCTTTCTTCATCCCATCCCCCCTTTTTCTCTTTTCCCTCTCTTTCTCTTTTTTTTGGTATGCATACTTAGTGGCTGTATTTGCTTGCTGGCGTCTTGGGGTTCCACTCCCCCCGCCTCCTCCATTGATGTCTCGCTGATAAATCTACCTCTTCATTAACTGGACTTCAGCTGACTTTGACAACTGGCCACTTAGGGTGAGAGTGGAAGAGGGCGGGGAGAGGGGGAGCCAAAGAGAAAAGGCATCATGGATACAGAAGGCTATGAGAGGCATTGTAAATCCTTGATAGGACATAAAGCAGAGATGCAAGATAGTTATACCTGAACTGAAACTTTACCTCAACCTTTGTCTCCTTCTTTCTGTTGCTCCTCTGTGACCAGTTGGACCAAGAGATCTAATCCTACATTCTTCGTAATAAAATCGTTACCCTGCAGTTCCACTGAAGATGTAGCCTGTGTCTGTGTAGTATTACAGCCGCTGAAAAAATGCAGAACCATTAGCCGGTGACATTGATCCTTTCTTCCCTTTATTTCCAATTTTCAATATAGAGTATGCATGAACTGTCCCTCTCTGCACGAAATGCATACCGAATTGCATCTGTGTCTGCATCTATTTGCTGCAGAAGGTGGCACAGTGCAAATTTCCAGATCTGAGATAAGTTTATTTCATTAATATGTCTGCTCAGCTAATAAATATGGATTCAGCAACAGCTATCCTATAGTGTATAATGACATCCATTCTTAATTAATTATTCCGGCAGTGTTTCTTTTAGCTTTGTCTTTCTAAGCAAGTACTTCATTCTTTAAAGTAAGGACACTATTCACATTAAAATGTCATGTAAAGTCATGAGTTAAAATTATCTTGAATAGAGGGTGATTGCCTGGGACTGCACATAAACGCAGAGAAGATGAAACATTTTACCCTCCATTGGCTGTAGAATGAAATGAAGTGGTATCAATTCAACATGTATTTAACCCCATGTATTCTCTCTCTGTCCATCTCTGCCTGGCTCCTCTCAGTAGCACATATAAGATCAGACTGTTAGTAAGATACCATGTGACAATTTCTATGTAACAACACAGCATTAAGCTTTTTTATTGATGTGCCTCCGTGTCAACAGTCCCCTACTCACTCCTGTTCTGCTCTCACATTTCCACAGGAGACATCTCTAATGGTATAGCAAAATGCTGATTACATTTACAGCCTGTTAATGCACACTTGTGCTCAGGTGCTCCGTTGGCTCTCTATAGGTGGCTTAGTTTGAGTGTCCTTTTAATTCTTTCTCTAGACATTGATGGCAAAGCCAAGAGGTTGTTTTTGTGTTTGTTATTGTTGATTACCTCATTGTTGTTGGCTACTTGGCTGAAATAACCCATTGTATCTTAGCAAGGCTCTGGCACTGCATGCCAGGAATAAAGACAGGAAATAAAAGGAGAGCAGTTGAAAAGAAAGCAGAGAATTCCCCAAAGGTGCTGCAGAATCGCCGTCTGTGAACAAAAAACGTTTTTCTATTGAGATCAAACACTTGCACACACACACACACACACACACACACACACACACACACACACACACACACACACACACACACACACACACACTCAAGTATGTACATACATATCATATAGACTTGTGGTTGATTCATTATATAAATCGATATTTTTTTTCCTGCAAAATGCAAGATTGAAACATATTTCTTAGGACATTATGTGCAAGACAGTTGAGCAAGAATAATGAAAGACGTGCCACCACCTGGAAGGCTGTCATCGTTATGCATAAAAGATTATCAAAGATTACCAGATGCTTCACCTAAGAAAAGCACAGGCATCCAGTTTAATGATCAGTTTCAGCACAGACAGAAACATCCATTCACTAATTCATGTGCTGCTGCTGTTTGTGTTTCTTGACAAAACGTTTGCCTGATATCTGCAGACAGCTGGCCAGTTAGTCTTGGATACTCGGAAGGTAGGCGCTCAGGCTGAATCCAAATGTTCGGACTTCAACGCACTTGCAAACTCGCAGACTTCACAGGCACATTCCCAAGAAGTCTGCAAGTGCCGAGGGTTGTCCAAATCCATAATCCATCAAGTCCAAATTGGGCCTCAAGAGGAGTTTCTTTGGACTTCCAAGGTGTCGGCTTGTTGTGCAGACTTCACAGCAATATGGATGTGACTATGTAAAAGAATTTGTAGAATCATGTAGAGTCTGCAGGGCTAGATGATATTCCGGCAGAAGCATTGAAAGCTGATGTCGAGACCAGCGTGGCATTGCTCTACCCCCTATTCATGAACATCTGGGATGAGGAGCAAGTCCCATCAGAGTGGAAAGAGGGCTACCTCATTAAGCTCCTGAAGAAAGGTGACCTAAGTTTCTGTTCTTACTACAGGGGGATAACACTGCTGTCCATCTCAAGCGAGACTTTCAACAGAGTCCTCCTGAACAGGATGAAAGACACCATTGATCTCCAGCTCTGAGACCAACAATCTGGCTTTTGCAAGAACAGATCCTGCACTGACCAGATCACAGTGCTGTGTATTATTTCGGAACTGTCACTGGAGTGGACCATGCCTCTCTATATCAAGTTTATTGGCTATGAGAAGGCGTACGACAGTGTGGATAGGCGGACCCTCTGGAAACTGCTGAGACACTTAGGGGTGCCTAAGATCACTAACATCATCAGCAACTCACCGATGCCTTCCAAGTGCAGACAGGAGTGAGGCAAGGATGCTTGTTGTCACCTTTCTGGTTCCTGTTGGCCATAGACTGGGTCACAAAGACATCCACAGCTCAGAAGAGGAACGGCATCCAGTGGACACTCTGGACACAGTCGGATGACCTTGACTTTGCCGATGGCCTGGCCCTTCTTTCTCACACCCAGCAACAGATTCAGGAGAAGACTAACAGGGTTGCAGGGAGGTTAACATGGTTGCAGGGAGCTCAGCTCACCTTGACCTCAATATAAGGGAAGAACAAGGTCCTTAAGGTTAACACAGCCAATCTTACCCCCATCACGCTGGAAGGTGAAGCACTAGAAGAGGTGGAGACCTTCACTTACCTTGGCAGCATTGTTGACAAACTGGGTGGAACAGATGCTGACGTAAAAGCCTGTATTGGTGAGGCAAGGGTAGCTTTCCATCAGCAGAAAAATGTCTGGGGATCCTCAGATCTGACCACCAACGACAAGATCAGGATCTTCAACATCACTGTGAAGCCTGTTTTGCTGTATTGATCAGACACCTGGAGAACAACTGTCACCACCATTAAGAGAATACAGACATTTACCAACACCTGCCTCAGAAGAATCCTACTAATTTGCTGGCCAGATATTATCTGCAACCAGTACCTGTGGCATTGATCAAGACAGCAGCCTGGAGAGGAAGAGTTCCTCTGAAGACGCTGGAGATAGACTAGTTACACTCTTCACAAACCTGCATCCAGCACCACAAGATATGACCTCTTTTGGAATCCACAAGAGAAAAGGAAAAGACCAAGGGAAAAGAAAGACCAAGAAACACCTGGCACTGTGACCTGGGGGCAGACGTGAAGAGATCAGGCCATACATTGGGACAGCTGGAGAAAATGGCCCAGGACCTGGGATGCCCGGATAGCCTTTGTTGGTGGCCTATGTCCAAAATGGGGCCGCAGGCTTTAAGTAAATACGATATTTACTTTTGATGACATTTGCTTTTTTCACTTTTGTTGGATAAGTTTATGGATGTAGTGAGGTCTGACAATGCACACGCAGATTATTCATTCATCCTGAATGCTTAATAATTTGAATAGGTTATTATAATCTGCTAAGATAGACGGACATAGGTTGGTTTTTGTCCATCTACAATGTGACGGTCCTCATTTGAGAATATGAATATAATATTTGCAATGTTTAGCAATTCATGTAACTGGAATATTTTATGAGCATTCTGACCAGACTTGTTGTGGCAACCATGTAATGCAGCAGATGCTGCACATATAATGCATAAGTTACCAATATTGAAGCCATTAAGAACCACTCGGAAAAACACTTGAAATAAGTTACAGCATCTGTAATATCAATTAATCTCCATGGAAACACTTGAGGTCTTAAGTCCCGTCTGATAGCACCTTTTATGACTTCACGCCCAGCATCCTCACAGAGATGAACACGTGGTATGTGCGTATATCAAAAATCCTTAGTCCATAAATCCAGAGAGTATGTATTTGGATTCAGCCAAACTGTACAATTCAGAATCTGCACACTGTTCAGTCAACTCCCAGCATTTCAGCACTCATAACCAGAGATGATGCCTCATCAAAAAACACAAACCCTGTGAGCAGAGTGCAAGAGAGATTTAAATAGTGGTTATCATTTGATGTAATTCTTGTATATATTATATATGTTACAAATCAGTGTTCAATGGTCAATGTTTGCTCTCAATTCAGTGTGATAGTAATGTCACTGTGACACTGTGGTATAAGAAATCCTATTCCTAGGCAAGTTGAACTCTTGAACTTGTTTATATCTGAGGGCTGTTTGCTGACCTCTGGGGTTAGCTAGAGATATATTTACCTTAAGCCTATTGTTTGAGAAACTGTCTTAAGCCTGTTTTTTTAGAAACTGTGTGGACAGGATGTTTTTGTTTGAAGTTATTGACTGACCATTAGGTCTCTGTCAGATCTGTATGACCATACTTGTTTGTACGAAGGTATAAAAGTTTGTGGAAGTGTCCATTTAGGGACCTAACTGCTTTTAACTTTGCTTCTGGAGAGGAATAAAGCTGTCTTGTTTGTGTTCGCAATCTTTAAAGAAAGGGCTGGCTTTAGGTAAAGGGCCGGATAAACAACATGCTTTTTCTCCAAAAATACAAGATAATTGTATTTTTGTTTTGTATTTTTGTATTTGGACATTTGTATAATTGTTATTGATTGTGTAATGGATTGTACAGTGTCTACAACTGCTTCAGCAAGTAACAATGTTTAATGCTCTCTTGTGTCTTTGTGTGTTCTTGAGTGAGCCATGCAAAAATTTTCATGACAAGAGTCAGCTGCCACCATTAAATTCACTATAAGATAGCCAGAACCAGCTAGCCACCTGGAGTCACAGCAGTCCTGTAAACTGCAGCAGGTGCACGTGTAGTGCAGCTATTCACTACACTGTTTACAGGACTGTCGTGACTCAACACAGCCATATAACCAGCTATCATCTATGATACTTTATGGCAAGTAATCTTTTTGTGCATGTTTCAATAATAAATGATTTTCAACATTTAGACATTTTACACATTGTGCAAAAACAAAAATTAAGCTAATGAATTCACTCTATCACCCAACCCTATTTACATGCACACTAACACACACAAACATGCACACATGCCCACAACTCCTAATCCCATTGCCAAGGGACTTTCCTTAATGTGCTTATGCACTGTAAAGACACTCATCAGATCACTAGTTTCACTTTCAATGAGTCACATGATTCTAATATATGGACAAACAGGCAAGAACAGATACAGCGCAGCACACAGTAGTGTAGTGAAAGACGAAAAGACAAACAGAAAAGCAGCCTAAAAGTCTGACAGACAAACAGAGAGGCAGATGACAGATGGCCAGACTCTGACAGTTTGAATCTTTTATGGAGCAGTCAAAAGTGACTTGTGTGGACTCTGAGTGAGCAGGAGATTACACTAGAATAGTCTGCCTGAAGTAGGATTACATTTCTCCTGCTGTGTTTCAAGCCTGGATCAGGAGAATGAAACCCCATGCAAAGATCACACCATGCACCACTTTTCCTTTCCAGCAGGGGAGAGGGGAGAAGCAAGGCCTCATGTAGGGTAAAGCCAAAGTCTGATATGGCTTTATCCTCGAACCTCCCTTTTCAATGCATTGCTTGTTACGTTGGACAGTGTTTTTGTTAGCTAATTAGTCTGAAGTATTGGTATTGTGTGTTTTTTTTTTAACAGAATGTATGTCTTTGGACTGATGGGCATGATGTTTTCAATTGAAATGTCAGATTGCAATTTAAAGGAGATCTCAAAGATCACATCTCTATGTTAGATGTATTTTTTACCGTTTGGTGGTGGTGAAGTAGTGAAGTCAAATAAACAGTGGTGGTGGAAATGTCAAGTGCTGCTAAGTGTTGAGAAAAGTTGGACTTCTTTGGAAAGTTTTGACTTATGGTCTTTAGTTTTGTGAACTCCACTTTGTTAAGAAGTAGTCCTGTGATTGAGCATATCTGAAATTCATTATGGGGTCTCATAATGGCAACGGCATACAACTTGTCAATTCAGACTAAGCCAAGTCCATTATTGCATAAAAATGTTGCTCAGTCCTCTGTGCAACTTAAGGACTTAGGACAGTTGCATTAGCAGTCAATACCACAATTTGTTCAGACTGTTGGGCAGATTATTTGCAAAACTGTGCTTTTTTTCATTTGGATCATGCTTATCATTTGTCATTCATCATATACAACTCCTCCAAAACTCTATTTCTATGATTGGGGTAAAAAGAGACAGCTTCCCAATACTGCTAATGGGTGCCATTCATCTCTCAAGAGAGGAAAGGAAGACACTGACATAAGTAGTCAGCCCCACTACCCTCTACCTGCATTCATCCTTATTCTCCATTTGATTCTCTTGTTGCCCCTTTTATTGAAATTTCTCTCTTTATTCATTCACAGGAGGCTTTTTGCCTTTCAGAAGTATAAGAGTGTGATGTAGATCATGCTACAAAATGAAAAAGCCCTTACAAAATGGAAAAAAAATTACCCACCTGGGCTGGTATATGTCCTCCTCAAGTCTAGAGATCTGAGTTTGTCTGGTCATGAAAGTCCAACAGGATCTTAGCTTTATCATTCTGAGCCATCCTTTTTGGTGTCTCTTATTGGGAGAAACCAAAGTAGACAGCTTGTAGGGCCTAGCCCTTACTAGGTGCCTATTTTTTTGTGCAAATGTCTCACATACTTGGTTGCGCCATATAGTAAACATTGTTCCTGCTACTACTTTGGACTGAACTCTCTCAGTGGCATGTTATAACTGTCAGCAACCATGGTCTTGCCTATTGTGGTTAAATTTTGCTTCTGTTGACCTGGTGCCAAGTGTCTGCTTGGTAGGATGGTTGATTATTTGCCACCTCTTTTATCTGACCATGTTCTCCTGTAGAGAATTGGCTCTCCAAAGCACCCCTGCTACCCTCTCTGCGAACATTCTCCCTTTCGGTTGCTGTTTTGAGTTTTTTTTTCTCAGCTGTTTATTTTCAGGAGCCATTTTACTGACATACTTGTGGATGCTTCATGTTTCATTCAGGACACTGGCCTTGAGGATTACTAAGCCTTCATCTCTCTAGTTAACATAGAGTCTGTGGGTGATGTTACTTGGATGAAATTCTCTGTGCTTTATGACAAGTTTCCAAAAGTGATAGAAAAATTGTTTTTAATGTTATTGATGTTTAAATGATTATTATGTAACCATCTACCCAGCAGCCTTTCATAGAGTGAGAGTGCAAGAAAGCATGCAAGGAGAAACTAAAATTACAACTTAATTATACTTATTTTATTGCTGTTTCATTGCAGGAAAAAAACAATATAAAAACATCCAAAATACAATAACAATAACACTGAGCCAATTGCCATAGTTTTAAGTTTTGCAGGCTCTCTTCTTCCAGCACACGAGCACACCGTCATTAATTTGTAGACAGAGCTTTTTTGAGAAGTGCTTTTTAAGCTAAAACTAAACCAGGCGTAGATATTGGGTTAGATTTTTGATGTCACCTAGGACTACACTTGAAATATCTAGTTGTTCAGAATTCATAATTTCTGGTTTCTTGGTCCTGATATCATCAACTCCCAGGTCCTGTCTTTACCAGCTGGATATCTAATGACAGGTACGGCTTATGTGATGGCTTTGAATCTTGTTCTGTCCACTAATCTGACAGCTGAGTACCTGTCTTACTTACCTATGACGGTACTTGGATAGCTTGTGGAGCCCTCAGCTTCTTGTAGCCATCTCTTTTATCCAATACCTGCTATAATAATAATAATAATGATAAAACTTTATTTCTACAGCACATTTCATAAAAAAAAAACATTCAATACAATGTTCTTCACAAAACATGAAAAAACAAAATGCTAAAAACATAACAGAAAGGATTAAAAAGAGACAAATCAAAGAGAGTTGTTCGATAGATTGATGGGTTGGTTGATCTGTGCATGTACAACCAAGATTTCACTGGCCAAAATTTTTTTACTATGACTTGTAACTACCTGTATGATACAGGATTGTCACTGTTCAATGTTTGAGTTGATAATACGGGCCTTTAATCGGATGGTTATTAGTCCGAACTGGATTTAGTGGTTCAAAGAATAAATTACTATTTAAAAGACAAGACATATTACTGTCTTGTCTTTTATTGCATAGCTTTTAAACTTTGATGAAAATGAATGTATTTAGGATATGAGATTGAACAAATCAAGGAAATGTTGTGGACCGGCAAAATACATACATTAGAAATGTCAAAATGTCACTTGCAGTGGTGGCAATGTCTTCAGGCAGATATAACTTTTCTTATAACAGTCTCCTTAGTTTAGGG
This sequence comes from Thunnus maccoyii, assembly GCF_910596095.1. Lineage (NCBI taxonomy): Eukaryota > Metazoa > Chordata > Actinopteri > Scombriformes > Scombridae > Thunnus > Thunnus maccoyii. Next base: position 20,038,015 of record NC_056537.1, on the reverse strand, counting down.
CAGCTGTAGATATTAGCTGTCCATCCAGTGCTTTCTGGTGAAGATCAAGTCAGGCTCCAGTGGTGCCCAGTTCATCATCGGCGTGGGTTTGCTTTTAACTCTGGTGGGGACATTTTTTGTCAGACAGCCAAAATGATTGTGTATGTGTTCTCTATCACTGTTTTCTCTTTCATAGGCACGTGTTTCACACACATACACACATAAAGAGCCTGACTCTGCAAAATGTTTACTTTACTGAATATGCATTTGCTGACTTGCCTGAAACCAGACTTGTATCATGATATTTTTCAGATTTTTTTTTGTATAGAAACCTGTAGGTAATGTGCTGCTCTGTAACTAGCTGCTGTAAGGTTTTAAAACCTCTCCTGAGATTCTGTCCTTTCAGTTTGGGGATTGGGGCGACACAACTCAGGAGTTTCATGACAGAGCCACAGTGATGCTCAAACCTATCTTTAAATCCTCTCAAAAACTTCTATTTGTATTATTTTTCATTCAACTTATGGATAGATCTTTCACAATGACATCAGAGCTCACCTGAGAGGCTGCAGTTCACCTGTTTGTGTGTCTCTGTGCTGCTCAGGCTGCTGCTTACAGGATTTACATCATAAAATGATGCCTGACAGTCACAAACAAATCAGTTGGACAAGCTGTGGCTGATTTAGCTTATAAATAATGTTTGTATCTTAATGACACATATGCAATAATAACTCTGCTCTTGATCCACTCATGGAAAAGGTGAGAGATGGCATTAAATAGTAAATATTCCTCCCACTAATTTCAAAGATTAATGTTTGGATTGATTACAGAACTTTCTTGTTACCTAAGTTCAACTGTTGCTGATACTTTGGTTCTTCTTTTAAAAAAGGACCAGATTTGCTTAATTTGCTTTTGGGAGGAATTTTCACCAACAGTAATGAAGTAGTTTAATTAAACGGTGTGTCTGAGCAACAATCACAAATGAGTTAACAACACCTAATGCCTGAAATTAAATAATATCAAATGATCTTAGTTTTGGCCAGTGAAGTCGTCTTCAATTCTGTGACATTTGGAAAGTTTACACTATAAATACTAACCACTTCAGATTCTCTTTAGTCAACAATGCATACAGCTTGAGGATGAGAGTTACCAAATCATTAGTTTGAGTATCCCCCATATCCTGCTCTTTCACTCTTTATCATAATATCACACTTTTTTGCAAAAAACACACAAACCTGGCAACTCTGCAGAGATCTTACCTTTAACATTAAGTGGAGTGAAAGCAGCTATAGACTGTTTGAGATTGGTAAAAATATTGGTAGGGACAATCCAGCAACATCTTGATATTGTTAGGGGCATCTCCCTACTGTCCATACCCAAATCTATGCCCATGGTGGCAGGTGTTGTATTTTTCCTGTTGTGATGGTGACTGGTTCCTGTTTTGGGGGATTGTACTGTCTGCTTTCAAATGTGTTACTCACTGAGCATCTGTGGTGTGATGATTGTTTCTCCCATATATTTTTCCAGTACTGCTCAGTTTCAGCTCTTGGTGGATCTGCTATTGCACCATTACTGCACTGCAGCTGGTATTGCACTGTAGACTGTTCTTTCGTGATCAGAGCATGTGTCGTTTTGCCTGTGTTTCTCTGTTGTGTCTTACTCTGGCTGGCCAGCACTGTGAACAGTTGTTTAGCAGTCTCCAGGGCCTCAGTCACGGACATTTCATTGTATTTAATCAGTAGCTGGGACCTGGTCTTCATCGTTACACCTTAAGTTTTTCAAGGAGACTGGTTATATCTTGTCTTTCAGATCAAACAAATTCTTTCCATGTATGGTGGTTACAAGGACTGTAACATCTCTTTAGTTCTAATCATTTTCATCGGCTCTATTTCATGTTTGAATATTGATTCACTAGTTGTTTGATCAGTTTGTTGATACTGGTCTTCCTATCCATAGTGACTGTGTATGCCTATAAACAACCTATCCATGGTTCCTGTTCATGTTTACTGTATTTCCTAACATAGAGCTTTTTGTCATGTAGCATTCCAGCAGATGGTTTTGCGCTCTTTTCTATGAATGCTTTTTTCCAGTAGCTTCTTATATTAACCTGCCCTGGTTCTATAAAATCTGATATGAACCTGCACGTATGTACCTATATATGTGCATGTATGTGTGTATATTTTTCTCTTCCTCTTTTCCTCTGCTATTATTTTATGTCTCATTTTACTTATTTATCACATTTCATATATTTCATCATATCTCTGCCTTTTTTGTTCCTGTCTCTCTGCTTCCTCTCTCTATTTTCCTTCCCTTTTCATCCATATGTCATGTCTTTCTCCCTGCTTCTAACTTGAGTCTTACATGCTACTGTGGTTTGACAGTTCCTCCAAATACACTCACACTCACACACACAGATTGACATATGCAATGTTATATCAGTGATTGGTGGGCATCTCTCTGGAAAGCCTCTCACGTCGCCAGTTTGCTATTTTTAGCTTCATTCACAGTGGCAGAAGGGGCAGAAGACGTGGCTAGCATATTCCTACCTCCATCTGCCCAAAACACCGCACTCTGCTCAAGGGAGCAAAGAGAGAGATAGGAAGAGATTTGACCCAGTGTAACACCCTGTCCCCATATCTTCATCTCACTTCCCATTTATCCCTCTTCCTTCCTAGCTACTCCTCCATCTGTCCACCTAGTCCTGCCCAAAGATAGATAAAGCAGAAATAGCGAAAAGGGTCGAAACAAGATAATTTTCTCGCATACCTGAGAGCAAGGCAGGCAAAGCAAGAATGTGTTTTGATATCAGCCATACCAAACCACCACTGTCCTTACAGAGAACCATTTGTGAAACAATGTAAGAATTTCCTTTATTAAACCCTAACTTGTATATGCTGGAACCAGCTTGTTTGTTTATTTTGTGCAGATATTAAATGTCTTATATTGGAGGAAAAAACAAAGACATACAACAAAACGCTGATTGTTCTGTAGCAAGAGAATTAATGTTGTTATTAGGACAGTGCGTACAGATAGTAATAAATTAAATCATAAAACAATGAATGTTCACTAGAGGATAGCCAGTTCTAATTTAACTCTGTGATTGGTTTATTGATCTGCTCACCTTTTGGGTTAACTCTATTTTAAAGCTTCTATTATTTGTCTTTCCCCCCTTCTTCATTGTTTTTCTGTCTTTGTTTTCCTCCATCTCTTTCTTTCTGAGTCTAGTCTGGGGGAAGCCTGGGAATTGACATAGACATTAATATTAGTCCAATCAGACTGAGCTTTTGTTACAGGTCTAGTCTAGATATACAGTATATTGTGTTTGTGCAGGGGGAACACCTCTCTCCATTGTAATATTATATCTATAGTCTGAAAGGAGAGGACACTAGATTTTAATATGTGATCTCTTTTCTTAGGCACTGGACGGCCGATGTGGCCTCCACCAATAGATGAAATCCTCTAATTGAGTAATATTTTATGAAACTTCAGCTGTCTGTCTGAGCAGTTGAACTTGAATTGTATGTACGGTCACAAGCTCTTTCGGAGAGCCTTTGAACACAATTCTGGCAGTCAATATGGCAATACTCTACTTTCTACCTTGCTACCAATAGGAAAAGGAGATCCCATGGCAATTTACACACTTCCAATAAGCTGCAGTACAATAGTTTTCTGCTACATTCCCCTTAACAGCAGGGGAGATCAGCCTCTACTGTTATATCTGTAGTGAAATGAGTCTCTCTTAGCAGTAGCTCAAGGCTATACTAGAATGGTAAAATGTCTCGTTTTTTGTTTTTCCTGCTGTCTTATTGTGGTCCTTCTTTACAGAGTCAAATAAATGAAATAATTACAACTTTGTTGCTTTTGTTGCAGCTAAAACCAGAAAGCAAGCTTTGCAAAGAACCTAATTTCGCTTGTTTGTCATCTTATGGTTTTAAATTGTGGTGATCTACATTTAGGATCTTAAAAGGGTTCATGCTCAGACTTAGGAGGAGGGTTCTCCTTGCTAACAGAAGGTCAACTCATAGTTTTAGCACAGTGCTACATTTTTACAGAGATAATCTATTTTATTTTCCTAATCCCACTGGAGCTGCCTGCTTCTTCACCTTAACTGAATTTAGCCATGGATGCACATTGTTCACTCAGAGGTTGTGATTAGGAAATGTTATGAAAAAGCTTGATATGCCACACTGGGATTTTTAAGGAAAGAGATACATTAAAATTTTGATTGTGAAAATATAACAGTTTTTTTTCCAAATATATCTAATTAGTAGTGAATCCCAAGATGTCAAAGCAACTAGTTTCACCTGCTTTTTATATACTTAATAAATTGCTGGAAAATTACTGACTCTTGCTAGTTGTATACTGTATGTACAGTGCATTCAGAAAGTGTTTTTTTATGTTGCAACTTTATGCTACTCATTCATTATGCTCTTCATTTTTTCCATCAATCTACAGTCAATACCCCATATTGACAAAGCAAAAACAGGATTTTAGAATTTTTTGAAAATGTATCAAAAAGGAAAAAACTGAAATATCACATTGACATAAATATTCAGACCCTTAACTCAGTACTTTTTCAAGCACCTTTGGCAGCGATTATAGCCTTGAGACTTCTTGGGTATGACACGAAAAGCTTTGAACACCTGGATTTGGGGATTTTCTGCCATTCTTTGCAGATCCTCTCAAGCTCCATCAGGTTGGATGGGGACCGTCTGTGGACAGCCATTTTTAGGTCTCTCCAGAGATGTTCGATCGGGTTAAAGTCAGGGCTCTGGCTGGGCCACTCAAGGATATCCAGACAGTTGTCCTTAAGCCACTCTTGCATTGTCATGGTTGTGTGCTTAGGGTCATTGTCTTTTTGGAAAATTAACCTTTCGGTCTGAGGTCCTGAGCACTCTGGACCAGGTTTTCATTAAGGATATTTCTGTACTTTGCTTCGTTCAGCTTTCCCAACCTTGACGAGTCTCCCGGTCCTTGCTGCTGAAAAACACCCCCACAGCATGATGCTGCAACCATCATGCTTCACTGCTGAGATGGTATTGGGCAGGTGATGAGCAGTCCCTGGTTTCCTCCAGACATGACGCTTAGCATTGAGGCCAGACAGTTCAATCTTGGTTTCATCCAACCAGAGAATCTTGTTTCTCACAATCTAAGAGTCTTCTGGGTGCTTTTTTGCAAACTCCAAGTGGGCTTTCCTGTGTCTTTCACTGAGGAGAGGCTTCTGTCTGGCCACTTTGCTATAAAGCCCAGATCAGTAGAGTGTCGCAGTGATGGTTGTCCTTCTGGAAGTTTCCCCCATCTCCACACAGGATATCTAGAGCTCAGCCAGAGTGACCATTGGGTTCTTGGTCAACTCTCTTACCAAAGCCCTTATCCCCTGCTTGCTCAGTTTGGCTGGCTGGCCAGCTCTACGAAGAGTCCTGGTTGCTCCAAACTTCTTCCATTTAAGAGTTATGGAACCTTTAGTGCAGCAGAAAATTTTGTAGCCTTCCCCAGATCTGTGCCTTGACACAATCCTGTCTCTGAGCTCTGCAGGCAGTTCCTTTGACCTCATGGATTGGTTTTTGCTCTGATATGCATTGTCAGTCAATTAAGGTGTAGAGACATCTTAAATTTCAAGTGTCATAGCAAAGGGTCTGAATACTTATATCAGTGTGATAGTTCAGTTTTTAATAAATTTGCAAACATTTCTGAAATCTGGTTTTTGCTTTGTCATTATGGGGTATTGCGTGTAGATTGGTGAGAGAAAAAATTAATTTAAATTATTTAGCATAAGGCTGCAACATAACAAAATGTGAAAGAAGTAAAAATAGAAGTAAAAATTTAGTAGCATGAAAGTTTCAAGAAAAATATTTCCAAAGCATCAAAATACGATTTGTCCAAATATTTGGACAGTACAAAACAACAATAATATGAACATTAACACAACATTAAGATTGATATATATTCATTATATATACAGTATATCCTATGCTTGTGTGTGTTTGTGTGTATCTGCTTATATGTTAGTTTGTCTTTGTCTTTATGAGTATTCATATATCTCCCTTGTGACTGATGTTAACTGTAGATCTCGTTGGCATATTCAGTCTCACCTGTCAACAGTAATGGAGCAGAGGACTTTAATCAATATTTGCTCTGTGTGCTAGTGTGTGTCCATGTGTATTTGTGTGTTTAAACATGCATAAACACACATAGTGTCTGAGCCAGGCAGAGGAAGAGAGGACCTGCCCTTCCCTTCTGACATATGTTGAATATATTTAATCAAGCTGTGTCTGTTTGTGTGTCACTATATGCTCACATTTATGTTTGGGAGTGTGCACTATAAACAGGTCACATGTTGCTTTCAGATTGTAGCTTCTGTAGCAAGTTCAGCATTTTCCTTATGACTCCAACTCCCCACACACAGTCAATTTTGAAGTCAATCTTGAGAAGCAGCACAAAAATGGCTTGTCACTCACGATCTTACCCTTTATTCTTCCACGCGACCTAGACTGCTCTCTAGTTGTGTCCCCTCTTGTCATGTTGTTTGTAGTCAGCTTATTCTTAAATAGGATGTTGTGTGTGCAGAAATATGTGTGCACTGTGTGTGTGTGTGTGTGTGTGTGTAACAGCTAAGCAATCACACCTGCACAGGATATGTGTGTATTTACCATGATTTTGTGCTGCATGGATAAACGTTTCACTGTAATAATGTGAGTTTGTGTGTGATGCAATGATATGAACTCAAATGTACACTGCAAACTGAAAAAAATCCAACAGAAACCCAGCTATACACTCATTTTGCAGTTTATTACAAAGTTTATTTAGTCTAGCACCTTTCACAGAGCAAGGTCACAAAGAGTTTCACAAGAGTAAAATTCAGGTACAAATATAGCTAAAACTAATGCAGCATAATACAGCAGCCTTGAAATAAATCCTACTTTTGTGAAGGTTATTATGTTGAATTTTTGGTGAAACTGAGAGGTGCTGATTCAACTTTATGATCATTTTGAAGCCAGTAGTTTGCGGTGCTGTTGAACAGTATCGTGTGATACTGAAAGGTTTCTAATATTTGGTCTGGCCTCGTTGATATTAAATGAGGTGGATGAAATATGAAGGTAGGATTTACTGCAGGCCTGTTGTATTAGTATGTATGTATTAGTTTTAGCTAGGTGTACCTAATAAGCTTGTAACTGAGAGTACATAAGAGTACAATTCCTGGTAAACTGAATACTGTGTACCATGTTTTTAACATATTTGCATATTGTATGTAAGGCACTCCCCAGGAGAGTTTTGGCATGCAAAATAATGCAAAGATGATATCCATTCATTTGAACTGTACATATTGATGATACAGGTGTATTATTAAGTTCTATTATGGCCTTATTTTACTGTAGCAGCTACATATTTTAGCGTGTTCAGGCAGTCATTATGTAAAACATACAACATAAACATTAAAAGCTGTGAATGGCAGGGAGTATCATTTCAACAAGGAGACATGCAGGAATGTGAAATCACATCCAAATTATTTATCTATGTATATTGTATATGGAGGTTTTTGAGAAGCATTAAGGTGAAGGGTCACTTTAATTAGCAACACTCTTTCAATTACACTTTGACATTATTAAATAATTAATTAAGTAATTATTATTACAGTGTCACCTATCGGTATACACTGCACATATGACGCTTAGTGCTGTGTGTATATATATGGGCTGTGTTTCTAGTAATTTTGATGAACACCAGAGGCTGAAATTTTTAGGTTGAATGAAGAACATTAGTGTTGCCGAGATATCTTTCTTATATGAGCCACTAGTTGATTGTGAAGTTGAGGCAATACACTGTCTCTACTTCAATTTATTCTTTTAAAGAAGAGACTGACTAGTTCAAGTAGAAATCCATTGCAAAGAGTACCCAGACAGCATTTTATGGATAGATAACCAGAATGACAAAGCAGGACATCACCACAGTGACAGTCCTGATATATGGGAAAGGTTACGTTGGCAGTGATCTGAAAAAGAAAGAAATCCTGAATTCCTTGAAAAGCACACAAGGGATATTGGCAGGTGATGTCTCAGCATTGTCACATGGGTTCAGAAATGACTCCAGCAGTTACACTTGAGAAAACAATCAGGCCCTACCACAAAAGAGTCTACAACTCTTACTGATCTTGTCATTTCAGAGCTTTACCAGGTGACTCTGTGCCATGACAGCAGTGGGCAGGTGATACCATCTGGGCTTTATCTACTTTGTGACAGCCAGCAGCACTCCTCAGTTAAAAACTGAAGACACAAATGAAAGTTGAGAAAGAAAAATCAAAATTTGAATCAATGCAATTAATAACATACATCCTGTCAATCCTAATTAGGAATAATCATGAAAACATAATAAAAACATAAATGTAACATCTTAACAGTAAAATAAAACAAATCTTAAGTTTTTTTTCGAAGAGTGCCAGTCTCCTCATAATTAAACAATGTTAAATAAATAAATACACATAGTATATTATAAGTGTGACCCAGTGGGAAAGGCTTGATCAACATCTGAAAACAGCATTTTTTTGTAGCTGTTATTTTGCAGCATATTTATTTTATGTTGTACAAACTCTCTGCCCTTGTATCATTTAAAATGCGTAAATTAATAAGTTTAGCTGAGAAAATGGAAAGAGTGATCAAATAATGAATTTGCCCTCAAAAATTGAAGTAGGCATCATCAATCAGTTAAACAGTTGCATGATTACACAAATGGGCAGATATACTGAGAAGCATCTAAACACAGTAGTGGCTGATGAAATTTATATCCTCAAAAAAAAAGCTTCAACCAGTCAGCTATACTGGCCAGTTTGAAAATTTCAAGAAGTTTCCTTGGCAACCAGCTAGGGTGCACTCCTCCTTGACACACTGAGAGTAACTGGCTGATGATATGCAAATTTAAGGAAACAGAAGCTTAAGTGAAAAAAGGCTGAGAGGCAGGATAAATCTGCCCTGTGACACAAAAACATTTACTTCTTTAAAATCTGTTTGGAATGCATATTTCAAGTTAACAGTGTGTTTGCTGACTGCAGACAGCATCTGTCTGACGTGACTGTTAAGATGCAGGATAGTCCTCTGTGTCGTGCTGCCGTGGTCCTGCACAGGAGGATGCAGAGAAATATAGTGCAGGTTTAAAATGCACAGTGTGTAAGGGAAGCAGAGACAGACAGGAAGTTTGGCATAGACACAGTGGCAGAGAAAGCTGCTGCAGAATATCTTTGTAGCAACACCTGTTTGTACAGTAGGTACTGTATGTTTGTGCATGTGTGCTATGTGCTGCACAGTATGTGTGCATTTTAGTAATCATGAAGGTGTTATTCCATTCTTCACTGAGTTACCATTAGTGCCTCAAGTGTTAAAATTTCCATTTAGGGATCAAGCGTTAGCTCATCAGGGTTGTTTTAAGAACCAAACCTTTTTATTTCCATTTGTAGTTTTGATTCTTTGTGTAACAAGTTAACAGATATTAGTTTTTAGTAATAATAACACTCGATTCCCATATGGAAATCTGCAAGATTCACAAGATGACATCCAAAGGAAAGTTCAAGAAACTTTAGCGGTCATCCAGTGCTTGTGAGTGAGAGTTTGTAGTGCAAACAAGGGCAAATGCTGAATGTGAAGTGGGTGCCAGTGGCCACTGACCAGCGATTACAGCCTTCTAGCTCTTTACAGATTCAGGTCCAGGGTTCTCTGCAGATGAAACACAAGCTTCCTCTGAGTCTCAGCAATTAAAGCTGCTCAGTTTGAAGCAGTCAGAACTACACATCTATAATCTCTTGCTCTCTCACACTCTCACTAATTCACTTTCTCTGTTTCTCTTTCTGGTCTTTCTGATCTCGTTTCTAAAGCACTCTTCCTTCTCTCTCTGTCTGTCTGTCTGTCTGTCTGTCTGTTGTCTCTTCATCAATTCTCAAACTGCAATCTATCCCTTCCTAATGAAAGCAGAGAAAACAATAGATTTTGTCTCTTTGTGTCCTGGAATCTTTACCATGGTAATATTGTTGTACTGTAGATATTTAAAGTTGAAGAAACTTCAAGAAGATACTTCAAATTGCACTCTGTAGCTAGGTCTGACATGATAGATATCTCCTCCCTTGGCTGGTGTGATGGTGTGACTCGTCAGATGAACTCTTGGCAAACTGTTCAAACATGGAACTAACCTGCTCGTTAATAATATGCAACAATTGCCTACAGACAAAGAACATGGAGAGTTGCAACTCTTATAAGATATGGATACACTTCTTTGTCATGATCATGAACTTTTTCGTAATTGACAGTCTCAGGTGTTAGCAGGCTATGGCATAACACTAAGGTACACATGGCCATCATTGTCACACATTATTCTGTAAAATTACTGTCATTTTTGCAGTTTCTCTAGGCCATAATTGCTTTGTTAGTTGTTGTCTTGTAAGGTAAGATAGACGTTAAAACCCAGGATTCATGTTGTACTGCTTCTATAGTGCTTAGCAGGGATTACCCACACACACCTCAGCTTTCTGCTCTACTTTCCTTAACATGCCACTTCAACACAAATTAAACTCAACTGTTCGTATCAAATGGACAGCATGAATCACGCACCATTGTCCATAATTAAGGAAAGTCCGGCCTCAGCATTTTTTGTGTGAATGGAGTGTATAGTGTGTGTTCACATGGTGTCTTTCAAGGTGTTTGAATCTTGATGATAGCCCATTAATCCGAGTTAATTGAATCAATGCTGTTTTCCCCTCCTTGTCTCAGGAGTGTAGGATGGTAATAGTTCAGATGTAAACCCTTGGGTGGCATGTTCATTTTATGCTACGGGATTTGGAGATGGACTAGACAGTCCACTGTGTGTAGACCCAGAGTTGGTTTCCTCTAGTCAGCAAGGCTTAAGATTAAAGAGAGAAGCTTGATCATGGTGTTTAAATGATAATACCCCATATCAAACAGATTCTGAGTTAACTGTAGAAAGTGAGCTCAGCTTCAGTATGTGATTACCAAAAGGGGTCAGACTGTGTCATTCTGCAACAAATGCATGTGGATATTGACTGTGATAGGCACAAATGGAGACATGATGTGTTTATATTAGTTTGTCCGTAGCCAGATGTGTCCTGATGACGTGTTCACTTGTAACAGCAATCTTCATGGTTGACTTGCCACATGCAGTTATGAGAGAATGAGAAAAGGATGGCTGTTGTGTTTTTAGCAGTAAAGGTTTCTGAACATATTTCACTCATGTAAGAATGATTATACTGAGCCATTTTGTTTGAAATCAAGGGGTTAGTTTCTCCATGCTGCATCAAATGATCTTTACTATTTAAGTTTAAAGCTACCATTGCTGGAGGAAAGACATAAACATAACCCTATGAACAAATGCATGAAGTTTTACTCAACCAAACCTCAAATTAAAAAAACAACAACAAGAAATAAGAAACAGACATACTGTACTATATGTGGCACTAGATATTTACAAAGCAGTGCCTAGGAAAAAATAGCTCTTGCCTTTTCAGTACTTGATAAAAAAAAAATGAGATTGATAAATTTTGGCAATGATCCCTTGCTCAGCTCTTTAGCTTACAGCCAACAAGGCTAAACAGAGAGGAAAGGACTTGTGAAGATATTGGCATACTCCACTTTAGTGACTGTGTCTGCACTATACACACCAGTGAACACCTAACAAACTTGGGTTTGGGGTGGTGTAACTTTTAATTACATCACCCCAAACTGTAACTGATTCCCATGCTCCATTTTAATTTGTCACTTAATATAAAGAACTCAGTTTGTGAGACAATCACTGTTCATCAGTATAACCTCAAGGTTGAAGAAAATATTCTCTGCACTACAAACAAAGCTCCAGTTTATACCATTTAAACACACATATTGTTAAAGAAAAGTAATGCATCTACTTCAGCATAATTCAACTGAAAATCTGTCAGTCATATTACAAATGCTATTAACTTGTTCATAAATGGTTTTAGTTAGGTTCAGGTTTTAGTCACAGCATAAAATATTGTTAAACCCTTAATGAAGCAGAAGGACGTTGTTATTTACTGCTATTACTGATGAATATGTTCTTCAGCTCACTGCATGCAAGGTCCCCTCTATTGCAGTGAATGTAACGTGTAGCCTGATGCCACTGACGTCATGTTTAATATCACATGGTGTGGTGTTTGTCCTCTGATACACTCTGGTAGTCTTCTTACAAGAGCGTAAGATAAGCTTTCCTTGGGTTAAAGTTGATTGCTGCCTCAGGTTGTGCATTTTTTGTAAAATGATGTCAGTAATATTTTTAACAAATCGTCCATATTAAAGGACAAAATATACTGTTGGTCCGTACCTCCAGAACAACACACGGAAGGGTTTTCTGATCTGATGTCCCTATTGGCAGGACGACATAATTTGTCTGTGCCTTCCAAAACGGTTACAACCTGTTGCACATATCCATAAATGGCTATCTGTTCAGTAATCTTTGTTGCTGAGGTTGTTCACTTTGTCCACTCATACTCCAGATCTGATTCAAGCTTGAACATGTAGAGATGTAATTCAGATGTTGCTGCTTCAAGTCAAGATGAAGTGAAATCCTACTACTGTTTATTTACATAGCTTTGGAGGATAGATTGTATATAAAGATGGATGTAGTGAGGTGTGACATCACTCATTGGTTTGCATTGGAGCCAGTTTGAAGCCCAGAGTTGCCATCTTTTCTGTTTGGAACCAGGACCTTCCAAATAAAGAAGGATGCCTTTCATGCCCTGGAAACAAAGCTTGCTACCTCAGACCAAAACAGACGCTAGCTTATCTGGGCTAATGTTAGCCTCTTTAGCTAAATAATGCTAACACGACAGATATCGTTATCAAGTAACATTGAAAGTACAAAAATATACAGTAGTCTGATTCAGTGCAAGTCCTAGAGATTTTGTGATTGAGACCATAATGACCTTTTGAAAAAAATGATTGGCTTAGTATTTCTATTCTATTTTCACTTTTTGAAGGGGGATCTATTGGAGCCAGCATTTCTTCATGTTCAGAATAGGCAGAATGATCATTTTTTCACTGAATCACATGAAAATACATCTTTGGACTGCAGGTCTTCTTTAAAGCCATCGAACAGATTAAATTTGTGGTTGGTTGAAACATGCAAGGGATGTGGAGCATTTTTAAAAAATGTTGTTTATCTAACATCTTTATTTGTAGCATATTGAGATAAACATACTGTAGAGAGAAAGAGACAGAGAGGCAGAGATAAACAGACTCAGTAAGGGGGAGGTAAAAAGAGACAGAGAGCGAGTCATTTACACATCAGGCACTAACGTGCTACTTCTTGCTGTTCATTCATTATAAATGGCTGCTTTAAAGGACCAGTGTGTAGGATTTAGTGGCATCTAGTGGTGAGGTTGCAGATTGATCAAATGAATACCCCTCCCCCTCCCTCTCCCCTTCCAAGTGTGTAGGAGAACCTACGGTGGCCGTGAAACCTGTGAAAAATGTGAAAGTTTGGTTTGTCCATTCTGGGCTACTGTAGAAACATAGCAGTGCAACATGGCAGTTTCCATGGAAGAAAACCCTCTCCCTGTGCAGATATAAAGGGCTCATTCTAATGTAACGAAAACACAACGATTCTTATTTTCAGGTGATTATACTAATACACTATCTATACTAATTAAAACATACTTATGAATATTATATTCCATTTCTGCCGATAGATTGCCCTAAATGTTACATGTTGCCCTTTTAACCGTGCCATAAAATATGGAGGGCTGCAAGATGAAACGGTATTAGTTTATATGCCAGTTGCTGAGTCTACTCCTACAGGATCATCAATTTACAATTTTACAGTTTACAATGTCATTTAGCAGACGCTTTTATCCAAAGCAACGCACATCTGAGAACTGATACAACACAAGCAAGGATCTAGTCAGGAGAGAACAACACGAGTAAGTGCCATAAAGCTAAGTTCAAATCCAATAGCGTGTAGGTGCCAACAGGCAGTGCACAGAGGCAACGCATAGAGTACATAGAATGAATAGAAGCAGATTTTTTTTTCTTCATCAAGTGCAGAGGTGTTCGCAAAAGAGCTGGGTCTTTAGTCTTTTCTTAAAGATTGAGAGGGACTCTGCGGATCAAACAGAGTTTGGTAAATCAGACAGAGAAACATATGCACCTGTTATCACCCTGGGCTCAATCCAAACAGAAGGAAAGTCATAGAGCAGAGAGCCAGAGAAGGATCAAGGAGAGAAAGTTTATTTAACCACTCTGTCAAATAAACCCAAACCTGTTAGTAAAACTAGTGCTATGTATTATTCCTTTAGGGCACTGGTTAGGACTCTTAGCTCTCCCCTCATTCAATAGGAGGCTCAGCACTGTTAATTAGTGTATATGTCATCTGGGCAGCGACAGCCAGAGGTCTTGGGAGATGGAGACAGGCCTGTGTGAGAGTCATTACACTCCATCATCTCAGCACTCCTCTTCTTCTTTCACTTCACTTCACCACTACGCTTCACTCTCCTTTCTCTTCTCTGTCGATGCATCACTACTTGCTAAAAGGCATCAACAATGCCCTGTCTCTTTCTATTGTGACTGGATGCCATCTGTGTCTTTGGAGATACTATAGTCATGTCCTGCTCCATGCATCATCCTTGCTTGCATAATTATGAACGAACACCCACAAACAATACATCTTAATTAGGAAGGCACTTTTGGGCCGTGTTTTGAATTGAGATGTGGAATGACGTAATCTGTGTTTGTGTGTGTGTTTGTTTCCCCTTAGTCGATGTATTTGCACTTACTTGTGTTCACATTGGCTTGTATTTTTTATTTCCCTTTCAGAGAAAATCACTCAACCCATAGCCTGAACCTTGAAAAATCTGTCTGAGTGCAATGAATTTTGTTTCATTTCTATGGCATTACAAATCAGCATACTAATTTTGCTCATAAGCATGCAGGCAGAACTCAACACCAGACTGGTTAACCCTTTGAACCCATAGATGCAATTAGCACACTCCATTTTCTCAGAGGCATAGCTCAAATAAATCTGGACACACATACAGTACCGGTCCAAAGTCTGGACACACTCTCTCATTCAAGTGAATGGGAAGATGTGTCCAAACTTTTGACTGGTACTATACATGATACATATTTTGTTATATTAAGCGTAACTTATACTTTTCTGGGCTATGAATATATCCTATTTCCCAAAAAATACACTCCTTCAACTTCTTGCCTTATAATCCATATTTCCGTCAGTGTCAAAGTAATCCAGTGACAGTTGATTTTATAGCAACATTACTACTTACTTTATCCACCTTGTGGAAACTGTAGTTCTGAAACTTAGAAGTAGATTATTATAAAACAAAGAATAACAATAGGAATGACAAAATCCATTAATATGATCTTTTTTTCAGTTTGCACAATTTTGTTTGACATTACTAAGGCTCAGAACGTCCTATCGTCTCTTCGTTCTATTATATTATGATTATTAAGGTGTCACGATTCTCCAAATCCAAAATTCGATTTGACTTTCAATTTAAACATTTTTTTTTAGTGCTGACAGCTATGCCATTGTTAGACTATTGAGTCTTGATTTGTAAAGATGAACTGATCAATGGTTTTATGCCCTGACAACTGTTATTTACATTTTCAAATTCCACTCTAAAAAGATAAACTACATGGTATCAACTGTGATATAACCGCTGTATTTTTTTGGGAATGTACCACAAGACCATATGGTCAAATTTAAATAATTTATTTAAAATGTAATAACAAAAACAATAATAACAAACTTATTTCACCCGTCAATTGGAAGCACACTGTTAAACACAAAAACAAAAAGAAAAGCCACTAGATGGCAGAAGGGTACTTTATAATAACAGCTTGAGTTTCCTCACTTCCAAAAAGCTGCAGGTTAGGAAACTAAGTTTTAGTTGTGTTGCACTTTTTAGAGGATCCCTGTGTACTCGTCTCACAGTTGGCTGTACATAGAGACCAATGTTATTTGTCCAGCTCGGGGGACGGCTCAGTTTGGTGAAAATTAGGTTGTAGCTTGTTGTCTACCGTACAATGGTAGGAAAGAGGCATTGTTTGTGTTTTAACAACATTTCGCTTGTGAGTTATTGATCTGGGAAGTTCGAATCTGTCAATACATTTCTAATTTTACAGAAGTGTTTAGCATAGCCTACAAACTGCAGCTTTTCTGTCAATGACGCAGTTATTGTTTACACAACTCACGAGAAAGGGAAAATGTTGCCACACCAGGGAAGCTGAAGGATTTTCCAGTTCTGTTGTTTCTCTATCATCTCCGCCTCCAGCAGTGGCCATTGTGTCTCAAAAAGTAGTGCAGCTGCAGGCTATCGGTAAGCTACGCTGTGTTGTCTTTGAAATGTTGTTTCTTTTCTGTCTTCAGATGCACAAGTGGGCGTGGGTGGAGAGAAAAAAAAAAACTGGGAGAATCGCTGATCCTGCTTTTGATTTCGAGGGTCGAGAACGCTAATTTCAATCGATTTTCAATTTAGAATCCAAATCGTTACACCCCTACTAGATACAAAGTCAACTGGGTAGGTGAACAAAACAAGAGTTTTTATTTTAAAGTTTATTCTTTCAACAGACTGCAACAGTTGCAAGAATTATTGCATTTTTGATTCTAAGTGGCGTAAAGACACTTAAACCTTTAAAGTAGTTAGCTTTACCTTCCGAATACCCAATGATCGATGTCTCGCTTTAGGCCATCCAATACAGAGATTAACTGAAACCACATAGCTTTCTCTGTCCTCCCTCACTCTTCCTCCACTTATTGTCCCACCATGCTCCACAAGTGTGATCTACAGTTTGTCTCTCATCTCCTTCCACAAACCTTTACTCTCCTGTCCAATCATCCTTCGCTTGTGTCTCTAATTTAAGCAGACAAAAGATCAAGGCTTGGCCTTTGATGAAAGAGTGTGAAGACGAGAGAGAGACTGAAAAGATGAATGTCATAACCCAGGCAGTCTGATCTCAACCAGTGTATGAATGATTCTGACATGCAGGGACATTGATAAACATACAAGGACACAGTGGCTGAACACATAAACAAACAGGAACACAAGCAACACATAAACTTTGACAGAAGAATGGGATTCAGCATTCCTCGTGAAAATTTGCAGTGGTGGGGTGGCTCGCTGAATTGTCGTGACCAGCCACATCTCTGCAGTGTAGTAAAGCACCTCATAGCACTCTCTCTCCAGTTCTTATTTTTTCATCTCTCTTCCATGATCATTTTAGTGCCATAGGAGTGTTGGCAAAGCTGTGTTGTTATTGTGCTTTCACTGTGTAGCACTGAAGGTATTTCTGTTATACATACAATAATTATACATTTATCAAGATTAAAAACATCAGTTGAATGTCTGGAATGTAAAAAATACAAACCAATGATAAATACATGGCCCATCATATAGAACCTGTCTATATGTGTGCTCACATACTATAATATGGTAAAAGAATAACACCGAATGGCAGACAGTTATTATAATAATATGGTATACATACCACATCTCAAAATTTAGCTGATCGTTCTCGTGTGTCAGTTGTCTCCTTTTCTTGGTGTTGTTGTGATATTGCTATGCCTTTTAAACACAGATCAGGGCTTTACAGTAGAAGACTGTAGTTACACATGGTTGAATATTGAATGCCAGAGAGGATGATCACTCAGTGGCCTCTGCAGTGAGGATTTACCCTATTTGACACAGATACACGTGTATTTACTCACATGCACTTAATGCGTTTTCAGGCAGCAAGCTGCTGTCACTGTATCTGTCACCAAGCAATGCTTTGTAGTTTGGCAGCAGGGTGCAACTCCGCTGTTGCAGCTATTTGCCAACGATGATTCTACTAATGACCTATACCATCCATACGCAACAGATTCTTGCTATCCACCTGTCATCACTTATCATAATGAAGTGGGGTGTAGCTGTAAGTGAAGGGAATAGTTTGCACTATGACACGATTAAGTTTGGCTTATTATTATTATTATTGTTATAAACTTTGTTTATTGGCCCAGACCAGATAATCAAACTTTGAAGCCCATGTTGGTCCATGACATTTTTTTTTTAATAAATTGACTTGTTTGTTCACTGCTGGTGGAAAAAGCACAGTAATTCAGGGAACTCAGACACCAATGCAATTAGCTCCTGCTTTATTTTCCTTGGTGTGTTTGCAGTGGTTGCCGTGGTCACATGGTGACCCACAGCAGTGATCTGAAAATGCTCAACCATTACCAAACTCAGGCAGGAGCAGCTGCAGTATAGGTGACACCAAGATTTGAGAAGTGTGTGTCGAGATTTCAATTTAGGGTTAGAGCTGCATGGTGTATTCTACTTTTTTCAACAGGTTTGGCAACAGTGAAATTTCATTAATACCAATGGCTCACACAGCTACCCATGCATCATAATAGGGCTGTGCAATATGACGATATATATCATGTGAGAAGAAGAATGTCTGTTGTTTCATATTATACTCTATCGTTTATTTTGTTGTGTCATAAATCACTCTCTTCACAGAAATATTTTTCGTTATTTGGACGATGCTTTGCATTCTTCTTCACGACACAAATATAGGCAGGAAATTTGCATGAAGGCAACACAAACAAACATGGAGGAGAGTGAACGTGACACAGAATGGGATAATTTCAAACAGGAGAAGGACTCTGACTAGCCAAGACAAAACTATTTACCTTTTTATATTTTATGCATTAATATTTTATATTTTGTTATATGCTTAATTGAAAATTTGCACAAAGGTTCTAAATAGAAGATGTAATAAGCAATAGGCCTTTCCATGTGGTCATTTTATATAAACTATTCACTGAATTTACAGAAAATTTGCTATATCGTGATATGTATCGTCATCTGAAATGACCTTTATCAGATTATGAGATTTTGGTCATATTGCACAGCCCTATGTCATAATCTGCTAAATGGTGTTTTAATGTCCTCCTATTTTAAGTCATAGGTGGAATTCCTGAATTTATTTATTTATTTAAGTTATAAAGAATGTCTTAATTTAACAAGCCAACATTAATACGATAACTGCATTCTCATCCTACTATCAATAGACATTTTTATCCTTTTCATAATCCCATTTGACATTGTATTGCCTTTCCATATCCACATGCATGTACAGTGGAAGTGCTGTAATAGAAATAAACCTGCATTGATATTATAAGAGAAGTTGTCTTAACTCTTATCTGTCTTTTAATATTAAAGTCCCCAAAGTTTCTAAAAACTAGAAGAGAGGCAACTTATTTTCTGGAAAGAAATGCCAATACATTTCAATTTTATATTCGCTACAACCTAATGCTTTGCAAAGCTTGTTGTAATTGTGCCATCAAAACCAAGCCCTTTGATAGACAGGCAGGCAAACTCACATACACAGCTGCATATACTCCATAACTGCATCATATCCTTCTCTTGGTGTGAAAGTCATTTTTTCACGATCTTTCTCTCTCCCTCTGATTCAGTCACTCCATTTGTTTGTCTGCTGCACTCACGCTCTCTCTTTCGCTCGTGCTATGAATGTTGTATCCAACCTGGCTGGCTCTGCATTGCAGTTCAAAGGGGAGCTGGGGAGAAAAGAAGATTCATTAATAGCATTTATTTACAGCTCTGTGACACTTTGAGGGAAGACCCTTGTTTTCACTGACACCAACGAACAGCAGCAAATCAGTAAAAGACCAGTCCATTAATTCAAAGTGCACGGCAGCAAAATAAAAGGAAATGGAGAATAAAGAGAAGTAGCAGAGACAAAGGAAAGGGAGATTAAAACCTATTATTAAAAAGATCAGTTCAATTACCCGTGGCAGGTAAGCTGAACACAGTGTCTCTTCTTATTAATAACACCTCCACAATAACAATCACTACTAAACCCTAAAACTCCATTAATTTATGAACACAATGGGCCTGCCAATCAAATATAAATAATACATATATAAAGATATTGACTCATATGAAATAGAGAAATAAGGAGGGAAAAGTTCAAGCAAACTGTAAAGGCTTTTCCGAGTTTCCAAATCATTCCTCAACAACAACAGTAATACGGTTCATAATGAAGCCAAACAAAATCACAGATTTATACAGCACAATATGGGTTTTTACTATAGGAGATGTGTAAATTGTTCACCCCCTTCACCAGATCTTTCTGGTTTGTTGGAGAATATCTACAATACTATACGATTTGCTGTCATTCAACACTGTGTAACCTTCAGACCTTGTTTTGGTTGTTGCGTAGATAAAGATAAAGTAATGCATTCTGCACTGGTCCCTATTGTCCTTAAATCATTTCAGTTAGTGCTGATGATGCTAATCTCCACTCACCATCTTTCTCACTCCACCTATGTGTATTTTATCGATTCCTTCCCCTTTTCTTCTCATTATTATTTGTCAAAATTTAAATGCATTAAAGATTAAAGGTAATTCAGCTGATGATTTAGCTGCTTGGCTGTCCTTTTAGATATTATAAAACCAATGATCAATGTGAGTGAAATCAGTCATTTTAAGACAAGGCCAAAATAATGTCTCATTTTCATATTTCATTTGAACAGCATGGTCTAATCTCATTACTGATGTACTGAACACTCACATACTTAAGTTGACACTGCCCTTTGTGACTCGGGGACATAGACATTTCTATGACCATTAAAGTGAGGTTCATATTGTATGGGCTATAATTTTAAGATTCTTTGGTTTCTCTCCCTGTTTATGAGCAAAATATTAATGTTGATGATTCAAATCCGATAAAAACATGAGACTGTGATGGAGGACATTGGTATTTGAACCATTACTGTTCAACTTACGTATTAGTCTCTGCCATTAACAAACTGGTATAATTCTATCACATGGCAGTTATATAATATATCACTTGTCAAGTAATAAAAACAGATATTGAGCAACCTTACTGTTAGTTCATAATCTACTGGAGTTTGGTTTGAGCCCCCCTGTAATGGCTTTTGTTGTGTGGAGTGGAAATTCTATGATTGGTCAGATTTTTACTGAAATGACAGTGGAATGACTGGACCAAGTGTCCTAATCATGTGTGTAGAATACTGTATACTGGATTGGCCTGGACCTAAGATATATTTTCCAAGAAATGGCCTTCGATAAAGTGAGGTTGTCATCGAGGAGTAGACATTTAAATGTCATCATGAATGGCCAACATAAAATGGTATGTAAAACAAACATTCACCTTTGACAGGAGGGAGTTACTTGACAAACAGGGTGCCAGTAGTGACAGATGGAGAAATGATTTTCTTGAAAAGGGAAACCAAGGCTTAAACCAAACCAACAACTGTGAAGTGACCAAGGAATACAAAGTCACTGAATGTCATTTTAGAAGATGGTGAGCCCGAAAAAACTTAAAAATATTTTACTGTCATGAAACAAATAAAGCTTGTCTGATATTTGGGCCAATACAGATGGTCACTACTTGTCTTGTTGTCTTACATACACAAACAGAACAGTTAAATAATTAATCTGTTTTACTCTAAAGCAACCAAAGACAAAATTGGTGCAAATGTCACGCATAGTTCACCCTAAAGAATGGTGACACGGCACAGACATATTTGTGCAACACTGATATTAATCTCTTACATTTCCCCTGGAAAATGGACGCATTAAAAATCACAAACTGAATTAGGCTTCTCAGACTACAGAACTTGTCAAACAGAACCTGTTGTTCACTGATAGTCTTACTTGTGAAACAAATACATATATCTAAGCAGTAATAAAGACTTAAGTAAAAATATATATAGAAAGCACTCCAGCATCTTTATGAAACAGAACATGCCATGTGGAAGAGATTTACAAATAGTGTAAAATAGCCAACGTTTAAGATGTGATGAGAAAGTACAGATGAGTTGACAATTACAGATTATTTAGCCATCTTGCTTTTGTGTAAATAAGTCTGTGGGTAGTCGTGGTCTAAGAAACATTTAGTTTGATTGTGTTGCTCTATGAAGTTCAGCTGGACAGCATTACATCTGCAGTTATAAAAGTCCCAGTACACTGCAGCATTTTGAACACATGGAGTGAGAGACTGTAGATCTATCAGTGGAAATCTTGACAGTGATTTAAATTGATTATTGGTCCAGCTTGGCTTTGAATGAAGCTCAACCATACAGCTTGAAGTTCATGCAATGCCAAACTACAAATGAAGCAACATAATCAAGGCTGACTGACTTGAAGAAAAGGCCCAAATTCTTCTTGGGATAGAGGATGGAGAAGATCAAGTGGATGAGGCTCTCTGTGAAATTGAAATTTCTAACATTCTTAGTCTTACAAAGTACTATTATTTTCATCAATAACAATACAAGGGGCTCTGCTACTGTATATTGAATAAAAAAATAAATAATAAATACTGACCTTACATTCAACTAACTGTAAACCAGCTGCATTAATTCTTGATTAAGACTTGTTGTGACTTTTTAAATAACATAGATGCTACATTTTAATTTTTAAACAAAGTAGGCAAATATCTTTTTAAGAATACATCAACAGAGACAAATGTAGACGCAAGGTAGCAAACGTTTTGGCATCATGGACTTTCATTTCATTTATTTTTTCTCTTTCAAATTTCTTTCCTTCAAATTCTTTCAAATCTTTCTTTCAGAACTTGAATCGTCCTGATTCTGATGTATTGTGCTGTTTCATACTTAACCTTGTGCTCAGTAAGGCACAGTGCCCAGACTCTGACAATTCTTGGAGGTAAAAAGTTTAGTTTGGCAGTATTAAAGGAGAGATGATGTTCACCCCAAAGACCTTTTTTTAATTTTTTTTTTAAAAATATGTCACTGTTTACAGTCCACAGTGGTGTCCTATTATTTTTCTTGCATATGTATCAGTTTTCACTTCACCTGTAATTACTTAGTCGCTCTTGAAAGTGACTTTGGTTGCTCGCATTGTTTTTTATTGAGCTTAACTTTTTTCACGTCCCACATGAGCCTAACACTATACAAGGACGTTTTGCATGAGCTTGTTTTATGTGTTCATGGCTTATATTTTGGAGATTAACTTTTTAAGGGTTGACCTCTAGCGATTGGCTTGTGCCAAATGCGATTAGAAGTGAGTTTTGGTTACGGATAGAAGCCATAAACCTTATCTTAAAATTCCTCATACTTTAACACATTCTACATACAAAAAACAAAATATACACACACACTCAAAGTCACACACACTCAAGAGAAAAGACACTTACAAGGCTATGCAGGATGATCAAAAGTCCATCCCATTAAGTCTAATAATGACAATTGAATTTATTTTTCTTTGAAGTTACGGCTCTGTGTATTAATTTGTTTCTGTGCAGTATGTGTGTCTGTGTTCATTTGTTGCTGTGTGTGGCAAGATCTCCCCATTTTCACAAGATTTTCCCAAGTGGCTTAATCCTAAAATCTTCAGTTTCTCCAACCTTCCAGCTTCTCCCAGGTTAATGAAAAAGACTTAGCCCATCTCAAAGTGAAGATGCAGTTTTATTTGATGTTAGTTCTGTTACAAAACATTTTTCCTATCTATTTTGTACCTCAGGTTTTCACATAGTTGGGGACAGGACATTAGAAAAGTATGTTTCTAGGACTTCCTTCTCCGGGCATCCTTTTACATACACACAGATTTTAATCCCTGTAAATCTGCCAGTACAAGTTCAGCAGCTGTTGACAGTATATAGTTGATTTTGTAGAGCTTCCAGTGCAACCCCACGAACTCAGATAGAAGCCTCCCAACAGAATGATAAAGAATCAGTGTGTTTATGGTGTACAATAAGCAGCACAGGCTTTTTATAAACTGGAGGGAGAAAGATTTTAGTAATGGCTTGATTTGATGGTCTCACACAGAGAGACTGCATCTCACAAGCTTAGTATTCATTATGAGATTTAAGTCTGGAAACAACCAATACAGAATCAGTTTGGTGCAGTCAGATACATATCAACCAATCATTGAACATTTAGATGATAACGTGACTGGCTCTAACATCATTATCTACTACCTGTCTGTCTGTAGGAGAAAACTGTTGATCATCTGATGCCGTTTTTATAATTAAGAATGATCATATCAGGTATAATATCACTTCTGTTTCTGCAGTGGTCCTCCCTTGCCCCTGTATTGCTGTAGGCTGATATCACTGCATGATCTAATGGATACCATGTTGAACATGAGAACGTCATCAAGTCATCTTGACAAGATCCCTATCCGACTTTTAAGAGACATAATAGGGACTGCTGGCTCTAATCACCACTCTAATCTGCAATAAAGGCTCACCTCCTTTCTCCCAGACATTTTAAAATGACTTCAGTTCACTTGTTGCTTAGGGGGCCTACTGTAGTCTGGATCCCCCAGACTTATAAACCTCCGATCAATTTCCAAACCCTCCTTCATTTTAAACTCTAATTAAAAAAAGAGTGAGAAGTACCAAATGACTTGGCTGCAGGCTGATGTTGCATGTTATACTTTTCTATTGGTTGAGCACAGTGAAACCATCAAAACATTTCTTTTCACATCTATGCAGATGATACACAGATACTAATTCAAACCCAGTGAGGGAGCTGACTAAACTGGCTGAATGGTAAAGAAAGACTGGACGAAGCACAGTGTTTGATTGTTAAACTCTGGCAAACAGTGATCCTTGTGATGAACACTTCTTGCAATACAGACATATACAGTGTTATTTTGATTAAAATCCAAGCCTGGAGCAATGCACAAAAGGTAATTGTTAATTGTTGTTTTTATTGTTTAATTTATGAATATTTCAAAAGTCATAATTAATAATGCAATAATTCTACATGTTTTTATATCTTTGAACCTAAATTATTACTTGTGTTGTTTTTTTTTTTTTTATGTGCTTTGACATTGAAGTCTCAAGCTAATTCACAAATGTGTTCATGGCACTGCCTGGCCACAATAAGCGAAGTGAAAATTGTGGAATTGCCAGGCTGCAATTTATAGCACAGCGACAGGGATGGCAGTGTTGGTCTATCGGTCAGTCTGTCTGTTGGTAGGACGTTCAGTCCACCATTTTGGCCCAGACTGAAATCTCTCAACAGCTATGGGATTGATTGCCATTAAATTTTGTACTGACATTTACGGTGTCCAGAGGATGAATCATACTGTCTTTGGTGATCCCCTGACATTTTCTGTAGCACCACCATGAGGTTGGTGTTTCAGGCATTCATGGTCCCCAGAGGATGAATTCCAGTGAGTTTGGTAATCCCCTGACCTAATCTGTAGCACCACATTTCCTCTTTGTATCACGTAAAGGCACCATGACTAATGACATTCTTGTCATCCTAACTCACCAGACTTAGATGGTGAACATGGTAAACATTATACCTACTTAACATCAGCATGTTAGCATTTTCATTGTGAGCATATTAGCATGCTGATGTAAACATTTATCTCAAAACACTGTTGTGTCTACGTACAGCCTCACAGAGCCGCTAGCATGGCTGTAGGCTCAGTCAATTTTGATTTTATTTATTGAGTTTAGTGTTTTTAAATAGATACACGTTTCAGTCAGAACTGCTTGTGTGTATCTGCATCTGGGCATCTGCATGTGGTTGCTAGTTGTGATGTATTGCCGTTAGAAGGTGTGATTCCTTAACAGTTCGGTCTTAGTGTCAGGAACATAGCGGTGCTGAACAGGATAGAGTTGAGGTTCTGAATCAATATTGCAGGCAGCAGTGATTGATTTATTACTTTTGGGTTTTGCATTCTCTATCTGCCTTCTCTCTCTCTCTGCTGTCTGTAGCTCAGGCTCCACAATGTGGTAACTGGAGGGAAGTGCTCTGTCTACCCACAACAGCCATAGTACCTTACAAACAAACCAGAAAAGAGTAGTCTTTTTTTTCCATTTGTCATTATTAACCAACCTTTACCTCATTTCTTTGCATCGAAATTTACGGACAAGAGAATACGACTAAGATTATAACCTAGAGGGGGCTTTCAGTGTATGTATTACATATACAGTTGTTTATTAGAGCACAAACATTTACTTAGTGGATTTTATTTGTCCCATTTTCCCATGGGCATCCATACCTGTGAACTTCATTTATGACTGGAGACAGAGCTTCTGCCGCTATTTGTGTAACATGTATACGTTGTTTTAATTTTAAGAGCTTGAATAATGCACATTCACATGTAGTCTTACTCAAATTAAGGTTCCTGAAGAGCTTTGTCAGAAGAGCTTTTGCTTATATTATGGTTTTGTTTACTTTAGTATGGTAACTACTACTAGCTTTTGGAATGACCTTTTGTGCAAAGTGGTGGATAATGGTGAAATTCTACCATACCAATGTGAATTGCTTATTAAAATAAAAGGTCTAGCTTTTCCCCCCCGGGCATGACATTGGAAGTTCAATAAATATCTCTCTGATGAAAGAGGTCCTATTTAATGTTCAAGCACATTTTCAGCACCTAAATGTTATATTTATGTGAATCAGCAAAATATCACTCTTCAATCTCTTATTTTTATTTGACTGAAGTGTAGTATGTGATATTTAAAAAAAATGACATGTGCTTGACCTTCTCCACTCCTCTGCTCTTGTCTCTGCAGAAATGTATGAAATTCAATGTGGATGCTCCTATTTGGCTGTCCAAACAGCGGATCCTGTGTACTCTCAACCAGAGCCTGAAGGATGTACTCAACTATGGCCTATTCCAGCCGGCTTACAACGGCAAGGCTGGCAAGTTTCTGGATGAGGAAAGACAGCTAAGGGAATACCCTTTCCCATCCATTGCTCCTGTACCATACCTTGAGGTAGGTACAGTATGGGATCATGTGTATGTATGAGGTTTTAAGTGTGAGCAGGAGAGAGTAAGATGTGGAAAAATGTGAACATCATACATGCACAACAGTAAAAACAAATAAAAAAAAAAAAAAAAAAGTAGGAGACATATTGGGCTTCATTCACAAACAGTCAGTACACACAAATCTGTGCTTAAACCATGCGTACGAATGTTTTAAGCACAAATCCAGGATTCATCAATATGTTCTCACCTGAATTTGTTCTTACTCTGCGAACAAATTTAGAACTGCCTTAGACCGTGAGTACGCATAAATCATAAAAATCCCATTGTCTTAAAAAATTATGTAGTCAATATTTATTCAATAATAAATAGTATATATGAACCACAATTATTTAAAAGTGATTAGGCCAAAATATATAACATTTAAAAGTGTGAAATTGCTAATAATACACAATTTATTTACTAATTATAATATTAATAGCTAAGATGTTGTAATCCATAAATCATCATTAAAATGTAATGAAATTATTAATATATTAAAATTGTCTTGTTCCCACTTTTAGATGACAATAGCTTATATATCAGAGTTTCCATATTGGAATATGACAGCGATTAATTTCCCCCATCAGATTTGGCCGTGATATATGCAGCTGGTTAAGCAGCAGCCTGTTCAGTGTCCTCACAGCCTGACAGTTCAGTAGTGACACAGGGAGGGGCGGTCTGCTTTCAGTACATCACAGCCTGTTGTGGACAGAGATGAAACACACACGTGGCACAGCAGTAGAGATTTATTTAGATCAATTCCACACATCTACACATTTACCAGCTTTTTATTTTGTTACGGAAATACTGCGTGATAGCGGTGCAACAGGTATGCAGGCTGTACAAATGGTTGGTCCAAATGGTTGTGCCAATGACATGTTTACCAGCCAAATCTGCCTTTTCTGTCTTCTACTTCTGAAACTATTGTTTGCATTTCACTAGCAGTGAAGTTTTTCTACATTTTTACCATTACGGCCCTCTTTGCAATGAGTGACAGTGGTAGAATGCTAATTACCAATAGCGATTCACTAACATACGCAAGGTGGAAAGAACAAAATTGACCAGTGCGCACGTGTCATGAATCTAACGCTCATTTTGTGTGCGCACTTATTTTGTGCACAAAATAAGAACATTTCTGCGCACATATTGGTGAATGAGGCCCATTGTGTCCAATTAAACTTTTGAAATGAATATATAGGCTATATATATATGTATATATGTGTGTGTATATATATATATATATACATATATACATATATACAGAACATATCAGACACAAATGATTACTCAAAGCAGATTATTTATATGTCTTAAAACATGTCTGGTGGGACCCTTTAAGTCATGTCAAATTACTGTATAACAACAAGGTGAGAGTATACACAGCTCTCCAGTATTCAACTGGAGGGCTGTAACGCTGTCTTGGATCATTTTCTTCCTTCCTTGAGTCATCTCCTGTTGTTGTTTGTCAATCATCTTGTAAGCTATTATTGAGTGTAGATGCTGTAGTCTATGTATTTTTACGCATCACATACACACGCGCACACAAAGGGCTCACGCAGTTGGGTGTGTGCATCATTGTGCACGTTGTATGTTTTTTCTGTCATGAAGTGTCAGTTAAACTTACTAGCAATAATATCACACTCAATGACAGTATGCCGTCTGCAGCGGCTGTCATCTCTCAGAAATAATTGCAGTGCTTGTCCATCACGGTTTGTGATCTGAGAAAAACGCAGGCGTGTAAAGATGAGTCGCTTTCCAGTCAGTGGTGTAAAGATGTCAGGTGGTTTTCTGACCGGCAGTCTTAGTAGCAGTAGTTTTATGATGTGTCAAGAGATGGAGAACATAATAAAGATTTACTGTCCTCCTTGAGTCCTGCTTGAGTACTGCTACTGTATTATTATTTAACTACATTATTACTTAGGGTAGTCCCAGCTTGCATTGTAAAATATGTCTTTAATGAAAAAGCCGTCCCATGTTTTCTTTGGTGGTACAGTACAGTGGTACAGTTTGGATATATCAACAATCCTCTCCTCTCCTCTCCTTATATCTGTCTTTTTCTCTCTTCTTTTTGTTACGATTATGGCTTCTAATATTTTTTACTTTACTTACTGTTCCAATTTTGAGTAGGACTCTTATAGTAGGGGCCAGACATGACAAGTAGACATTTGAAACCTTTCTGGCTTGAGGATCCTCCCAGTGTTTCACCAGCTTTCATGATTTACATTGGAAACATCCAATTTGTTGAACTCTTCAAACTAACCATGCCATGAGTGGTCATATGGTCATTTCAGAGGTCTGTGGTATTTGTGTTTGTGTAATAAAAATCCTTTGGTTCAAACACATATTGTCTATGTGAGCTGAAAACATGGGTGGAAGAAAGGCGTGGTGGGGAGCAGAGAGTTAAAACTTCCATGAAGTATCAAAAGTTTTTGGAGCATTTAAGTTTGAAAGCAGCTGTGTGGCTTCGACAAATCGAGGGCTGTGCATATAGCTGGATAGAGCTTGACTGTGGCTAGTCTGCCAGAACAAATGCATTTGCCCAGTGACAGCTTCCTATGAATATTGACATCTGCCAGTGGAATACCAGTTTTAAATAGCCCCTGGTGGTTGGAAGTGGTATCTGTCAGTAACATGAGTGGCATGCCGATTACAAGTGGCATAATGTTATGACAGTAAAAGAGCACTGATATTGGTCAGTTCTTACAGCCATATGCCACTAAAACAGCAGTCAAGTGACATACAAGGAAAGTCTTTCTTTGTATGCATGTGTACCAGGGAAGAGGCAAGGTAACGTTGTGAGGTGATTTGTGTCATTATAGAATTTTCATTGTTTATTTTTACCGCTGTATATTTCTTGTTCAGTCTGAACTGTTCACATTCGATCTATTTCATCTCTACTTTTTGAGCTTACGGTTGTACTTGCAATAGCTTTCCAGCTCAATAGGCATGGGCTTCCATCGGTGCCTGTTTTCATGTGTGTGTGCCACTACTACTCTGTTGCAGCACTGTGTGTGTCATTGATTGACCAGCAGTTATTCCCTGAGGCCCAGAGCTTGTAGAGATGATTGACAGGTTTGGATTAGCAGCTCAAAACCCTCTGCTCTGTCATGGATTTACCCTGTGCACAGGTGGAAAACATAGGTGGTTACATAGGTGGAAAAACAGACGTACTAGGGCACACTGTAACACACACACACGCACATACACAGACACACACATACATATGAGTGCTTGCATGGAGGTGCACACAACACACACACACACACACATACACACACACACACACACATACACACAAATAGACAGAGAGAGAGAGAGGGAGGGAGAACTGAATTACATTGCAAGTCCAGGGCAGTGAATGTTTAAGATTTTATTTTAAACCTTTTTGTGCTTTTGTGCTCAAACTTTGATGTATCATTATTGATATGTGATTATTATTATTGATCACACTCCAAAGGTTAATATGCAAGTCCTTCTGCCATTGGTGTTTGGACATATTGCCCAGACCTATGTTGTCAGAATTCGTAAAATCAGAGTTCAGCATCTTCTGAGCTTCTATGAACTATCTAACATACTATATTGATGCATTGTTACTTGGGTGGACTTCTCTTTCTTGTAAATTGCTTGTATTACCACTTTTTAATTTGTCAGATGTATCAACACTGTATGTAGTGTTCCCTCTGTACATTTATTCAGTAAAATTTTTGTTTTACAAATACATATTCAACAATCAAACTGCAAGGTGGATGGGTTATCTAGCGAGATATAATGTGTGGAAAAGATGACAGGCAAGAATGCTGGGAAAAGACGGCAGGGAGATATTTGGCTCTCCTATGTCATAGATTGGTTATTAAGCATAAATCTCTGTTTTGGTCTGTCTGCTCACTCTCTCTCCCTGTCATCCTCTTCTTTCTGTCACATAGGACAAGCCGATGTTAGGTAAAAACTGAGGAGTTGATATTGTGTGACAAATGAATTTAAAAGACTTGACTAATTAACTAACATCATTATGGTTTATAGTGTGTGTGTGCTCTCGTTAAGCAGTCAACACACAGACAAAAAGAGAAGGTTAATACTGCCTCTTGTTTTGCCTCTTATGTTTGTTTTTATTGTGTTTCAGTTCCGCTATAAAAGACGTGTCTACACTCAAACCCACCTGGATGAAAAGCAGTTGTCCAAGCTCCACACAAAGGTAAGACCAGACAGCTGTGCCTGAAATCTAAAATGTTTATGCTTTGTACAACCTTCTAAACTGAGTGAGTGACATGTATGCAGTATATAAAACTTTGCTCGCTCATATGTGGGGTTGTGTGGTGGCACAGTGGTAACAGCAAGTGTACACAGACACCAAAACATATATAAAGCCTGCAATGGACACATGTTCCATCTTTCCAAAGTCTGCCACATGGATATTTCTTCATTGTTCGTTTCTAATATATTGTGAATGATTTGTATCAGGAAGGTTCTGGCTAAGTTTTATCCATTAAATCTTTATGAGATGCTTGAAAAAAGGACTTCACCTCTATGTGTTTGTTGGTTCATTCATGTATAACTGCATGCAGACCACTGAAAGCCCTGCGTATAAGGACAATGTGTGCTCATACACCTAGCAGCACAGTAACATCACACAAACATGAATCAGATTCGTTTTGTGCCACTTTAGCACTTTAATATTAACAGGCGGAGATAAATTCTCAGGGTTTAACTCATTTCCAGTCATGTGCATCACCCCAATTCTGTCTTTCACCAATCTTGCATAATTGCTTCTGTCAAAATACTCAGCAGGTAGCACTGTAATTTTCTCCATTGTTGGCATAGAAAATACATAATTTCCTGTCCTACTCAAATATAGGAATTGGTATGAACACAATTTGACAACTAATGCTGCACCGAACACACTACTAAGACTGAAACTAATGTTTTATTGTTAAAATAATGGAGGTTTAAGCATAGGTTAAAGCAAAGTTCAGTTGTGTAGGATTTGAAATGCAACCTTTTGTTAAATTTCATCTCAGATCAAGTTGAAAATGTGTGTAACAGACATTTGTGTATTACTGGCTGGGTATGAACAGACACAGGAGGAGGCAAAGCAGGTTCAGAAAAATCAGGTACAGGAACAAAAAGGCAGTCCAAACTGGCAAACGGAACTGAAAGACTAATGCTGGCAGATGGTGGTCAAGGGTAGGCGGGTAATCAGAAACACAAATACAGAGAGACAGAAAAGGACAAAGGCTGGCAACATTAAGGCTACTGAACATCCTAAACAATCTGACAGAGTGTGAATACTGCTGCGTACTGTATATAC
This sequence comes from Thunnus maccoyii, assembly GCF_910596095.1. Classification (NCBI taxonomy): domain Eukaryota; kingdom Metazoa; phylum Chordata; class Actinopteri; order Scombriformes; family Scombridae; genus Thunnus; species Thunnus maccoyii. Next base: position 20,005,949 of record NC_056537.1, on the reverse strand, counting down.
CAAGACTAATGAAGTAATGTGGAAAAGGTGTCAGTGCCCAAAGTAACATTTTTTCTCCACTGGCCCACTTGGCCAGTACATCAGAGTTTTACTGGACCTTGTATATTTTCACTTGCTTGGCAGCCAAAAAATGAAAATAACTCTTTTTTTCCCATAATTTTAGTGATTTATTCATTGTGTACGTACTACATACAACATTGAAGTTTCCTTTAGATTTGTTTGTTTTCCTTTAGTTATGGATATGTAATGTTGATATATTACACATATGCAAAATATAAAATCAGGCACATATTGGATCAATAAATGAATGGTGTATAAATGTAGGTTTCTCCATATTTTGTGTAAAGCCAGAGAGTATGGAATACACAGGGGGAAGAGAACAGCATTTATGATGATAAAATTTCAGCAAGTATGGATGACCTTGATAATAACCTTGTGTCAAGAACTGAGACAATACTGAGAGATCTGCAGAAATGTACTTGTTAAGCTAGAATAGTGAGAGAAAGAACATAATGGCATTTGTTTGTGTGCATGTGTTCACTCCAAGCTCCTTCTGTCTGCTGTACAAAACATACCACAGTCACAGTTTTCCACCCAGGAGTATTGTTGCTTCCATGAGAGTAGAAAGCCCCTCTGTCTTTTGGTAGCCTCATATGTTTCTTTCTGGAACATTTTTTTTGAGTACCGGTAAGTATGACAATGAGTATGATGGATGAATGACGCTAGGGTGGGAAGGAATGTGTTTAAAGGGACTCTGGTTGGCCGGCCAATCAACTTACCCTGCATTAAGTTTTCCTGGCCCCGGGCCATCGGGCCATCATTTATGTCAAACCATGTGTGTGCAGGCAGGTCATGTGATCATCTGAAACAGGAACTCAGTGGGGACGACTGGAAGGTGCAGAGTGGCAGGTCTGAAATGAGGAGATGGCAATAAGAAGATGCAGATAAGACATGAATCAGATGTGCTTTCTTTGGTGTGTGTGTTTGTGCATGTGTGCACATATGTGGGTGTAATGAGTGGAGCAGACAGTAGAGAGAATTTGAATGCATTTGCATCAAACCCCATCAGAGGGCAGGAGATTTACACCGGAGACAATTAACAGTGTCAAGTTCAACTCTGTGTGTGCTTTGTGCGTTAGAGAGAGAGAGACAGAGAGAGAGAGAGAGAACAATAGTGAGGAGCTGCTGTTTGGCACAAATCATGGAACTGCAGTTTTGATAAATTATACTTTAGTCAGTTCTTTTCACCCTTGTCATTGTCTAAAGACTGTCTTACAATTTCAACTAAATTTCATTGAGAAAATGATATTTTTGGCTGTAATTAAATGTAGGTTTTGTCAGCAAACACTACTGAAACATGCAACAATAAACTGAATAAAATACCATGGTGAGCCATAATCAGCCCTTACTGTATGTGTGACTAATGCTCTTAGATGTGCTTTTCTTGTAGTTAATAGACTAATGCTAGTGAGTTTAACTGTTTATTGCTGATTTAGCTTTGTAGTGAGCTCCATATATATCCCATGAAAAATTGGATTATACTGTATTGTTCATCCTCACAGTCATAGTTTGAGGAATTAAACCAAGTGCCTAGTGAACACTGGGTGGTTCAAGACTATTGATAAGCAGTAATACAGTTGTCAATCTTTTTTGTGCAAATATTACTAAAAACATCTTATAGATTTCACATTTTCCACTATTGGTGTATTGGTATCTACTATGTACTTGCATAATTGCCACAGTTATAAATTCAGCTTCATGCACTTGTACTGTATGTACAGCAAGATACCATTCTACATAAAGTGGCCAGAGTTTGTGGCCACAGGCGTTGTTTTTGCAGAAATGTGCAATAGAGCAGGGCCTTTTTTGTCAGGGCCCAGGGACCAAAATGTTGCTAAGATTCCTCCAGAGATTTTGGGATTGCATGGCTTTGTCCTGGATTGTGCAACACCCTACTGGTAGTCAAAAACTTCAGCAGAGGGGAAAGTATAAGTGCATGGGATATTTAAAAACTTCTTTGGAAAGGGTTTCTTTGAAAGCGAGGGAACTTTGAGTTCATTGTTGGGTTTTCTGCTATTTTTTCCACGTCTGTATTTTCATGGACACTGAGTGTGTTCTGCTGCATACTTCTATTGAGAGTGTCAGAGAGGAAGAGAGTGAGAAATGGTGAATGAGAGGGAGATACAGAAAGGGAGAGAAGAGAAGGATGAGTCATTCCTCTCAAATATTGTCTCTTATCTAATCAGTCTGGTATGAGGTGCTGCCGTCTGCTACTCTGCTACATTGCTATGACATAGTAAATGAGTGGTACTCAACTGGCATTCTCAACCAAGATCAGTGTCTTCCCAGCTGCCGTATACTGTAGGTAATCATTTCACACAATAAATCATCTAATATGAAGACACAATTTGTTATGATTGAACTAGCCTCGCTGTCTAGTACAAGTGGAACTGGTGAAATTCTCAAATGGAGAAAAAAAGTGAATCTCACAGCGCTCACAATACTATCTAACACTATCTCACTGAGTAGAAACTTAAATGTGTGGATGGGCTGTGAAAACAACCAGGTTGTGTGAGCTGTGTTTTTCTTTAGCCATGAGAAATCCAGGACAGATAAATGGAGTGAGGGTGGTAATTTGGCTGTAAAAGCTCCAGGAGCTGCCAGAATAAATTCTTGTTTTCCTTTTACTGATCTGCATGTTTCTGGACATTGACACACCAGTCATTTTAAGAGATATCAGAGGCAAATATCTGTCGCTATGTATGTATTTATAAAATCCTTGTGTCGATGTGTGATGGTAAAATATTTACAGATTTATTTATGTTTGCATCAAAAGATTGGAAAGATCTGATTGAAATTACTATACAGGGTTCAGCTGTGTAATAGGCTACGGCATCCAATGCTTCCTATGTGAAAGTAGTGCAGCTCATCTTATTTGATTCCACTGTCATGTAGTAGCCAGATAACAATTGGCTCTAACTTCAACATGTTTGCTCTATTTCAGTAGAACATTTATATTTAGTGTATGCAGATGAATGAAAACACTTAACTTTTCTTGGTAAAATACACTTGAAACTCTGACTTTAGGTAAGTGAGTGGTATATTAATTACTTGTAGCAGTAGTAGTATGCAAATTATTCAATCATGAATGTTAATGGATTTTTACAGGTCTCTGTCTAGGCAATAGTTCTAAAAACAAATTATGCTCCTGTGCTTGCATTAGCAAAGATAAACTTTAAGCAAGTGATGTTACAAAGTAATGGAACATCAATGTTTGTCCATCTCTGTCTTTTTTTCTAAATGGCAAATTTGTTTTTGTCGCATAATGACTTCCAGGTTTAAAGAGGGAAATCCTGTTATGGGTGATTCCTGCAGCCTTGACAGTCACAAAGTTCACTGTTCATCCTGCAGCAAGCTGCCCTGCATGGCAGAGGTCAAGCATTAGCCTACTTTGCTAGTATGGAGCTCATCAGCCGCAGGCTAAAGTTTAAAATGAGGTCATAATTGATAGGATTCTCCCATTATTATTTTTTTTCCCCTTCACCCAACCAAGCCAGACCTCTTCACCCCTGCTAGTGCCCTGGTTAACAGTGTGGGCTGACTACATGGAAAATTTACATGTATACTTTCAGGAAAAAAAGAGTGCAAGTGTGTGGGTGTTTAGTGTAGGAGATTAGCCATGTGATAGATAGGGCAACAGAATGGGTGACTTTCTTGCAGTGTGACAAGGGTCATTCAGTGATGAATACGGTTGATTCATTCTCTTATAAGTAGTTATTCAAGCAATTTACAAACTGACTCAACTACAGTACTGCTTAACATCTTCAGACATTGGTTTTCCCCTTAAATTCCACATTTTCCTCCCTATATTACAGTATCATATCGTTTATTTGGTATGGTTGGTGGTTTATAGTGGTTTATTCATGCTTTTATTTAGTTACAGATGCCATGTTTTTTATGGCTACATATCACTAAATATACAGAATCTAGGTTGTATCATGGATCCACTTTTCAGAGACGTGTTTGGATTCTTTGAAGACTTTTGGATTTCTGCTAGATTTTAAAATGAAATTCTGTACACCACTTTGCCACATAACATGCATTTATTATTAGGAACTACTGGACTACATGAGACCTACTTTGCAGCAAATGATAGTGACAGTGATGACATGAGTTTCCCACAATCACATCACCTGCCTTTCTGCTGTGTGATTTATTAAGAACATAGTACAAACATTGTAGCCCTTCCCCATTCATCAACGTAGACTTTGTGAGGAGCTCTTTATTGAATAAGAACAGGCCTCATGTAGTTGAAGACAAATAGTTAGGACACAGTTTTTTATATTGTATAAGTGGATGTAATTCCTTAACTGGATGGATGGATCCAGATAGATGGATAGCTTTGAACTTTATATAGGCTATATATGACCATGCATAAAAGCCCAGGGCATTGTGGCCGTAGAGATGGGTAAGGAGGGGGTGGGATGGAGAAAGCTAAAGAGGCATATAGAGTAGTAGAGAGCATTTAGTAACGCACTATTTGGTAATGTGGTCACGGAAGTCACAGAGCACACTTGCAGAGCTTGGCCATTTCATATGCGCTAATATCATAAAGTAGTTGAGAAATCAAACACAGTATCACAATATAAAAAGTGCTTGCAGTGACTGGTCTTGTCCAGTTTGAGTCACAGGGTAACCAATACTATCATCATGCCAAATTTTTATTAGTGTACAAGTGTGGCAAAGTATAGTTCACATAAGGCTCCCCCATAAAACTTCTTGCAGAGTAATGCTATTCCTCCTACACTGAGGCTTTTCATTGTTGTTAGCAGTAAATCGTATTTATGAATGAGAATTCCTGCATTATTTTCAATTTACAATGAAACTACACAGAGAATGCAGCTCATTGTAGGTGTGATATTGTTCTGAGATGCCAGATCCCACAGAGCATTTGTACAGTGCCTATACCCTCCTATCAGTGCACCGTTATGGCAGCTGCAGCCAACATGACATTTGATGTGGGATTTCTGCATAATACACACACAGCTGCATGGCTCAGGATGAGAGGATATTTCCAATGGGGAATCCCTCACACACAAATCACTCCTTATGGATAATCCCCATAAAGGAAGAGAAATGTAGTGCTTTGAACAAAGTAGCAACATATCTGGGCAGTAACAAGAACAGACATACACAAACAAATACAGACATGGAACTTGGGATTTTAATAAATATTTTCCCGGTGGTAGAGAGGGCTCAGTTGAAATTGTTTGTGCTCTTTCTAATTTGAGATGTAAATGTGTGGTGTTGTGTAAGTGGGGTTATTTGTACAAACTAATTATATATTCAATTGTAACCATATTTTCGAGAAAACTAAGATAAAAACATCTGTCAATAGTCATAAAGCCCCCACTGTCATGTAATACTTAATTTAGCATGTTGCTGCAATAACAGAGATTGCACCAGCTCTGTACAGTATTTTCATATCTATTAGGGATTTCCACCCTTCCCTTTCTTTTGACCATTCTTTGTGTTCTTTCACTTCAAGATTCAAGATGTTTTATTGTTACATACACAGCAATACAGCAGATGGCAACATTGAAGTCTGTGAAATTTGGCTTCTGCGGGCTCTAGTTCCAATTAGAATATATAATAAAATGAGAGAGAAGAGGAAGATAAGAGGGAGACAAATTAAAATATATACAATATATTTATAGATTGCACATTAGTGTGCAAGTGCAGTATTGCACATAAATGGTAAATATATAAATAAATAATAATATTCTGATTAAAAAAATAAATATTGTGTAGTGGGGAGGAGAATGTGTGTGTTTGGTGGGGGGTTTGGATATCAATATCTCCCCTTCCACACTTCATCTACCCTCCCTCTCATTTTCGCTTTTGCTTTTCCCTCCCTCTATTTTACGCTTTCTCTCCTCCCTCAATTTTCCCTGATTCCCTCCCTCTTCTCTAGCTCTCTCTCTCTCTCTCTCTCTCTCTCTCTCTCTCTCTCTCTCTCTCCCCACCCTCCCTCCCTCTGTTCTCTCCAGCATCCTGCAAAATCACCCTTTGCTATCTCTCCGTCTCTCTGTGCATGCACAGGAGTCAGCGTGTGTGTCCGTGCTTGGGTGAGTGTGTGACCATGTGAGTGTGCATGTGCTAATTTGACAAGACGAGTGAAAGAGAGGGAAAGAGAGAGAGAGAGAACAAGTCAGGCTTACGAGAGAAGAGGAGATGGGGAGAAGGGGGACTGGATATGGCCATGTGGATGATGTTTTGGCATTGGAACTGTAGCTGACCTACGGGAGTGCGTGTGTGACAGGGAGGGTGTCCTCGTGTGTGTGTGTGTGTGTGAGATGGGATCCGCTCTGGGCAGAAGACAAGCAGCTGAGAGAAGAGAAAGAAAAACTAAAGAAGCCAGGAAGGCCACACTCAATAGTAAGGTACCCCAATTGCTTTCATCATCTCTTTAATTTAATGTTATCATTATCTCTGGTGTAACCGCATATTTTTCTCCCTCTATCTCTTTGTTTTTTATACTTTCTATCTCCAATTACTTGCAAACACTCCCCTACCCATCCCTGTCTACCTGTCTATCTTCCCTCTCTCTCTCTCTCTCTTTCTCTCACTGGCTTTCATTCTGTTGTTATGCTCTGCTGCATGTTGGCTGTGTGAAGAGCTGGTGCAGTCTTGTCTGAAACCCTGACAGAATGCTAATGGTTCTCTCTGCACTGGTTCAGTTACTAACCATGGGCTTGGATCAGTGTGTGTGTGCATGTGTGTTAGTGTGTGTCTGATATGTTAAAAAAAAAAATGTGTGGATGTTGGTGCCTAGCTGTGGCGAGGGTGAGTGGTCGTGTGTATCTGTTAGATCTATGACTGAACAACATAAACATGTTTGTTTGTGTGGATGTTTGTGTATTCCAGACGCATGCACGTGTTTGGCAGGAATTGTTGTATGCAGTTGTTTGCACAAATGCGGGTGCATGTGTGTATGCTTGACATGCACATGGCAGTATGTGTGTTTTTGGATCTGCCAGTAGGTCTCTCCAGCACAGAGCTTACCTCTTGGTCTTTGCTGTCTTTACTGTAATCATAATGCTCCGCTTGTGTCACATGGCTGTCATAACCTGCTGTTGACGCTCTCTGACGGAGAGGGCCTCCTTGTGTGTGTGTTTGTGCCAGAGAGAGACAAAGGTGCAAAGAGTTAAAAAGACAGCAAAATAGCTGGGCCACAGTGGGTAAATTTGTTAAGTTAAGTAACTGCCACATACAGTATTGTTTGTGAATCTCCACTGAGAGTATCTGAGCTGTCAGTCTGTGTCAGTGAGGGTTCAGCAGGTGGAAGCTGCCAACGGGACACCCTGCGGGCAGCCTGACCTGAGCTACTGTACGAGTGTGTAGCCTGACCTATGCTACAAATTGTCTAACATAAACATGTCTTCCATCCATCTTTTTAATTGTTTAGTAACTTTAATTTTTGTATGCTCACAAAGTCAGATAGTGTAAACAGCAGCTATTAAAAGAACAGAGTGTGCTCAAGTGTGATTTGTGTTTCTCTCTTATTTAACATTACAGATTCCTAATTACACCCCATGCCCTGGGCTACTGCCCTCAGCCTAATGTACTGCTTTTAAAGCATGTGTGTAAGTTCTTCTGTGAAGGTTACAATTTGTCACCACAAGAGTATCTCACCTCCCCTTTCAATTGTTCACTTAAAATGAGTAGGATCTGTACGTGTGTGTGTGAGAGAGAGACAGTGATTAAACAGATTAGAAAGAAAGAATTGATTCTGTTTTGTTCATTATGCTCTGAAACCAGGCCATGTAGAAACTATGACCTCAGGCTCATTATAATACACCCCAGCAAAATCTATGTGAATCTCTACTTATAGGTACTGCTGATTTTAATTATTTTTGCTGTTTTTGTGATTCAAGTACATTGAATCATAATGTACACTGTAGCCCCACAGCAATCTTAGGCGTCATATTACCCTACATAAAAATGATCCCAATGAGTTACATGCATTGTCCTATACAGATCTCAAATTTGGTAAAAGAACCTCGGTTGAGGTATCATATTGGAAGAGAAAAAGCTAAAATTGATGTACTCCTAACTCTGATAGTTTAATAATAAAACTAGCATCAAAGTTGTGTTAGGAGAATTGCCAATGTTCTGTAGGGAATGGATCAGTGCCAATGGGCAATAAGACAAGCAATCTTTAGTTAAATCCAACCATTTCCCAATTTGACTTGACATCTGTGGGGGATGCAGTCACCTCCACATCCACCACTCAGTGCAATATAGCACATAGTGACATTTTTATCTTAGACACACACCACAATCCAATGTGGACTTTGTTTGAGTGAAAAGTGTATCAAATCTTTCCTGTATACAGATAATATAACCCAATGATGCAATTTAGCTTGCAGAAACAGTGTGTGTGTGTATGTGTGTGTGTGTGTGTGAGAGTGAGTTTGTTTGCCTGTATCATAACTGGAATCTAATTTTAACAAAAAGTGGCAGTATCCTGCATTTTGCATCCATTCATTTAACTGAACTGGAACCGCACTTCAAAATGTTTCGCCTCATTGCCCAACTTCATTTCACAATAAAAAAATACACACATTGCAGTTGCTGTTGGCTCTGTACAGTACAACAACCCACTAGCATGCGACTCCCATCATTCTAGGTCAAGCAGTATGAATAGATAACTCTAGATAGGATGCCAGGGGCATAAAGTACAATAGAGTTTTAATAATCATCTGGCTGAATAAATACACTACCCACACACCCCCATGTCTCAGCCTGGAGCTCACTGGCTGCCCTCCTCTGTTCTCTTTCTGTAGCCCATAGGCCTATTTGTAGCCCAGTTTCAAATATAGGGGAAGATAATTTTTGTTATATATATCCAGCTGTATTTTGACATAAGTTTTACTAGGCTGAGCTCTAGTTCACCTTTGGTCTGCTTAGTTGAGTGTGTGTGTGTGTGTGTGTGTGTGTGTGTGTGTGTGTGTGTGTGTGTGTGTGTGTGTGTGTGTGTGTGTGTAGTTTCATTTTTTGGCTCTGTCCCTCTATTGTCCGCCTGTCTGTCTGCCTGTGTCCCGGTGCGTGCATGCGTGTGTGTGTCTGTCTGAAAGCACATGACTGGACCTGATTCAGCTCTTTCTTTCTCTGGACTCTTTGATTCTGATGACAGCATGCATTCCCCTCATCCTCTCTGGTCACCCTGCTTACAAACACAAACACACAAAAACACATCATACACATAGTCATGCATACAAACAACAGCACAGCTCAGCTGTCATATTTCATGTGACAGAATTCATGAACTACTTCCAAACATATTCACCATATTTTTACCTTGATAGTTTGTGTCATAGTGTTTGCCACCTGCTCTAAATTGAAAACCATTTTAACTGCCGTGAATGTGCCAGGCCTGAATTTCAAGCCTACTGTATATGAGTGTTTCATATTCAAAATATAGATTTTGGGTAGAGTATCACTGTGCAACACTTATGAATGGTCAGCCTTTCATACAGATCTTGTCCGTGTTGTCATGAACACAAGTCTTCACATTCATAGTTGTGTGTTCCTGTTTATGCCTCGTTCGTCTTGTTTTTTGCATTAATGGTTTGGCAAGTAAGCCAGAGCTCAATTGTACTGATGTAAAAGACAATGCTGGACAAAGCTATGCTGTCAGTGTAGCCAGGAGGGTGGGTGGAATTGGTTGAGTGTACAGCAGAATGTGTTTGGGGGTCCACATACAATATGCCTGCGCTCTGCATGTTTGTGAGTGTGTTGTCAAGTGGGAAAGAGGCCGTGGCTTTGCTGTGCTTTGTTCCGGCCTTTAGTCAACCCTATCAGAGCTAGCTCATACTGTCCCGCCTGCCTAAGCTGTAGTTCATCAAGAGGAATACTAGATATTATACAGAGCTAAAAACATATAATTCCAGTGCTTCTGAAAAGGATTACTCAGAAGGCACCATGCTGCTACGTTCAGAGAGAGCTACCAGGAGCCGGGCCACAGAGGTTAGACACAATACATTACTATAAGATGACTTATGGGATCAAGAGTAAATACAGGTTACTGTTACAGTTGGGCTATGTGGGCATCCTTCTGACACTGCTCTTAGATACTCATACAGAAAGAATATTTGTAGATGTTGTTTGTATTGCAGCAATTTGTTTGTTCAGCAGCTTTGAATTTTTCTGGATTTCTTATTCAGAGTTTGTGGGTAGACATTTATCTTAGGTTGTTCTGGTTGTGACTCAGTAAATCATGTAATGTTTTGATTTGTAAAGCATCATTTTACACAAGGTAGAGTTCAGACATCCATTTTTATGTGTGACTCATTTGACATCCGCTGCTGAATTATTCCTGTTGAATGTTACTGTGGGAATGACAGAAATGTTGTGTTTTATTAAGCATGTTAGATGTATTTAAAACTTCTTCTTACATGTAGTATGTTGAAGGGATTTACATTAGAACAAATTGTCTGTCTCATTGTGTCTCATTTTATATGGTTTAAAACAGAGATCGTCCACATAATAGGGTTACTATATTGGCATGTGTAGTGCATGCTGTGTCAGCAGATGGCATGTATCCAGGTGAAGGCTGGCTTTAGGCTAGAATGCAGAGAGACATTTTTGCTTCTATTTCTTTGTCTCTTTTTCTCGTTGTCTTCTATCTGCTTTCTGTTACCTTACTAAAAACATCAGTAAAAATATCAGGAGCCCCCTTCATAAAACTAGACAAACAGAAACAAAGGACTCTCTGAAATACTCAGTCTCTAAAAACCTTGAGGGACACTTGAGGGAGCAAGTTATGGGTTACGGTTATTAGGATTATGATGATAATGACTATCTTATATGAGCTGAGTAAGCTGTGAGAAGAGACTGGGATTTTTTTTCTAAATCCTCACCAGAGAGGTGTAAAATTGAATTGCATGTTATGCAGAAACATTTACGGTTAATGATGTGTTAGATGCTGTTGCTATAGTAACAGCACCTCCATCACTGTCTTTGAGTGCAGGGGAATTTTTTCCCTACTGCGCTCATGCATGATGAATAAAATGTGTGTGTTTAGTGTGCTAAATTATGAATCAGTAAGTGTTATTTCATGTGAAAATGTGTGTGAATGAGGCCAATAAATTTCATCCTCAAGTCTTCAGTGCTTTTTCATGTGGTGTCCCCTGAAGCATAAAAGTGTATCAAATTACTCAGAGATTTGTTTTGCTGCTGTACAGTAAAGGTTGAAGATTCCCCTCACAAAAAATCCTATTCCTTTGGATCAAGTCTATACTCTGTCATACAGTATATTGGTCTTTTTGTCGCTGAGCGCATTACACTTTAAGCCTGTTAGGTATGGATATCGGAGATTATTGAAGCTCTTGCTCTTTCAGATGAACATACTGTAGGCTGAGGTCCAAACAGACATAGATAGAGGCAGACACACATAGACACACACAGACAAAAAACACACACAAAGAAGCACCAATCCGTGCTAACAGGCGTGAAGCTATATGCAGCAGCTCTGTGTCTCTCAGGGGAATTTTGAACACCCACATTAAACCAAGAACGCTAATTAATATGTTCTTTTATTGGACAGCTGTACTAAATTCACTAAGCAAAGACTCATCTGTCAACATAACTCAAAGATTCAGCTGAAGTTTGTAGCTTGCTTTCTTGAGGAGGATGGTAACTGGACTTCCAGTGGCTTCCAATGTTGATTTAGCTTCACTGCAAAAAAATAAATATGTCAATATATGGTGATGTACACCGCTTCAGTTTGTCAGAGTTAGTTTTTGACATTGGTGTCACAAAACCAACTCAAGCAAATTACTGTAAGTTGCATGCAGGACTGCTTGTTGTGCAGCTAGCTGCAAACAAAGCTACTAGCAACAAACTAAACAGTATTTGATACTTAAATAGGTTTCAGAAGATTTGTCAATCTCCTAACAAAAGTACTTCTCTTGTATGTATTAGCACCAAAACAGAATTGGACGACAATCAAAAACAGTTTGCCAATTGTGCAATCTGTGTGGAAAAGCAAAATAATAGATGCAAAATCCAAATGGAGAGGTGTTGGCAACAAGGACTGTTATCTGTCTGGTGAGCTTGTGCTGAACTGTTTGCCTGAGACAGGAGCAGTGGAGTGATTGTATTTAGTATTGTCTGGTGTAGTTTTCTGGTATGTTGTGGCATGCTGATGGTGGATTGGCTTCGGTATACAGTAAGTGAAGTGCAGAGCAGAACCACAGAGCTAATGACTGCACTTTTATCATGCTGTCCATGGAGCCTGAGCACTCAGAGTTCACAACACTAGCCCCTTTTAACGGTAACGCAGTGTGGTGCTCATGGTACACTGATGGAGTAAGCATGGGCTAACACAGTATCCTGAGCACCTGTACAGTCTAATGCAATTTAAGTCAATAACCCTGGAACACATGTAACCTTAATTTAACACCACCACAAATTATGGCACCAAAAATGTATAATTATTAAACAGTGAAATGAACACCTCTCCAAATAAATGTATATATGGCACGGCTGTTGTATTAAACTGCATTTTAGTTTATACCGTCAATCATACTATTGTCTGCTCCCTATACCATTGCCATCGGTAGCCTCGGTGCAAACATATAAACATGCTGTGCACATACACATTGACCTCATGGGTAATATAATGTTGCACCAGAAACTTTGAACAAGTGAACTGTGCAACACTAGGGCACTCAATATGCTTGGTTCCCTGCAGCATTTTTAGGTTGCTTGGCCATTTTCTCAACTGAAAAAATATTTCCCCAAAAAATATTTGTTTTTAAAATCCACAAGGATCTGTAGAATTAATAATGATTCAGAGAACGAGGCCATGTGACTGTTCAAGAATGAGTTTGTGTATACAGTAGAAGGGGCACCATGTGCATTTGAATCTTGCTCACTCATGTATTCAATAGATCATTGTTGTAATTAATCATGGAATGCAAAATAATTAAGACTCCAAGATCACTCAGACAAATAGAGTGATAGATACACACATACACTTGAAGATGCAGTTTTACATATTCATCTCAAATAAACCACCCAGGAAGTTTTAGATGTGAGTGCTTTGTGTATAGTCATGGTATCAGACAGTCAGTCAGGAGCCTGTTTGACATAGAGCCATTGTTTTGCTATTATTAGATTGGCTCAGAATCAGCAAGGATAAAATCTGGGAACAGGCAAAAACCAAAACCATATGTACTGAATTTTAAATCATCCAAAAAGAGTTATTTGCCAGTGTGTTGTGACTAGAGCCCAACCAATATATCGGTCAGATGATATTATCAGCCCATATTGGCCTATCACAGATATATCGGTATCGGCGTATATGTTGTCCGATATGTGCCGTTATATAGGCAGCATTTTATGTATAATTGATAGTTTTTCTTAATTGAAGTTTAATATATATGTACATATGTTGTTTTATTGTTCTAGGTGGCTTTTTTATTTATAGTAATTTATAATTATTAAATTCCCAGTGAAGTTTACTGTTTCAGTGCACTGGTCATTTGATACAATGAAGTTCATTGTTAAACTGTAAAATATCATGCCTCCATTACATAGCTTTGTCATGTGTTTCATGACCACATTTGAAGGATCAGTGCAAAAAAAAAGTGTGTTTTGTATGTTTTTTGTATATTTAAGATTATCGGCCAATATATCAATATTGGAATTTTTTTACTCCCTAATATCTGTATCAGTATCACCCCCAAAAATCCAGTATCGGTCAAGCCCTAAACAAAGCTTTAGCTAAACCTGGAATGGATTGAAGAAAAAATACAAATCTCAGACCCAAACCTGAACAAGCCGAACATTAAATGCACTTATGATGTAAAAAGTGTAGTAAAAATACTATATCTCAAAACAATTCTACAGTGTATCTGTAGGACATTTCTGTCAAAGGTGTGCCATTTTTAGCCTGACGTTTCAAGTGAACCCAATATCACAGAGATAGAGTAGACCTGAAAATAGAGAGCTACTCTAGTCCATGCTCATTTCTTAACCTCACCCTTTTTTTGCTGCCCTACTCCCTTCTATTCCTTCCCTTCACGTGACCCCATTTTCTTGTGTTTCTGCCACACGACACCACGTTATTGCATTGCATTTTTAATGGGAACATGCTTCTAGACCTTCATACTCTGCAATAAATCCATAAATTATAGAATAAACTGACAAATAAAACTAGCTAAGCCATTTGACTGTTTTTTTTCTTCTGACAAAAAGAGGTTTAAAAGTGGAGCCTCAGTTTTGATAGTGAACCTTGAGCTGAATGGAAGATGCTGTAGACCAGTGACAGCATCACCATACAGTCTCTACTCTCTCTGTTTGCTTTGTGGTTTTGCAAAAGAATTGAAGAGCATCTGTGCTTATACAGTATGATGTCTCTTGCTTTTATCTCCCACAGCTAGGGAGCTAAGTGAGCATTTATTTTCAGTTTGTGACTTGAGTCCATAAATAAATCCATAAATCCATATTTATACAACATGATGTCATGTATGATGTGAACCACATCGTCTTTACTGGCAACTGTATTTTATCATCCTCATTTTTTTAAAAACTATCTCCTTCCCCCTACGTTAACCCTAACTGCTGCAGTGGAGCTGCTCAGTGCCAGGCAGATCAGACTGTGGTTGTATTGAGGAGCTTCTAGGTGTGAATGTGTGAAGCTCTGTGAATGTGATCAGGGCGTTCCTGCAAAAGAGAGGCTTCCTCTGAGTGAAACTTCCCTGAATAAATAAAGGTTAAAAAAAAGCACATTCTTTTTCATCCTTCACAGTGTGTCGCTTCAATGAAAGCATTCTTGATAAAACGGTGAGGAAATACAGCACACATAAAAAATCCCATAGTATTACAAATGCTGGTGTTTAGTGGTGCATCACTAAACAAAGGTGTAAATTGCTGTTAAAAGCTGTTGCCAAATGGAGGTCTGAGAATGTAATCCAGTTCTGCATGTCTCTAATAGATCAACACATCCTCATAATTAAATGACCACATAGGTCGATTGTACCATGCACTCCAGAATGACCCATAGCAGTGTTTTCTAATATGCCGCCTCTATCAGTGCTCTCCAAAACCTTTACAAATCACTGTTAAAAAGTAATTATGTTTTATGGTGTGACAATGCTCTGGTTGAGGTCTGGTTAGGTTCAGGTTCAAAAACCACTTGGTTAGGGTTATGGAAAGATCGTAGTTTGGGTTAAAATGATCACTTGAAACCTTGTGTGGGTTAAAGCTACTTCTTCCTTAAAGTTAGGCAACCTTCATTGTCATGGCAACAGTAAACACTACAACAATTGTAATTACAGTTTTTAAAAAATGTCCCGACTCGTGGTTGGAACATTGACAGTCGCAGTTGGAAACATGACACTTGTGGTTGGAAGCGGGAAGCGAACAGCAGTCTCCTGCAGCTAAGTCCACTTTTTGCCATCTATCTATCTATCTAGCCATCTAGCCATCCACCCAACCTGCCACCTACAATTATGGAAATTTGCCACCTTTTATTAATGTCATCTGAACTGCGTCACTTCTGCGGGTCATAATTTCTATGGCTGCTAGATGGTGTCTATCGCTCAAACGTAACAATAGGTAGTGTTTGCCAGATAATTTTTTGACCTATACTGTTGTTTTCCTTTTGAGGACTGGCTGAATAGGCAGTTGTGTCTCTTTCAGTTTTGTGTCTAATTAAAATGCAGTGCCCCTGCAGCAGGAGTGCCTCTCTACAAAGCATCTGGGAGACGGGGGTCAAGGCCTGCCCGCTCTCGCTCCAGCCTTTATATAAGTGACTGTCAACAAAGCACAGACAGAAAACCAGGAACACTCTGTGCCAGATAAGGGTGTATGTGTTTGCTGATGTTACCACACATAAGAAGAGGCAGTTGTCTCTTTTAATGTGTGGCTGATTGTTGATGCCGCAATCTGTAGGAAGGGCACCTCTATTGCATCAACACAGTCAGCTAATGCTTTTTGTATGATTGTATTATTGGACTGAATCTCTGCCCCATCATATGTCAAAATATACGTAATAAAATAGGTTGTAATTTGGATAATTGCATTTATATGTGTACTGTATTTCCTAAATATGTATTACATTACCAGATCTAGTGCTTAAAAGTAATTGATTAAATCAAATTAACCACAACTGTTTCAGCTGTTTTGCTCATCAGTGAGTCTTAGTGACACTGCTGGCTCTGATTTATCAGACTATCAGTCATTGTCACAACTGTTTTCCGCATCACTGTCAGCCAGGCAGAACAGATAAGTCACCTGGCATCTGAATAGGCTCCACTACATAGATATGACAGCTTCATGGTGACAGGGTATACCTAATGAGTTTCAAGCACAAAGTAGTCACATGTGAATCACTTGTTGTAGTCACAATAAGACAAATCTGATCAATCTACAGTCTACGTTGCAAACTATTGGGGATTACCCTATGAAATTGCTATCTTTCACTACACAGTGGAAAAAATATGAACTTCATCTCATGGGTTTTAAACACTTGGGTCTGTGTCACATATACGCCTTGATGGGAATGTGGGAATATCTTTGACCGTAACCATATGGTTTTCTTTTCACTATACACAACCTCTAATATTGCTGGCACTGAAAGCAAGGGTCTGTGTTGATTGGGGAAATCATTACTTCCACATCCACTCAAGGCCTATGCTCTTTCCGAACAGTTTAGTCTGCGCTCATCCTGATGCCTGACAGTCCCCAGAGCATACCCATGACCCACTGGCACTGGCTCATGGTGTTTACTGGCTTAGCAGTTATGACGCTTTAGAGCATGTGTGTATTTTACGGGCCACCTCACATTAGGCCAGTATATGATCCTCCCGAATAAGCATCATGTTGGTGAGCGTTATAATTACTACTCATCCATGGCACTGCGTACTGTAGGTCAGCTGTGAGGGACCAGGGGCTATGGAGCCATGTGGTAATGAGAGTAAATATAGGGCAGCGAAAGTGTCTGACACACATATGTACTGTACATTCTGTATAGATTACACATGGATGCACATGAGCTATTGAACAGGACATTAAGTGTGTACACTTCCTTTTATGAAGCTATGGCAAAACACTTCATAAAAGTAGGAGAAAGACCAAGAGAGAATAGCTGCAGAACACAGACAGTGAAGAAAAGAGGCAGCAATGGAGGTGGGGGGTAGCCATGTTGTCTCTGTAATTTCTGGCCTCTTACCCAGGCTTTTATCAGGTAGTGGCAGATAATCCCCCCCTTAGTCGTGGAGGAGATGAGAACCTCTTCAGGGTACTGAACTAAAAGAAGGAACCTTTATCCTCTTTGTCCTGGTAGCTGGAGTAGCTCTTCCACTCGTTTCCTTTTGGTGGTGCATATTCAGGACACACAGGACCAAAAAAATGTGTGTAGGGGAGGGCAGAATCCTGAAGACCTCCAGGTGTAATTCTGATGACAATTACCTGCAATTCTAAGCTCTGAAATGTGGTATATTTAAGAGTATGCCATTAATATTAGTAGTTGGAGCATCACATTATTACATTTCAAATATCAGATTACTTGAATTAATGTTTATCATATTCTTTTCTTAGATTCTTTTCTAGCAATTTCCAGTGGACTCAAATGTTTTGCAGCCATCTTTAAAAAATAATGTGCAGGGACAAAAATCACATTCATATCAAATACAGCACAAATCAAATAGTTAGGTGTAGTTGAAGAGTAATGTCTAATCATATGGAGAGCAGGGAAGGACACCTTGTGCTGAACTTTAAACTGAATCTGAAGGCTATTTCCCTGGTTTAACAAGTTGGTAAATTGCCATAAATTCTAGGAGTAGATTATTGCTACAGTTTCTTGCTCCTCCTGCACTGAGATGAGACACTATTCTTCATTTCTTTGTTTTCCCTCTCTTTTTTCTTGATCCAGCACAGCAAGTTATCCAGTTATCCAGTTTTTATCCTCATGACTGTAGTGTATGTGTACAAGCTGCACCAGTCAAACTTTTAGTCAAAGTACAGATTCAAGACAAGATAGGATAATTTGCACCCCACAAACAACATGAAGTTTGCACTGTTATAGAAACCAAATCAAACGCAACACCTGTACCGCTGTGAAACTGCCACTGAGTAAATATCTGTGGCTACATCCACACTAATCCGTTTCCGTTTTAAAACACACAACTTTTGCTATATTTAGACCTAGCGTCCACACTACCCCAGCGTTTTCGAACCCCTAAAACGGAGACTTTTGAAAACGCCGACGCAGACACCCATGTTGGCTTCCTGATTGGGTCTTATCAGTCACAACATGTCCTTCCCTGATTCGTCAAGCCTTTATCATGTGACCCTTTTCTGGAAGAAAAAAAACAAGATCAGCCTTGAATACCAGTGGTTAATTCAACATGGATAACAAAATTACAGGCATTTCTGACCTCGCTGTCTATGCTAGCAGTTGTGGAGTCAAATTCTGCATTTTATAATACTACTACTGTCTACATGCGCAGGACGCAAGCTACTCGAGCGATTTCTGACAATTCCCTGTGATCATGTGTCTTGTGATATGCATTTTCAGCCATGTTAGTATGGACGGAGATTATTTCTGAAATGGTGCGGACAGCTTGTGTGGACAGAGATTGTTTTGTGGACGGAAACTGTACTACTGTGGATATTGTCTCTATCTACAGGTCTGCACACTGATTGAAAATTGAGGTCTGTTTAGTGACACTTAATGGTGAAGCCTGCAAATTGTAGGATAAATTTGAAATATCACAACCGCAGTAAGTTTAGCAAATTGAGAGATAATGGCAGACAGCAAGGATGGAACGAGATGTAAACAGACATAATTTGAGCAAAGCAATTCATTTTGCATTGATGACCAATTACAGGTAATGGAGTTTTAGTTTGGCTGTTTAAAAAAAAAAAGCTGTGTGAAAATTCTGACTAGTTTGGTCATGAGCCTGTGCACACAGCAGCAGTTTCGGTAAACCATCCATTTTGGCTGTGCAAACAAACTGTTTTCTTTTCCCTTGATAGTATTTCTGTTAAGTTACTGTCACTATTACCACACCAGACCAAAACACTTCACTGCAGTGGAATGAAGTGTGAGATTCAAGAAGCAATTGAAGCAAGACATTGTAAGATTGAGAATTTAAAGATGAGCCACATGTTGTGACAACTGGTTCACTTGATGACTGCAGTGTAGAACTGCAGTCATCAAGTCTGTTCTCTGCACTCCCATCACTGTCCGATTTGGATTGGCCACCAAACAAGACAGGAACAGCCTACAATGGACAGTCAAACAGGACAGTCAGGTCTACAGAAAAGATTATCAGTGCCAACCTGCCCACCATCGATCTGTACACCCCCAAAGTCAGGAAACTGGCAGGGAAAATCACTACAGACCCTTCACAACCTGGACATAACCTATTCCAACTTCTCCCCTCTGGTAGGCGCTACAGAACACTGTACACCAAAACCACCAGACACAGGAACAGTTTCTTCCCCCTCGCCATCACACTTATGAACAGTTATGAACAACTGTGGCATTGTACAATAACTCTGGAACACTATAATTCCCCCTGTACCTACAATATATATATATATATATATATATATATATATATATATATATATATATATATATATATATATATTTATTTTAATCTAAAATACAAACTATGCAATACATTTCACTCACTACTGTATATCTGAACAGACTGTATATACTGTACATAACCACCTACTATACAGTATGCATATAAAGTAATGTCACTTTTTTTACCATTTAATATTTATCTCATCAATAATTGCATTCTAATACTTCTTTGTACTATTTGTATCCTGTTTACAGTTCACAGAAACGTCTTCACATTATATTCCTGAATTGTTGTGTTGTTATTCTATATAAGTACATTGAGAGCCACTAAACCAGAATCAAATTCCTTGTATGTGTAAACATACTTTGCCAATAAACATGATTCTGATTCTGATTCTGAAAAACAGTGATTAGCTGCTTGAGAGAGATCCCTGCGGTGTTGGTAATCATTATTGAGTGTCTATTGAATGGAGATGGGAACTGTCTGCTCCTTCAGACCAAAATTAGCATGGAATGACTGAGAGCACATCTTTTCTTTTTTAAAGGAAAACAGGAGGTGTGTAATGCCTCTTTCATAACTCAGGGTATGTGTCTTGGGGGCTTTTTGTATCTGTGATGAACCACATCTGTTGCTTTTTTGAAGACTCTAGATTTCTTTTTTGCTTTCTTTTATCTAGAATGAGCTCCTTGCAAAGTGTACCCCTCAAGACTTGGAGGTGGTATGGCAACGCAGAGTTATCTTCTTGTTCTCCCCTGTGTGTCAATACGTGTCTTCATTTTTGGGGGGTTGCCTTTCCTCCCTGGAAAGGACGGTGGTTGCTGTCATGTAGTTCCCCATAGTGTCATAAGGACAGCACACATGGTGCATTTGTGTGTGCTTGTGTATGTGTTTGTATTTTATCAGTGAAGTCACATCTTTGTATTTGTAATCAGACTGTAGAGCTGTATCACATAGCAAGAGTTCTGAACTACAGTACCCCCTGGGGACTCTGTTGCAGAGAGTATGCTGGATAAGATTTATCCATTAAGTTGTCTGTTCGTCATGCCCCATAGGCTAATTGCAGCTAGCACCAGAGCAACAACAGCGGCAAACTGTTAAGGCTGGTAATAAAAAATGGATTTGTACTTCATATTATAATTATTTCTTGGGCATTCAGTGACTTTCCCTAAGCAACAATTGTGCTTTTGTCCGGAAACAGTTGCCAATAATATGGTGTCACGAGTGCATGTGCACATCAACAATGAACTCGATCACAACTCCCTGACCATCCTCTATTAGAGTGATTGATCGGAGTTTCTGTGTTAGTGGGTTATGACTTCCTATGGCAGTTTATTTAGTGGTTTCAGACAGGCGGTCATGCTGCCACAGACTCAACTCTCAACTCATCTCAGCTTTATTTATATAGCACTTTATACACAACACAGTTGAGACAGGGGTGACTACCAGAGAAGCCTGCATATAATATTCTTTTGCCTTATACACCTTGTAAAGCCTTTATTGTGTATCAAGTCTATCTGTCACAGTCTGATAATACGACAAGCACTGTGGATGTAGTGTAACTTATTACCTCAGACCTGCAGTGAAATATGCCGCTATATGCATGCAGCCTGATACACAGTACACAGGGTTCAATTATTCAGTGATTTAACTTCTCCACAGTCATTGGTTGGTCTCAGTCGGTTTTGGTAGGCTGGTTAGATAAGTTTGTGTGAAGAATTTGTGTGTTGTGTGTGTGTGTTTCTTCAGAGGTTGATTGATTAATTATTTTAGCACACCAGATCCACAGTAATTTCAGGACCTGTACTGTTTATTATAATGTTCATTATTTTGTTATACTATGACATTTTGCATTGGCATACACAGTATAAACGCTATCAAGGGTGATATCACTGGGACATGTTTGTATGATTTACCTTGCACGTAGTCATCATCATCATTAACCCCTCAATTGTTGAGTCGTTTTTACAATATTTTATTTTATTGTTTAATTTTTTGCTGACAGAGGTTTTTATGGGAGTAATGTTTTCACCTATTGTTGTGTGCAATAGCCCGTTTCAGGTTACATAACCTGTCATTATAAGATTTTTTATAAGTATTTTTTCTTCCCAGAGATCCAGGGAATCTTGACTAACCTATAGTACAATAACACACGAGGGCAGTAATCATATTCATACCATGAATGAAACTTGGCGAATTAACTCACAAACGGTTTAAGAACTGTGGGGGACAATTTTATCTCATTTGCCAATCTTTGCCAGGCCCACCTTGCATAATGAATGGAAATAAAAATGCAATCTACTGTTCAGTGCACAGATAGTAACAAGTACAATTATCTCCTCTCATCTTTCTGTACCAGCTTAAGGCTTTTCCGCAATATTTTGTTCAAGCTGGGAACATGGCAGGGAGATTTTGACTAAGTCAGGAAGAAAGAGAATTGCAATATCTAAAGGAGGAGACATGAAAGAGTTGCAGATATTAAAGTTTTGATGTTTTTTTATATTGCCAAAGGATAAAATCGGTGCAATTTTAGAAATGTTTTTGAGCTTGAAATAGAAATTGTATAACTGTCTTACTTATTTATTAAAACTTTGATATGCATTACGTCCTGGGAACAAATTAATATTAACAAGTCATTTAATATCTTACTATAACTTAAAATTTAGAGATTCCTAGACCACAAGTGATATAATTGTAACTGGGGTGGAAGAATTTGTAATAAAGGTTTTGCATGTTATTGGAATTTGTATTAAGTTGTCTCTTGACCAGTGTTTTGAAAGCATATATTATTGAAATTTTTTTTTTGGCCATTTTGGTCATTTTTATGGCAAATCAATGGTCTCACCAAAAATACCAACCAGCAGATTGTGTTGTGTTTCGTCATCTCACCAGTTCTGCACAGAGCTTGCAAATCTGATGCATGACAGACTGTTGTCCTTTTGATTATTTTCAGAACATTTAGTCAATTGTCAGTATGTCATGGTGACTTGGAAAATAAATGTTGTTTGTGTCATTGCATGGCTGTGTATTTATGTGTGTGTGTTATTAAGAGAAAAACATGGCGAGAGTGAGAAAATATGAAGAGTATATTCAGACCCTCACCAAAGCACATAAATCATTACAAGGCATTTTTATCAGCCCTCTGTACAAAAGGCAATATAACACACATTAGATCCAGCTGATCACTGGCGAATCGTCCCCGAGCCCCTTCAAGGCATTATCCTGAGGCATTATGCAGGACACACAAACACACGTACACACGCATGCACACACACTCACTCACAAACACAACCTCAGTGCTCTTCCCACTCATGTGTACATTGCCTGCCAGAGCTGTCTTTGTATCCCATCACCATAACAACTGCCTCACAGAACATCTGAAAAAAAGGAAAAAGCCAAAGTGAATTTCTCTCACTCAGTTTGACTTGGAGATGGTGAGAGTAGCGGTCGACAGCTCCCTGTGTCAGTGTGGTGTGTGTGAACAGGAGGCAGGCTTGTGGAGGCAAGCCGGCTGCAGATGACTAGGTGTGAGGAAAAAGGGGTAGTGTGATGTGAATTTCGGAAGGCGTTGTAGAGTGTGACATTTTCAGAACGAGGGATATACTGTACAGTGTATGATGCCGCACATGGTGAGTGTCAAGCTTCTGCTTTCTGTTTGCATTCTTGCACGTGAGTGTAAGTGTTTGTGTGTAAGTGCGTTGTGCAAAGTAATTAAGTTGTAAACATAATGTGCATGTGTGTCTAGAGGCTTCAGCACATGTGGGTGTTATGTAATGACTGAGGCTGAAAACCTTGAGAGAATGCAATAGTAATGAAAGTTCTCTGTGAGGCTCCTTTGGGATACTGCAAATATTGTGTAATTACATCCTCAAGAAATATATCAGACTGTCATCCATGTTTTCATTAATAATT
Organism: Thunnus maccoyii; assembly: GCF_910596095.1. Taxonomy (NCBI): domain Eukaryota; kingdom Metazoa; phylum Chordata; class Actinopteri; order Scombriformes; family Scombridae; genus Thunnus; species Thunnus maccoyii. The sequence continues at coordinate 19,982,424 of NC_056537.1, read as the reverse complement.
TATTTGTTTAATATTAGACTGTATTGTGGTAAATTTGTTTTAGTAATCCCTTTTCTTACTCAATGTCTTCAGTAAGTACAGAATATAGTCATTAGATAAATTCTGGGCTACAGTGTTACATCTCAGATAGATTGTTGCCCTTATTTTTTAGGTTATAGTCATCTACCTTGCTGGTACCTTGCTCATATATTCATTTTTCACTCTTTCCTTTTACGGCTTATACCCATCAGAGGAAGTGATGAATATTTTTAATCATAAGTCACAGAGGAAATTAAGTGTGTTTGTGTGTGTGTGTGTGTGTGTTAGGATTTGGGATGGGACTTCTCTGCAAGTGAGTTTGTGCATGTGTTGGTGCTGGTTTTATGAAAATGGTTTTAAAAGTTAATGTTAGGCGACCAATGATGTAAAAGTGTTGGTCTCAGGCGTTGTACAATATTAAAAGCATTACATTTGAATTCAGAATGTGACATTAGCCTCAGGAGCTCATTTTCTTTGCATTCATTTCCAGAGGAAAGGTCTTCATTTCAGTGTTACTTTACAGCCCCTCTCCCTGTCTTTTTTTGGTCCATCCTATAATAGCTTATATAGCTACCGCACATGGTCCATTTGCTTGGCATGACAGAACAGAAATAAAACCTTCAAACACAGAAGGAGAGAGCTGCGACTTTAGCTTTCATCTGTGAACTGCATTATTAAACATCCCCATCCACATGAGTCTGACATCACCCAATCACAGCTGTCTCTTCCTTTTCTTTCCCCTTTCCCTGTTGCCTTGTCTCCCTCCATTAGGCAAACCTGAAGAAGTTTATGGAGTATGTGCAACAGAGGAACATCGAAAAGGTCTCAAGGTTCTTGGAAAAAGGCCTGGACCCCAACTTCCATGATCCAGACACAGGAGGTGAGGAAGACTGAGCAGAAATATCCCATCCCTATCATACCCCAGTCTTTTTTCAAGTTTGATTTGTCTTTTGTCTTGTGCTTTCTCTCTCTGTGCCTGTCTTCAACACAAAATGACCATGTATGGATTTTCTGAAATAAGCCTTCTGCATGCTGGGTAAAGCTGGATTACTCTCTTTGCTAATCTCCTCATGTTTATGCAAATGTTTGTCCAGCCATAAAGGAGATTTCCCTGTTGGGTGACCTGTAGTCTGACAAAGGAACTGTGAGCGAGGGGAGCATGAGAATAGGTTGGTTTAACACCAACAGGAAACAGCCACTTAGGCACACTGGAGGGTGGCAATCACGACAGCTGAGGCAGTTATCAAAATGCAGAGTCACAAAATGTAAATGGTTTTATCAACTATAGTGGGCAATTCTGTCATCATATATTGACAGCTTCAATGCTTGGATGTTTTTTTTCTAAGACGAATGCCCAGCAATGTCACATAAAATATGTTGACTTTTGATATATTTTTCTTGCTCATTTTTGTATTTAACAGAATGTCCTCTAACGCTGGCAGCACAGCTGGAGGGATGTGCAGAGCTCATCAAGGTGCTCAAGAGTGGAGGCGCGCATCTGGACTTCAGAACAAAAGATGGCATTACTGCCCTACACAAGGCCGTGCGCAGCAAGAACCATACAGCGCTTATAGTGAGTGTAACACACACACACACATACAGACACAATATAGCAGAAAGCTGACCCATCTATTTTCTATCTTTTGTTACAACAGTTGGCTGCTTGCAAACTTCCCCTCTGGGAAGGGAGAGTTTGCAAGCGGGCAATCTTTGGCAGTGAGTGCCTGAGCAATTGAACACAGAGGGTGCTTGAGCAATTACTACATATGTGAGGCTTACCATGCCCTCTTTGAATGGGCTGGCATATTCAGTGAATGGCCTTGAGTGTGTCTGGTTTGAGGAGGCTTGTAACCTAAATGAAAGGGTTTACACGAGTCATATAATTGATTTCCTTTTGAGCCAGTACTGTTGGAAATTGGAATCGGTTATTTCCGCTCAGTCATTGCCATTATCTGAATATTCAGTGTCACTAGGGCATGTAATATACAGTGTATAACAAAAGTGAGTGCACCCTGTGCAATATAAAATGTTAAATGATTCAACATTGTATCATCACAGACTAAATTGAAAATACAGTCTCAAAGTACAACCTCAGTGCAACAAAAGAGAGTACACAGGTGACCACTGAAACAAAAATGATTACACTCGTGACTTCCAATTTAGCTTAATCGCCTGAACAAGTTATAAAAAAACCTCTGAACACATAAGAAACTAAATTGTGAGACTTCATAAAGATGGGAGAGAGTACAAGATCATCGGTAGGCTACTAAACATCACCCAAAACACAGTTGCAGCAATGGTTAGGAAGTACAGGAACACCCATACTACCAATAACAGAAGGTGCAGTGGCCATCCTTGAAAAATGATGGCATACACAATTCACTATTTACGCAACCTTGCATTGAAAAACAGATGGGCAAGTGCCTCTGACTTGGCATGAGGATTATCTGTGGAAATTGGTGTTTCAGTGACTGTTCAAACCCTGTGAGGGACATTGCATGAAGTCAACCTCTACGGACAACGTTCAAGAAGAAAACCATTGCTTACAAAACGGCACAAAACTAAATGAGCTTGAATCAAATGGGGTTCAGTATGTTTGGCGTGGACCTGGCCAGGACTACCACAGTGACTGCATAGTGCCAGTCATGAAACATGGAGGTGGGAGTGTGCTGATATGGGGCTGCATGAGTGCAAAAGGTATAGAGGAGATTACTTTTATAGACAGCAAGTTTGTATATCCAAATACTAAATGTAAAGATGACTCCCAGTCTCAAGGAGCTTGGCAGGAGAGGAATTACCCAACATGACAATGATCCCAAACACACTGCAAAAATCACACAAGAGTGTTTAATGAAGAAAAAAAAAGAAAACTATGACCTGGCCAAATATGTCCCCTGACCTGAATCCAATCAAACACGTTTAGAGTATTTTAAAGCGGAAAGTAGAGTAACAAAACCCCTCCAGCAAAGAGCAGCTGAAAAGAATTATCTGTGAAGAATGGCAGAACATCTCTCCACAGATTTGGGCAAAACTGGTATCATCCATGCCCAGGAGGATCCAATCTGTCATCAGAAATAAAGGCAGGCAGGCCAAATATTGAAAAATAAAAGAATGGAGTCTCACTAATGAACAGTGTACTGACTTTTGTTGCAGTTTGTTCTTATATATGGACCTTTCATTATAGTTTAATTAGTCAAACATTCTGTTATTTTGTTTGTTTTTTACTTAATTGGCTGAATTCTTCTTAGGTTTTGTCTAAAAACAAATAAAATTGTGTTAAATGGACAGGATTTGTAATCACTTAACATTTTAGTGATGCTGACCAGGGGTGTACTCGGTTTTGTTATACACTGTGCATAAGGTGTTGCTACTGTTGGTATAGTAAGTCTACAAAAGGTTATACTCTTCTTCAAATAATGTCAGTAACTGCGTATGTACAAAAATGTAGACACGTTTCATGAGATGGCTCAAACTACATTTGCAGCTCTGGGATTGAATTGATCAGTACCACTAACTGAATGATTACTTTCCTGAGGTTTATGGATTTTTTTTTCATTGACATAGTGTAAATAGCAACAATAATGTAGCCATATGTACTGGCCTCTTTGTCCTGGGATGAAACATGCAGCAGAGACTGGGGACTGTCATGATAGCTGCCACTGTATGAAGTCTTTTTTGTGTTATGCCTCCTAACCGTCTTCTTTTCCCATCAGACGCTGTTAGACTTGGGTGCATCACCTGACTATAAAGACAGCAGGGGGTTGACTCCTCTCTACCACAGCTCGATGGTAGGAGGAGACCCCTACTGCTGTGAGCTGCTGCTGCACGATCATGCACAAGTCGGCTGTGTGGATGAGAATGGCTGGCAGGAGATACACCAGGTAATACACACACACACACACATATACCCTCACACTCATACACACACAAAACAGTGATGTGTTGTGTGCAGAATACAAATGCAAGTGCAGGGTGAGAGGTCTTGTCTGGTTTTCACAATTTCATTGAATTGATTTTTGTGTTTTCCTTAGTTTGAGAATTTCTCTTGCGGTGGTCGAACCCCAGGGGTGGGTCATCTGCAGGTGGGAAGCTGAAACTTAAAAAAATATTCCACTTATTTAGCCTTGCGCTCCTATAACACTATTGATCTCAACAATGGACAGTTTAAAAAAAAGATGCAGCAGGACAAGAGATAATTTAAGGAAGAAATTGATACAAATATTTGAAAATACATACTAATACATGACATTGTGTGTCAAACACTGACTAGTACACAAATGTCACCCATAGACCTGTGTGTTTCTGCACTGTACTGTTTCAGAGGTCCAATGAAATAAGGAATTACTGGGACTTCAGAGTTCACTGATTCTCACAAATTTACCGATAGTTGATACTGATTGCTGTTTTTGTGTGTGTCAGGGCTTTTTAGCTTATGTCTGAGTGCTGACAGAAAGACACGTGAGGTCTGAAGGTTGTTGTACTGTAAATGGAACCATACAGACGGCTGTGGGATGCATCACTTCTGTTGCTGACACTGAATATGAATACACACAGAGGAAATGTTGAACTGAAACATGTTGCTGTAATGAGAATAGCGGAATCAAGCTAATCTTACTGTTAAATACTGTATACACTGAAATATGGTATATTTGTTTGCAAACTCTCAGCTCCACATCCAGTCTTCTGTGGAAAAACATTTTGTCATAGGAGAGGACATTACCTTATTTATATTGTATCTACACTATTTTATTCTATAACAATTATCTGTTGCTTCTGTAAATATAATCACCCATTTGAATTGAGTAGCAGGAGAAAGTCAACCTGGCAAATAAAATTGCAAAAAGAAACACCAGTCTCTACCATCACCCTTTCATTACTTGAATGTTTCCACCAACTTTCCCCTCCATTTGTTTTATTACTCAAGCTACATCATTAGCCTGGTCTAGTTTATCTCAAGGTCTTACTGTTACTGTTATTGTTTGGTAATTATGAGCTAAATGAAAAGTTCAAAGACATTCAAAGCAGAACTGAACTCTGTACTATAATGTTGAGGATAGAGCACCAAAAGAGCAAAACGTCCGTTACTGGTGAACTGTGGTAACTGCTGTGTTGTGGAGTCTTTCATTGAACATGCCAGTTCAATGAAACTGGCCTGGCTCAAAATTTCTGCACTGGAAAGACAATTATTGGTTTCTGGTGTTTTGTCTTTGGGCACAGTGGTGCTGACTTCATTACACTACATACATTCACCATGTTGCTCTCCATAAAGCAAACGTCTTCAGGTGCTGCCACAGGGATCAATGAAGACATACAGTGAGCAAGAGAAGCCCATGGAGGGATTGTTGTTTATGCATATGTGCCCTTTCAATGTGCCAACACAGTGAGTTTAAATGGAAGGAGCAATAGTACAATGGAAAATCAGATCATGCTTCTGTCTTTATACGTTCAAGATACTGTAAGCATTTAATTTCTCCCTCCGCCTCTTCCTTGTCTCTCCCTTTCTCTGTGTCCTCTCCAGCATTAGTATTCTAGTAGTATATATGGTGTACAATAGGATACACAGTGGAAGGTCTGATAACCAACAACAATCCCAGCATCATTTGTGCGCTGTCTCAGTGCTGTCACGCACTCTTAGCGAGACAGAACACAAGAGAGAGAGAACAATTGTTGGGGAGAGTTGGTGTGCATCTTTGGCAATGACACAGGACAAAACCAGAGAGTAGGAGGAAAAAAAGAGAGAGAAGATAGATAGAGATTAAATGAAAAGTTTATTGCTTGCAGTTATGTGAAACAAAGAAGCTGAAAAAAGGCATCATTCTTGTCAGAATAACTTTACCTCACAATTTCACATTTAGCCTCATTCAGCCTCATGTGATACAAACAAGCTTCTCCCTTGCTTTTAGAAAGTTAAAAACGTGAGTGGGGAGAATTTCACAAAGGAAGTAGCCCAAGGAGAAACACAAAAGATTCACTAGTTTTTCTGAGGTTTACATATTTTAGTTTTTGTAACATTGAGGTGTTCTGTAAAAACATGTGTTTGGGCTGTATTTTGTATTTGAGCATATTTAAGCTATTCCACTATAATCACTGCTCCAAATGTATTTTGTGGGAAAGGTAAGGGGTAGGTTACATAACAAGCGGGTATTTTGTTGGACATGGCAAACAGAGAACTGCCTCTGCTGCCTTTGGCCACACAGGCGGAGCCAGATGGGAGGGCTGCAGCCAAACTCACAATTGTGTATATACCCTCGCATGAATTTTCACCCTTTCTTCATTGTGATTGGTTAGCTCACAAACACACAATGTGCTGTTGGCTTATTTGGCTAAGTTGCACATGCCCATTATATCCTTGGTTAAAATCCAGCACGGGACACAAGGGGTTGTAACACAGCACACATTACCTACTTTCTTATTTCTTTTCAGTACAAATGACTGTCAATGAATAAACTAAAATATGCTGTCCAACTATTGCATATTCTTTTCTCAGAGACACTGTGTGGTTGCTCCCTTTTGACTTTGTAGGTAAAAGACAGTACGTTTTGTAAAAAGAGTAAATGTGTGAATTTGTTCTTTCAGGCATGCCGCTATGGCCATGTGCAGCATCTGGAACACCTGCTGTTCTACGGAGCCGACATGAGCGCCCAGAATGCATCTGGAAACACAGCCCTGCATGTGTGTGCACTCTACAACCAGGTACCAGTTACTTACAAATGTATTGTGGCTTGTGTGCTTGGGGAGTGGAGGTTGGTCTGTTGTCTGTGGGTTTAGATTCAGATTGGACCACTATAATACATTTGCCTTTGGCACCAGTGGCCAAGTTCATGTCACTTATCATACTGTGAGTCTGTTGGCTTTCTTAAATATTTAACCATGACCACAATCTTTCCACAGCCTTATCCAAGTGGTTCTGGGTGCCTAAACATAACCATACCTTAGCTATTTGGTATTTGTACACATAGAAGAACAATGGAAAAATATTTGCAGTGAATACTCACAGATGTTTTCACTGAAGTTGTTTTGAAGAATTATCAAGTATCAATGTTCTGTTTGGCGAGTGTGTTGGTGTGTCTGTATATGTGAACTATAGCATTTACAGTATGCGTGGGTGTTATGTAAGTGTGTAACCATTTAAGCTTTTTCCAGTTTCCGAGTGTTGCTGGAGCAGACACAGTACAGCAGCTCTGAACCTGGTGGGGGTTCAGTGTCTTGCTCAAGGACACTTATGCAGCGCAGAGACTTGCTGTTACAGGGTCTTCTGATTTGCAGGGTAGTCCCCACACAGTGCTCTACCTACGTGTTTGTGCATGTGTACACTTATGTGTACTTGAGTGGCAGTCTCAAGCAGAGGTATCCTTTACCTGGTCATTATCTCCACTGTTATTTGTTGCCTGTTGTGATAATGGACTGAAAGGGGAGATTAAAGAGAACTTGTCCAAGTGGGAGTTTGGCACTAAAATGAACAAAGGTCAGGGATTTTTCTCCAATGTGGATTGCCGTCACTGCACATTAATGCTCTTTATGTGCTGCAATTTGGATGAAAGCAGTATAAAAGTTTGTTATTATAGATTATTATTTTTTGATGCTTTATATTTAGAATGTGATGCCTTACAGATGATCAGAGGCATACTCTGACACTGACACTGACTGAGATGTTGGTTGGGGCGATGGTAAATGTATCACACTCTACATGATATATCCTATCTGGAAAATTCAAATGGTAGCAGCAGCTTAAAGGGGACATATCATGCACATTTCCAGGTCTATATTGTAGAGCTCCAGACATATTCTGGGGCTCTGCTTGATTCCCTTTGACAGACTTCCAGCGGCTCGGGAGACTACGTTAACACACAGTAGTAGTAGGATTTCACTTCTTTTTTTTTTTATCATTCTTTACTCAAAATGGAAACTCCTCAAATACATGTGTACACGGTCAAGCCTGAGCCCAAATACATCCAAAATATGCAAGTGAATAACACAAACAACATTTGGAACAACTTTAGCATCAACCCTAGCAACAAAGGCTACCAACAGACGTCCGTTTGTCGGCACGTGCGAACAATCTGATTTCATCACAAGGAGGAGGTAGAGGTAACGCTGCAAATGAAGTCTTCCGAGCAGGCTGAAGCCTGGGCTTTTGAATCGTGGGGTTTTGAATCATTTTTTACATACATTCACCTGAAGTTTTTAAGCTTTGACTATGTTCAACATAGACGTCCGACATCATAACAGTATAAATATAACAGAAAATCACAAAGAGCATATGTCCCCTTTAAACTGAATTAATACGCTTTAAGGGTCTTACTGTATGAGGTTTTGATAACAGGAAACCGATACATTCAGTGTATATTTTAAAATATAGATGAGTGTGTTCTATATTAGGAGATAAGGGCAGTGAAAACCAGGATACTCCTGGGAAAACCATGAGTGTTGTTAGGTACAGTATGCCCATGTGCTGCTTTGCCCTGTCTGGCTAGATACTGCTTGAAGAGAAACATGTAACTGGGCGTTCTGGAAGAAGCTTTTCTGCTTCTTCATCTGTTAAAATAGAGCAGTGCTCAGTTCATGAACATTAAATGAACACTTTTCTCCCCTCTCTTTCTTGCTTCCTTTCTTTCTCTCACAAGAACAAGTGACAAATGTGTGCATGCATGTGTGTATGTGTTTGCGTGTTGTAATTTTAACTATGTACTGCAATGTTAATTCCAGTCATGAGGAATGACCTGCTTCAACTGGACTGGAACACCATAGTCTCAGGAGAGAGAGAAAGAGAGTGTGTGTGTGTGTGTGTGTGTGTGTGTGTGTGTGTGTGTGTGTGAGCAAGGGTTTGGGAAGCATGCCATCAATATTTAATACAAGCTGTTTGTAACACATCCACGTGACCGCAGTCATTACATGTTCCACTTCTTAGTGAAGAAATAGGGCCAGCGTGTGTGTGTGTGGAACAAGAGCAAAATATAATCAAAGATAGCATGGATGAATTGTTTAATTTACAGTTACTTGTACAACTTCTTATAAGTCTTCACTATAGTAAAGGACCTCGCCCCAGCTCGTTTGTTCCCACTCATGGCTGTTGTCCCGCCAGTGGAGGCAGAACATCATGTTGAGTTGATTGATCCCAGAAACAGTGTGTCTTAGCAGGGTTCCAGAAAGCTCAAAACAGGCCTGGTTCGTATGATTATGCACAATTACCGAAAGAAAAGGGCTGGCAGAATTGACCGTGAAATTAGCAGTCCAGTGGCCAAGATCAATAGATCCATATGGAGACAGAAAGAGAGAGAGCAAGGGAGGGAGGGGGAATGTCAGAAAGAGGGACAGAGAGATGGAGGTGGCAGAGAGAGAGGATGGATGACAAGATAACATAATCAGCAGCAGAAGAAGCTTGATCAATGGTCCCAATTCTGTGGTGTAGCTGGCCATTAACATTTACTCAGTGGGCTTTTAGCTCGGCAGATGTGATCAGCAGCAGTGAATGAAGCCACGGCAGGGATCTTTTACCTGGCAGACAGATCCTTGGGAGGTGGTTAGATGAATGATTGAGAGGGGACACAGTAGGTAATGGCAAGTGGGGACAACACTGATGAAGGAAATTAAGGAAAGAGGGCACAAGACAAACACAACTGTCCATACCAATCAAACCCATTGCAGCCAATGAAATCTTAGTAAAAACTTTCTTGGATTAGACTTGAGCCTCCTTCAGTTAATCTACAGCAAACTGTAAAGGAGAAGTATAACTGTATTCCATGCTACAGTATGAGTATAATGCTGCTGGTGTGCACAATAATGAGGGAAAATTCAGCTCTTATTCAAAGTGTTTTTAATCATGCATCTAATATGCTTTAGATGTCACTCACAATCCAAATGTAAAAACAAGCGCTTCATTCAGTCGAGTATGCCAAATCTGCTCCTTCAATTCTAATGAGAGAATGAATCCTCAAAAGTATAAACATGGCTATGAGAGGAACCATCTGTCACACTCTTTACACATGACTGACCCACGTCATTACTGTAAAAGTACTGGACTTAGTTCACTATGTATTCCTACGTAGCTAATGTAATCACATCTAGCAAACCGTGGTGAGGACTACTGGAATGCTTTTCTTAATGAATTCCTGTAGGAAGCCTTGGAGAGAAGAGCAAGACAGATGGCGCACACTGTAATTGGCCTCTCTGTGTGTGTGTGTGTGTGTGTATGTGCTCATGTCTGTGTGTGCTATGCATCTGTGTAAATGAGAGTAGAAAGTCACTTAATGGCACACATTCATCTGTTGAGGTTCCCTAACCTTAATTTATTTAATTATTTAGGCAGGAAACACATGTTTGCATCAAGACAAGGTGCAAACACAATAAAACAAGGTAACTATCTTGTAACATGCATGTAAATACTAGAGACTCAGGTGCGCCAGATACTATGTGTCAAACTAATATCCAATTGACCGCACTAATAGTCTCGTTGAGGTAACTTGACATTTACCACCAATTCTTCATTCTATCTCCATAGCTTGGTATTGGGACATGTGTATTTATCTCTCACTTAACGTGGTCCATGGCTTAAAGAACAATTATGAAACATTTTACAATAGACAAGACTTGTTTTGTCATTACTGTGTGCCAGAATATCAGGATTGACTCTGATACATGTTACTCTTTTAAAATGGTCCCCAAATACATAAATGCAATTCACATGGTGGCCATTTTCCTCTGATGTCACGCTCAGAGTGGGAAGCTGTAAAGTAACAGTTGTGCAAGAATGGCGAAATGGTCGCTTGAAACTCATGTTTTATATGTAAAATTTAACTGGCAGCCTAAGTGTTACATGGACCCACACTTGTAGTTTTACTTCTTTTTGGGACCACAGTTGTAGTTTTTTCAGGCTGGTCAGCAGCCTGAAAGGTTCTGCACGCAACTAGCTGCTCTGCTGTCATATTACTGTATCACTGATGCAGATTGATCATGAAACCATGTAATATTAGTTACTTTTTAACGTTTGCACAAGCCAATGGATCAGATTGTCATCTGACACTAACATTGACATTATTGTAAATTGCAAACTTCACGTTTGCTATCCTAACAGGATTTTAAAAAAAGGATACAGCAACTGGATTGAAGCTTACATCTACAATGTTGAAGGTAAGCCTCAGCCAGTACCTGCCCGGCCCGCACTGGAAATACTGTTATGTCATTATAGCAAACGTGACAGCAGAGCAGCTTGTTTTGTGCAGAACTCCATTCAGATATGTTGAGATTTAATATTGCTGTCCTTTTATGAAAGCAGGCTGTTCACATAAAACATACCTGACAGTTTGACTGATAGATAGGGTGAATGTGACAGTTTAACAACCAAAGCAGCAGGATTTCAATCAGATTTTTTATGAAGTTTTTAATACTGTTGAGTATTGAGTGAATCAGGCTAGCTAACATTAGCAGTTTTATTTCCAGCCTGTCTGTGATGATGCATCAGCTGGTTTTGTTCCATTTCTTAGAAAGGATGCCAGATTTGTCTTTTTTCTATCTTTCTCTATCCTTTTCCTGGTAACATTTCTCCTATTACTCATCTACATTGTTCACACTTCTCTACAATCTTGATGTATTTTCCATTGTTTGAATCTACCTCACTCATCAGATATCTGTTTGGTAAATAAACCTGTTTTATCACCAAGGCGAAGAAGTACAGCTACACTTACTGTTGCACATGTACTCACAGTTCTGTCAGAATAAAACACAAGGTCATGCACAAGCTCCTTACAATTATAAAATACTTAAAGAAAATGTTGACCATTGTGACTATTTACTTAATTTAGAAGTTTGTGTGTTTGTGCATGTTTCTGTATCTTGCTTGGCAAGTTTGTGTCTGTGTGTTTCTGTGTGTCTGTGTGCATGTCTTGGGGTATGCACATGCCTGGGCATGCAACTGCATAATGTATGGGTGATTAGCACTTAGCTAAGTTAACTGCTGGAGGCGTTTATCTATATAGGTTTTAAGCTGGTTTAGACCAATAGTGGTTGTATATGCTGCTAGCAGCACAAGTTATCATGCATTATTCATATCACAAACTCCAATTACAATACACCCTCATGCCTACACCATTTATGTTTACATGGACCTGCAGATTTAGAGGTAGGTTTTCCATGTGCCTTTTGACACCATGGTCCTTACACAACAATGTGCTTATACATCTATGTGCTTTACCAGAAGAGGGTGCTCCTGTGCATCAGTGTTCGACTCGGTCTGGTATAGTACAAACATAAAAACACATCCACGTTATTAACTGAATCACATGTTCAATTAATCAGCGTGTCCCTGAATGTGTGACTCAATGACGACTGGAGTCCCCAGTGTCATTGTGCTGATTGTGGAGGAAGGCTAGTTCTGTTAATTCTGCTCTCAGTGTTAAATTACATATCGACCCTCAGCCAGCCAGCATATGGACCCATTGCCCTGTCTATCAATCTACAGTTGGGCTTTTTTTTTTTTTTTGCCAGAGGGGGCCTGTGCACATTTACACAGTAACAAATATATGGCAGTAGCTTGATGCATAAAAGAGAGAGTTGTGTGATTATAATAACTAATGAGGATATCTCTTTTGTGTGTGTTGGAATGTTTTTCATTGTATTGAACTGATGATATTTTAGCCTATGATATGTTTTACTTTTAATTGTAGTTTAGCTGTTGTGAGAACAGGCTTTAACTGTGTCTATGAGCAGAAGTGCAAAACTAAAAACACAGCAGGCACAAAATCAACCTGATGCTAAATCCTCTTTATAATAACTGTTACACTTGTGCACTTACATGAACTGAGTCTGATTTAAAGATATTCTCACATTTTCAATTTAGTGTTACTTGAATGTAGTACAAGACTCTAGCATCATAACCTTGTTGTGTCACGTTAAAGTTATAAATCTATTAACAATCTATATATCTTACAGTGGTTTTGGGTCCAGAGTTTCATACATGTTGTAAGCTAAAAGTCTCTTGCCACAGGACTGATGCTGTGTGTATATATCTCTGTATGTGTGTGCATGTTCTGTTCTCTCTTTTTCACAGGGCTGTACAACAGCTGCTATACAACCTCAGGGTTGCTGAGCTTTGGGCGAAATGTTTGCACATTGGTATTACATACTGCTTTCACCATACTGCCTTGAAGCCTTCAACAGTTTGCATAGAACCATGTCTGTATACAGATACACAGTTGTAGCAGCTGTAAAGTCCTTCCACCGCTGCCATCTCTTATTTGAAGGACAGCAACTAATCAGTGACTCAAGCAAAAACGTTTGCATTGGGATTTTCAGGAGCAACTCATAGAACTGGTTTCTAACTTATTAACATTTAGCCAGCTGCTGATTTTCCTGGTGATTTTCTAGAAGAGGGAGATGTCAGGCTGTCAAGTAGCTTTTTTGTATTCATCATTAGCGAGGACATTGGTTTGAACCAATACCAAAAATTTATGGATGCTTGCTCTTGCCTGTTTGTGTATCATTATACAAAAAAAAGTGTTTTGCAGCGATGATTGAAAAATAATTGTTTGTAGACAAGGTAGCAGCTTCCCACTACCTTAATACAAAAGTGGACTGGGTAACTTTTACATAAACATCACTTGGTGTTAAAGTCATCTGAGAGTTCTGACTATCATGGCTTGAAATCATTAGATTTGGGGCTTAATTTTCCACTGTAGCATTCCAGTTTCCTTAGGTACTTATTATGTTTTATATGTATATGTTTGAATTACTCTGTACATCGGTACATTATTCTGTACATCTCACAATAATAGTCTGATATGATCTATCCAAAGGATCACTTGACTGTACTTGCGCATGTGCATGCAGAGGGAGAAAGAGAGAAAGCAGTGTTGGCACTTGCTTTCATAGTATCACAGGTTGAAGAAAGGGAGTTATGTAAACAGAAATATTTAACTAATTTCCTCGCTCTAATTATAGCTGTGCAAACATAGCAATCACTTCAAGTACAACACTGCTGTTAAAAACAGAAAAGTGTCTTTCATCCCTCATGAGTAAATATACATTTAATTACTCCTATATTGCACCCAAACCCACATAATCTTGGAAATAACCACATGTAGGCTACAGCTTGCAAGGGGTTCTCAAGGAGCATCCTTGTTCTTTTTACACTGCCACTCGAGCTACCTTTGTCTGAGTCATTCTCAAACATTTCTCATCCTTGCAGACATGTTTTTTTTTTCTTTTAGGTGATCAAAGAGGTTGCTTGTAATGCTGCCTCTGGCAACAAATGTCGCACTACACAGCCCACAGATAATTGTATTCTGCACGACATTTGACTTTTTAAAACCAAACCATGCCCAACTCTATGAAATTTTGTTTTTCAAACAATTTTGTAATCATTTATCCCTGCCTCTGTAACAATGTGTGGTGTTAGTTTCATCACCTTCCTTTTTTTGCATTCAAACATGTATTTATTTTGAAGCAAAACAAATACATATTTTTATTGGCTAGTCAGTAGGTACGTAGGTAGGTAACATAACAAACAACCGCAATAACATAACATAATTAGAGCGAAAGAAAATAATATAAGAGACTTCCATACATGTCAATCAATGTCAAACCAAATGTAAACACAATTCTGCTCCTTAGACATTACGGCCATAAAATATAACCTAGGCATATCTAAGGCACAGACTGTGCTTTTAATATAAATAAATATGAAATATATAAATATGAAATGCCCTTGTATGCTTTTGGTAAGGATTTAACACAAATTGAGCTTTCTATTCTCCTCTGGAATTGAATGGAGCCGTCTGGTTTCTACTGCCAGAGGCAAGATACCACATCTCAGTAATATTGCCATCGTCACTTCAGTTAACCAACTCACATGGAGTAGATTATTATTTAAATGTAGAATATGTACAGCATTATTGTTCGGCATCTAGGCCCTGACCTTGTCATTCCCCAATAGAAACACTGATCTCACACAGCAAGGAGTTGGGAGTGACGATACTAACTTCCTCCCTAAGAGAAGATAGACTCAAAACCTACAGGTGGATGCTCGGGTTGAGGTTGGGCTTTTGAAATGCTATATGAACGGCAGCAGCAGAAAATGGCAGGAAGCCATTTTCTTCTGCTGCAGTAGGTATGCAGCAAAGTGTGAGCAGAGCACTAATGGCTTGAATATGCCGCCATGATTCTAAGGGTGCGTTAGATATATGTTGCAGTGAGAGGAGTATGGCATGTGAGTGGAGCGGCAGCTCAAGTTGGGTTGCCTGAAGTAGCTCACAGGCGTCACTTTGTTAGTGGCTGTACTCATTAACACATTGAAAATTCATCTTAATCCTTTCGGTGCACTTTTTGTGATGTGACATTTAAAATCATGTCTATGCCAATACAAACAGTATAGCCAAAATCCATTCCATGGCACATGACATACTTTTTGTACCACCTAACTCTAATAGAGAGACCAATTAGAAGCTTGGAAATGGCACCCACAGGAGCTCAATACATCATTGTGTGTGACTGTGTGTGTGACTGTGTGTGTGTGTATGCATTTGAATATGGTAAAATCAAATACAATGACATTTAAAAGTCTTACCCAAACAAATAAATCTCTCTGTTGTCATTCAGGATAGCTGTGCTAGAGTTCTCCTGTTCCGGGGGGCCAATAAAGAGATAAAGAACTACAACAGCCAGACCGCCTTTCAGGTATGTGTGGTATCCAAGAACCACTGTCTGTTATTATATGTATTATCATTATGTGTATTACATGTTTGACATGTCAGAGCTGAATGGTTTGAATGACTTGGCCTTGAATAGCCTAATGTTGCTGCATTGAATATGTTGATTGCTATTAAAAACTTAAGCAGCATAACGGCTCCCATTTACTTTATATATTTTATTAATTTTCGAAACACACACATATATAAAAAAACAAACATCAAAAAACAACAAAAAACCCAAACAAAAACAAACAAAAAAATCATAGCACCAGTGTTTGAATTCTAGCTTTGCTCGTCGATGAAGTCGGTGTGAAATTGACACTGACAGATTTCCTGTGGAGATCAAAGTTAATTTGTTTGTACACAATGCAGGCTAGTCCGCACATAGCCCAGAACATTACCACACATACAGATTTTACACATCTGCTACCATAAAGAATTAAATCTGTAAATTGAGTGAGACAGTGAGAGAAGTGGTACACTGGGATGTATTTATAGTTATTTATTTTCTGATTTTTTTTTCTCTTTTTCAACAAAATTTTGCTCGTATCCACTTTCCATCACTCATGTATTTGCCTCTTTTCCCTTCCCCATGCCTCTCACTATTCCCCTAATTCCAGGTGGCTATTATAGCAGGAAACTTTGATCTGGCTGAAATCATAAAGGTCCACAAAGCATCAGATGTTGGTAAGTTGACAGCAGTGGTAGCATATCACCAGGCCCCGTCAGCATTTTATATGTTTAAATGTGAATGTTTTGTCAGGGAGACATCAGATTGAGGGATGGTTGGGCCGTGGATAGTGTAGATGTTCAAGGAAATGATAACAGATTGAATACAAGGGTAGGGGAAATGAAGGAAAGGAGATGGAAATGTTTCAGGGGCTTATTGTATCCCAGCTGAGTTGAGCAGTTTCTCTGTGATATGAACATACAGGAAAACTCTGCCATCTAGTGTGGACAGGATGCAGTAACCTGTTCTTCACATTGTTGAAAACTGTTACTCAAAAACTTTATATATTTTAACAATAATCAGACTAAAACCTGGTGGTTCATTCTTTCTAAATTATCATTTTTACCTCTGTCTCATTATGCTATAATTTTTACCCAGTAAATGTTCTGGTAATGTACAGTATGTGTGAACAGACACATATTTTTTATCAAGTATGATGAAAATACAATAAAAATCTAGTAATACCACCAAAAAAGATTCTAAACAGCTTTTGCTATACTGTCATTGGTTCCTTAGTGATGTATCATGCCAATATTAAATTATGATCACTGATCCATTGCTGCAGTTCCAGATCCACTGTATCATTTATTCCTTGTTTAATAGTTTGCTTATAGTTTTATAGTTTATGTGTTGGGTGTTATGCAAATACATTGCAAATTAAACTGAATCACACCTTATTGTCAAATTAGCAAACTTGTAACAGTTAAGCTTTAAACCAATTTGAATGACCTTGAGATGTGTAGAGTTTCAGTTATTTCCCCATTTCAACATTCAGTTCATTGTTCTTGCTTCGGCAACTTCATATCATATGGTGACTGTGTAAAGAAGTGCTCTGAGCCTACATGTGTCTCTTTCTCCTGTCAGTGCCTTTCAGGGAGACCCCCTCCTACACCAACCGTCGACGTATGATCCCTGGCCCTCATCCCTCGCCACGTTCCTTGCTCCGCTCTGCGAGTGACAACAACCTGAACGGGGACCATGATCACATCCACAGTCCGAGCCCCCGAGAAATGCGCGGCCGTCAGGGTCACTCCCCTGTCCCCTCACTGCGCAGTCTGCCAGCTCTTGGGCAGCAGCACAGCAGCTTTGGAGAGGTAAGATGGAGCTACTGAGGCTGGAGACTTGCAAGTGTGTTTGTTTGACAAAGAAACAAAGAGATGAAATCACCTGTGTGCACATTTTTAGCATAAAATTGAAAGTTGAGAAGACCAGATAAGGAATAAATGAGAATGACATCATTTTATTGCCATAATCTCTTTGTGTCTTACATGTTACACAAAACAATTGTAATGTTTTACAAATGCATATGATACACATCTCTTCTTCCAGAGCCGTCATGGAGAGATCCCTGACAGCAGTCTCCAGAGTACCGGCAGCTCCAGATCCTCTCATTCCCGCTCACCTTCACTACATCACATGCATGAAGAGGACAAGCCGGTCCCCAGAAGGTCCCACAGCCATGGCTACCCTCACGGATACGGCCCTCGTGGAAGACTCAGGTCTGTTACGTTTGCTTTCACTCTAACTGAATTTTATATGTTATTTTAGTGTCCTAGCAATGACTCAACTGAAACACTGGGTATGAGACAAGCAAACATCTTTCTTCCGGCTCCTAATAAACTACATTCATGTCTCACACTTTCAAAAAGCAAAAAGCCCCATGTGATATGTTTGAATCACTTGTTAGTCACCAGGCAGCATTTGCATCTTATTCTCTCTGCAACCGTCTGCTGCTGGTGATAAAGATGACATAACATCAATCAGTGCAGAATCTTTATTCATTCATACATCAATCCCAGGCACATATGAAAGTTGTTTTCCTGTCCAAACTATATGTGTAACCTGCCCAGAAAAGCTATATACGTAAAGCATGAACTAGGAAATGAATTTGAAAATGTATGTTAAAAATTGGTATCAGATTTATAGTGGCAGAATAAAACATTGCTCAGTGTGAGGTCTGTTATAGTTGCATCTGGTGTAGCTGTTGTGTGGCCTGTGCTCCTATCAGAGGCGATGATGAGTGGCATTTTGGTGTATGATCCATGTACAGTCTGTAACAAGGTGGGCTAAATGCATCACTTGTCCTGCTGGGAGGACAGAGGGCTTATAACATACAAATATGTGGAGGTGTGTGTGTGTGTGTTTCTGTCTCTGTGTTCATATGTGTGAATGTGCATGTATAGCCACGTGCACACGACTATATGCATGGGTGCTTGCACAGTTCAGCGATAGACAGATGGAAAGGGGCTAATAATGATCACCATGGGGACCAATTGAAGACTGCCAAGCTGTGAGGGTGTGTGTATGTCGGTTTGTGTGTGAGAGAGATTGATAGACAGAGGACACAATCTGAAATTAGAGCTTTGAGTAATGTCATTGGACGGGACTCAGTTCAAAACATCTTGTCACTCGATTGATACATAAATCGACAGATGTAGTTGTGCTGCTGGGTGCTGGAACAAATCTCCTCCCTTGTACACTGAACCATTAGACAAACTGCACAGTAAACTAGGGCACTGATCGCATCTTGAAGCGATAGGCTGAAGTGGTTTACTGACACTTGGTTTGTTAAGCTTTTTATTATGATCGTATGTCAGAGCCAGATTGCTTACATACAGTACTGCTCACACCTAATGTGATTCCTGGATGCCACACACTGTGTGTATGTGTATGTGTGTGTTTGTGTGTGAAACAGTCTGATGTCTGACAGGGGAATTGCATTACAGACACAGCTCCAGCCGTACTCCCCTCTCCCTCTAATACTCTCCTGTCACTTTACTCCATCCATCAAAGACTCACTCTCTCTCTCTCTCTCTCTCTCTCCTTTTACCTCTCATTCTGTCATTCATGCACATACACATAAACACGTATACACGGTGCGGTTAATCTATGGTTTGCAGCCTGAGAGCAGTCGACATCCTTTATTAAATCACCTAGTATGCGCACATCACACAGCATATAAAGTAAAGCACTGGAGTGTATGGGCATTAAAGTGTTTCTCAATCTTAAATTGAATTATACAAAGTGAATTTTGTTCATTAATAAATCCTCACTGCGGTGTGTTTTACCACCTCCCTCTTTTTCACATTATGCCCCATAATGCTAACAAATTAACTGCATCTGCCTCTGCTACATCTGGCATTATGTTGGCATTAAAGTTCACTGACGATACACGTCTTTTGCTCTGTCACTGTGCTCATTTTGTACAAGGTCGATTAGACAGAGCACAAAGGAAGGAAGAAAGATAGAAGTGAAAAAGAAAAAGAAGAATAGCAGGTTTAGTATGTCCGCTGTGTCCTGGCCTATATGGCCTTCTGTACACAGGGAGTTGAGACCTTGTTCTTCAGTGTGCATTACCCTTACACCAAGTATTAAAGTGAAGGGAATGTATAAAAAGCCCAAAACGAGCAGCTGGTCTCCATGGCCAGAACTCGCACCCAAGTGAGACTGATGCTGTCCTTGAATATTTTCTCTCTAATATTTCTCCCTCCCTCTCTCTGTTCCTCTCTCTGACCTTCTGTTTATGCCCAGGGTAACTCTCAAGGCATTATGGGTACCAGGGGAGTGTGAAATTAGCTTGGCTGGTCAACAGCCCGCCCAACGGCAGACTCCAGCAAGTTCCTGTGGAACTCACTATCACTTCCTCCTTGGACGTGTGCAGTGCTGCCAGGGTTCAATAGCTTGGCCAGGCTTCAGCAGAAAGTTTGGATGTGACACTAGAGAAGGTACAGATAGGTCAGGTATTAAGACTAGTTCAAGAAAGACTAACAAACATCCACATGAAGGCAGACTGAAGCATAGAAGGGTGAGTATAATATTCACCTCAGCTGACGCAGTTGGCAGTAAAATAAAATGATAATGAGATAATTTGGCAGCGTTTTATTTAGAACTAAGCAAATGTACCTGTGTCATAAGACGTTAAATGTGCTGTTAATATAAAGAGATAATTTGTCATCAAGTGATATTAAGCTGTACAACTTATGACCTAGTTATCAGTCTTGCTTTGGGAGAAAAGCTCTCAAGCTGCCAGATACAGTTCGTAGAAGCTCTGTGACTGAGCCGAAGATGCCAGCTTCTATCTTTTCCATTTCTAGTGTGTGTCACTCTTTCGGTTTTCCTACAACAGAAGAGAAAAAAAGCACAGAGTTGACATTTTCAACTTTAATTGCAATTTTCATGGTGCACTGTGTTTTTTCTGGTATTTATGAGGTATAAACAATTGGGTTTGGGTAAGAGAGGGATCTGTAAGGTCTTTTTGAGAGTTCGTTAAAGCATCGCCAGCACAGGTTCTGTTAAATCCCCACCCAGGCTATTGGTTGAACAAAGTGTTGGATGTCAGGATAAGCTTTTACTACACTTTATCTGAATTACGTGGGAGTTTTGGACACATTGGATACATTTCAGATGTAGATTCAGTCACACACCATTACCTGAAGAGCAGATTGTTGTGGTGACTAGAGGGAATGTCCCTCAGCTGAAAAGCCTTAAAGCCCCTGTGTCACATTGGCTTTACTAAAGTGTCATTGAGCAAGATACCGTGTCACTGTCTGCTGCTGTGCTGAATGTGATCCTGACCTCTCATGTGATTTATAATAGCAACAAGCCCAGCAGATGGTTGTCCTGCTCCCCTCACCTTTCATTTCTTTGTTCACTTATTGATGTTCTCCTCACCTCTTTTTTACCTCTCTCTTTCTCTGCATTAGTCATACCAGTAGCTGTTGGTGTGTAGATTATCCATGGCGTCTTAACACAGCCAAAGGGCTGAGGTACACAGGGAAGAAAGGAGGACAGGAATAGGGAGGAAGAGGAGGAGGAGACAGAGGGTTGAGTTTATTCTGCTTCACCTGTGGAGATTTTACATCAAAGCAGTATACAAGGGAATAAGTATTGATCTGTGTGCATCATAATTCGTATCAGAGGGCAAATCTCATAAGCTAACAGTAATCTGTTGGGCTTTTTATCCTCGGTCTTTGTTTGAAACACTGCTGCTGCTGTCTACACTAGCCTGGCCACACACAATAAATCAAGAATATGGTCATGTTGTGCACTATAAAGCCTCTCAAAAGCCATATGTGCCTCTGATTTTAAGTGTTAGTGAGAGTCGGAGTGCATCAGATATTGTGGATGTGATTTACAAATAGCAGTCCAAATGTGGTGACCAGTAATTGCAGGCATAGAAACTTAACATGCCATTACCTCAGGTACCTTAAAGGAACCCTGTGGAGTTTCTGACCTTTAGTAGCGCTACAGAGCAGTTTGTTTATGAGTGGGTCACAGTTTTGTTTGTCTTGTGGGCTTAAGGCCATGCACGAATGTGCTTGCTGGGGAGATGATACACAGGTGGCTATAATGCACCACGAAACACAGCAATGTGCCAGCAAAAGACAGCGAAAACAAAGACTGCAAGCTAGTAAACATGGATGTAAAAAATGCAGGATTTAAAATACTATGAAGGAAATGCATTCAACATGTTTATTAGACCTTATTGATGCACACAATGCATTTTGGTGAGTAACACTCAGTGTAAACATAACTTTTAATTGTTTACAACAAAACTTCTTAGTGCACCTTTAACTACTCTTTAGCATCTTCTGCCACTCATTCCAGTCTGGGTTGTGGTAGCAGTAGGATAAGCAAAATAACCTTGATGTTGTTCTGGCCAGCCACATCCTCCAGCTCTTCCTGGGGGATCCCGCGGCGTTCCCAGGCCAGATTGGATATGTAATCCCTGCAGTGCGTTCTGGCTCTACCCTGGGGTCTCCTCCAGTTGTATGTGCCCCGGAGTACCTCCACAGGGAGGTATTCCACCAGGTTTTCCTCCAAGCTCCATCTGCATATCTAAGCCTCTCACCCTGTCCCTGAGGGTGAGCCTAAATACCCCTCCAGCTTCATGTATTCATGATCTCATTCCTGAGTTACCAGAGTTCCTGACCATAAGTAAGACTTTGAACCATAGATCAACTGAGAGCCTCACCTTAAGGCTCAGCTTCCTCTTCACTATGAAAGTCCAGTCCATCACCTACATCACTGCAGGCTTCACATCGATACACATGTCAATCTTACACTATATCTTTCCTTCACTCATGAACAAGACCGTAATATACTTATACTCCTTTATTTGAGGTTGAGAGTGGATTGCTTATTGCTCGCTTATAGCTGTATGCACAGACCAGATGGCTCAGAGCAAGGCCCTGGCTCCCCATATTCCCACCACACACCCTAAAATACACCCTGAGGGACATTGATATAAGCCTTTATAAGTGCTTAGAGCCTTTTGGAACCAGACCCTCTCCAGACGCCTTTTCAACAATCTATAGACATTGTCCCTGCTACCATAAACACAAGCAGTTCATATGCTATCTAAGACATGAGACTTCAGTTCAGTCATGAAGAAGCTTAGCAGAGAACCCTTCCTTTACACCATATGATGAAATACACTTCACCTCCAAAACAGCCCAAGAACTTGCATTTTCTAAGCTATGTGGATAAAACCTTGAACTCCTTCAAATCTGGAAGGTTGGACTGCTGTAAACAGACATAAGCCATCAGCAACCTGTTGTTTTGATAGTAAATCAGGAACATGTTAAATTATATTAATGTAGAAGTAATGTATAGGTGAATAGCATTTTGAGGAGGATGGCAAAGCATTTAAGTGTTGCTAGTATGGGTTAAGTGGTTTGTTTATCCTCCTTCTCTTTCTCTGTTGAGGTGGAGTTTAGAGTTGTGTGTTGATCACACCAATTGACCTTTTCTACTAATTTCCTTTAATGATACATTTCTGCAAAGCATACAGTATGTTGTCTATGTACAAACAGATTTGCTGTTCACAAGCTTAATATGTTCTGTTCAATGAGCAGAGTCCACATTCCTCCTTCCTCCTTGATTGCCACATACACTCCCACGTTGGGCAAGAAAAAATGAGAGAGCACATATTCATTCAAGTGTAACAAAGCAAGGGCAGACTGGTGATCATTAGGATGCAAAGCGTGATGCTGATTATGACTATGTTTATAATGGGCTCATCTCACCTTAGAGAACTGGGCTATTTGAGGAGCCATTTACCTGAGAAGGCAAGTCAGTCATGTGAGAAAATGCTACTCTGAATCTGCTTAGTTTGATAGCATCTCTGTGAATGCCATTTAATGGCATTTGCAGTTGCAACTTCAGAGTTATGCAGGCAGGTCATAGATTTTGACATCCAAACTGAGGCAGCTAGACTCATTATTGAGCTGTTCAAATGTTAACTTGTCTTTAGTGGGTTCATTGATCCTAATCAAGCATCTGATAGATTCTGATAAGACCCACTTATCTGGAATAATCTCAAATCTGGTCAAATCTTGAAAACACAGATAGAGAGGTAAATGGCAAATAATAGAAATAATAGAAAATATTTGTTCTTGAATCTGAACAAAATGCACTTACGAAGTTTATCTCTGTATACATATATATATATGAACAAAAACATTTGTAGAACTAAGAACTAAGACACCATTTATAGGCACTTTACCAATTCTTCACACAAGTTGGAATTTTCACAAATACTGATTAGAATCAATTTTAAATTTGGTTTATATTTTCTTTGATATCCCTTTATTTGTATGAAGAATAAAACAATACTGGCAGTCAAGGTCATTTTGATTGGTGTAAGCTGAATTACTACTACCACATTCAATGACTGCAGTGCACTGTTTTTTTGAGGTTACTTGTGTATGATTAGAATAGAGATAGAAAATTGTCAATCGAAACAATCTATGTATTTTAAGTCAAATGATGTTTTACAAATTGAGTGTTATAGAGATTCAAGTTCATATTATTGACTTATCAGTGCATTTGTTGGCTATATTTTCTTTCTCCTTATTGACAGTTGCCATCGTTACACAGGCAGGGCTGGTGTCCTAGGAAACGATGGAGCTTTTGTAATAGACTGCATTAGAACTTTGTGTATATGTGTGTGTATGTGTGTACTCGTGTGTGTGCGTGTAATGGATCCTACATCTGTATCTTGTAGAAGCTACTCTTAATGAGGTACAGTGAAAGAGAGGGATAGAGAAAAAGATACAACGAAACAAAAAGCTGTTGTGTTGAATGGAGCACAATTTTGCATATGAATACAGTGAATTACGTCATCGCACTAGATTCCTGGAGCAAATAACATGTTTAAAACACCAAGTATCAGATGTCTACATCATTTGGTACTGATGAAAACAATCATACAATTGATATATAGATCTAGATAGAATACTATTTTACATCAGTTGTACACGAACAGACGTGAAGTTGCATCATAAATATTAAGACATAGAACTCAAGTTCCTCTTGAATGCAGATGAGAAATAAATTACAAATCCTTGAACAGTTTTTTTTAAAAGCTTCCAGATCACTATAACAACAAAAAAAGTCTGCTTTTTGCTCTCACTTGGTCAAATTTCAAAGTGACTGTACAAATCCGTCTGATGCTGTTAGACTGTATTACAGCCAGAGAGGATATGACATAATATAGCAGTTAAATCTCAAGGCTCATCCTGTGAAACACAAACAGGCCATTAAAGAGAAGAAGAGAGCAGAAACCAGTTCCACCCCCTCCTCTCTGTCTGACACATACTGTGGATAACATGTGTCAACCTGACCGTCATTAGCTCAACTGCAGGAAGCTGCTGGGGTCAGGCAGTGTACATAACCTCACAGTAAGTGTATGATGTGGTGGAGGTGTATGAGTGGAGGGGGCAGATTTGAGTCAGTGTAATAGATATCTTTTAAGGGATCTAATTTTTTGGTTATCTGTGTCACTTTGACATTGCTTCATCTTCCTGCTTCTCCATCCCTCCCCTCCCTTCTGCTCTGTGTGCTGCTGATGTTCAGTGCCGGGGCTCAGACATTAACATGCGGCAGCCATCCCAGCCCCTCAGTCCCTGCGGTAATTGGAAAGCCGTCAGCAAGCCGTTGTTTCGATGGAGAGGGGGACAGAGAAAGAGAGGCCGGGTGAGATGGGGAAAGCAAGAAAAGCAATAAAGATTTGGGGGGAGAAAGAGACAAACAAGGCTTGAAATGAGGGAAGGGGTAGACAGAAGGATGGAGAAAGAAGGAAAGAAGGGGAAAAGGCACATGAGGCTGGAATTAGGTGAATGAAAGAATGAAAGCTATAAAGTGACACAACGTGCAAGAGGAGGGATGGCATGAGACTAAGAGGTTGAAAGGTAGATAGACAGGGATGAAGGGGTTTAGAGGTTTCTAGTATTTCAAGGAAATGTTGCAGAGAATAGCATCGAAGTTCTCATAATCAAGTCACTTGCTATCGTGAAAGAACAGTCAATTTGTCTATATCTGTAACACACACAAACACACAATCAAATCCCCATGAAGGCAAACATTAGATTTTATTAGATATATATATGTGATTAAAAAATATGTGTCAGCTGTATGTGAATTTTTAATGTATTTGTGTCTCTATGTGGCTATGTCAAAAAGAGCTTGAGAGAAAGGTTTGACAACACATGCGGCAGAATGATGTTGAACTTACACAGTAGTGGCAAAGTAGTGATGAATGAAGACTAGGCGGAGCTCCACTGCTGCTGTATTAGAATTCACCGCCAGGGAGAGAGAGGAGGAGATAGAGAGAGTGAAGATGCAATGCGAAGAAATGTTGAGGAGGAGAGAGATGAGAGGGTGAAATGGAGGCGAGAGAATGAGAGAGAGGGAAGGAGGGGATTCAAGGCAAAGGGAAAGAGGGAGGAGCGACAATTAAACCAAATGGGCTGAAGCTTTTTGCCCCCCGCCCCACTGCACACAATCACACACACTCACTGACACACACACGGACACATACACATACTCTCACAGCTTGCCTCAGGGAGCCATGGCGCATGCACGCTTGCAGGCAGACAGGCAGGAGGAGATCAATCGTGTTATGGGACTAGTGTGTGTATGTGTGTGTCAGCAATGTGTTCGCAACATGCTGGTGGTGGCGTATGCCATGCTAGCGGAGGTGCAATGTTAGCAGGAGTGGAGGGGGCTGCCTGTGTATGTGCCTGTGCGCACGGCTAGAATGCACATAGAAGGCTCGTGGAGTGTGAGTGTGAGCGAGCCGTCAAAGGGGAGGGGAGCCACGGAGCGCAGCAGTAGCAGCAGCATTGCCAGAGTGTGTGTGAGTGTGTGTGAGCGAGCATGTGTGTGTGAGGGGTGGAGGGGAGAGGGAAGGCAGACACGGTGGGACTCCCGGGAGAGGGAGCTGGAGTCGGGGAGCAGACCCAGCCTCTCTCCTCCACGGCAGGAGAACCAGGACCCAAGGACGTGGCAGGATCTGTAGCCCAGCCTGGAGCAGCTGGAACTGGGGACACACAGGGGATCTCTCTGCCTCTCTGGAGGGGGCTTCTGCTGGAGCCCCAACTCAGGATGTGTTTGACTAAGGGGGGCTTCCAGACGGATCTGACAGACCCACACAGAGAAGGAAACAGTGCAGTCCCTCTTACGGTTAAACATTTTTGCTTTTACCTTGGTTAGGATGCGGGGGAGAGGGGAGAGATAGAAGGAGAGGGGGAAAGGGAGCCAGAAGGATATCGTCTGTGCTGTTAAGGAAGGAAGAGAGGGAATAAGAAGAGGAGGAGGGGGAGAGAGTGGCTGGGAGGAGTGTACTCTCTCCTCTCATGACTCTCCCATGGAACACTGACTATTGACTGTTGATCGGCAGGCACTGGGACTTGTTTATGAATCTCTCCCTGGCTGCCGTAACAACCAGGGGGTGTCACCAGGTTGCTGTCCCACTGACGACCATGTCGGTAACCACGGGCTTCAGTTACCAGCTCCCTGGAATCACCACAGTAACCTATGTGTTTGTTTACAGCCCCGGCTCAGTGCAGCGAGACCCAAGCCCCCCTCATCACACCCCTCCAGCGCTGACGGGCCCCCGCGGGCCCAAACGTAAACTCTACAGTGCTGTCCCAGGACGTACCTTCATCGTAGTCAAGCCCTACACGCCACAGGGGGAGGGAGAGATCCAACTCAACCGTGGAGAGAGGGTAAAAGGTAGGTTGTCAACTATTATGTGTGTTACCACAGCTTTTATTGCCTCATTTAACCTACTACTTTAACCACTACTACTTGACACTACCTCTTTTAATGTGCTGTATCTCATAGCATGTCAGCAACTCTCTACCATCACCTCTAGTGATGCTTAGGATCTCCATGGAGTGAAGTCCATGGCCACATGTGGCTTGCATGACTGTCAGAGTTGGGTTAGTTGCAGAATAAAAAAGCAGACATTCCTATGCTCTCATAGGTACAAAGCACCCCATTACTTCACTACATTATTGGCTGCAAAGCAGTTATGTAATTTCTAAACCTGAAAGTCATTTCAGCATCATTTTGAGCTTGACATTGTGAATTATCATTTCATTCACTTTGTAAATGTGCTGTTTTCTGCTTTACACAGAGGCTTCGCTTTTATGTGTTTGTGTGTGTGCTTTTGTCTCCATCCATGCTTCACTCCAGACTATGACTGTAATGACATAGAAGGTAAACTCCATAATATTCTTCTCACCCTGTGTCTCTCCCATACACCTCAGTGTGTCAACCTTACACCGACAGTGTAGCAATTAGTTCTTGGCCCTGTTTGAATCCACTCGAGATATGTGTACAATCTCAGTATAAATCTGTGATAACTTCAAGGAGAGGGCATGCAAATTCAAACAGGTCCCGTGTGCTTTTGGTTGTTGGTATGCATACACACACACTGTCCTTCTTCCTCTGTGAAAGTGCTTCCCCCTGAACGTACAACAACTCCTCTTATCACCTGTCCACAGACACCCAGCTCCACATTGACCCCACACCCTACATCCTGCCACTTCACATACATCACCATGGATCAAACCCACATTAGCTTAATGGAAACAGTTCCCTCATGTCCTCAGAAAGGCCAGAGAGAGAGCGGCCACACTCATGCTGAGATCACTCATGTTCCTTTCAGATCTACAGAGGCACAGGAAGTACAGATTAAGGGTCAATTTGGAATTTCAATTTGGATTTTGTGCAAACAGCCACAACACACTCTCACACACGCTCTCTTATCTCCCTCTCTCCTCATTTCTCTGAAACATTCAGTTGCATACAACACATAAACACTAGTCTCAATCCATTGACAAAATCTTTCTCTCTCTGCCTGGGTACATGGGGAAGTATTACCACCCTTTCCTTGATGTTTTGTGTCCTTTGTCTCCCAGCTTCTCTGACACTACAAACCTTTACCAATGGACCTCCTCCTGTATGCTCTGGTATCTCTTCTTTATGGTAGTGTGTCTGTTTTACGGCAACTGGTTGCACTGGTATTACTAAAAAAAGATGATAAACAGTTCCGACTCATGTTTTTTGCTGAACAAAACCCAATGATATGGCATTGTCTGAAACTGTGATACATACTGATGTTGACACAAATGTTACTGGAAATGTGATGACTCAACAGGAGCCAGAATGCCTCCATCTACTGAATGGATCTGCTGTCAGTGGCTTTTCTGTCAGTGCAGCTGAATCCATAAACCTGCCACTAATGTGAACACACGGTGTTTTGCCGTTCTTTCATGTTGGCCATGCAGGAAACAAGCTTACAGTCACATGGCTGCCAGCACCATGGCCCAGCCAAGTAAACCATCTGGCTTTGTTATGCAACACTGACCATCATAACCATTACTGTGTGGCATTCACTATGCTTCTGTGATCTTGGGATATAAACTGAGAAATACATCATTATTGTCAACTGGTTGTTGAACAGTTTAAAGCCCAAGCAGTTTGGGGTTTACGTGAAAGGTTTGTTTTGGTAACCAAATTCTGTTTAGTGGATTTGATGCAGTCCTAGCAGGGAATGACCAGCCCTCCTGGCGCACAGAGTCCAGGCTGAGGAAGCCACTTCCTTTAGGGATGGATGACCCTTGGTTTGATACATAATGCATTCCATCTAATCTGCATTCATAAATGGATGAGTTGCTAATAGTAATAGGGCTCATTTGCAATGGAGGACAAGAGGAGGTAAGGCCAGTAGAAGAGAGGGGAAAAGAGGAGGATTTATTGTTTTATCTTTTCCGGTCTCTTCGTCCTGATTAAGGTGACAAACAAATGAAAACCGTCTACACCCTCAGGGATTCTGATTAGCCTCAAGTCAAGGCTAGTTTGCGTGCATAGCAAGCTAATGCTGATACTAATTTGGATTACAAACATGCTGATGGTTAATTTATAGTTAGATAATTACCCCGCCTAACCCCCCAAACACACATACACATGGTCACTCATGCACTCATCTCTGTCTTCCTGTTAATGTCCTCACACTCTTGTTAATCACCAGACATACCAGAGGAGCATCTTTACGATGAGATCAGACTGGGTAAATCTCACTAATTAATGTGTCTGTGTTTTTGAGTGAGTTTATGTGTGTGACGTATATTAGCATCCATGCTTATATACTGTATGTGAGCATTAGCGTAACTGTCTATTAGCTCTCCTGTTAGAAGGACAGATTGGTGGCCTGTTGAGGCATTGAATATGCACTACAGGGTAAGATATGTCACACTGTGTGATTTAATGAAGACCATTGATTTTTTTCTAATAGGGGACATACTGTAGTTCTCAGCAGTAGACTGTAGTACGTTCCTGGTCATGTCTTTTTGTAGATAAAGCTGTGTTGAATGTAAGATTTTAGATAACTTTAGAGTTACACAATATCATGATTTCTTGTTTTTCTACACTAACTAGTGACGGAAGACTATCTGGACTCAGATGGTAAATACAGCAACATTTCCCATAGCCATTTGTTTTACATTAAACCCACACCTGAACTAGTTTCTTTTAGACCATAGTATGTCACTTAAGCTTAGCTTGGGCAGTTATCCTGACATGAAAACCTTGATATTGTGATTATTAATTGGTTATTGCCCACTGCAAAATATTCATCACAATTTTAGTGGAGAAAGTTTCAAAAAGTAATGAGGGTAAGCAGTTTAACCAGCTTCATTTTGAAGTCATTTTAGGTGAACTTTAGGTGAACTGAAGGGTCTTCTTGCTTATTTTTTTCCCACAGCACGGCAAATCTCTGGCAGTGTGCAATAACCCAAAAAGAAAAGTCCAAACTGTGTTATTTCCTGTAGAGATTCTTCCTAAAAGTTAGCAGAGATATCTGTAATCCATACAGTAACATACAGTAGTGTATGATTATTGGGATTGTCTTTGTAACTTTACTGTATATATACATTTAGGTTTGATCATTGAAAAAAATCTACATTTTATTTTATCAGTTATGTATCAATTCATGTGATGCCTTATAGCTGACACCATGTGGAATGAGGATGATGACGATAATTCTAATGACATTGATGATGATGATGATGATGATGATGATGATGACGGTGATGATGGTGATGAAGAGGAAGAAGGTAAAATAAACGCTTTTTTTATTTTGAGAGAAGGATGACAAAGTGATTAAAAATGTAAATTATTTTAAAAAACAAGATTATTTATTTACAGTTCTGCTATCACAAATAAAGCATGTGGATGTCTTGGGCTAGTGTTTCGTGTAGCAGCAGTAGATCTTAATACTATATCCAGCGACCTAGATGACTGAAAATCTTCAAGATTATTTTCAAATTCAAAATGTTGATCAGTAGCGTCGATTTAGGAAAAAAAGAATCTCTGAGAATGAGATAACCTGTAAGAGTAGATCATTTTTATGGTTGTAAAGAAAGGAACATAATTCCACTTTTTCATCCTTCATATTCACTTAGGCTAGCACTGATAGACGCATATACAGTATAGACCCTATGTACAACAGTAGATTAGCATTAAATGTGTGCTTAGTTACATTGACTGAATCAAATGCTGGAGCCCACAAGCACATGTTTTTCCAACTAGTTTCTCCTCTATTATGAAGACCTGCTTGGAAAAACTCCCCGGCTTCACTCAGTGATTGTCAGTCCATTGGTCCGCTGTCTGAGATCAATGTCTCTAGACACCCTGTTCACCATTTAGCAGGGTCATCCACATCCAGCTCTCCGAGCAGACTGTTAGTCTGAGGTAATGAGATCTGTTTGTCCTTCCTCACTCACTGACTGCCACTGGACCACAAAACTAGCACTTGGTATCATGGGGTGGTTATGTTATGTATTTGATTGTGTATATGTGTGTGTGTATGTGTGTGTGTGTGTGTGTGTCTGTGTGTGTGTGTGTGTGTGCTTCTGTCCTTGATGGCAGATCAAAGAAATAGGTGCCTCTAAGATTATCAGATTTTGTGGTTAGTCTGTATGTGTGTGTGTGTGTGTGTGTGTGTGTGTGTGTGTGTGTGTGTGTGTGTGTGTGCGCCTGCCTTCGTGTGTTTGTGCGGACGTGTACGTGTGTTTCTGATAATGCTTCCAGCTGTGTATGTGTGTGTGTGTGTGTGTGTGTGTGTGTGTGTTTGATGATCCCTCTGGTACACTCCATTAACAGATCCCCCGGGCACATACCCCACCCTCTTGCATCCTCTCTCTATACCCATTCCCCTGCTCACCCCTGTGTTTGTTTCTGCTCTTTCCCTTCATTGATGTAATCTGATCTCATCATCCGGATGGACATCTCTTGAAAGGCCACTTACTGTCACCATGGTAACAAACAGGGACACATGCCACCCTAACCTGGTCAAGCTTTCCGCACAGTTGTCTATGCACACACACCCACTCACTCACACACACACACACACATAAACACACACACGCACAAACTCAAGAACACAAAAACACATTTAAAGGAACAGATGTGTGTATCAACATGCTGGTTCCCCCCCCCCCGGGAGCATTAACTGCACGTTCAAGACATTCTTCTCCTCAACAAGGTGACACATTTAAGAGCATGCTTCCGTAACAGTGTATTACATCTCACACACACACAAACTCATACCCACACATACCACATGCACCGTCTCCAAACGCCATTATAAATCTTGCAGACAGCCATGAAAATGAAAGCAGCGCAAGTAACGTTGAGATTAGACATTCACAAACATGATTAATGGGGTTTGGCCGCATCCAGTGTGTGCAGAATATTAACACTGCTATGGGCAGTGGAGGATACCTGGACCAGCTATAGCGACACAAAACACACACATACTGTATGCTAGGTTTTAATGTATTATTGCATGTCTAGCTTCCCACAGGCTCAGAGAGCAGCTATTACTGCTGTTTTGATCTGTGGGAATACACGCAGTAGCTGGTCCACTCATTAATGTTGGAATACTAAACACCTGCCATAGAACTGAAAAAGCTTCCTGTTGACTACAATGTCTGTAGATATGCTTCTCCTCTCGTGTATTCAATTCCCTCCAACGATAGCTACACATATATGTACATTGATGTGCATGTCATGTGTGCTGTGAACAAGGACGAGAGCCAGTAGACTATACACATGATTCAGTGCACAATGTATTATGTTTTTAACCATACAGCTTGCTATTGTTAAGACAAAAATGCATATGCATTCTGTCTGTTACCAAGCAACAGGTGCTAAGTGCATTACAGTTCTGACATATCATTTAAGACAGAAATAAAAATGATCAAATTATGCATTTAGTGAGTTTCCAAAAGACCCATTTGGTTCTGAGAAACAATATTCTTTTACCTTCGTATTTCCTCTCTGATTTTTGGAAATATTCCTCCATTTTCTCTTTTTATCTGCTTCTTGCAAATGAGGTTGGATGAGAGCCTGTGTGTTAAGTGTTGAATTTAGACTAAATATCATTGTTAGCTGCCCACAGTGAGCTTAGGGTGAATTAATTAGACTGCCTTTCTGTCTGGTAGTAGCATGAAGTGTGTGTGTGTGTGTGTGTGTGTGTGTGTGTGTGTGTGTGTGTGTGTGTGTGTGTGTGTGTGCATGTGTGATGTGTGCACGTGTGTCTAAATGTGTACGTGTATGTCTGCTTATGTGCTTCCCTTTGTGTGTGTTTGTCTTTGTGCAGCATAGTGTAAGTAATTGCCTCCCACAAGTTAGATAAACATCATCCTTCAAGTATTCAGCAACCAGCTGTCCTAATATCCGAGGCACATATGGAAGAAATGTCTCTCTCTCTCTCTGTCTCTCTCGCTGCCCTTTCTGTCTATTTCTCCTTGTCTTTCTTTCTCGTATACCTACACACAAATACATGTACATGTGCGACATATGGCGTTTTTCCATTGTTTTGGGGGTAATCGCGCCGAGCCATGCCGGGAGCACTCAAGTCGAGCTGGCATGCTGCCAGTGTTTTTCCATTACATGGAGGTGCACTGAAAATGCAGTAAGCCTGTTGTCTACAGCTTTTCTTCAAACATCTCACTGTGGCTGTTTCTGTTTGTACTTTTCCTTCTAGAATTTATTTCTAACTGAAAATAGCTCCAAATATCTACAGATATTGTTGTGTAGACCTATTTTTTATTGAAGAATAACTAAGAAAGCTCCGCTAATTCGGTCATAAACACATTACATTTCCTATAAATTCTTCACAATCACTCCTGTTATTTTGTCATTTAAAAGCTTTTTATGGGAAGCAGTAAAAGCAAGAAATGTTGGGCTCCGATACAGCCGAGAGCGATCAGGAAATTTATCTGAAAGTATAAACAGAAACAAAGGAGAGAAAATAAAGTTCAACCCACAGAGATTCAGTTAAAAGCTACAGAACTAGACTTAACAGTTAAACAGCTTTCTCTCTGGTCTCCAGCACACACATTGAGTCTGCAACACATGCGCGTAGATTTGGGTGTGGACAGCAGGGACATGTCCTTACCAATATCAAGCTGATTGTCCTTACCAATGTTTTTACTGATCTCAAACAATCTAGCTGCTTTAAGTCCACATGATGTTAATGGTAAAATCTCTGCAGAGTTGCCAGGTTTGTGTGTTTTCGGCAAAAAATGTGCTATTATGATAAAGAGTGAAAGAGCAGGATATGGGGGATACTCGACCTGATGATCTGGCAACCCGCAACTTCAAGCTTTATGCATTGTTGACGAGCAGCAGCCTGGCAGCAGCAGCAGTAGTGGAGTCAGTGAGGTGGAGAATCTGAAGTGGTTAGTATTTATAGTTTAAATGTTCCAAACGTCACAGAATTTAAAACAACTTCACTGGACAAAACTAAGATCATTTGATATTATGTTTAATTTCAGGTGTTAGGTGTTAATGCTATTTCTCCCCTTTTCCATGAGTGGATCAAGAGCAGTTATTATATGAGTCATTAAGATATGAACGTTACCAATTGTCCACAGTTTGTCCAACTGATCTGTTTGTGTCAGGCATCATTTTATGATGTAAATCCTGTCAGCAGCAGCCTGAGCAGCACAGAGACACACAAACAGGTGAACTGCAGCCTCTCAGGTGAGTTCTAATGTCATTGTGAAAGATATAGCCATAAGTTGAATGAAAAATAATACAAATAGAAGTTTTTTAGATGATTTAAAAATAGGTTTGAGCATCACTGTGGCTCTGTCATGAAACTCTCGTTGTGAGTTGAGTTGTGTCGCCCAAATCCACAAACTGAAAGAAGGACAGAATCTCAGGAGAGGTTTGAAAACGTTACAACAGCGAGTTACAGAGCAGCATATCACCTACAGGTTTCTATACATTTATTTTATCGTAACATTTATTGACAGTCTATGATATGTTGATATATTAATTTTGGTCTCAGATTCATAGTTAAGTAGTCCATCTGTAAAATCAAATATAAAAATCAGAGAAGAAATTATGATACAAGTCCGGTTTCAAGCAAGTCAGCAAATGCATATTCAGTAAAGTAAACATTTTGCAGAGTCAGGCTCTTCATGCGTGTATGCGTGTGAGCACATGTGCCTATGAAAGCAAAAAGAGACATAAAGAGAAAGTACACATACACAATTATTTTAGCCGTCCAACAAAAAATGTCCCTACCAAAGTTAAAACCAAACCCACCCCCTTGGCAACACACTGCTTGTTTGAGAGGGAGAAGGAGGGTCATCAGTAAGCAGGACTACAGCAGCGTGGCTCACCACAGTTATTGCCTGCTGTGAGGCTGTAGTGGAGACATGTTTCATCGTGGGTTGGCTCGGTGCGTGGACCGACCTGAGTAAATGGAAAAACCGTAATAAGTTTCTTTTTTTTATGAGTAGGAGATGCACATTATGTGAATGCCTATATGGTGTTTTTTGATCATTTATTTTGCAGTTTGCAACACTTTGTAACTGTTTCTTTGTCTTCCACTCATTTACTTGCACTTCCTTAACTCCATGTGGGATCTCAGTATACCTGCGACATTTACTCTTCTCAGCACAAACCCACATCACTTAGACAACCAACATTTTGAGACCATATCAGGTGTGTTTAATGCATTTGAATGCGTGCAGTTACAGTATGAGAGCACATAGGGGTGTAACTACCAAATGTTTGCTGTCATATTGATTCATGTGCATGCATAAAAAGAATTCCTTTTGACCTGCCAACATGTGAAAGAATTTAGCACACATGGCTTCTTTAATATGATTTTAAGTAGTGGAACTAAGCCATAAAAATGGTGGAGTTGGAATCCATGTATCTTTTCACCAGTTAGCCATATTCAATAAGGCAAATGTTTAGTGCGTCTTGGATATGATCCATAGATGGAAAAAGTGTAGCTATAACAAAAGTGAGGTAATATATATACCGTAATATACT
This sequence comes from Thunnus maccoyii, assembly GCF_910596095.1. Taxonomy (NCBI): domain Eukaryota; kingdom Metazoa; phylum Chordata; class Actinopteri; order Scombriformes; family Scombridae; genus Thunnus; species Thunnus maccoyii. Next base: position 19,946,343 of record NC_056537.1, on the reverse strand, counting down.
TCAAACATATAACTATCCAATGTTAATATACTCTCTTGCCCCTCATCAGCCTCCCACTAGAAAAGTCTGGGTGACAACAAATATGTCTAATACCATAGTGCAACGTGCAAGGAGACATTTGAGGAAAGAGTGTTTGGATTGAAAGTTTTAGAGTGTGTGTTCCATGTTTCCCAGGAGAAATCAGTGTTATCACAGTATAGACCTGAGGCTAGTCAGTTTATCAACAGATTTCACTCAGTCATTCATAATGTTCCAAGTTTGTGTGTGTGTGTGTGTGTGTGTGTGTGTGTGTGTGTGTGCGTGTGCGTGTGCGTGTGCGTGTGCGTGCGCGTGCGCGTGCGTGTGTGTGTGTGTGTGTGTTATTGATACCGGACAGGGTCACAAGCCTAAGGCAAGGACGTTGATGTCACAGCTCGCCTTCTAGCTGTCCAATCAGAGTAGCAGCGGGGTGCAAAGTCCCGCCCACGCACCTACCTGCTCCCTGCTGAACACACCACCTGTCCTCCTATTACATTCTCATCCTTTTTGTTTTTTTTTTCTTTTTGAAACATGTCCATACAGTGCACCCTAGCTCATAGAATCATCCACTTTCCCTCTCATTGAAATTAAAACCCATGCTTGCCTAACGTACATCTAATTTACTGAGATGTAGCCTTACACAAAATGCTAATTAGAAACACAGCAGAAACAGCAGTTGCAGAGTTAATCAGTATATGAATAAACATGAACAGGAACACTGCTGCATAAACAGGAGCCATTGACTGATGCAGATACATATTCAACAGAAACACTGATCTTCTTTTGACTTACAATCACTCTATCATGTACAATGTCATGCACACTGTTTGAGTTGGACACAGAGATGGCAAGCCTGAAATGAATGAATGACTCCAGATGGTTGTTAGCAACAGGCGTCTTCTGCCCTGTACAGCGACAACGTGCTTTGTGGTCATGGGTGTGAAAATGTGAATGTAAAGGTCATGTCCTTACCCGGTGGTGTCAGGTAAAGTAGCTTTTTACAAGTTTTAAAAAGCCTCATGTCGTGACCTCTTCTTGTTAAGGTTTTGTAGAGTCTCCCTGGAATAAAAAAACAATCAAACAAGGATGGAAGGTTACCTTTGAGATTATCCTTTTTACTACTGTCCCTGAATTCAGCCTCATCACCGTTCACCAATCCAACTCTCTCACGCAGCCACATGCAATTTCAGTCAGCAACAAGCATTTTTTTGTCATGTAATAATATGTAGCAGAGGCTGGAGCACAGGGCACTGCTCAGCTCATTACAGCATGTTCATTTATCACGGCATAAACACCATCATTTCTGTGACATCCTGACTGGTCAATCAAACGATTAGCTGTGTGATTAACGACTCAACAACAAACAATCTATCACTGATCTATTAACAGACAATCAATGGCTGGTCCACAGCTAGTCAATCTCTAGCATACTCTGATGGAGGACCCCACTATTTTTTTGTTCCTTGCTAGTCAGTATAGTAAGTGATAATATCCAGATATGATTTTTCCATATCATGGTGTGTCCATATTTAGATGTAGCTTTCTGTGTGTTCATGTATTCATATTAGTAATAATTCACCATTGTGTTGAATATTAAAAAAAAAAGAAGCTAAGACAGAGTAACTATCAGGTAGTCTGTTCTATTTCTGTCTCCACCTGAGGGTCGATACAGGAGGAGAGAGAGAATGAGAGATGGAATAAAAAGCAAGTGAGAATGAAAGAAGAGGAATGCCATGTAGCTCCCCTTTAAGCCTGGGAGGGAGGGAGGAGAAGAGAAGAGGGATCCCTCTGAGTCAGCCTTGGAGTTTTCCTCCCTCCTTTCTTCCTCCTCCTCCTCCTCCCACTATAATTTACAACACTCCTGCCCTCCTCACTTTTCTTTTTTTTCTGCAGCCTTCTTCTTTTGCTCCACACCTTCTTCTGACTCTGTCATTCACAAAAAGCAGTTTCTCATTGTTTCATTTTTTTCTTTAAACTCAAGTCTGTATCTCTCTCTCTCGCTCTCTCTCTCTCTCTCTCTCTCTCTCTATCTCCCTCCCTCCCCCGACTCTCCCTCTCAGTTGAATACTGATGAGCCAGAGACTGCACCACTCCCTCACCCTCTTCTAAGCAAAAGAAGTCCTGTGAGGATGAACAGGCAGCATACCACAGCACACATTTAACTCAAAGCAATATGACTACCTCTCTTTCTTCTTATTTATTGGCTATCTACTTCATCCAATCTTGTATCTACTCTTGGGTCCACTCACCCTTTTCCACATCACTCTCTTATTTGCCAGGCACCTCGGCTTCTCCTTATCCATGTCCACCTCCATCCTTTTCATTAAACATATTTTTCTGCCCTTATAAATCACTTCTTTTTTGTGTTTTCATGTTCCACATGTCCTCTATACTCCCTGCAGAACACTAACATGTATTCTCTCATTCATATATCACAGATTATGATGACCATCCGTGTTGCAAAGTCACCCCCCTCTTGCTCTTCTTTGTTGGGTGTGTGTGTGTGTGTGTGTGTGTGTGTGTGTGTGTGTGTGTGTGTGTGTAGGCCTTTATTAGTGTGTCTCTGGTTGTGTCCCCCTTGTTTCATAAAGATGCAACTCTATTCTCTCCCTGTTACATTGGATTGAGCTGAGGTTTAATAAAGAGTGCAGGGATCCAAATCTAATAACAGCTCCACTCTGGTTATTGGAATGCTCTCCACACTCACCTTCACACACTTTATTTTGCACACTCACTCTCTCATACACACACACACACACACACACACAGCTATATAGGCTGATATATGTACTGTTTATCCAGAAAAGCCTTACTCAGCAAGTCCCTCTCACACACTACATTACACTTACTGTACATCACAAGCAAACACACATAAGCCTTGTCAATTAGCAGCACATCAGAAAAAAAAAAGTTTTTTTAAAAAGTACAGTCGGAGCCGACCCAGAGGTCACGACCACAGAGGGGATCACTTGATGTGGAGACTGGATGATTGGGATTTCTGACACTGATGTATTTATTTTTGTTAACTGTATAATTAAATATAATCTTAATTCAGAATATATCATCACTTATGATAAATCCTATCTTTTTTGCTAGAGCTGCTGAAAATCAAGCTGCTGTACTCAAATTGGCAACAGAAAATTAAAAAATAAAATTAAAAATGCTAAAAAAGTAACACATTTTCTTTCTTATAACTTAAGCTTAATGTTTTAAACTGTTGGTTAAAATCACTTGAAGTTTTTGTCTACCTGAGGCTCACATGCTAACACCTCTCAACTCTATTGGTCAGAATGCTGAGAGCTGGTGTTTGTTAGTTGTTATGCTAAAGAGACGCAGAGAAAACTGAGAAGCAGAGCATTGGGCATGAAGTGAACAGCAGGGAGCAGCAACAGAATGGTAAAAAATAGTCTGTTTCACCACACAGCTTCAGGTTACAACTATTTATTCATAAAAAAAAATGTGTGTGTAAGACGATGCTATCAAGGATAAATAATCAGGTGTGTCTACCAGCTAGATTGCTAATTGCTGTCATCTCTTTGCTTAGCGTCTGCATTATGTAACTGTGGAATATGGCTGCAGAAAATGTGCAGTCATTACTTAAAATGTGATGCTTTTAAATATATAAGTGCTAGAATTTACATCTGCTTTAAGACTGCAGTAAAAAAAAAAAAAAGTGGAAACTGGAAAAATGAAAAGGCAAGTGAGAGATAATCTTCGTAGAGCAGTTAAATGGAAAGCATTCAGAATAGTGTGCAACATCTCAAGAGACAAATTGAAGTGGCGTGATGCACAATGCCCACACCAAATTTCATTCAGCAGTTAAGAATTAAATAGTTGCACACACTGGTTAATCATCCCCTCCCAATATATTATTTCCCACATTGAATATTGCTATGTAATAATATAGCACAATATTTCCATTTGGTATGACATCAGAGATATGCAGTTTCTCCATGTTTCTTACAGCAAATCTAATGCGAAATCCTATTGTGGCATTTTATGGAAATCAAGCTGTATTTTGGCTTTGGCAAGTCTTTCATGGCATCTTTGTCTGAATCAGTGTGAGTGCATCAGTGGCAGGGAGCCATCAGCCTCTCTCAGCACAGCTGCATCCTTTATTGTCTGTTTCTGCAGGCAAATACAGGAGTCTGACGCACCCACTGTTACCTGGGAAAAATATGTTTGTGTGTTTGTGTGTCCTGAAAAGTCTACTCCTTACCTCACCAGCTGTCACACATTCATTCATTCATGACAGTTACAGTCACTCTCTACAAGTGCATGTACGTGTGTGTGTGTGTGTGTGTGTGTGTGTGTGTGTGTGTGTGTGTGTGTGTGTGTGTGTGTGTGTGTGTGTGTGTGTGTGTGTGTGTGTGTGTGTGGTTACTCAGTATACAGAGAAACAAAGATGGTGAGATTGCTATAAGAAAATGAATGACTCAGCTGAAAGCAACACAGCAAAGCTAAGCAAGAATTAAAATGAGCTCAAATGGTCGTCAAGTACGTACAGACACACATACGCACACACACACACTCACTCGAGCAGGGATGCATTGAAGCTTGCAGGCATGGTGTGTGAAGAGTATAAATAGCTCTGCATCCTCACTGATGCTATTTTTGAACCAGGAGTCGTGACTGACTTATCCAAGGGCAAAACTCAGAAGTCACACATACACATACACACACACACACACACACACACACAAGTATACTGTATCAGACTTTTCACCAGACAGCAGTCTTGTTGGACAGTCATGAATAACTAGGCGCATGTCGAAACATAGCTCTTTCCCTTTGTCAGCTTGTGTCTGTCTTTAGCTGCCTCTCATCTCTCTTTGTCATTGCTGAATGAAAGCCTCTTTTTGTCAGATTCTTCTCCTTTGTTTCATTCTCTGGGGCTCTATATCATGCTGCTGTCATATCTGGTCACATTTTAAGCTTTGTGTCTATGTTATTTTATATAAGCTTAGAATTTTTCCTTAATGGAGCTGTATAGATACTACAATATACAATCTACTGTGGTAACATGCTGTGAATTTCTATAAGGCCATACAATACAATATGTTGGACCGGGGTTACTGTCCAGTACACATGGACATGTTCAGTGTTTAATTGGCATTGTGTGTTATTTTGTCTGTCTATGACAAAGAAAAATAGAAATAATTGACAATTGATGAATGCCAGTGGCTGTATGTACAGTATTGAAACACTGGTGATACTCTGAGTTGTCAGTTTATTTCGGTATACTATACACCCTGCACACAATTATATGTCACATGACTGCTATGTGTGGTAGACCAGAAATCACATCTCAATTCAACATTGCTTTACACAAGGTCATCTTGTCAGACTTTGTCTTAATGCCGAAAACCACGCTGACAGGACTGGATGATACGACCAAAAATCTCTATGATGATAAAATATCACAATTAGTTCATTAATGATAAAAGTAACTAAATATTTTTACTACATTAGTGCATAATATTTAATTTCTCATGCTGACTGGGTTGTCAAACTAATCTCAGTTAAATTAAAGTATATTGGATTCAGGCAGTTTATTTATAATTGTAATATGCGTAAAGATGGGTTGGCAGGGGATGCAAAATGTTGGTAATTCAGTACATCAGGTTTATTGCCTAGCCATTGATGCTGAGCTTGTGAGCATAGGATCATCAAAACTGGACCATCGAGTGTAAAAAAAAAAAGCTGCTTGTCAGACAAAGTCAAGCCCTTTCTACATTATGCAGATTAAAAAAAATCTGAAAATAGCAGCATGAATCCATGGAGTCATCCTGTTAGGCACTAACAGCACAGGCTTGTGGTGGCAGTGTGATTGTGTGTTTCAGTACACATTAGCGCATCAGGGTGTCCGATACCCACTGACGAATGGCTAAACAAGACAGCATATTTTAGCATTTTTGATAACCAAGTTTTTGTCCCTTATGGCTACAGTTTATCCACACCACCATCATAATGATGCACCATGTTTCAAGGCACATATTGTCATCAAATGGTTTCAGAAACATGACTGTGGTGCTGTTGAAACTACAGCAACAGTCACTCAGCTCCACTCACAATATTCCCGTAGAGCTTATCCAGTAATTCCCAGACAAATTAATGCTGTTCTAATGCCTAAAGGAAGTGTACGTAATAAACTGACTACTAAGTGTATAGCCATGTGTGTAATGGTGAATGTGTGTGTATGTTCATGTGTAAGTATGTGTATTCAAGCATGCCAACATATGCTGTGTCTTTGCTCCCCCTAGTTTACCTGTGGAGGTGATTATGAATCAGCATGGCAGGTCACTGCTTCTAGTGATACAAGTTGACTTTTTATTGTGCAGTGGAGGGAAAAGCTGGTGTCCAGCTGAGGTGTTTATTGCCTTACGTAGCGAACTGGTCTTTACTTAAGCCCTGATAGACCTCCACAGAGAGAGGAACAGAGTAGGAAAAAAAAGTAATTTGTTTTGTACTGAAGCAACTCTTCTTAAAGACAGTCTTCAGTCTCCAGTGTATGCATGAGTCCCACTGACAGTATCTAAGTGTATTTCTTTTCCTGCTGGAGCTCAGCTATTGTTCATGCCGTTTCTTCAAGATAATTATTTATACAGGAGATATCCATTAGAGGAATAATTACTTTCTTCATTTTGACACTGGTATCCAGCTCTTGAGCTCTTATGTCTCAAATCTCAGAAATGAAGTTTCGAAGAAAAAGGGTTTTCAGTATGAACATTTGGCACTTTCAAACCAATTTTCTACTGCTCTTTCCTGTCTTTTTTCATCTAAATTCTAAGTTTGGGTTATTTCTAGTTGTATAACACACGTGTAATATAGTCTCATAAAGCCATTACAATATATCCAGTATCCACCGACACAGAGCCACAGCAAGTATGTGTGGTTCCACCTTTCCTGACTGACTGAGGAGGGCTACTTACATCTTATGGTCTTGAACCATAGAAGGCTATACTTCAAGTAGTCCCTAAAAATGTTTGAGTGGTGGCTTTTTTAAGTCTTTTTTTTTTTCAAAAATAAAAATATGAGCATTAGCAAAAGTTTGTCAAAGTCATCCATAGACTTATCAGAGCATCTATGAGCTAATTGTCAAATGACTCAGTGGTCTATTAAGCCTTCTCTCTGCACCCCTCGATGCAAAGTGGCCAGTTATCTTTCAAACACTCAGCTAGCAATATCTCAGACTATGACCTGGCAGAGTGGATTAGTGAGTACAGTTGTTTAAAGTCACCAGCAGTTTGAGACTGCTGGCAAGTGAGTGTTACAAACCACAGCCTGTGCTTTCTTGAATGCCGTGTAATCAAACTACAAAGCTCTGGAGTGACTATTTTTCAGTGCTCTTGCAACCTTGCAAATAGTTTGTTTTGGGATTTGATTTGTTTATCTAAGGGACCCTTAACTTTGAGAAATTACATTGTTTTGTTGTTTTCATACAATGACTACTGGCTTGTCTCATTGTATTACATATGGCCCAATGTGGACACCAGAGGGACCAACAATACAAGCAGTGAAACACTCTTTTCTTTACTTAAGTGTTACTTTTGTTACTTGCAACACGTGTGACACAGTGAGTATGAATGTTTGTGGCAGAAAAGATCCAAAAAATCAATGCACACTCTTGAAAAACTTGACTGCAGGCAGGCCTTTTCCTTCTACAATCTGCAACTAGGGCTATAGTTGCTACCTGGCGTTGGTCCCAGAGCAGTCTGGTTGGAAGAAAAAATCAACACGGCACACATATTGTAAATCCACCTGCACATACATGCACTGTTTGAGTTCCTTCCTGCCACTTGGCTCCTATGAGCCCACATCTGACTCACAGGGACAGTTGTCATGCCAACACAGTGTTGGCAAGCGCCAAAACTGAGTGGCAGTGTAAGGTAGAGGTTAGTCACACAGCAGGGAACTCTCTAAGTGCATGTTAGGGCATGTATGTACTGTATAGGCATGCCTATTTGCTATGTGGACATTTTGCTTACATGCGTGTAGTGTGTGCCTTTGTGTGAGATGTAAAGTGCTGTATAGCAAATTAACGTAGATCTAGCTACACTGTATGTATCAACCACTGTAATTTAGCCAAAATAATTATCATTTCTATTTTGAGAAAGACTTGTTAAGAGTGTAAGAGGGGCAGTGAGATTTTGTCCACTGTGTCTTCTCTCTGTGTGTTTATGTTGTGTCTGTGCTCTCACATGCTGAGGGCATTGTGAGGATTATTATATGTTATGTACTAATATGCCTCTGTGGGAGTGTGTGTGTGTGCTGTATGTGTACATATTTCACAGACCTTTTCTTGACTTTACAGGCATTGGGTGTGTTTAAAGTTGAATTGAAGGGGGTGTTTGTATGTACATATATATGTGCGTGATTGCAATTGCCTACAGTGTGACTGGGTGAATGTAGATATTTCAAATTTATTAAATAGTTTTTTGACATGCATTTCCTGTGTGAATTTTGCTTGCATTCTTACATACTCAGTGGTCGATTCTGTCCAAATTGTCAAGCATTGGTGTCAAGGACCAGAAATGGATTAGTAGCGTGGGGGAGAAGGGAGTGAGGGAAGTGTGCGAGGGCGGCCTAGAAGATCAATCAGAGGTCTCACCTTTTCTTTCATTTCTGTCAATGGGGAACAGAGAGCACAGCCAGCACCTGTCTACTGCAGGGACACCATTACAGTATAGACGGGCACACTGACAGAGACAAAGAGAGGGATGGAGAAGGTCCTTCAGAAACACAGAGAGGTGGGGAGAGAGAGATAATAAAGGGTTTAAAAGAGGGAAAAAGAGACAGAGAGGGAGTTTGTTCTCAGGAGACAGGCAGGGTAAAGTTGTGTTAAGCTGAGATCAGAGAGGGGGATCAGTCCATGCATCCTCCGTGTGCTGAGTGTCATGGGTTTTTTTTTTTTTTTTACTGCCGGGAGTCGATAAACAGCTATTCTCCCCTTTCACCTGCCGCTTCTCGCTAATCTAGTGTACGTTGAGCCTAGCAGAGACTAAACATGTTGTGGTTTTCTGGATTTGCATTTCAAGTTCATGAATTAATTTTCCTTCTTTCTTTCTTTCTTTTTTTTAAAGAGCATGTAAGTAGACTAACTTATGGTAAATTGCTCTGTTTCAATGTACAGGATGACAGCTTGATCAGCTTACTTGAAACAGCCACTGAGAAACAATTCTGTTGCTCTATGAAGACCATTAAAAGTTCTATTGGCATGATCTGCCTGGATAAAAGACAACACGCAGCCAGGAAAAAACCTGGAGAGAGCGTGCTTTGAGATTTATAAACTTATTGTTTCCAACCAGGCTGATTTAAACATGACAGATGACTCACCGGGTCTCTGAACAGGAATCAGATGAACTTGCATTTTGGGGGAAGTAAGATGTGGGCATAGTGCAGCAGTAGGTTCTGGAGAAAATTATCTGTGTCATTTACATGATACAGGAAAGAGTCATATGGCTGATGGTTAGTTGAACTTTTACTATCATGTCACTTATGATGAAGTCCGGTTGGCTGCTTCTCATAGTGCCCTCAGGTTACATCATCGTGACATGTCCCCACATGCCGGAGTAGAATATAGTTTGGAGGAAGTAGACTACATCATTTAGCAGGCTGTCTGCTGGCTGCAACATCACACTGCCGTATCCTAGCAACCAGTTTAGAAGAAGGGCTCACTCAGGCAAAGCTTCAGTTCCAGCTGGTGATCTCTGAGGAGTCTTAGTGTGTGTGGATGTGTACGTATGTGTGTGTGTGTGTGTGTTAGCTTGCTGGGATAATGGATGAGTGTTGTAGAAATGAGCGTGCTGGCTCAGTCCAGCAGGGAAGATCAATATCAACTATACATTCATCTCTAATTACCACAGCGGAACTTAGAAGGAATCTCTCTCTTTCTCCTTCCCGCCCTCTTGCTCTCTTTCACCATCTCTCTTTCCTTTTTTTTCCCCCTTTCTCTCCTGATCTACTCCAACTTCTTCTCTCTACTTTTGTAGTCGTTCACTACTCTCTTTTTAAATCGTTTATTGATATGAGAAAGAATTAAACCTGTATGTTGCCCAAGCAGCTCAGTACGGTACATTAGTTACAGACCAATATTTTCACATAGCTTCTCCCACCTTGCATCAGTGTACTGTAAGAGTTAATAATGTTTGTGTATTTGTAAAACTAAAATCTTTCTCTCCTCCTCTCTCTTGTCTCTCCTTCCCTCCTCCTCTATGCACACCTCATTATAATTTATGAACCCAGAACATAAAAAGCTAAATACCTCACTCTGCTATAGGGGTCTTTGTGCTTTATTGTCTCTTTTCCAAGGCTTTCTAAAGGCTCCACAACCTCACAATGATGACAGCTGGGTTTGTTTTATGACAATATCTGACTAATTTAGATCTCCCCTGTTCTCTCTCTGTCAGTGCTGAGTATAGGGGAAGGAGGTTTCTGGGAAGGCACGGTCAAAGGGAGGACTGGCTGGTTTCCAGCAGACTGTGTGGAAGAAGTTCAGATGAGGCAGTATGACCCACGGTTAGGTAAGATGCCTGCATGCACATAAACAAACACACACGCACTGTACTGTCACACTCCAACAATTTTCTGTCTTGCTGTAGTGTGTTGCACCGCTGGTTGGTTGTAGCTCTGTCCATGGTGCTGAAAAGCAAAGTAAGTCTGTTCATGGTTTCAGGGGATCTGCATTTGTTATCTACAGGGGTAAACAAATAATCTGGTAGTCAAAACACTTTAACTTTTAATTACGCTGTGAATTCATTTAGAAATGTTTGAAACTTTTTATATGATTACAAATTGTCTAGTTCCAGATCACATTCTTGATTTTCCCACTCAGTGCGTGTCTATTCATTTTAATAAACCACTTATGTGACTACAGAAATTCTCTCCGTAAAATACCTTTCCTGCAACCGCCCCGTGCTATCTACAATATCAGATATAGATTCTAATGAAAAATTCTTAGTAGTCATTTTTATGATTCGATTGATCAACAATATAAAAAAAACAATGTTCAAAGCAGCAATGACATTACTTGTGCATCACAGCACATTGCAGTATTATCTAACTACTCACTTCTGACCAGGCAGATAAATAAACACCAGCAAGGCCAGTAGGACACCAAGTGAACCAAATGTATTTTTTCCACTTGACACAGGGATTTGTGGGCTACAACCCTTTTTGTTGAGGCAATAGTAAATTTTAACATAGTTTAAGTGCATTCTCACCAAATGTACAATACTCCAGAAAAGTTTGGAAGTTGTACAGAATTATTATGTTTAATGCCTTGAACTTTGGCCAGGCAACGCAGGAGTAGCAATTTTGTTTTAAGTTACAATTCAAATAATTTACTTATTCTAATACCTAATTTCCTTGGGTTAACTGTCAAAGCATTGGAAAAATAGGCATTTTGTATTTAAATGTGAAATTGATGACAACTGATTAAATTTAAAATTTGAATCCCTGATTCTTAATGGTGGGGAGTCCTGTATATCCACCTGTTTTGACAACATAAGCATCTGCTTATGTTGCATCTGCACTTGAATAACATTCTGTATGTGTTCCCATCATAACATTGGGCTACCAAAGTACATTGTCAAATGGCTCATTTTAAAAATGAATTTGAAGATGTCTGGAAAAACAAAAACATTCGAACTATACACATGTAAGAAACAATATACTTGTCCATACTTAAAACTTCATACAATAGAAGCTACATATAGTAGATCTGCAAGGCCTTTTTTATCACAGTATTTCTCTGTTTCAAGATCTCTTTTAATAATGTAAGCTAAGGTGCTGAAAGACTGTGGGTGTTTGATAATTTCTCTTTTAAAACAACTTGTTGCCTATTAAAAGTATTCAAAGCTTGCTTTTTCTCTTTCATTAGTTGACATTTGCCTCCCATGTTAAGTGCTGACTGTCTTTAGTTTTCCACTGAGGACTGTCAAGCTTTCAGTGACACTTAATTAGTGCCTAATTAAACGCAGGTGCACTGGAAAGGTCGACCAGTTTAGATTGTGTTAAAAACATGTAGACAGTGAAAGCATCAATTACAAGGTAAAAGGATATTTCCTAGCAATACATCAGCAAAATAACAATAAAATGACATAAACATTTTATAATTCACATATTCTTTGCGTACGTTTTCTCAGTTTCAAAATGTCTCACTTTTAATTTGTTGTGTTTTTAAAGTGATTATTATTAAGGAGTTTCAAAATTGATAAAAATACTAAAGTTCGGGGTTATTAAAAACACTGCAGTGGCAGAAAACAGCATTGGCTTTGAAAAGCTCACACACACATATATTACAAATAAATTAAGATGCTCAGTTCAGTAATTTGCACTGTAAAAAAATTATTGTGTTCAGACAACAAATGAACCCACAGTTTGAAAAACTTCATCCTCAAATCCACCCACTTCATTATATTATACCATCAATCTGTGATGTTCAGTGCTTTACAGGAGTTATTTTGTGATATGTTGTAATTTATTTTTTGGTGTACTTGCTTGACCAGAGCCCACCTCATCAACCTCTACGTCAGTGTGTTATTTCTCACAATGTTTTTCAACAGCCATCTGAGAATGTGCCTGAACTTGAGCATTGCATGTTTCATATCGGTAGACAGAAAGCAGTCGTGTTTGAGATTATATGTCAAGGAACCAATTTTATTTTCTTTGCCAGAGAATAAACAGAAAGTAATGTCCCTTACTCAAAATTACTCGAAATTCAACTTACCTCGCTAGTTGCTTTGCATTACACTTTATTTTTACTTTTTTCAGAAATCAGCCTGTCTCTTCAGCAAAGGATTTCTTGCTCTTTTCTGATTTTTTTTTTTAATCATGAGAAAAAAATCACCAAAATATGACATTAATCGCTGATGTTTTACAGAACTAAAAATTACTATTTTGTGTGGATTATCATCCTTACTACACACTGTAAATATGTGCTGACCATGATGAATCTGCTATTCATGCTACTGTGACAGATTTGAAATGAACCCGTTGTAAACAACTGGGAGTACATCAGATTAATGTGACCACATCCCTATTTAGACTGTCATTTAATTAGCAGATGGCACATTTTGTTTGCTGTGGTCTCAGGGGCAGCAACATGTGCAGCACTGACAGTGGATTTGATTTCAATTCTGTGCAGCACCAACAAAAAGACATCATGAGAAACATCTGGTCATTGTGTGAGAAAGTTAAGCACGATGTATTGTGTGTTTGTGCGTTGCAGAAGGTACATATACTGGGAATGGGACAAGGATAAGTTTGTCATAAATATCTCTTCTTGCATGTTTGCCATGCATCTCCTGGGACCTATTTCTGGAGCAATTGGGGCATTTTCCCTTTTCAAAGGGTTGTTGAGGGATTGAGGTTACCTCAGAGTAGGTGTGAAGAGATGAGAAAGGCCGGAATCTCTAAATACCCCATTTAAATGCATTGTGAGAAAAAGATAGGGGAAGGTGGGAAAAGAAAGGGCCAGATAGCGAAGGAGACGGATGGTGGAGCATACTCTAAAGGACAGCAAAGTGGAGATGGCAGAGCGTGTCTTTCAGAGAGGTAGAGAGAAAAAGAGCAAGGAGAGGGAGGGAGAGAGATGGGGCTGATATTGAGCCCCACTCACTCATAAATCCTGAAAAACTCAGAACCTTCAGATACCTATTTCTCAGGGATTAAAAATCTTCTGCCTCCCTTGTCCTTCCTCTCTGACATTGTATGTCATTGCCTCTGTTTGATATTAAACTGGGATGCTTGGTTTTAGTCTTTAATCATCAGCATAATTATTTTTACTGTTATTATAAAGGCTGAAGTACACCAAGTACTAAGCGACCCAACCAAACCAGAGAGATTTTAGACTGAAAATCTCTAAATAAAATCAGATGGATTTGATTTGAATTCACCCACATACGCTGTTTCACTCTCAGATACATCACCTTACAGAAGATAAAGATGCTCCAACCTCCGTTTCACTCTGACTTAAAACCGAGCCCCTTGGAACAGCACTTGTAGTGTAGTGGCCCCACTCAGGAGTGCAGTATCACGTGACAAACACCCCAAAAGCATTTTCCCAATACGTAATCATCACAAAAACTGTTGTAAAACATTTAATACATCATTTTGAGTGTCACAAACACCCAAAACGACTTTTTGTATGATTATTATTTCATCCATTCTGTCCAAAGAAATTTAGAAAGAGAGACATTACTAAATTATTTTCATGCAGCTCATGTGTGCGTTGATACAGCAGGAAGTCAGTCAGTTTAGCCAAAGGACAAGGACAAGGGATGTGCAGAAAGCCTAGTATTTGTATTTGTATCTATATTTGTTGAGGCAGCAAAATTATTTATATTTCTATTTGAATTCAAATAAAAGCGGAAATAGGAGTAAAAATCCCGTTTTTGTTTTTATTACGCTTTTCATTTTAGGATATTAAAGCGTTAAAATACGTGTTTATGAATAAACTCACAAAGGAGGTCTCCACACCAGGTCTCAAACTTGAGACCGCACTGGGGACTGCGCTGACTACTGAGCTAAACAGAGAGCATCGCCAACACGCAGACAGACCTCTACTTATTTATACACCCATAACACAGAGACAGCACACCATGTAACGTGTAGAGAATAATTTCAAAGGCAATTCTTGCTTTGCACTTTTCATTTATTGCCTGTTTTTTACAACCTTACTTTGTGGAAAGGAGAAGTGGAACAACAGGTTATAGAGTGTCGCTTGGGAGCACTTCACTCGTGTCAGTAGCTCAGCGTTATCTCTGGGGAACACCCCCAACTCCGGGAGTGATGTACAAATTAGGAAATGTGCATCATTTAGCAGGTGGATGTGACTCCCCTCGTTGAGACTTGCTGATAGACGAAACAGCGGAGCAGAGGAGAGAGACTGAGATAGCGATGTGACCAACCTGAGCGCTGGTATTTGACATGTTTGGTTTTTTTTTCATCCCCCCCCAAAAAAATTAAAATATTTATACGAAATAAATGTTTGTAAAAAACCCACTATACATGCTTTGCCGAATAATGTATTTGTATTTAGGCACAGCCCTACTCTCACCCGTCTCAGCTAAAGAAAAAAAAAAAACTTATGAGCCCAGTGAGCAACTTTCATAGGCATGAATGTCTCAATATATCCATGCTTTATATTCAAATCTCTAAGACTAATTGAGCGCTTCATGCACTACATAAAATGTTGACAAGTCAGATATTTTGGAAATGTTAAATTCTATTCCTTGTAGATGAAGCAGTTTAGATTATGGTTGTGTGTAATAATCAAAATTAGAGTGCCGATTATATTATATTATAATACAGTACAATATAGTCAATATATTACTTAATAACTAATTTCTGAATCTACTGAGGCATTTCAAAGCTAATCTCAACCTCATCCCTAAATTCATCAACAGTGATACAACAGCAGAATAACAAAGGATAACACAGTAATACACACACTGGGATACACTAAAATACACACAGTATTGTTTATCTGAAGGCAACCATTGAGGCGTCACTGACAGTTAGGGCAATATGTCTCAAGCTAGTGAAGCAGGAAAGACAGCCCTGTCTACAATTAAGTAACCCAAATACTACAGCGTGCTCTCTCTCTCTCTCTTTCTCTATCTCTCTCTCTCTCTCTCTCACTCCCGCTTCTCTCCCTCTCTCTCTCTCTCTTTCTCTCTCTCTCTCTCTCTCTCTCTCTCTCCCGCTTCTCTCCCTCTCTCTCTTTGCCCAGCCACTGTTCATCACCCATATGAGTCATGACTCTGAAAGTGCTATCCCTCTTTATCTATCTCTGCCTCCATCTCTTTTCTCTCCTCTCTGCCAGGTTTGAAAGAGCAATGATGGAGACGGGAAAGCCAAAAAAATGAAACGATGAAAAAAGCAGTTTCAGTTAGGGAGAGCAAAATGGGGATGGCAAAAAGCTAGCTAGCAAGCTATAGAGAGACAGACGGTGAGAGAGAAAGAGAAAGGAAGCAGGTGACTGCTGGAAAGAGCCGCAGTTAAAACCATCACTGACTCTCTTGGCTGTTATCTGTCACCACACTGCTGCTCTCTCTCAGCATGGCCAGGGCTACCTGCGGCCAACAGTTCATCTTCAACCAGCACTCGAGGGGACAGAGAGAGGGAGAAAAGACAAAGGAAAAGTGTAAAAGTCAAAGGGAAAAGAAAGAAAAAAATAGGAAAGAGGAGGGCATGAGCAACTGATGGAGAAATAAGGGTGAAAAGCAAAGACTATTGATTGAACTCATTAAGAGTACAATGAGTGATGCAGCTGTGAAATGCTGCTGGCTGTGGGTAAATGATATGTGTTTGTGAGGTGTGCAGTATGTGTTATTATAAAAAAGCATTACACTGAGAGTCGAGCATAATTTCTAAAATATAAAACAAAAAAAACTGAACAGTTGTTAAATCTGTAGAGTATGCCTGAATATCTTCACCCATCAGCATGCATGCTGCTGGCCTGTATGAGGGGGTTAATAGTAGATGTTTACCCGCGGTAATGGAGGGGATAATGATGTGAGTATGAACCGCTCTTCCCTTTCTAATGACGCTACCAAATTGCCGGGGGCCATTCATTTTCAGCAATAGTACTGTTAATCTTTTGGCTACAATCTTTTGGGATCTTACAGCCCTCAAACCCAAACACCCTTCCCCCCATCCTGCTATCCCCCAATAAGGAATTGGCATGTTACAGACAAATACACAGACAAATTCTGCCAAATGGTAAATGAAGCAGTGATGCATTTTAGTCCTCATTTCCATGATATTAGCCTTAGTTTTACTTAGGGCACCCTGATGTCCTTAAAGACCTCTAAACACACACACACACTCACAGCATAACTATGCACATTTTTCTCTGTGATGGAATAAGTAATGCTTGATTTTCTCAATGGTTTGATATCTTAACAAGCATGCAAACTTTTATTTCTCCTCTCTTTCTCCATCCCTTTGCTCTCTTCACACCGCGGCACAGTTGAATGACTCACAGCCGCATGAATCAGCCCAGTCAGATCCAGCCTGAGCTATTTTTAGCCTGCCCATTAAGAAGTTTTGGAGTGTGTCTGCACTCCCCTAGAATGCTTAAACATCAGCGTTGCTGCGGCAGCTGAGACTGACATGGGCAGAGCAAGTTGGAGGGTAGGGTGGAGGAGAGGGGTAAGGAGGGATAGAGAGATGGTGCAATGGACTGGTGAGGGATCACACTGGTAATCATCCGGTCAAAACAGTGAACATATTAGCATAGTTTGCCCAACCATGGTGGGTCTGTTTGGGCCTTTTGTAGCTTGGCTCTTCCACACTCATGTCCGAGATGCAAGGTCAATAATTATTGCTGCCACTATGATGGATTTCAGTCATCATCTGAGCCGTTTTAGTGATTTTTATTTCACAATCCCCACTCAGTCAGTGATGAAAATGAATGACTTCCCATGCGATGCATTTAAACATCTAAATTTTAAGAGCCCGATCCCAAAGACGAGCATAAAGCATAAAGTAAATTAATTGTGATGTAATCACTACATTCAGAGCAGCTTCCCTGCACAATTAGAAAGCCATCCTGTTTTGTGCCAGACAAAAGCAAAATCCCATAGAAAGACATGTCAGGTGTTATCTGTACGCATGTGACAACATACTACACGACTGAGACGTAGATACAAAGGCTTGATGAAACAGAGAAATTAACTCAATATTTAATTACGTCAGTTAGGTAGATGAACGCTCTTGGAGCATCAGGACAGAGTCCATGGGAAAAAGGAGCCATATGTGGATGCTAGAAAGAGTTATTATCAAATCTCTTGTATTGCAGTATTTTTTTTTCCTTTGTTTAAATCAGATATCTTATGGATGCATGCTGTAGTGGTGGGTGGTCCACTTTTCATTTGAAAAATCACAAACCAGCCAGTGAACACCAATTATACGTGTAAAGCCAGCCATTTAAATGCATCACTCAGTTATAAGAGTTGATGATAGATGGAGCTCATGGACATCAGCTGCCGATGTTACTGGTGTTACACGGTGTGTGGCATATACTGATTACATTACTTGCCCACTGCCCATATTGTCATTTTGCTTTTTTTGTCGAAATAAAACCCATTTAGGTCATTTTCGCGTGTCAGCGTCCCACGTTCATCAAATAAAAAAACTCTAATTTGTAAAGTGTTAAGCGTGTTATCAATACTTACTCAGACGACGGACGCTAAAATTATAAACTGAAAGTGTCTGCTCTGTGACCGTCCACAGCAGCAGCAGAGTCGCAGCACAGAGTAGCGCAGTGAGACATCTGTCCTCCCTCCTGCTTTCTGTTGTAAACACACGTAGCTGTTAGCGAGCAGCTGCTCTCACGTCTCCCCAGGTCTCGGTGAAACTTTTCGGCAGAAACTCTCCCGCTCTCTGCCTGCTCAGCCTGCTCTCAGTGTGTCTCTCTCCGGATGGTAGGCAGGTTGCTCCAGTTCTGGTTCTAATGGGCAGTCGTCCTCTGGCTTGTCCATACGTCTGTGTGCGCTGCAGCCTGGCTGCACATGGAGGAGGACCTGCTGGCAGCACCCTGAAGCCCGCCGTCACTAACTCTTAAGTAAGGGGAAGATCTAAACTAAAAATGTAACGTTAAATATCAAAGTAAGCGTTCTAAGGATGAGCATCATCGAAGTATATCTTATCTCGTAAAATGTCCAGTATAACTGGTAACACTGGTGTTTTCAGGAGTTTATTAAATGTATTAGAGGTTTAATATTATTTTCTTTATGAAAGGTTTCCTGTTGGTGTCAGCTCTATGTCCTTATTTTAGTTTTTAGATTAATTCGAGGTATTCCAGGTAGAATTAAAAAGTTGTTAAAATGTTAAATCTGTCTTTCTGGAAAAGCATTATATCACAGGCAGATATCTACAGTATGAGGCAAAATACAGTGCATATATACATAACATACCCTCAACTCAGAGTGATTTGTTTTGATTGTTGGGGGTACATTTAAGTTATGTATTAGTCTGCTAACAAAGCATTTGCCCTCGTTTGACAGGAACCTGGTAAACTACTCTCTCTTCTCTTTTCCATCAGCCTCTTTCTTTCCTTTTTCCTTCCTATCCGTTTACTTTTCGTTCTCTGCTCTCTCATCTTTGTACCTCTACCCTCTGCTTTTTTCCCCCAGTTTGTCACGTTATCAGCATTCTAAGGACGAGACCAGTCCTCACCTTTCACACCTAGAATGTCACACTAACACAATGAATATGAATGTTTTTTGCATGTGAACAAGGCCAGTCACACAAAAGACATGTCAGCTTCTTTCTTATCACACCTTTTCCCTCTTCTTATTGAGGAGGAGACAGGAAACTCCCCTTTTATTCAATACCTTAAAAAAATGCTCAGTGGCATCTCTGCAGATGATGTTAAGAGTTTGAATGCATTCAAGAAGAAGCATCTACTTAGCAGGTCAAACATATGTATTATAACAGTTAATTATTTTTTTTTTTTTTTTAATATTTTTGTATTAATACATCTTTGTTGAATATATCTGTTTAGACTGGTGAGTTTAGGATAGCTTTCACTGCTTTTACCATAAGAATGTCACTATGATTTTAAAATTAAGTCTAATAGATATATTTTTATTACTATTTTCATTATATATTTTTCTGATCCAGTGCAGTCTAATCCAAGAACACAAAATCCAGAAAGCTAAAGCCCAAATCTGTGATGATAGCAAAATGAAAAAAAATGTAAAGCTGCTGCATAGAAATTTCATAGCAGAATCCTAATCTGAGTATAAAAATATTGCATTTAAATTGCTCTGCCCCCCCCCCCAAAAAAATATCGCTTTGATCCTTCAGTGTGTCCTCATCCCTCATCAAGCCTTGTGTGCTCTCACAGTCACCTTGTCGATCTTTTGCTGTGATTTATTACAGCAGCAATTCTACATTTTATGTCTTTTTGTTCAGATTTATTCAGTCTGTAGTTTTAGCTTTTTCAAAAGCTGAACTACACAAGCTCATAAAAATAACAGAATTTACCTTTCAGTGACAAACTATTCTCAGTTAAGTTCTCTCATGGTGCCATAAATTTGTCCATGCAGCCCCAGATTGCAAATCATGTAGATAGTGAGTTCAGTCAGGAAGTCTGTAGTGATGATCTGTAAAATACAGAGCAAGTATGCAAATGCTGACACCACAGAGCAGTGTATGTGCACGTGTATGCAAATGGACAGGCACTTTTTTTTTAACACGTGTATGCTTATGCACACACACACACACTTTAGTTATTGTCTGTATTCTGTGTGGAGTCAGCAGATAGATTAGCATAGCCAACTAATCCATCTTATTAGAAAGAGAGAGAGAGTATAAACCACAGGTTGGAGGACATGTCTTTGGAATTAAAGTTTAGCTGAGTCAGTAATATCGACTGGCAGTTCAGGAGGAGTCCTGCTGTTTAGCCCTGTAAAGAAAATCCACATGAAGAGTCCTACAGTGACATATTCTAAGGTGTGAGAGTGTGTGGGTGTTGTTTGTTTGTTCGAAGCAGAATGATGGCCACTATCTGTACTTCTCATCAGAAGTCAGTCGAGTGTGTTGAGCCATCTCTCTCTCTCTCTCTGGAGGACAGATCCATATCAAATCATAATAGATGGCGGTGCAATTTGAACAATGAGTCAAAGCTGAAGCAGGTCTCACAGTGGAGCAGAGACATATCACATTTGACAGGGGCCGCATTGGATGACAGTAGGTCACATACAATCACACACACACACACAAATATATGAACGCATGGGAGGGTTACTGCATTTCGCTCTGAAAGTCAAGTCTATTTCACAGCGTCATGGCTGCTCTTACTCACTATATTCCCCTGTAAAAGTTGTTCATACAAGTAATCTGTAGTTGAATCATTTTGTTCACATAAACTCTGTCCCTGACATGACTTGACATTCACTGCGGTGGCGTGTCACATCTAAAAAAATGTGGCCACACACACACACACGCACACACACACACAGAGAAGCTTAACTGGCAGAGCTGTAAAGCATCCCTCTGACTGGGCATGACTAATCACATACCTGCCTTTACACCAGGACATCCCTCTTTTTCTTTCTCCCTCCCTTCATCTCTCTCTCACCGTCACTCCCCAACTCTCCAGTACAGTTGGAAGGTGTAAATTAAGAATCCCTTTTTTTAATTTGAATATTTTTTCTCAGTTCAGTTCAAAGATTCTGTTACACTGACTACATAGTTCTTTTGTTTTTCAGCTAAGCAGTCATCGTTTTTCTAATGCACATCAATATACAGCTCAATAAGCAATCACATCACCGCTCATAACGCCATCATGTCACTGCACTCCAGACTATCATCAGCCTCAGATTCTAAGTAAATTCAGTTTGTTGCTGGTTCAGTTCAGCACAAAATTAGGCCTATACAAGCATTAGAAGACACTTTGCCCACAGTATGCACTAGATGCTGCATACATTCATGTTTAGCTCATTATACACTTTTATGGACAGTGTGGGCACTACCATGTTTATTTGTTCTGCCTATAAAAGCAGTGCTTAAAGGGGAAATATCGTGCTTTTTGTGATTTTCTTTTATACTGCTTTGATGTCAGATCTCTATGTTAAACATGGTCAAAGGTCCAAAACTTTAGGTGAAAGTATATAGAAATGCTCTCAAAAGTCAAAAAGCCCAGACTCCAGCCTGCTCCCAATGCTTCATTTGCAATGTTACGTGTACTTCCTCCTCATGATGACGTCAGATTGTTCACGCATGCACACAAATGGGCGTCCATTCCATAGTCTTTGTTGCTAAGGTTGTTCCATAGGTTGTTTGCGTTGTCCATTCACAGTAGAGTAAAGAAGGAGAAAAATAAATGAAATCCTACTACTACTGCCCTATGCAATCAAATGAGAATTGCTCGCCTAGCACATAACCCAAAAAAGTTTTTAGTTTCTGGGATGGCTTCCAGTGATTACTTCCATGGGTGTGGCCCACTGAATATGCACAGCAGTGTTTTTCTTGCTGGCCCCGCCTGTAAGTTCACACTCGGCCCATAAATTTTACATTGGGATGACATCACGGATTTTAAAATAGCTTTTCTAGGCTCAAGGAAAGTTTTACAAATATAAAACCTTAATCAAAACCCTGAATCAAAAATGCATAATAGAAAGAGTAATACTTTACCATATTTGCAATTCAGGGTGTCCTGTCAACAGTTTTACAGACGTCTCTTTTATGATGGCAGTCTATGGGGAAAAGGCCACAGGGGATTTTTTTCACTGTAATACTGCAAGTGGCCACTGGGAAAATTGGCAGCAAGGCTTAGTGGTGGCGCCATATCCAGGTCTTATTATACATCCGTGTTTTGAGAGGCCTCCTGAGCAGCCGGAAGTCGGCCATGATGTAGCTTCTGGAAGCTAACCAATCAGAACAGAGTGGGCTCATCAGGAGGGGGGCCTTAAAGAGACAGGAGCTAAAACAGCCTGTTTCAGACAGAAGCTGAACTGAAGGGCTGCATAAAGGACCAGTATATGTTAAATAAGGAGGTTTTTTTTAACTATAAATCATTTATTTACAAGTGGACAGTATATAATTTATGGGAAATGAGGGAAGAGAGAGGTGACATGACATTCAGCAAAGGTCCCTGGTCGGAATCAAATTGGACACATGAATGCGGTATATGGTATGAATTACTACAACCACCACAATGCCCACTTTCACCACCATTTAGTAAGATTTTAAACAGGAGGTGACATACTGTATATCATATGGTTTAACTGACAATGGTGCCATCATTCATCAATGAATGAAGCTCCAATGTGAAAAGCTACTGATTCGATCAGTGACAATGATGATTCAGTTAAGCTTGAGGATTCCCCGTTTAAGAAACATTTGTTCCAGTGCAGAACGCCTCGACTTAGTGTTTGAGTGCATCCCTGCTCGTCTTGACCTTGACTCAAAGACGTGTTGTGATGAGCTGTCACAGTGTTTGAAGAACTTGTACAGTAGTTGCTTGTTGTTGACTGAATTTGACTGAATTATTCAAGGCTTCTTCCATTTTGACAGAGCTGAGGTATTTATAGGCGTTGGTCTCTGCCTCTGACACTTACACGGCAACAACACACTCTCTGAAGTCTCTTCAGCAAACCAACCAATTCTGAGGGAGAGGAGGAGGAGAAATAAAGATAGCAGAGAAGCCGTGATGTGAAATATATGCCGGAGTTGTTTGCTGGAGGCTGAAATGAAATGAGACATTAAGGCCAGAGACACTGACACAAGATTTTCAGTGCTACTCATCCAGGAAGTCTTATTTCACTCACACACAAAGGAAACTGGGAGTACTTCAACAGGAATATGGTATTAAGGAATTTTGAATAGCCATCTGCACAAATGGTTGTTTCAGGGGGGCTTTTAACCATCTCCAAGCAAGGATGAGAGGGAGGCCTGGCCCAGCTCTACTCAGCTGAGAGACGGACCAGTGGCAGGGTGGAAGGCCAACCTCTGCATCCGAGTCTTACAAAGGGAGTTGCAAAGATAGAGTTTGGTTGAAAAGAATGGACTGTTGTCCAGTCATGGTGTCAGATCTGCCTGTGCTGTGTAGCAGGATAGACGGGGTGGTAACGGTTGTGAAGGCGGAGCATCCAAACTCCACATGTCATGACCTATACTGGGGTAAGTCACTCCTTGTCCACAACTCTGCACTGTCAGACATCAGTACACTGAGGGGTATAGAGGGCAAACTGACGGCTCACTTGTAATCATACTGCGTGTAATGTTAAAATTATATCCTGGTAAATGTATCTTGTATCTTGCAATATGACTCAGCATAAGGGAGAACATAGTAAAGGACTAAAGAGTAGTGTCTACCTGCAAGCGAACAAACATTTCCACACCAAGAGGAGGGTGTGCACTACTACAAATTTAAAAGACCATGATTGAAAGCTTGATTCAGTGCAAAAAGAAAACCCTGCATCCAATTGTAGGGGGGTATATGATACCTTGTCAAATATTTAACAACAAAGAACATATTAAAGCTTGATGTCTACTTAGATAATAATCAAATGTCTTATCATTTGTCCACATTCGCCTTTGTTCTTTCTACGCTTTGCCTCCTCTTCATCTCTGCCCCACCCTGTCACAGATTTTTTGTTTTATTCTTTATCATTTTTATACTTGTCTCTGTACTGGATATTTCATGATTATCAAATAAATCCCATTACTCAAGTGACCCTCTATTGCTCTGAATGACACCCGGAACAGAGGGCAGATCTAGCATTTCAACTTGTAGAACATTGTCCAGCTGTCACGCTTGATAGCTTTGATGAACTCTTTTCTTTTAGGACTGGGATTACTAGGTCTCACCTCCTACTCTATTTTATTAAAAGCCTGTGTTCCTAACGGACCGCCGATACTTGCAGTGTCATTGTCTCAGTCTCTACTTTGATCAAAGCACCTTGTTAAACTGTGACGGCTCATGCTAAAAGGAGGGCATTGAATTTATATCCAGAAACAATCTCTACACTTCCTCACTCCCTGTCTGTTTCTCCTCACAGATTTGCTTCCACAGAGGTAGAAAGTGAGTCCTGGTGTATGTAAGATTCACCACAATGGAAATCAAATCAGCTAACTGGCTGATTGAGACTGTCCTCACCAGAAAAATGGCAGCACTGGCCATTAAAATAACTTATTTAGCATTGACTAGTATGTCAGTGTCCCACTACAAAACGTCTGCCTAACTTTAATACCAGTGACTCCAGTTTGCTTCCTGTCTTGGTTTTAACAATGACAATCTTTCCCTAACCATACCTAACTAATTTTAGTCACCTGAACATAACCAAATCCGCACCATGATGGCAGACTCTTTGTTTTTCCTCCTCATCTTTGCCTTTTTTTTATCCTGACACCCCCTCTGTTTGGTTGATCTTGCTACCCCACGTTCTCCTTATTATGTCCATGTACACAGAAAACGTCCCATTGCACATCATACCCATATCAAAGGTATGTGCTCATAGAATTAGGTTTTGTCACCTTTGATGTTGAATTATCCTGCAGCTGTGCATGGTTTATGATAATTCCCTAAATGTACAGGACAGACAAAGATTAAACTGAGCCTGCTTTTAGTCTTTCTTTTGTACTGACTTTTTCCCATTGGTCTCCCCTCCATCATCCTGTCCTATTGTGAGTGTGACTAATTTTAACTAGGACTGAAAAAAGTCTTTTTTAAAGTCTTATTCAAGAAACGTTTTGTACCCTGAGTGGAAAATCAGGAATAGACACAGGAAAATGACATCTCTCTGTCCTCTGTGCTGTTTGCAAGTGGGTTAGGCTGGTATCCTGCGTGGTCCAGCGACTCCCTGTCGGACCTGTGGAATGACATGCACATTGTGTGACAGCACAAAAGCAAAAGAATGAGAGGATGATTCTGTCTTTATTTTTCCACTGCCTCGGGCAACTACTTTCAGACTGTCTGGTCTCTCAAGAAGTTGTTACACCAGAGAGTCCAGCATAGTTCTCATTAGTGTAAACAGTGTTTTAGTATTCCAGAGATTACTACGCCCCCCTGCTTAGTCTTCTATCCACCTGGTTTAGGAGGTTAACGTGCACAACATGAATGAGGAGGCAGAGGGAGAAGGAGAGAAGGGAAAAAAAGGGATGAGTGGGGGTGTGGAAGGAAAGAATTAAAAAGTCAATGAGGCTCACTTGATAAGTGTGTGTGTTTGTGTGAGTGTGTGTGCATGTTTGTCTGCAGCTCTTATCAGTGGTAAAACAGCATAGGTTAATTCTCATTCAGCAGGGTTCAGAGACTGTGTGTGTGTGTGTGCCTGTGTGCGTGAGTGTGTGTGTTTGTGTGTGATGGTTTGTGCTTCAGTGCATCTGTGTATATGTGATGAGGCTCTTACGTCCTTCAGACAAGGACAGTGAAGGTGTTACAGTCTGTCCACTGTGGATAAAGACTACAGCAGAACTACAGATGTAGCACGTTTAAAATGTAGTAGAAAGAGCTGCAATATTACAGCATGACATATAGTTATATAGTTCAATGTGCTAAATATGCTTTGGTCTCGGCTATAACAGACAGCGTTCACAGTTATCACCAGCGGGAACAGACAAACACCTTATTCTCACATCTTTATGGCTGAGTTATCACTCTTAACACATTGAACCAAAACCTTTCAATCAATACCACATTAAGTCTGTAGATCAAGCAGACACGGAGCATTTATCTCTGGAAATTATAGTGAAAAATTAAGACTAAAGTTTTGTGCAAAATTACATTTTTAAAATAAGATTTATGTGGTGCTGAGAAGAAAAATATGGCCTTGTGTTAGGGCTAGGAAGTGGTTTTTCAGTCACCTGTTACCACGGTTAGCAAAATAAAAGGAGACCTTATGAATGTTTATATTCATTATTGAAGAAGCTATAATAAGTCTTACTAAAAAAATATTTTTAAAGAATCTGTTGTCCTAAGTAGTCATTGCAGGGGTTAGTTGCACTTCTTAGCACCGCACTTCCCAGAAATCAATCAATCAATCAAATTGTATGATTATGTTGTTTGGATTTCATGAAGTTAGAGTTGCTGTGGGTTGTTGTGTCTGATAGCAGAACTATGAGTTATGCATTAAGAAGTAGAGAGCAGGTTTGGCTGAAGCTGTAAATCAACGCTTGCATTGTTTTAAGATGACGTCATTGTGCATATAAACTCTAGTTTCATACGGCATGATTAGTATAGTTCTAGCAGGTAACGTTCATCAACAATACGAGGCAGCAAAACCTCACATCTTACTGATTTGTAGCGCAGGAGATTGATTATGTTGGACTGCACCTCTGACCAGTGAAACGTTCACTTTAAATGAGCATTCAGCTGAAGCACAGAATACTGTTCCTCCTGCAATGCTGTACCAGACAGAAATTCACAACACCTTTATTATAATCATGAATGTGATCTTTGAACCTTTTCTGCAAATCTCCAACACTGTCATTTCTAAAAGTGCAACTGCGTTAACCATCAGAGAAAAAAAAGGGCTACCAACACTGAAAGATAGATTTACATTTATTTAGTTATTTGTGACATAACCAGTCTAATTTACTGGCCATTGCCAACTATTCTACATAGCCTAACCTATGCTAAAAGTAACTCTGGTGCCTTTACCCCATTGTAATCTAGCTTGTTTAGGTGGTGAAATGCTGCCAGTCATTGCAGATGATCTCAATGAATTCTGATACTGCTAGAAGCATTTTGCTCTATAGAACGAGTTGTTTCCTTCCTCTGTCTCTGTGTGTTGACCTTATATTTGGATCTCTAGGTTTGTTTATCGTAAGTAAAAGTGAACTTACTTAAGTGAAGTATGAAGTGTGTCAGTGTAAATGGACTCAAACTGAAGGACAACAATGGATCTTTTTTATATTTGTTGGTCTGGACCAACAGAACAGAGCTGCAGGTGTGAACATTGCCTGCTGTAAATGCTTTTGACCAACAGGTGCCCCTAATGCATTCCTGAAGCCTTGAATGCCCAACAAAAGTGTCTGGAAAGCCTCAATGCTTCCATCAAGGGCCCTTTTTTCCTTCTTTGCCTGTTTATCCATGGTAGCTACCACAGTATCTTGGATGTATATCTTGTATCTTAAGTATTTATGTACATCAAACAACAAACTGCTCAAAATAAAACTTTCACTTTCCCCAAATGTTAATGTTCATGTGCTACACATTGTTTTTCTAAGGACTCTGATACCACCATCTGTCACCAGATGCAGCATCTTCAGCGTAATGAAAATGCCACTCTCTCCAGATCTCTCTTATTAAACCACATTTTGAGGCCACCTCCTAATGTGCACTCACAGGCAATCATCACTCATACAGTACTGTTCGCAGAGGGAAATGACTTCCCTCCCTCCTGTCCTCTCTTTCTTTTTCTCCCTTATTGTTTTGCTGTTATACTTTGCTATTTCTTTATTTTTTTACATATCTTGCTAAGGTTCAGTATTTGCCTTTTTCACTACTTATTTCTTGGTGAGCTGTTTTAGTGTTTTGTCTGTATGTGTGTGATATGAGGAAGAGGAGGAACTGGATGTTTCTTATGGACACCAAAGTGTCCAAACATCAACAACAGGTCTTATAGTAAGCCATCGAACTGGCTTTTTTGATATGACACCCGAAATATTTAGTAATCCTTTATAGTAATATGCTTTGTTTTAACATGAGTGTAATTATAATGTAAATAGTTTGTTGAGTAACATTCAGTGAGATCACGATTGTTTTTCATTCATTCTCTGGAATCTAATCTGTCACTCTGACAGCCCAGATGTTGTTTATTCCAGTCTGGTGCCACATCATGGCCTCCTTTACTCGAGAGGCAACCTACACTTTAAACATTTTACATTAAAAAAATTCCACAACAAAGCAATAAACCCTCCTATCTAAGTTTCATCTAATTAAGCATTAAAGGAAAGATGTTACATTTAACTAAACAACAGCCTTTACTCACAGTGGACACCATTTGCGTGTGTGTGTGTGTGTGTGTGTGTGTGTGTGTGTGTGTGTGAGAGAGATAGATGGAAGTGGAGTGGAGGTTATCTGTGCTATCAGGGCCCTGCCTTTAGATGCTCCTGGGCTGTACAAAATAGATGACAGTTGTGATGAATGAGCTGCATTTCACACTCTTAGGCTGAAACACACACACACACACACTGTACAAATCCATATACATAGACCCACTCAGACACACGAAATGCAATCAGTGTGCACATTCACACTCATCCTTTCCCAAAACTATCCAGCTTTTAGCTGATTTTTGTTTTCTTTTGTTCTTTTCTCATTTTTCGAAGTGAGGACTTTTTGATGTGCGTGAGGATGGATGAGCATGTGAGTGAGGGATGTAAAAGGCAGACTCTAAATGTGCAGGAAAAAACAGGTGCTGACTCATCTACAACTCCCTCTCCAAATATCACCTCTTTTTTCAGCACTACTTCCCTCTGACAACCAGTGCTAACAAAATGTCACGTCTTTCCTCCCAGGACTGAACATTGAGTAGCCTTCTAAGCCGAACAAAACACCAACCAGCTCTCCTCTCACTTCTCTTTACCTCCTCTGATAACCCTCCTATAACCCACAAAAGTACCCACTCAACTTCTTTCCTAGTTACAAATTTCATCCTTTGATATTCATACACTATTCATCAGTATATATTTTTCATTTCTTTCTGCATATTTTGTCATTAATTGTCGTAATTTACCTGTTAATGTACCCACCACCCCTCAACCTGTCATGTCTACTTCTATTTTAGTTTGTGATTTTCAACATTTCATGTCTACGTACAGTTTTTCTTAGTCAGATGTCAGAACAAATTAAAAACAATTGACTTAGCTTCCTTTTGGCATCAGAGAAAGCTAAAGAAACACGACGACAACAACACCACTTATCCACTGCTTACAGTGTTGCCATAACATCATTACCTCTGCAGTCGGCAGTTTGCCAACACACCTACAAACCTACTCCAGGGACGTGGGTGCCAAAAGAAAGATGCCCTCTGAGCAGGTGTTCTCTTCTACATCCACTTGAGCTGGGCATTTATCTCCACGGGGATAAATGTTGAGGATTTCTCACTTGAACTGAAAAAGATAACAAACATGTTTATCTTTACAAGTCCAAGAAATTTGTCATTCGTTCTGACTTACATTTCCCACCCTGAGAGAACAGACATGAACGTGTTGCATTCATCTGTGTGTTATCGGTGTTGGTGGAGCAGTAACTGATGGAGAAAACAAGAAAGACAGGTAGAGGGAAAGTACACACGTCCCTTACTTCAGTCCTGATGCTGCTGGAGAAACTGTGGTCTATTTTTTTCTAGCTGAATTTCTCCTTGTATTGTTGAGCGTTACAGGAAAATTGTGACTCTAGGAAGAATCTCATGCTTTCTTCTCCTGATGGACTGACATCAAAACTTGATGTTTGATATTGATCTTCAATAGCAAAAAGCTGTCAAAGTGGTTTGTGGCAGTGCTGCAAATATCTTGACATGTCTGTCTGTGGCTGATAATCCATGGAAATAACCTTAATACAAAATGTAACAACAAAATAGTTTCAGGCAGGGTAATTACATCACCAAAAGTTGTTTTTAACCATGGAAAATGTTTTTTGGAGACTTTTCAATTCAGCTATGCCACAAGTCAAACACATATCACAGCCAGTGACCAGGAGGTGACTCACTGACCAAACTGACTTCAGGCTTTGCTCTGGCCTCATTATCAAAAAGTCAGAGTGTGGTCTGTGTATTAGGTTCTGTACTGTACAATATTTTCATTAAAACAGCCTCCCTCCTGTGAGTGGGGTATGTTTAGTGAGGGAAGGAGAAAGCTACGCATCTGAAATCTGAAATCACGTTGAAACAAATGGAAGTGTAAGATTGAGAGTCACACGGCGCTCTTGGAGAGTGAAAGAAAGGAGCAGTGCTGGACAAGATTATAATAGAAAGGCAGATGAAAAAGATGAGATGACTGATGAGGGTGGACGAGCGGTGGATGATGTGTCAAAGTTAAGCATGAAATTGAGAATTTGGAGTGGACAGCTAAATCTTTTTTTTTTTTTTTTTTTACATATTTTTGCCCTTCTATTGTGTCACCAAATGGATGCAGTTATCAGAACTTCAAGTTGTTCTCAGCTGACAGTCTGTCACTCTCACACACAATCAGATGGACAGACTAAAGGGGATCTGAGGGTGCCAGCCACTTCAAGTCTGCTCACTTTGATCTCTCTCCCTCTGTCTCTTTACATGTCTTTTTCTGTCTCATACACACGTATACAGGATATCTCTAACAGCTTGTATTGCATTTATTAGATAGCGTACAGTAAAAAGTGACAGGAAACACAGGCTGGGAAGCAGGAGGTCATGCGAGCAAGGTTTACAAGCCAGCCTCGTGGCTACATGCTATGCATCTCACATCACCACCAGGGTGCCCCTTTACTCTCACAGCTTCGCCCAGTTAAGTTTCTGTGAGGGCTGAAAGGATCTTGGGGTGTGTAGTCAGCAGATTGCTGTTTAGTGAAGGTGCAGTGTGTATTATGAGGCTGGGGAGAGGGCATCGATCTCTATCAGCACTCCCATAGGATAAATCCACCCACAGAGTGACAGGAACCACACACACTATATTAATTGAACTCAAAGCTGTATTTAGTATGCTTTAATAGATACACTTCAAAGGCAGAATTATGTAATTATTTTACTGTTTTGAAAACAAAAAATTATCATGGAACAATTATACTCTGGTGCGTTACGATAAATGAAGCATATTAATGATAATTACTTCTCTGTGGTAGCTTAATTCCTCTCTGTGCTAACTGAATTTAATTTCTACAGACATTTTTATACTAACATGCTAAGAGCTGAGGAGGAAACAGCTGTGACATTTGGGGATTTATAAAAAAGTCGCTAGTAGAACTGAAACTGATCCAAAAACGTAAACTGTGTCCTTCCTAAGTCATATTTAAGCAGCGTGTTCCTGAAAAATGTCTAGATTCAGCTCATTTACTCAGTTCTGTGACAAAATGCTGAAAGAACACCATACATCGGCAAATGTGGATGACCTTGTTTTCAAGACACTGTGGGGGTAATTTCAAGATGACTTTAGATCACCTTTCTGTCAGTGTAAGGCCTTAAGTAAGTGTGAGTGTTTTAATTCATCCATAGTTTATACTGTATATCTTCTCTTGTGTCTTTAAATTATTCTATATAATGCCAAAATCAGATGTATTCATACATGAAAAATTGCCAATAGAGTAATTGATTTTTAGATTTATATATGCTATTTCAACCTAGTGTGAAAACATTCATTCATCCTTAAGCTTTGTAGGTAATGGGTCTGTCCATATAAATTAAAAGGCATGTAATCTATGTTGCAGAAACTCGGGAGGACCGCACTAAAAGACTGTTCAGACACTACACTGTGGGATCCTACGACAACTTCACCTCATACAGGTATAACCTCGATTTCCCGGCAAATTTGCCACTGCACAGTGTTGGCCATGTTTATCAGAGTATACTGTGCTGCACGAAGTATATGAGTCATATCACTCGTGCACAGAGTCAACAGTTTCCTTATCTCAACAGGAGTAATGAAGTGCATGTGAGAAGGTGTTTGAGTGCTGTGGAGCTGCTGCCATCTAAAGGCATCAAGCTGCCAGTGCACTCAGTTCAAATTGTGAAATGCACATGAAATTGTATTGCATAACACTTTTTATCTGTATTTTGGCCTCTGTGTGCATGTGTGTGTGTGTGTGTGTGTGTGCGTGTGTGTGTGTGTGTGTGTGTGTGTGTGTGTGTGTGTGTGTGTGTGTGTGTGTGTGTGTGTTCATCCGTGGGTGTATGTGCACTATGCATACACCTGCATAGTATATACTTGCATGTGTGTAATGACCTGCATGGTTTTGTGCCTTACATTTATTGATTTGCCACCAGGATATGGTTAATCAAGCTGTCAATAGTTTGTTTTTGTTGTTGTTGTTGTTTTTGTTGTTGTTGTTGTTGTTGTTGTTGTTGTTTGTTTGTTTTGTTTTGTTTTGTTGTTGTTCTTTATGCTCAGTTCAAGTCTTTCTTTTGTTTTTGCTGGCCTCTCTCAAGCTGATATTTATTGTGCAAAGAATGAGAGTGCTCCCTCTCCTCTAAATCAGATCTGTTAGCTGAGAGTGGAGTAGCAAGCTATGTTTGGTTTTGTTATGATGCAAATTCGCGCTTTAATGCCAGAGTGTGTTCGTTATAGACATAGCTAGTCTGAGTGAGCACCCACTTTCTCAGCCTTTTATGAAATGTCAGGTTTTAGTTGGATTAAATGTCACTTCTGTTACCAGAGCTCCAGGGCTGTAGAATTACCATTACTACAGGCACTAGCCTGTGATAGTCTACAATGTCCAAATAAAATACCAGTCTGCCAAATGTTGCACATGAATCCCAGATGAGTTAAGTTAAATAATGTCTTAGATGGAAATACTAACTGCAGTCTAAGGAATAATTGAATCACAAAAGGACAGGTTTATTTGAGGAAACATTTACAATTTTCAATTGCGACTCTTACATCATAGTTTTTACTTTGTTGAGCTATGTGGGCGTCCACAGATTCTGAACAGGGAAAATGAGCATATTGCAATAATGCGGCATTTTGGGGCATAGTGCAGAGATGAAAGCATAGTGGATGAAAGGGTTCAGACTGAAACAAAGCATCTTACTGATGCTTAACCAGTGGATTTTCTGTGCAAAATAATTGGTTCAAAAGTGGATAGATAGTTTTTTATGAAACCAAACCTTTGACCTCCCTCCTGCAGAAAGGTTTGTTACGGATCTCCTGGCTCCACCAACAGGAGCTCTGTGTTCCCTTGGTAAGTCTGAGAGAGTGGAGTGTAACTAAGCTAATGGAGACTGCAGCCACCCACTGAGTTGCAGCCTGAACACTAGCCCTCTACATCTGCCTGAGCTGTGAGGTAGGAAGACTGACAAAGCTGAAAATCATAAAATACTACAAAACTCTTGGCTGTAGTGAAGGTGTTCAGGCTGTAAACTGGCAGCAGTCCCCTAAGTGAAAGTGTGTTGTGACAAGATTGGAAGATACAGGTAACGCCAC
The DNA here is from genome assembly GCF_910596095.1 of Thunnus maccoyii. Taxonomy (NCBI): domain Eukaryota; kingdom Metazoa; phylum Chordata; class Actinopteri; order Scombriformes; family Scombridae; genus Thunnus; species Thunnus maccoyii. Next base: position 19,912,752 of record NC_056537.1, on the reverse strand, counting down.
AGGTGCTTTGTCATTTGTGTACACCAAGTTTAGCTTAAAAAATAATGGGTTTATGCTGCCACATCTACATCTAAGGTGCAACATATTCAGACCACCTGTATAATTTTATTTACATCTCTTTTGTATTAGGTATGTTTTAGTTTTCTTCCCTCCTTTCTTTTACATCCTTAACTATCTTCATTTTAGAAATTCATAAGAACTCATACTTATTTGAATATTCCCTGAATAGGTGGTCTGAATATTTTCTGCACACACAACCAGCCGTCAATCTGTCCGATCAGCAGATGCTGATGCTCGCTTTTTGCTGCTTAAGACTGCTTTGCTAACTCGCCTTTGGTTTTGGCTCACAGGCTTTGGACAAAAATGCGTGGCTTGAAAAAGATACATTAAAGTGTGTGCAGAGCAGCACAGGTTAACACCATCTAACAGCCTCTAACACTCAACACACAGGAAAATCAGGCAGTGATGAACTGCTCACTTACTTTTTTTCCTCCTATTCCCTCTGTCATTAGTCAGGGGATAATATTGCATCTGAGCCATCTCTGTCAGTTTCTTTAGCAGAAGCCCTCGACACCCTCCTCAGCTGCAGTCTCATCTGAAGGATCAGCAGGAAGATTGATTCACTCTTAGGTTTTATCCCAAAGATACTTCAATCACGAGGACTCTCTTGCCTGCTCACACTCTCACTCTTATTCTCTCTGTCTCTCTACCTCTGTGTGTGTGTGTGTGTGTGTCTGTGTGTCTCTCGCTCTCTCTCAACATACTATTACAACCTCTGGGAATCCTGATCCTGCTTACTTGCTTGCTTGGCTTTTAACTTGATTGGTTAACAGGAAAGGAAGTACAGGTGTGTGTGTCTGTGTGTGTGTGTGTGTGTGTGTGTGTGTGTGTGTGTGTGTGTGTGTGTCCCTCCATCTCCTCCCACTTCCCTAACACCCCGACTCCCCCTATTCGACCAACCCTTTTTACTCTCCTGCCCTCCCTTCTCGCCCCGCTTGCCCCTCTCGCTTCGTGTGTGTGAGGATGGTGTTGGATTCATACCTGCTCTCCCTCTGCTCTCTCCTTCATAGTGACTATATCATAGAGGAGAAGAATGCTGTTTTACAGAAGAAAGAAAATGAGGGGTTTGGCTTTGTCCTGCGGGGAGCCAAAGGTGAGATAACATACAGAGACACACACAAACACACACCGTTGCCAACACGTCCACATTCACTACTTACCTGTTTTTGCAACGTTTGTGAGTTTTGCGGTGAGAAATACTGTAGTTTGTTGATCTGAGTCACAGAGTACGGCTCAGTCTGTATTGTTACTGTGTGAGTCAACAGCACGACCAGCTTTGGTCAACACTCAGCTTGTATACTCAGATGCTCTCAGGGATCTATGTATGTGTGTGTGTGTGTGTGTGTGTATACATGTAAGTGTGTATTTTTGGGAGCGTGTGTAGCCCCTTTGGTGGCGTCATCCTTGGCTGAGCTGTCAGCTATCTGTCCCATCTGTTCCCCACACATGGCGTTCAGTTTTAGTGGAGACACACTCCTCTCTCCCCTCCTCCCCTTATTTCTCTCGTCTTTGCTCTGTCTGTCCTTGTTTTTCTTCCTCTCTGCTCTCCTCCACCTCCTTCATATCCTTCCTGTCCTCCATCATTATCCTCACAAAATGTTTTACCCGATCGCTTTCATGCCTTTCCACATTTTAACTGAAATTGCCTCTCTACTCATCTCCATCACCACAAATTCATTTTACTCTTACACGTGCCAGCTCCCTGCTCGGGCTGGTTACTATGGCAACCCTTCTCAGGCACCTTGCCGGGAGTCTGAGTATGCTTTACTGCTCCATCACTCACTACCATGGATCTTGGCTCACCCCGCTCTCTTTTACTCACTCTGTCTTTTACTCCCCAGTACTCTTAAACACGCACGCACGCACACACACACACACACACACACACTGCAGTTCACTTAGTGGTCCTCTGAGAACTCTCATGTGTCAGTGATTTAGTTGGATTCGCTCCAAGATTAAATGGAGTTTGTGGTAGCACACTCACTTAACAAAGTGTGCCTGTGAATGTGTGTGTGTGTCTTTTTTGTGAAGACATGCTGCATGCAGTTGTGCAAGTGCTAGCATATGACCGTATGCAGCTATATCTATCAATAATGTGGTTTAGCTGCAGCATGCACCAGCAGAACATCTGCTTACAGTGTTCCTGTCCACTACGCTCAGACATCTTTAGTACACGAATGGAACTAAACACAGTGCAAATCTATTCATTAAATATTTTTTGTAACGCTAGAAGCGAAGGTTTAAAAAATTCATTATTCCCTCTAAGGAAATTAAAATGGAGCAGGCAGAATTTTCCAAAAAGACTTTGGTGCATGTAATACATTTTCTGTGATCTTGTTGTGGTCATTTGCGATCTCATTTACTAGAGAAGCAAAAATGAATCCAAAGCAAACTATAGATTTTACTTAACTGTTCTGGACGGGTATTCTCGGTGTGTTTCTTCTTAGCTGAGACACCCATCGAGGAGTTCACCCCCACCCCAGCGTTCCCTGCCCTGCAGTACCTGGAGTCTGTGGACGTGGAGGGAGTGGCCTGGAGGGCTGGCCTGCGGACAGGAGACTTCCTCATTGAGGTAATTAAGGACAGCTCTTCACTTGCTTCTTCATCTGTCTTTATGTCATTGATGAACCGAATAGTGACGACCTTGAACAAAGAACAAAAGCAAACAATGACACATTCTGAACAGTCCTATGGTGCATTTGTGGATATGGCGTGTATTTCTTCCTATGTCTACAAAGAGGATTTGTAGAAATATATCATCCTGGCTTTGTGTGTGCGTGTTTTCTCCTAGGTAAACGGGGTGAATGTAGTGAAGGTGGGCCATAAGCAGGTGGTGTCTTTGATCCGGCAAGGAGGCAACAGGCTACTGATGAAGGTGGTGTCCGTCACACGCAAACCTGAGTCTGAGGAAGTCGTTCGCAAGAAAGGTAAGGACCAGAAAGATGGGAGGGTGGGTTGTGAAAAAAGTACTTGCTAATTTCATATCTTTCTATCATTGCAATTATAAAGTATTAACTACTATAAAAATAGATAGTTTTCTACTTGTTAGAGTGATGGCTTAAAGTAAATTGTGATGTATTTTAACATGGCGCAGGTAATTTCCCTCAGGTTGTCTCAGTTATTGGATTATGAATTTTGGGATTGTAATGTGATGGAGACGTGTAGTGAAGATAAGTGATATGTATATCTTGAGAAGATATGTGTGTTTCCGTTGTCAAGGTGATTTTTGTACCACATTTCCCTGCTGTAAATTCATGTGGTTTCCATGTCAACCACAGCTCGCCATTACTCAGCTCCCACACAGTCCTGGCACTATGACCTCAGGATTGTGTACACTGCAAAGGGTGTGTGTGTGTGTGTGTGTGTGTGTGTGTGTGTGTGTGTGTGTGTGTGTGTGTGTGTGTGTGTGTGTGTGTGTGTGTGTGTGTGTGTGCGCGCGCGTGTGTGTGTGTGTGCGCGCGCGTGTGTGTGTGTGCGGTAGATTGGTCACCTCCTTTGCAATTATTGAGATACAGAGACAGTGATAAATGGGTTTGACCTAGTTTCATTGGGACAGTACTGTATCACTGTATCAACTGAATCCTGCTAGTCGGGGCCTTGTAGTCTCTCTGTCTCTCGCTCACCTCTGGTGTCTTTGTGTCTTTCCTTATGCTTGTCTCCTTTAAATAAACCCAGTCTCTTGATTAGACAATTTCCATCATTATTCTAGATATTTTAAGTTGTATTTGTCCTTGATTTTGTTAATGTTGGTCTGAAAATGTTATATAATCTGAGAAAAAAAAAATCTTAATTCAAGGTCCTCTCATTAGCTTTTTTCTGAGCTCAGCATCATCTCACATTGATGGAGTTTTGCTCAGTTGTTATAATTTAAATTAACATAATTGGATTGTTTACTTGCTTTGAACATATTTAGCATTTGTGTAGTGTAACACCATTATGATAGATATTTGGGAAACATATGAAAATATGTATGCATAATGGCTTTTATTTGGAGTAGGTTTTACCTTTAATAAGTAGTTCATATCCATTTCAGTTTGTCTTGTTGCCTCCTTTGAAGCTTGCTTAACTCTGCTTGCGTTTAAGCTGGTGATATCAAAGACATATGAGTAGCTGGTAGAGGGAATAAGGTTGGTAGTTTGGTCTAGGGCTGCAACTAACGATTATTTTTATTACCGATTAATCTGACGATTATTTTCTTGATTAATCGAATAGTTGTTTGGTACATAAAATGTCAGAAAATGGTGAAAAATGTTTTTCCCAGAGCCCAAAGTGACATCCTCAAATGTCTTGTTTGTCCACAACAGTCCACGACTCAAAGATATTCAATTTATTGTCATAGAAGACTAAAGAAACCAGCAAATATTCATATTTGACAAGCTGGAATCAGAGAATGTAGACGTTTTTTTCTTTAAAAAATGACAAAAATATCAAGATAGTTGGCAATTAATTTAATAGATGGCAACTAACTGATTAATCGTTGCAGCTCTGGGTTGGTCATTTATTGTGAATTGCAGAAAAGATGGGCAGACAGATTCAAGTGAAGACACACAAACTGTGCAAACAGCTGTAGACAAGATGGAGTGTGTCTGGTGTTTCAGAGCCGAGGGAGACCAGGATTCTTCACTCCTGTTTCAAACTTCTCCTAAATGTCTTTTTTAAATCCTGAGCTGTGTTGAACACCTTCTCCCGCCGCACTGCTCCTCCTTTGGGACTTACTCTGCATATTGTGCCGCACCTTTACACAAATGCACAGACACACGCACGCACAGACACACACACACGCACACAGTCTTGCAAGCAAACACACATACATAAAACACACATTCTCTGCACCATGCGAGGCCTCACTACTGCCACCGTTGCCATGGTGACTACACTGCATGTTTGAATTAAGCATTACATTACAGCAAAAGCATCTCTCTCTCCCTCTGACTCTGTCTCTGTTCCTCTCTCTTTCTGCATCCTCCTCCATCTCCTCTGCTCCCCGCTACTGTACCAGAATGTGCAGACTGGTGAGGAAATGAAGATGTTTGATATGGACTGTACCCAGGATGGCGTATGTACACTAGATCTGCAGCTGCTGATGACAGCAGGATAGTTAGGCTCTAGTAAGGCACTGGGGCATCTGTGGGATTTCGAGATCTATTGCTCTACCGTGGTGCATTGAATGTTAGCTGGTTGATCACATAGAGTCAGCGCTGATCAAGTCGGACTGTGGGGTATTGTTAGGAAACTTGATTTGTCATAGCATGTAGAGATTGCTGCTGTGTGCGGCTTTATGATCGCCATCCGACTGCATGGCATTACATTGTAAATGCAAACCTGACATGTTTAGATACATGTCAGCATTATTTTGTAATTTGGTTAATTACAGTGTTTATTGTAACCGATTTAAAGCCTTTTATTAAAACCTGTGATTCTGTAGTGTGCATGTGGAGCTAACATTTGGTAGATGTGTTTTGCAGCTTTGAGTGGGATGATAACAGCCCAGTTGCCTTGTGTGTATAGTAGGATTTGGAGGCTCCCATTAGTTTTGGGGTATAAATTCTGCAGCATATCATTCTCCTTAACTGCTGAATTTACTGTCATCTCTTCGTCTGTGAGCCCACATGTCATTATGTCCTCCTTCAGGGAGTTTTCTCTGTGTATCTGCATGTGGTCCCGTATGTGGGAGGATATGCATGTGTGTTTAAGCTGGTGTGTCTGTGCGTTTCTGTCTGATGCACACCTGCTAAATTCCAGACAGGCAGCATATTAAAAGTAAGATGGACGACTTTCTCCCTCTCCTTGCCACGCTCATTTTACTCATTCTGCCTATTGTGGCAGGCAAATTCTGTTGTTCTGTGTGTAATGGGAGGATTCAGAAAACTAGGGATGTTATAGAGAGGACTGAGCTGTACATTTACTGCCTCTGGGCTCCTCAACAGAGAGGAATTCTTGCAGCACAAAGACTAAAAAACTGAAAGTCTTGGAGACAGTCTGAAAAATATACTGGCCATCGGACCAACAGAAACATGAAGAAATTGGGCTCCAACCATAGCCTGAACAAGGTCCTGGCTAAGTGCGAGGCGTCCAGTTCATCTGAATTTGACCAGATCAAAGCAGCAAAGACGGGATGGGCTCGACGTCTGGGGGATGCCAGGAGGGCACTGAGCCGCAAAGCTAAAGGATTTTCATCCCCCTCAACTTCATCCTCAACACCATGCCTTTTTTCCACAGCTCCCCCGCCACCCAAGAGAGCTCCCAGCACCACCCTTACTCTGCGATCTAAGTCCATGACCGCTGAGCTGGAGGAACTGGGTAAGTGCCAGAGAGCTGGCCTGCAAATTCCACACTCTCCTCCTCCTCCTTTTCTGTAATATTTCTGCTCTCCCTTTATCATTAAAACTTGGCATGTCTCCTAACTTTTAGAATAGTCACTTTTGTTGGCTTGTTCTTGTCATTTTCCGTCCTCTGCTGACGCTATCTTTTTCCCACCAAGCTTCTGCTCGGAGGAGAAGAGGAGGTGAGTCTGAGGCAAGAAATTGACACCTCTCTGTATTTCATAAAGAGGATTTATCACTGCTGTGTCAGTTTTAGCAATGTTGATTAGAGTAGTAGAGCAGAACACTTGGAACATGTGGACTCTCTCTTTATCCACTTTTCTCTTTTTTTCCCTATGTCTGTCTCTCTTAACTCTTAACACACTCCCCATTGGCCATCAAGGAAACAATGAGCTTGCATTGAAATAGTGCTGTGATTTTTTAACATACCTTACAGCATGTCATCACTCTGTAGTGTCAGCTACATTTTGGACATGCCTTTTTAATCAGTTTATTCGCTACTGCGTTAGCAATTTCAGAAATGATGATACAACGTTTCCCTGGTCTTATGTCTCAGTATTTAGTTCTGGCTCATTTCCTCCTCAACAGAGAGACTAGATGAGATGTTGGCATCCCAGGAGTCTATGTTGCGTTCTCAACCCTCGGAGGCAGATTACAGAGCAGCCACTGTCAAACAACGGCCTACCAGCAGGAGAATAACACCAGCAGAAATCAGCGTGAGTGCACCTACACACAGCGCACTGGCAGACAGCATATGCCACCACGCTCCACTATGTTGGCATACATACAAACTCAATCTGACACATCATGTATTAAAAAACACCTGGACACACACAACACACACATCTATTGTTTGTATGTACTGCCTGGCGCTACAAAGCCCTGTTTTTGGTATTCTGTACTTGATTTGGAATTTTATGGAATCTTTAAAGACATTAAAAACTGTCTTTGATAACGCGCTAAAATCTCTGTGTTTTGTTTTGCTGCAGTCACTGTTTGAGAGACAAGGGATGACTCTACATGGTGGTCTTCACCCAGGCATGGAGAGAGGTCATATACCACTACCTAAGGGGATGTCCAGGACCAAATCTTTTGGTAAAACAATCACCCATCCTGTAAATTTTCAAATAAGGTGAATGATAGTGTATCTTATGTACAGTATGCTCATAGGTAATTTTGTAACATGTGGATAATATAAGATAAGGAAGCTTTCATCCTTTTTTATAAATTGGATCACTGTACCAACAAAGAAAAGCATTTAGATGTTAGCAGTACAACAAACTGAAAGTACAGAGGCTGAAGTTGCATCCTCATCAGTCACACTTAAAGTTTGCGTTCCCACTATCAAACCTTGACAGAGTAACCAGTGCTGACCATTTATATTGTTACAAATCCATATGTGCAATGCATTACATGTTCTGAATGTGCATATGTGCTTATTGGATATTCACAGAAACTGATTTGCAGAGCAGTTGAAGTATAGAGCCTGTTTCAAAAGTAGATATACACATACATTATTAATACTCACTGTATCATTAAATGTTTTTTCCTGTTTTCATCTCAGTAAATGCATGTTGATTTAATTGTTAAATGAGTCAAAATAGTTAGAATTACATGTTTTATTTTAAAAAAATGTATAGATAGGTTTGAAACAACTGATATGTTAATAACTGTCTGAGTTAACAGATTTAAAGATAAAAGAATTACAGTTAATTTCTTATGAAGCAGCTGTGGACCTGCTAGGCTGGTTTAAAAGTTTCCTGCTATCACAGTTTCCTAATCCCCATCACCAGATGATCTGTGCTCTTCCCTCCCTCGTCAGGTGCCACTGAGGAGGATCGGCTGTCTGCCCTGGCAGGTGAGCACCGATTCCCCCGCAGTTCCTCTATGACAGACAGCCTCCGAGACCACTCCCAGCCCCATCCCATCCCTCCACCTCCACAAACAGCACCCCCTCCTCCCCCCTATTACCTAGACACTGGTCCTCCCCCAGCTTTCTGCCCCCCTCCTCCCCCATCCAGGACCCAGAGTCAGGGCCATGAGCCTGGAGGACGCTCCAGCTTCAAGCCCTCCTCATTGGACCTGCCTTATGAGGCCACTCAGCGGCAGGCCTCACACATTGAGAGACAGAAAAAAGCCCGCTCCATGATCATCCTCCAGGACTCTTCCCATCTACCTGTAGAACCTACAGAAATTCCCCGTCCTTCTGCTGCTACACCCCCTGAGCGAATCAAAAGGAAGGGTCGGGTTATTGACAACCCCTATGCCAATGTGGGGCAATTTAGCATTGGACTGTACACACCCACCAAGCCCCAGAGGAAAAAAAGTCCCCTGGTGAAACAACTACAGGTAGGTTATACGTTAATGATGACCTGATAGTTTTACCCGAGTGCCAAAGGCCCTCTGTTCTTGACGTATTTGGCTGATTTTTTTTGTCTTACTGCAGGTGGAGGATGCACAAGAAAAAGCTAGTTTGGCCTTAGCTGCTACCCACTCCCGAGAAAGCTCACCCTCAGGACGACACCCACATACCCATGGGCACACACACACCAGCCGTGTAGACTACTACCAGCAGCAGCTGATGGCTGAGCGAGAGCGTCTGCGTGCCCAGGGAGAAATAATGTTTCAGGGTAAGGGCCCCTTTGCTGCGGCAATTGCTGGAGCAGTGAAGGATCGTGAGCGTCGCCTAGAAGAACGGAGGAAATCCACTGTCTTCCTTTCTGTTGGGACCATGGAGGGAGCGTCTACCACCAGCGCAGAGGCTCCCTCTCTGACTCAGTCTCACTCCATCGATGAACGAATGCTCACCCGAGAGCTGGGCCAGCTGCCTCCTCCTGCCTTGGCTCTGAGCCCCTCACCTAGTGGGACCACCTTTATCCATCCACTCACAGGAAAGCCTCTGGACCCCAACTCACCACTGGCTCTTGCGCTGGCCGCAAGGGAGAGGGCACTGACCTCCCAGAGCCAGTCCCCAACTAGCAGCCCAGAGCCTAGGACTAAACAGGAGCGGGTAGGCCAGGGCGTTATATTCATTGACACTCAGACCAAAGAGTCTCCACATGGGGAAGGGGCACCCTCATCTCCCCCTTTTTCGCCTAAAAGCGCCAAGGCGGCGGGGTATGGAGTTGGAAGCTCCCCGGCATCAATCTTAGCTCCCCAGCCCACCAAATCACAGTGGGCCACATCACCGTCAACTGTATCATTCCGACAGGAGATGGAGGCCAGGGTAGAGGAGAGGAAGGAGGAGAAGAGACTAGAGGATAAGAAAAGTATGTTGATCAGTATTATGGATACTTCGCAGCAGAAGACAGCAGGGCTGATCATGGTCCATGCTACCAGTAATGGCCAGGCTGTTGGGGTAGGTTCAGAGCTAGAACAGGCACCTGCCCCAGCATCCACAGAGCCCAGCAAATCTCCAAGTCCACGGGCTAAATCCCCCAGTCCCACAGTCTCCCAGCCCCAGCTCCAGCTCCAGGCCCAGCCTCAGACTCAGCGTCCTGCTAGCCCAGCCCAAGAGAAGAGTCTGGCTCAGGGAAGCTCCGAGGAGGATGTGGATCCATACACAGTGACCCTGCCCCCTGCAATGTTGTCCTCCAGTGATGAGGAAACAAGAGAAGAGCTACGTAAGATAGGAGTTGTCCCACCACCAGATGAGTTTGCTAATGGGCTGCTGGCACAGGCACAGGGGGTGCCAGTGCCCCCAACTAAACCTGCCACCTCTCCTACCACCCCTACAACACCGACACCCCAAACCCCCTCAACTCCAACCACCCCAACTGTGACCCCCACTCAGCCTCAGCCTCCCCAGCCCCAACCTCCACCTAGTGCAGCAGCTGTCTCAGGGAAGCCCTCTGACCCTTTGGAGCCCCCACCAGTGGGCGAGTCTGGCTCTGCGGCTGACTCAGGCGTGGAGGAGGCTGACACGCGCAGCTCCAGCGATAGAGAGCGAGACCACCATCTCGAGACCACCAGCACTGTCTCCACGGTTTCCAGCATGTCCACATTGTCCTCAGAAAGCGGCGAGCCTGCTGACACACACACCACACACACCTCCTATGCCGACGGGCAGACTTTTGTGCTCGACAAGCCGCCAGTGCCTCCTAAGCCCCGACTCAAGTCCCAGATAGGAGGCAGTAAAGGCCCCGTCACCTTCAGGGACCCTCTGCTGAAGCAGAGCTCTGACAGCGAGCTGCTATCACAGCAACAGGCTGCTGCCCTGGCTGCTGCTGCGGCTGGAGGAGCTGGACTGCCCTCAGGTGGTTCAGCCTCAGTGACTGGACTAGCTCCCACCAAGCCGCGCTACCTCTTTCAGCGGAGGTCCAAGCTGTGGGGGGACCCAGTGGAGTCCCGTGGGCCAGGAGTGGGACTAGGTATTGGGAGTTTGGGCAATCTAGGTGGGCTGGGACTGGGGCTGGGTGCAGATGACGGAGCAAAACCATCTGTTATGGGAGAGCTCAGTTCTCGACTACAGCAACTAAATAAAGACACTAGGTCATTGGGAGAGGAACCACTGGGAGCATCACTTGACCCTGGGAGAAAGTCGCCTGTGGCAGGTGCCAGGTAAGAGAAGAGCAGTAGAAGTAACATGTACTGCAAAACTGTATTCAACACTCACAGACAAAACAAATTAGGACATAAACAATAATGGTTTCGAGTTTCATTCATATCTTTTACTCATTTAGTGGTAGAGACATCATAGTCAGCAAACTAAGGTGATTCCAGTGCCCAGCCTCAGAGAAGGGTCTCACAGTAAAAAAATAAATAAAATTGCATTCTTGTCATACTATATTAGTTTAATATCTTTCTCTTGTTTCTCAAAATTTTATATTACTGTTATTTACAACATTATTTATGTCTACAGTGGATAATCCCTCTTGATTCTTGCAGTAACAAGCCGCCTGGAAGACAGACTGCAAACACAGAGGCTTTCATATATAATTCATAAGTCAACATTTAGACCTTTTACTACTTTATTTTAGTCTAAAATCTTATTGTAAATTCACCCTTTCTCTGGATAGGGGGATGCTTTGAGGTTGTGTCAAAGACAGGGGCATTAGGTTTTCTTTTCTGTGCAGTTTGTGGTTTTACACACATTTTAAAATATGCAGATGAATCCATATTTAAACCAGTCTACCGTGATGGTAAGTGATAATGAGATCAGAGGTCACTTGCATTTGCAAGCATTAGCTTCCCTGACAATGTTAGTGTAACACAATTTGTTAATATATGTGCTATGCCTTTCTGTATATTGCATAAAGCGAATATGAGGAATAGAAAAGAGGAGAAGACAAACTTTCTTCTCTCACAGCAATACCAGTGTTATCTAAAGCACAGTGGTGTTTTTTGTCTGTTATCTGTGGGTTTCTTTTTCACACCATGCCTGAAAGTACAATGAAGTCCTTTATATTTCTGCAGATTTGAGGACACCGAAGAGAGTAAACCTTAAGGTTATAGCCCCTAGGGTAAACCAAAGCTTTTTTTTTTAATATCTTTTCCTAACAAACCTATCAACTAATCCCACTGAAAGAGAATGACCCTTTTACATACTTTGTTTCATGTATTTTCTTTTCTTTTTTATATATTATTTGTTACCTTGTTTGCATCACTTGATTCCTTCACTGCCACTCTTCTTCTTTTAGAATCAATTAATGAAAAAGAAGATAAAGTATTTGGCCATAGTGCTATGTTTTTGGGAAATGACTGGTTTTAGAGATAGACATTTGAGTAGTACTACAGCAGATGTCTCTGGTCTTGGGTATAAGCTGGTCCTTGTTTCCATAGTTACAGCTATACTCCTCAGCCTCCTGTTAAATGATCTGTGTTGTGTTGTACAGTCCATACCATAGACAGTAGTAGTCAATAAGTTAGTATTACACAGTGTGTTTGTGTGTGTGTGTCTGTGTGTGTTTTGGTAAGTTATCTATTGGTGCAAACAAGGTAACAGAGCCTGGAGGCATGCACTTCCTGAGAGCCTCTCTTCATCTCACACACAGTCTCACTGTTGGGTTCTAACCTATAACCCTGTTAGTAGCTACCCTCCCAGCTTTTCCTTGAGCTTATCCCAAAGCCCTAGTTTCAATGATACATACAGGGATACATCCTTATATCCACTGCTCTTTGCAGTTATCACTGATATATATTTGATAAGACCAGAAACTGTAGTTTTCTCCTTATCACTGTCCCCCATCCTACAGGATTATCAGTGATAACCTCAAAGATTTAAGGATGTATTTTCAGATATATTTGAACATGACTGAACTAATGGTGTGTCATGTCTAAAGTCATGTAGAAACCATCCCCTCATGATCTTGGCAATGACTAACAGACAAAGTCCCGAATTGCCACGTCGAGTAACTATGAAAATAAACAATGGAGATTTTTCTTTTGATCTGTTCAGGCTTTGGCTCAGAATTTTTCCTCGAGACCACAGTAACCTGCCTCAGCTCGGTTTTGTTTTTATAGCATGGCAGGTTGGAAGTTCATCTGAAAGAAAATGTCTGACAAGTACTCATTATACCTCTGTAATGATGTCCCCAGAACAAACAAATGCTGCCTTTTTTGGATGTTCATTGTAGTTTCACCCAGCCACGACATTGACACTAACTGATGTTAGTTTTAATCTACTGTTGGGGTGAAAGAGGAGTTACTCAATACAGTAATTATCAATCTAGATCTTAGATTGTAGCTTTCAAAGAGCTCAGTAATTTGTAGGCATTCTTCAAATGCAGTTGAGTTTGATTTTTTATTGCCTCGTTTCTCTCTTTTCTTCTTCCTCCATCCTCATCTCTGTTCATGGAGGGAGGAAAACTCATTCCAGACTTTTCTACTGGAAATTGGCTTTCATGTTCACAAGTACACTGCTCATGAAGCGGTGAAAGATATGAGGAGACAATTTTAAGATTGAGGAGACGTTAGAACAGACTCTTTCACAGTGCTCTCATCTTACTTACATTGCAAAGAGGTGCTAATAAAATGCCTCCCAGTTTTTCTATACAAATGTCATGTCAGATAAGACAGGGCTCTCCAAGCATCTTCCAGCAAAATGCAGCTGAATCAGGTGCTTCTCAGTTCAAGGACAGCAGACTTACAGAGAACAAAAGGGACTGGAGCACACTGATTGATTCACAGCCTTTAATTGTGCAACCAGACTAACGTTTCAACACTACTGAGTCTTTATCAGAGTCAGAGCGCACAAAGACATGAGGCAAACAACATATGTAATCAACCTAGACCAGGTGTGGAGTTCTCATTAGATAATTGGTTGAACAGTTTCAAATCTATTGGATAATAAATCCAAGGATGGGAGTTGTCAGTGTCCAAGTGCCACACCCCTAACATCATGTCAGAAACAAAAGAGCATAAACCCTCTTAAAGTTACAAAGATAAAAATACAACAAATCCAAGTTCAAATATCTGTCAAACGTGACAAATTAGAGGAAACAGTTAACATTAGTTCTTCATTAATGCCAAATGGCCAACACTATGCAAGGAATAAAAAGAACAAAAACCTTTCTAAAAAAGAAATTAAAGTACATAAAGTACAGACAAAAAACATCCATCAAGTATGACAACCCAGAAGAAACATGACAAATTCATGCCTAAGGGCTCCACTGTGTTCAGAGTGTGAATCCAAAATGCCTCTCTACGGAGCAGTGAGTTGATGACGTCACCACCTCTAGGAGAGGGTGAAATTTTTTCTATTCCCCAGAACTTTAATGATGCTGTAGAGCTGTGGTTAGCCTATGCTAATGTTGAGCAATAGTATAGTCCATGTTTTGTGTACATATTGCAGTCTCATGTTCAGACATGCAAATCTTTAAAGCTCTTTTTGTTTGTCTGACATAAACCATACCACAGAGACATTTCAACATATAGACAACATGTGTGCTACTGCAGTTAATGAAAGATTTAATTAAGTATTATTTACCAGTACGTGGATGTGTAAATTACTTGGTGTCTGACGAGTTAGAACATTGTGCACAGTGGCCACAGCGAAAAAAGCCTGTTGGCTGATTAGGCGGCCAGGAGACAGTGTTAGGTGTTTTTTTTTAAGTATCAGAATGAAGCAATCTGTTTCTCAGATTGCGGCAACATTTAAACATGATCAGGGGAGACACAGAGCTGACATTATTTAGAGATGGGTCACTTTTCAGGACATTCTAGTGTTTAAGGATGATATTTTTGAGCCTGCCTGTTTCATACATAGTGTTAGCCCTTTGGCATTAATGAAAAACTAAATATGTTGTGTTTCCTCTAATTTGTCACATTTGATGGATATTTGAACTTGAATTTATTGTATCTTTGTAACTTTAAGAGGGTTTATGCTCTTGTTCCTGACATGATGTTAGGGGTGTGGCACTTGGACACCGACTATGGCTACTCCCACCCTTGGATTCATTATCCAATAGATTTGAAACTGTTCAACCAATTATCTAATGACAACTGCACACCTGGTCTAGGTTGATTACGTATGTCGTTTGCCCCATGTCTTTGTCCACTCTGACTCTGATGAAGACACAGTAGTGTTGAAACATTAGCCTGTTTGCACAATTAAAGGCTGTGAATTAATCAGTCATGTCAGATAAATTAGTTACATAGCTATCTCAGTAAATGTGCACGCCAATGGAAGGTCTTTCTAGGACTGATCAACATAGGGCTACTAGTTATTGTTACTTACCGACTAATATTGGTGGTTGGCAATATTTTGTGACCACAAATGCGGCCTTCTACATGAGAGTAAAAGCGTCATTTGGTGTCAGCAGACATCTGCTGTTACTTCTTGTTGTTGCTTCTTGACATTGTTACCTGGAGTACCTCTATTAATGTAGCTATGTCATGTATTTAGAACATCAGGTTTTAAAAATGCTGCATTATAAAAAGTTTATATTTCCAGTAAGCATTTTTTGCAGTCCCATCATTTTACTGGTTTTGTACCATAATTATTATCTGTAAGTACCTTAAGATGATGCATTGCTGGTTGTTGGTCAACCACAAATTAAATATGAAATTGCTGTATCAGTTCATAATCAGTTCATAATATGTACCGCCAAATATATTATCTTTGACAACATCATGAACCCTGCATGGCAAATACAGTATATCATGTAACACAGCTCTGATTGGGCTCAATCAGTACAACCATTCCTGAGATTATGCAAACAAAGTCATCTCCAACATCTCCATTCTGACAGTTGATTGCCATCGGCTGTGACAAAGATGATCATGCACACCATTATTTCTCTCTCCCTCTCTCTTTCTGTGCCTCTGCATTTGTTTCTCTTCACCTACTGGAGCATTTCACATGTAGCATAGGCATCCCTGCACTCTCTGTCACTTACCCCATCCACTATCTGCCCCATTTAAACCACACATGCTGCTGTATTTTGTCTTGTATCCACCGTGTTCACATGCTGTGTATCATAGCTTTGGGTGGTTTACAAACCTGTGGTTCTCATTTTATTTCAGTTGTGCCCTTTGTTTTTTTTTCTGTTTTTCTCTGTTCATGTAATTTGCATAACTTTGTTTTGTTTTTCAGTGATTGTGTTGAGGATGGCCATGGTCCCTGACTGTCTTGCTTATTGGACACTGTAGGTTTCTTAAACCATGCTAAAACCAAATAGAATATAATAGTAAACACACATACACACATCCCCAATATACAGTGCAAGACATGCAAATGTAAATTAATGAACTAGTATTTATTCATAATACATATAAATGTATGTTTGCCCACAAGAATGGCAATTCTTTAAGCCTACATCATGTCAGCTGGAATGTAAAAGCAACCACAAAAGTCAAAGGACATGTGCCCTCCTTTTCCTCTTTGTTTGTTTGTTTGTTTCTCTTTGTTTGTTTTTCTTTGTTTGTTTTTGATATGTGAATAGTGTGCTCATTTCTATCTCATGTAGCCCACTAGTCAGACCTTCCAGTGCTGAAGCCGACTCTGCTGTCATTGTCATGCCTACACGCCAGTAATACAAGCACACACTCAGACACACACGTTCATACACATGTGCATACAATCATATACACACACTTGCACACATATATAAAGCATGTCAAAGAAAGCAGAGTTGGATAAAGCAGACTATATGTCTGATTGGCAGGCTGCGTCTCATGGAGTGATGCTAACATTCTCTCCCATTGCTCTCTCTCTGCTCACCTTGCATGCTCCGCCCTGCTGCTCTGATCTGATTGGTCTAGAACTGACTGTGCGCCCAGGAGGGCAGGACGACTGTGTAAGTGCGCATGGAGCTCATCTCATATCCGTCGGCTCCCTGTAGTCTGATCATTTTCCAGCCTGTGCGCTGCCTAGCTTTATCTTTGTTCCATTACACTCCTTAGTTCAAATAAATCCCACCCATATGAAAAGTTCTAAACACATGCAGTGTTAAAAAAAAAAAAACATTAGACACTTGCTAACATGCATGAATGAAACACCAACTCTTAATACATGTAGATCTCTCCTTTCTGCTTCTCCCTGCCTGCACCCACCTACACAAAACCGTCATTAGTCGTAATCTCCAATCCATCCCCCTTCACTTTTCTGACCATGCTTTCCTTTATTAGATCAGTCGTGTAGTAATGGGTAATCAGTCACTTTTAGACATATGCTCCTGTTATTTTTCAAAAGAGGGTCAGATGTAAAAGTTAGATCAACCAGCATAATAAACTGGAGATTCTTACTTCTGAAGAACCATTGCCAATTTGTTTGTATTAGTACAGTTCTTCCTCTTCGTGCTGCAGATGGTAGGATTGGGTTGGTTGATCACTGAAATTCCCTGAACAGTAGACTTAGCTGCACTTCCAAGGTAAACAAGCATTCATTTGATTAAACGAAGCTAATCTTTGAAAATAGATGCTACTTTGCGTACCTTTACATGACCTTTAACAGCAGATTAAACACATAATAAATGTCAACGTTTTTACTGTCCTCTCTGTTTTCTTTATGCACCAATTATTTTTGTCACACAAAGACAAATTATTGTATTTTTCTTGTATAATGATGAAAGTAATTTGCAACCCAAAGTTACTGTTAACCAAATAACAGATTTCACTTAAAGACTTATAGGTCAGCCCAACATGTAGGTGAATGTGTGTGTGCATGTTTGTAGTAGTTTGTCTATATATCATACATTGAAATATGAATTCAGTCATTTCAGGTTAGTGCTATCTGCTGTTGCAACGTAAAAAAAAACCAATAAATCTTTGAGATACTGTAATCTAATCTAAGCTTTTTGCTGTTTGTGGGTCACAGTAATCAGGGAAGCATACACCTTAACAGAAAGTAGCCTTTGATCAAATGAATTGGACAAAAAACACTTTCAGTAATGGTCAAATGGGAAAATGGTGTCTTCTTTTTCTCAAATGCTGCCATGTATTCAGTTGTATAGTTCATGTATAACTTGCAGTAGACATAAGTGATGTTTGGTGGTTGAGTAGTAAAAATCAGACACATTTTTCCAAAGCTGTACTTAATCTCAGAAATTCTTACCACCAGCGAACGCACCTTGCTCCTTGGATGTTGCTGTGATTTCTAACAGCCATTAATCTCTAGCCTACACTAACATTTAAGGAACTGACATCAGTTTAGATATATAACCCAAATCTTGGGTCTCCTTTTCTTCTCTTTTATGAATTTCACTTTGCTCACCTTCATTTCTGACATTCCTGAAACCTTCTTTCTGTCTCTGTCTTTCTCCACCAGACTTTTCAGCAGCCTAGGTGAGCTCCACACCATTTCACAGAGAAGTTATGGCACCACATACACCATCCGCCCCGGCAGCCGTTACCCTGTCACCCGACGCACCCCAAGCCCAGGTTCAGGCTCACCTGATCGGGGCGACCCTCTTGGACGATTCTCAGGCTTCGGCCTACCGACCTCACCAACTACACCGCCACAAACCATCCTCAAATCCTCTAGCCTCAGTCTACCCCAAGAGCCTAAAGAGGTTCGCTTTGTAATGAGGAGCTCCAGCGCCCGCTCCCGCTCTCGCTCCCCGTCCCCGTCACCTTCTCATTCCCCTGGGCTGGGGTCACCGCTTTTGGCCCTCAGACCCTTCCACCAGAAACCCCTCCACCTCTGGAACAAGTACGACGTGGGAGACTGGCTGGAGAGCATCAATCTAGGGGAGCATAGAGCAGGCTTTCAGGAGCATGAGATTGAAGGCTCTCACCTCCCAGCTCTAACTAAGGATGACTTTGCAGAGCTGGGAGTGACACGAGTTGGACACCGCATGAACATTGAACGAGCACTAAAACAGCTGCTAGAGAGCTGACCCCTGCCCTGAGACACAGCAACAGATGGAGAGAAAGATAAAGACAGAGCGGGGCAATATTTAAAGTTGATGAAAATAAGAAAAAAGAAAGCAACCGCTCCTCTTTTACTCTGGCTGCTTTTATGTTTCACATCACAAATGTTCATATGTGGTCCTTAGCGACATTTTACATTCCCTTTCAGCATTAACACCCTGCACTTGGCACTGCACTGACGAGGAGGAGTCAATACATTCACCCCCTCTACCCGGCCCTTAGTTTCTGCCCACCTCCTTGCCTGCAGCCAATTAGATCAGAAATCAAAATGGGCTCTGATCTTTCTTTGCTGAGGAGAATTGCATGAGCTCCAATTAAATCATTTGATTTGTGAAAGCTTCAGTTGTTCCCTTAGTAACACCCACACTTTCTCTCTCACTATGCCCTCCTCTCCTCTCTACCTCTATCCCTCCATCTATTAGGCATCGAAAAGCCTTCTGCAGTTTGAGTAAAGGAGGAGGAGGAAGAATTTTCGTTCCAAACAGAAAGCTCAGTTGCCTTTCAAAAATATTTATACAGAGATCAACAATGATGAACACAGGACTATGGACATAGTGCTGACACAACTCTGAAAAAGGTGTGTCTTCTCTATACCTGCTGTTTGTTTTTAAACCGAAGACTTTAGAGCCCAGAGGTGGAGCTCCACAAAGCAAACCACAGGAGAAACCCCTCCGCCTTGGTACCCAGACTGTGCTATCTATTATATTTGGAGAATGTTTAACCAACACTCGTGGCTTTTTTCATAATCAATTTTTTGGTTTTCCAAAGGGAATATTATATATAGGTATTATATAATATGATATATATGTATCTAAATATAGCTTTCAGAAGAAAAGACAATGTTGCAAAGAGGAAATGTATTAAATTAATCTGCGCCTGTTTTTTGGTTGTTAGTATAGAAGGCAGAGAGAAATCTTTAAATTTATTCCACCAATAGTTCACTCATTTCTACCAATTATATAAATATATATATATATATTTGAAAGAAAAAAGTATATAGATATGGAAATGAAATTTTTGTCATAGGTATACAACTTTCCTTATGGTCACCCTTTCTTGAACCGTAGCATGACGAGTTGCATCATGTCTTGGACAGAGAGTTTGTTGTTTGTTTTTATTTTCTTACGGTCTTCCTTCATACTAAAGGGCATCCCGTAATGTGAGGCTGAGACCCCAGTTGACACCCATCCCTACTGCTTCAGCTACAGATCTCACTGATGTGGGTCTGTCTCTACTTTACCCACAACAGCAGGAGGACCACCTAATGAGACAGCTAATTGGTAAAGTGGGCTCTTCATCTTATGCCTGTTAATCACTCAGGGATGGAAGTTTGGGGCACTAGCATGGAGAGGTCGCTGGCTGTTGTTTTAATACTATCCATTTCAATTCTTACCTGTGAGGACAATTTAACACCACCACAGTCTGTGAAATCTTAGAGGGCTAGTAAAAGTTCCATCCCTGTGACCCCTGATGATGCTTCTCAGATCAGGCAGCACGAGGTCTGGTATTGTGAAAGGAGGAGGTCACTAGAAGGAAGGAAACACTGGGATGTTTCTCATCACCAATAGACAGGAAATGATCACAGAAGTGCCAGAGAGCGGAAATCTCTTTCAGATTTCATTTTCCCTGCAGAAGAAAACCACTGTTAAGTTTCAAGTGTGTGAACCTGGCCTAATTCAGCTTAAACTGTTCAAATAAAGCAAATGTTTGTTTTTTTCTTTATATGTAGTTTAACCTGAAGTATAACCAACAAATAAATCTTATCATACAAGGGCTTAAAGGAGCTAGATGTATGCGCCCTTCTGAAACACCACTGCAGGGAATGTGTCTGTAGTTTATCAGGCTGTGGGGATGGGAAAGCTTCTGTAAGGTCTTAAAGAAAATTCTGTATTTTACAACCTGACGTCTTGCAACATCACTGCTTTTCCTGTTTCTCTACAATTTACTTAGTGAGTAAAATATTATCATAAACGGTGGCAGCCAAAACTATGAACGTAAGACCCAGGTTGTAAAAAACACCCGAATTTTCCTTTAACAATACAAAATCTATAATTGTACTCATGAGTAGCTTCTGCTGGCAGTGAGAAACAGTGAGTTTTATTCACGCAACAAAAAAAAAAAAAAGCATTTTATCCATAGCTTTTCTCTAACAGACGGGCAGGTAATTTCTATTACCACAAAAAACCTCTGTGCATCAGCAGAATCCAGTCATTATGCCAAAGCAGTTTTGCTTGGCGAGAAGTTACATGCATCTTTTTTTTTTTTCTCTTTTTGCTAGCAGTTTGTTAAAGCGGGTGGTGAAATTAACGTTGTATCTGGGTTGTAGGAATAGCACTCACTGCCTCACTGTGACCTCACTGATTATTTTACTTCTGACTTAAGTGTTATGTGCTCAGACTCATTTGGACTTTTTTGTGTTTATGGTTCCTTTTTTTATTTATATTTTTTTTTTCTTTGTTGATTTGTTACCCTCAGACACTGTGGGTAGATTTTGTAGCGTGTGGAACATGATACTTAAATCTTTCACTCATTTGAATTTTAGAGGGACAGAAAAAAAAAAAGACAGAAAAAAAAAAACAAATATCCTGTCCATTCTAAACGTACTTACACTTGTAAAAATGAACAAACTACAAATATTTGCTTTTTTTAATCACAAGCAATGTATATATGATAGATTTCATATAAATTTTTGGAAAACAAAAAGTATATAGATATATATATGAATGTTTGGCATATATGCATAGTTAACCACCTGTGGAAAAGGTGAGCAGATTTTATTCTTTCTATGAACTCTTGAACTTTTGAACTCTGAACTATGAACTAGGGGATGATTTGCACAAAACAAGGTGACAAGGTGCTAACATAAAAGCCACCCATCGTCCAAGCGCATGCGTGCATCTGGATTCCCTGAATCTCTCTGTGTGGTTGTTCCTCTTCACCACGTGTGTAAGTGTGTGTTTCCATTTTGTGTGTATTTGTTTGAGAGAGAGAGAGAGAGAGAAAGAGAGAGAGACAATGAGAATACAAATGTGACAGTGAGAGAGTGTGTGTTGATGTTGTTAGGGTTTACATCCTTGGAGTTAGTCCACTATAGCCTTACTGTATTACCATCAGAGATTCCCGGCTGTGGCTGTGTCACACAAACACACACACACACGCACACAAATACAAATACAAATACATACACACACAAAACCAGAAAAGAAACACACATCTTCAATTCCAGATTTGAACATCATCGTTCTGCAGTCTTACTTTGTACTCTTCGAGAAGTGGATCGCTCTGCCGAAGAGGGAGAGGCAGACATAGAGAGATTTTCCCCAGATTATTGAAAGAAAACATTGTCACATTTTATATTTCGAGACAACTATTAATCACCTTGTAACTGTGTGGGCACAGCTTACTCAGTGTCACTGTTTTGTACACCCATTCCCAGATGGCATTTGCGCTCCTTACCCTCCACTCTGTCTGGCAGCACTCCTTTTTCCTTTTTCAGACCTTCAGTTTCTGAGTTTTGGATATGCTGTATGAGATGATCCAATGAGGAACAAACAACACAAAGGAAAAATGTGCCAAAAAATAATTTAACTTTTAACTGTATATTTGTCTTTGCTTTAGGACTATCTTAGTTACAGCATTCTTGAGCTGTTAGACTCAAATAATATGGTGCCATCTCCTGGAAATCTTGAGAACTACAGACATTTGATAGATCCTTCTGTATTTCCTACAGGTGGAAATACAGTCATTGTTATTATTTTGTAAAGAAGCAGGCTATATATTTATATATATATATGTATATGTATATGTATATGTATATGTATATATATATATATATATATATGTATATATACACACACTTATATATGTATATAACCTGTGTTTATCTACCTGTGAGCTTTGCTTTAACATTTCTATTTAAATTTTGAGACAAAGTATCACAATTGCTTGATTTTACTGTGATGAAGGTTATTATCCAGCTTGGCTTACTGTTCCCGTATAAATACAAATGACAGATGAAACACAAACACTTAAAGAGGTGCGCGTGTACAGTCTGGACCCACGCAGGCTGGCCTGGTTAGAAGAAACAATGCTGTAGTGAATACCTGGTTGGATTGATGTGTTTACCACAAATACAGATGCAAAATGATGCTACAGAGCAACGTGCAACGGACTGACACATCATTAGGTCAAATAAGTTCAGTGAAGGGTTACCTTTGTCTTATTTTCTAATCAACAAAGCACAATCTACATAGTGTAAGGGGAGCAGTGTAACCTTTTTAAACACCCACTGGGATCCGGTCACCCGCTGGAACCAGTGATCTTATCATCAAGGGGTTTTTTCTTTCATTGTTGGTTTTCTCCTTGTTTGCACTGTGAAGTTTAGATTGGTGGATGTATCACTGCAACACCTCAGCCTTGTCTCACAAGTGAACTCCCCCTTCTCAAGGTCCGATGACCAGGCGAAATCATCTCCACTACTACCCCCCCTGCCCCCACGACCCCCCCACGACTTCTGGATGCTTCCAGCATTAGAAATCCACCCTCCACATGAATACATGACAACCCAAGTTAGAATAAACGTTAACCAGAAGCTACCTAGTAGTCCTCATGCAAACAAGAGTAAGGGTGATAGTAAAGGCTGAGGCAAGATCTGAGATGTTGCCCAGGATATCTCCACCACAGAGATATATGTTTGTTATATTATGTAATAAATTTATAATTAAAACATGAACTGCATCAAAATTCTTGTTCCTGCTAGAATTCAGCGTGTCTCAGTGGTAATTATGTTCCAGTGTGATTTATTCATAATTGATGCCACACAAGACAGTCAAATATAAATACAAAAAAAAAAAACAGTATACATGCTTTTTGTGTGCAACATGATTATCATATAGGAATAATTGAATGACGTCTGAAATTGAGGCTCATTCTGTTCTATATAGATGATCAGCTTATTGTGCACCGTCTGCCAGAAAACTGGTTTGTTGTATTACAAACATTCATACTGTATAGGACGTTTATAAAATGCTGATGTCAAGTTCACAATTTGGTTACATGGTACATTAAGTTTTCATTTAAAGGGCGCTGAAAAACAGACTTTACATCAAAAAATGAATGCAACAAAAGTAGCTAACAGATGCAGCTCCCCGCTGGCATTGCACACAACACTAAACACACACGCATCAAAAACAGCAGCAAAGACGCTTCATAATCACACGTTGTCTTTTCTCTGTCTGAGCTAGTTTTCAATGCTTCACATTCTTATCACATGACACAACGTAGCTGTTTTTCCTCATGCTGAATCAAACATTCAGCCTCATTATTGGAGTAGATGTTATTATACAAAATAGGAGTAACAATGCTAAAACTGCAGCTAAATGAACCTGGTAAACACAATCCCTAATTATTCCACCAGGTTTATTTCCCTGCCGATGTCAGTGGACACATGGAGGGCGGTGACTTTCAACCTGACTGAAAGACTGTGCCATTCTCCAGTGGTGGAGTTACAAACCCGCCAAAATTACATTAAAAAACAATGTGCCAGTTGAAAACGTCAGCCACGAAGAACCAGAGATGTCTGACAGAAGTCATGTCCACAGCATCATGTTGACTAAAAATATAATCTATTCCCAGCTTCAAACCCAGAGGAGGATAAATAGTCCATGAGATGACGAGAGGGTTGGGAGGATTTGTAAAGCTGTGTCAGACCAGCTCGGGGCTCTCTGCTTTCAATCCATCCTCATCTGCATCCGAATTCTCTTCTTTCTTTTCCAGGTCAAAGTTCTACAAGATGAGTGCAACAACATGACAACAACACCGTCAAAAACACTCAGTTCACAATTCATTAAAGCAACAGATAAAGTCAATTAGTGCATGCATTTCCCACATTAACAAAAAAGTCATTAAAGAAAGAAAAAATGAATCGTTTAGCTCAAATAATGCAGGATTTGAGTAAGAATCTGAAAAAAATACTATTCACAAAATGAGCATTATAAACCAGCCGTTTTATAGAGCAAGCATCACACAATAAATACCTATTTCAGTCTGCAGTAAACATTACTGAGTGTATAAAATGACATCAGTAATCAACGTGTTTTAGTATTCAGGGCTGTACCTCTAATTCTTGCATCACTTCATCCATGAAGTCACTGGGGTTTTTCTTGTAGTCCACTGCTCTCTTGATCATCTCTCTAAACATCTGTTGTGACAGTTAGAGTCAACACACAGCCGCAGTTCAAGCAAGACAATTTACAAGACTGTATTGAATTGTACTTGTAAAGAGAGCACTGTCAAACCTGTTGTAAAACGTGTTGTAAATCACAGTTTTGTAAGCTTACATAAACTGTAAAAGTACTGATGAGTTTGAAATGAAGATGTGAACTAAGGGAATATTAATGCTGCAGGAGAATCAACCAAAGCTCAAACCTTAACTACATTAGTCCCATCAGCCGCTGATACAAAGTAAAATGGAAGTCCTTGCTTCTTCCCGAAGTTAAAGCTTCTTTGTGTCACCTTCAAATCAGCTGCAGACATGAAGAAAACATAAGATCACATGTGTAATACTAGTGTCAACTTTGAGTGCAATTGGATAATATCTGCAAACCAAAACAATCATGTCACCTCATCCTGCTGTAACATTGCATTCAATCATTTTTAAGAACTGGACATTCACTTTTATGTGCAGTGTTACAGCCAGACCCACCATCAATTTTGTTGGCAACCACACAGCAGGGTATCTCTGGTCTGTATTCTCTCAGCTCCTTATACCAGTTGGCCAGATTCTTATATGTGATCTTCCTTTGAACATCAAAAACCTTTGACAGAAGGAAAGAAAGAAAGAGTACAAAACAGATCAGCCCTCTTTGCTGATATTCCCACTTCAAATGGTCGTTTTCCAACAGACATCTAACAAGCCTTTTTTGATTTTCCTGTGAGGGAATTACTGTCTTTGTATTAAATGCCTTTGCATGTCTACATGGATTAACATTTGTGATTAAACCCCTCTAGGCCAAGAGAACAAGCAAAATATAGACTAGAAGGAAATTTATGCTTAAATACTTTATTCCCCACTGGGTACTTTTAATCATTTATTTCTCCCAGTTAACCTCCCTCCAAGATCCTGGTGTGGAGCAAGGAAGGGAGTGTTAGCTGATACATCTGCCTTAAAAACCAAGAGTGTGTCTTACCATGATGCATGCATGTGCTTTGTGGTAGTATGAGGGGTGCATGCTCTGAAACCTCTCCTGACCAGCAGTGTCCCAGAAATCTGTTAATAATAATAAAAAAAAGAAACATCCCTGCAGAAGCAATCTGAAGTCTGATCCTGCCTGATGCTGCAACTCTCTGGTTTTAAGATGCATTTTTCAGCTAAGTGATCTCTTGTGACAGTAGACAGTACTTTAACAATACATACCAACGGCTACTGTCTTGTTTCCTACAGTGGCTGTGTGTTTGTAGAGAGTCAAAGCATATGTTGACAACTGCTGGGGACGACTGCAGAGAAGAGTTAAGGACTTTAACCTCACAAGACAAACGATCTGCTTTGATGAAGGCATGCCAGCTTGACCTTAAACAGCATGTTTATGCGCAGACACTGGCTGTAATAACTATAGTAGTAGGATGTATATGGCTTATAAAAATGCCGCATATAGATACTGTTTCATTTTACATTTTTCTAAAGCTGTTAAAAGATACTATTCGTCCATGAGAAACCTCTCCATCAGCCTGTGAAAGAGAGAGAAATAGTTTGTGTCAATGCAACAGTGATGTAATGATGAACAGATTGTAACAAATTACCTACTAAAATGGTATAAAACACAAAACAGCGGAAAGGAGCCTGGTTTATACCTATATACTCACTTTGATTTACCCACTGCGCTGTCTCCCAGGCAGATAATCTTCACCTGCTCGTCTGCATCGTATTTCTTCTGGTCAAGTTCAGGGATGTCGCCTACATCGCCAGCCATCTCCTCTCTTTGATACTTTCTTTCGCTTTGACTAGGACGATTATATTGTCCAACTTGTCTCTCGTCTTGGTTTCTAAATTACCTGAAGGGAATAAACTGAACTCCCATCCGACGGCCCCTGACAACAATAACGGGCGTTAGCTAGCTTGTCGTCGGTTAGCTGAGGTTAACATGGTGATATCGCCTGTTTCACTTGTCCGTAAGTCTTTATATCAACAATTGATACTAACTGAAACTGAGTATACTGAGAAAATGGTCACTGCTTATTTTCTTTTAAATCTTTTTAAGTCTCTTTTGAGAACTGTACCGTTACCTGCACATTGCACCCAGTCAACGACTGCTAACCGTCGGCTAGCGTTGATAGCATTTGTTAGCGCCGGGTTATTAGTCCAAATATCGCTGTCTTGTCTTGGGTGTGTTCTTCTTCTACAACAATGAAAAGTTGGACGATTTTCTTCACTCATGAAGGAATCCAGACAGTTAAACTTCGTAGCTGTTGCATGATGTGTCCGAAGGTTTTCGTTCCTATGCAACGGGGACGCTCGAAGGACCACTTCATCACGGACCCTGCTGTCCCTACAGGTGCCTGTCAAAAAAGCTTTACTGTAAAAATGTCAAGAGAAAAATATTTTGAAAGTCTCCCCTCTACTCAAAAGTGTGTTTTTCTTCTTGTTCCTGCAGTTGGATGTTTGAGCTTCACTGTGCTGAATTATGCTTGTGCAGAGTTTGACACTAGAAAGCTGTTTTCAAATTCATTTGCTGCAGGTGGAAATTTTGTCTGTGCTCATGGAAAATGTGAGTTTAAAGCATTGACTGTATGGTTTAAAGAGTGTACCAAGAGCAGGATTTCATCACAACTAGTTTGGAGCCAATCCTGGTCCAGTACGAAAGTTGCACAAGTGTGATGGGGAAACTTGACATATTACTATGGTAAATAACCAACACAAAATGTCCAATAAGATGCAGATTTTGTTTTTAATTCTTATTTTTTCTTATTTCTTATAGGCTACCAAATTTATACATATCTGCTCTGCTGTGAAGGAGCTCAGATAAAGCTCACTATTCCATCAAACAATGTTCAAAGACAATATCCAGTATATCCCGTATTTTAAAATGATTTTAAAATCAGTTGTACTGAGTGGCAGTGAGGTATAGAGTTTGCAAACATGCTCCCAAAAAATATTAAAAGTAGCCTACGATCAATCTAGTCCCCTTAACCAGCTGAAGGGGCTGTAGAAAGAGCTATGATGGCTACAAAATTTACATGTATGACACAATATCCAAGCTACACTTAGATTAGAGAATTGTTGTCTGTTTTTTGTTGGGGGTTTTTTTTTTATCTCTGAACAGAAATGTCAAACTGAAATCAAGTTTCTGTAAAATGATACAAAACACACTATCACTGATGTAATGAATGCAAGTGGGGAGACAGTGATGTTCAAGTCCTGACACACATACTTCATAAGCCTGTTTGGTGGGGCAACTTCAGAAGATTAACTGTAGCCTATCAATGGTGTTTTACCTGTGTGGTTGTTATTGAGATTATTGACTGGCACTCTTGATTCGTTCAGGGCGCAAATAAGTAATACAGCATTGTAGTAACCTAATAGCATCTACTCTCTTGATAAAATAGTTTCATATTTACATTGATGGTTTTTTTTTTGTCAGATTAACAGACCTCTCTTGACAAAAAAAGGTGTGTCTAATTGATATTAACACTGGTTGCATTGCATTTAGGTTAGTGCCAGAACACTGCTGGCTCACTGAGACACTAAATGGAACAGAGTCATCATTCATGTTCTTAGTGACACCTGTGCTTTAGCTGCTATAACATATACAGTTATAACTGTGATTGCAGCAGGTACTAATTATTTACCATTACCATCTGAAAATGTCAATTAACTGAATCTATCATAATAATTATCATTATTTCAAACCAAAAAGAAATAGCTACTTTGAATAAATAAAACTGGTTTAAATACTTTCTTTGAAAGCATGTAATATTAATACAAATGTCAGACATGTGCCAATGATGAAACTCTTTTAATTCAGTATAATTTACTTCAAATACTGATAGTGGTCATAACCATTACAAAGTGACAAGAACTGATACAATAAGGCCTAAAACTGTATGATCTCAATAATCCTGGGCAGCTTTCTTTTTGTGCTTTATTTGATACTGCTGTGGGAATTTCCCAGTTAAAGTAAGAGATCATGGGTGACATTATTCAGCCATATCGACAATGAAGGGTATAGTGTATTCCGAGTGACGCAATCCAAAGGAGAAGCTTGGAGCTTTTGCTCTTGTGAAGGTCACCTAGGAGAAGAAAAATGTCAGTGAATGAACAAAGCAACATGTTTTTGGCCTTTGTGATGATAAGACATTCTGTAAATTAAGAATATGGTTTCTCACCCGCTCAGGGAAGTGTGCTCCAGGTCCTGGTTTCTTTGTGGTTTCACCGGGTGTGAAGTTGCGGCCCGTCATACTGAACTGGGGAGGTTTTTGCCTGTAAATACAAGGGTCCACAACTTTGTAGGCTGCAGGGCCCGGAGTCTGGAGGTGAAACACAAGTATAGAGAGGAGGAGTAAGAGCTACATGATATTTAGAGTTGTCATTTTTCAAGAAAATTGTTTTTTATGTATATCTACCTTCTTCAAGTCCTCATGGAAGCTCCCGGTTTTGCTGCGGCCACAGAGAGAGTAGGTGGGTGCTGCAGAGGTGACCACAGTTTTGGGTCCCAGCATAGGCGGCAGAGAGTAGGACGCTGGACCTGCAGTGTGAGTGACAGGTGGAGTTTGTATTGTTTGTGCCATGAAACCACAGCTCAAAGAAAGTTGACGCCAAATAGAATATGTTACCTGGTACTTGGCTGTTGACGCTGTCTTTGCTCCTTGCAGATAGAGAATAAGCAGGAGAAGAGCGCAAGACTGCCTTTCCTGAACGCTCTGGGCAATAGTGGCCTGAAACACCAAAGCAAGAAGTTGTGTAAACACGCTGCTGCAGGTAAACTCAAATGACAATTGTCTGCATCACGACAAAAATGGCATTTTAATAGCTTTCAGTGGGTAATCTGCATGTCTGAGATCAGCAGGATTTCATCTCTACAGTCATGTACTTTTCATGTATAAGGGGTTTTGCTGACCTGGTCCAGGCACCTGGAACATTTTGGGATCCTTTGGACGGCTGTGGAGTGAAAATGCAGGGGTGCCATCTCGGCCTGCTCTGGTGATATTGGAGGGGACGAGGTATCTTGGTCCAGGCGAGGAGTTAGAATTGGCCTTGTCATGACGAGTCCCAAAGCTGAACATTGGTGCTTTGTATTTAGTAGGGTCATGTTGAGTAATACCTTTATGAAGGAAACAGAAGATATCAACAATAATAATAATAATAATAATGGTGGTGGTGATCAAAAAGGTTTAATTGCCATTTTGGATATACCTGTGAGTCCAGGCAGTGCATACTTGGGTCCTGGGCTGCCATAGAGGGCGGCTATGGGCCCTCTTGGTTTGTGGGGCCTCCAGGTCCCAACCCAAGCTTCAGTTTTTGACATTACCTTCAGAGAGAGAGAGATGGATTGTGACCAAAAGCAAAGTGATAAATTGGATTTAAGATAACATGAACTAACAAGTTGTTCCAATATAAAAACATTAGTATAGAGAACCATTACCTCTTCTATTATTGACAATAAATCACAGTACAGCAGTGAGCATTCCCCGCTGGTGTCAGTAATGTAATTGTGGTTGCATATTGTGAAGGAGGTTAGGTTTTCCCTCAGCTTAAATGTTGAAGAACTTTATTTCATCCATATAAAGCTCTACCTTATGAATATCAGGACCATATTAAATCCATGTAAAACTAAATATATGCTAAAGTATTCTAAATCCTCTAATTAGAGTACAGCTACAAGGGGCTCCCGATGAGTGAAAGTGTCTGTATGAAACATTCAGTACTCAGATTTAAGTTTATGACTCATATTGCAACACTGATCAAAAACTGAAGGATTGAACTTGGGCTGGCTGGTGCTTGATTGAGCACTCTAAACTTATAAATATACTTTTATACTTTTATACTTCTGTGCCACAAATACCTGAAACTCAACTTTACAATAATATAATAGGATACTATGGAAAGGACTTGATTTTGTTGTTACAGATGTTATTTAGGTGTTGTTAAAACATGAAGGTAGTACTCCTTACTTACTGCTTACTGTTTCCCCAACTTTTTGGTGTTATGTGCACTTTTTAAACTTTCTGCAGCATTCTGATCTGATCCTCAATGTGATGTCATCAGGAACAGCCAGTCTCAGTAGAAGTTTTTGAATAATGCTTGATACAAACAGCCAGTGTTCATTTGAGCTGGATGTGGAAATCTAATAAGTTTCATAAAAACTGAAAAAAACTTTGGTGGAAAAATTCTTCAACATGCATAAGAGAAATACAGTACTCATAGCAATACCTTTGTTAAACTCGCTGAGCTCAAAAGCTAAATATTTAAAAAAAATAAATAAATAAAAAAAAGTCTAGTTTGTCTAGACTGTGATTGTTTTTAAATTCAATTGTCTCACTAAGTTTCCATTTTTATTGCTAATGTAATGCTCTAAAATATTAGCAGATTTATGGATTTTTATTAAGTTTAAGTTTATTTAGTCTCTTTCAGCATAAAAATATAAAGCCAAATGAAACATCCAGGGTAAAAAAAAAAACAAGAAAACATAAGAGAGACACATAAAAACATCTAAAGTGTGGTGGTAGATATAATAAATCAAATTGGTATTAATATTCTTCATCTCTTTTTCTGTGGTTGATTATTTCCTACATTTGGGACACTTGTGAAAGACAGCACTTGCCATTTTAACAAGTTTAAATAAAGTTTACACAAACAACAGGCTAGTGAATCATACATCATTCTAGCTAGCTTACTGTCCTGTTAACCGATAGCTGTAACACACCGACACAACAGTAAAATGACCGCAGTGGTCATTTATTTATCTAAGGCCATTTAATGAAATACATCCTAGGAAAGTTACTATATGGTAATATAAAGTTTTTAAATTTGTGGATGAGTGAGACCAATATTACACATATGTATTCGTTCACCCAGAAAAGCCTGTAAAAAAATCACAAGATGTCTCCCAAGTGCATACAAACTTATGAAATCTGTAAGTAATTTCAGTTAACATCCATCATAAATTCAGTGACTGTCTTTTAAAAAAGGGTAAATGGTTTTACCTTGTGAAAATCCTAATCCTGATGTGAGTGTCCCTCTATGTCAGTTTTTAGCCCAGAACTCAGCATGTGCACTGAACCCAAACACAGATTGTTTAGTGCTTGTCAACTTCACTATGACAACGTTGCCATAGAGACAGCTCTCTTACAGGCATGCTTTAATATGTGCTGTGTATGGATGTGAGTGTGAACAGTGCAGGTCAGGTGAAGGAATTTGGTAATGGGTTTACATAAAACACATTATGCAGAGCAGATGGTGTAAATCTTTTATTAGATATGAAAACCTACATTCATTTTTTGGATTTAATTTGCTAATACTAAGGTAGCTTATTTTAGACATGAAAAAAATGATTAAAACCTAAAATATTTTTTGCAGCACTACAAGCTTGACGAAAAAAAATCTCATATAATATTTAGTTGTGGATCCAAGGTTACATCCATTTTTCCATCCAGGTTGGAGTTTTCAGGGATCAGACATCTTAGTCCGCTGTGGACAATATTAATTCTGTACCAACTGTTCATAAAGGGTAATAAATGTTTGAAAATGATAGAGATGTAAATGCAAATTCTTTACTTCTCAAGAAATCTTTGACCGTTTTATCTTTATATTTTGTTGATACGCATTTTCATGCATTAATTGCTCCTTCTGAGTGGTTTAGTTGGTGAACGTATGAGCGAAACCAAACAAACATAACAATTTAGTGGCAGAAAGGGCAGTTAAAATTTAACCAAAGAGACTCGGCTCAGGCTGAACGAGAGGAGAAGAATCATAGTTTGTTTTACATAGCTCTAGTTAGTCATTTATTTGATATATCTCAAAAGATATAGACAAATTGTTTTTAATCCACATCCATTGTGTACTTTGATATATTTTAAAGGAGAAGAAATAATCAGGTTGTAACAGAAGCCAAATCTTGCTTTGGGGCCAAAAAAGGTAAACTAATGGGCCTTTTTCACAGCAGACACATTAACTTGTCAATTAAGGAAAAGCACAATAACATTGTTAATAACATTAATAATGGCTCCATTCTGTTCAAGTGTCCCATTAAGCTATGACAGTGTGACAGTGAGCCAACATCAGGACCCTGAAACCAAAGTAGCTAAATGGAATTCATCATTGATTTTATTATTCATAGTTTTGCTTTTCCTACATCATTACACCTCTTGAGTTTCACCACAATCAGGTGCCAAAAATTAAATACCACCAGTTTTGAAAATAAAAATTGCTCTGGCGGTTGTTGTTCTGATATTGACTCTGGTCTTCAAAGTGTAGCATTCATGCTGCAGGCCCTCCTGACATATCTGTAGTCATGGTAGGTTTCTGTCAAACTGGCTTTCAGGATCTTCATTAAAGCTGCAAGGCTTCCCATTTCCTCTTGGGGTCGCTGTTGGGTCAAAGAGAGACAATCATTCAACTCAACATTACATCCTCATATTTATCTTAAGGAGAAGGCACTTCTACATTTTTCTTACCCGTGTAAGTGCTCGCATCAGTCGCTGTAGTATTGCATCCTCTCTGTGTGGACACAGGCTGGTCACTGTGCTCACACAGCTCAGTAGACAATAAATGGTGTGTCTCTGTGGCTGTGATAATGTACAAATTATTTTAAAATCTCTGCCAAGGAGGTTCAGCGTGCAAATGTTTCTTAAGAAGAATACAAATATGATTTATATAGCTGT
Source organism: Thunnus maccoyii (assembly GCF_910596095.1). Classification (NCBI taxonomy): domain Eukaryota; kingdom Metazoa; phylum Chordata; class Actinopteri; order Scombriformes; family Scombridae; genus Thunnus; species Thunnus maccoyii. The sequence continues at coordinate 19,879,183 of NC_056537.1, read as the reverse complement.
TACCTTCTTGAGCACACTGAGAGGTTTCCTGTTGTTTGCTCCACAGCTCAACCTTTCTATATCCTCTACACTCAGAACAGGCTCCTGGACGAGGTTGGAGGAAACAGAGAGACAAGTCTGAGATGTTTGCCACAGTGTAGAAACTTAAAACTTCAAGGTGTATTTTACATCACAATCCCAGGACAAATTGGGATCATTGCTGTTTTGGCCTCTTGTCTGCTGCCACTGACCCTTAGCCTCTCCAGCCACATCCATAACAGACAACTGAGAACTTGAGGATCTGACTCTGTGACCATCAGAGCCCAGCCACCGTCACTACTGTTCAGTTCCTCCTGTTGAAAACACGAGGAGTGACGGCATTAGTTCAGTGGCTTTAGATTTAAAAATCAAACTGTTCTGATGTAAAAACCACTTTCACACCAGAGTTTTTCACCTGCAGCAGCGCCGACCTCTGTAGAACAGTTTCTCCTGGAGGACCTTGGTCTGCCATTGCCTTAGCAACGACACGAGCCACTGAGGTTGGACCTGGATTGTGTGGATTTCTGCACAGCTGTTTATGACAGAGATCAAAATGTTTTAAAGCGTTCACACCAAAGCTTTCGTTATCATCTATAGAAGTCATACTTACCTCGAGGTTGGAGCTGTATTTGGGGAGTGCCTTTTTAGCTGTGCTCTTAGACTTCTTAGCACTGTTGTTGCTTGTGCTCATGCCAAATATTGGGATATTGAGTGCATGAGATTCTTTTTTGGAACACCGCTCTGATGAAAATGCTGCAAGGACCGGGCTAACTGGTCTCATATCAGGTCGTATCAGATCCTGTACGCACCAGTTTCGCTCATTTCCAAGTGCTTGGGTAAAGGATGGACTCTCCAGATCCTTCAGGACAGAATGCAACAGAGTGAGAAAAGTCTGGTCTACAGAAGACTTCATGTAATTCTGAATGCATAATGTGAAATTTGACCTCATTTACTTTGATCTTGCTGAGATCAGAGTCGCTGTAGCTGCGTTTGTCCAGCAGCACGTCTCTCTTCCTCTCCAGGAATCCCAGTGGTTCGTCCCAAGAGGACACTGACCCTGAGCTTACCCACGAACCCTTACGACCCTCCCTCAGCAAGGGCAAGTACTGTTTGGACACCAGGGTCTCCCTCAGAGTCCTGCTTAGGGTCCTCAGTGCTGACCTCTTCTCCAGTTCAGCATATACCTCTGGAGGTGCAGGGAGACCCAGGGCCAAGCAGGAGAGACACATACACAGGAGGTACACCACCTAGTGGGATGGTCAAGAGGAGGTCAGAAGGTGTCTCTGCTGTTCTACAGTGCAGTCAAATATTTTAATGTCACAGATGAGTAGTGGTCCAGTTCTGACCTTGGGTATTTCTCTGAGGGTGCGTGCCTCCTGGCCGTGCAGCAGGAGCGCCTGTCGGTTTAGGTAGTGCTGCAGGGTGAAAGGGGCTCCATGCCGCAGGCTGAGGTCTGGGTACTGGACTAGCTGTGTACCAAGCAGGCGAGCGAAGTCAAACACCTGGCTGATCTGTGCTCGGGTTTGGATAGAACGTGGCCGTTTAATCCGCACATAGTGGACAGCCTCACTCGGACTGATACGCAGGGTATAGACTAAGTAACAGGCTATCAGGACACCTGTTGAGCAGCCGGAGCATTAAACCATCAGATGTGCACAAGCTGACACACAGTGCACGCATGAACAGTGGACATGACATAACAGTGATTTAATCCTACCTGTCCTGCCTAGGCCTGCATGGCAGTGCACCGCCACTCTTCCTTCCCTCACAGCAAAGGCCAAAACCTTCACCTCATCAATTATGCCAAGGAGGGAGGTCACACCGAAATCTGGCATCCCAAAGTTGTAAAAGTAAACTGCAAATATATACAAACAGTGTACACATATGCACACATGAATGTGGGTAGGAGGATTCAGATGGATTAACTGTGTTTATAGGTTTTTTATGATCCATAAAGCCAGTACACAGTATATTATCCAACTCATAATTAGTTGCACAAAACCACAACTGTTTCTCCTAATATTCAGTCACCACAACCTCAAGTGTTTCTATTTATATACATGTCCCTCTCTGTGATTGGTATAGATTTAACAAGGGTAGACTTAATAGTTTTAACATCAGTGAAATGCTGTGTATTCAGTGTGCAAGTATCTCACTGTCATTGTCCATGAAGATCTGTGGAGAGTATGTGAAGCCACTTTCAGGGTCTAGGGGAGGTCCACAGTGAGCATGCTCGCCTGGGATTTGCATGTTAATGATTGATCTGATGTTCAACCTAGGAAAAAGTCACATCATGAAGACAAGGGGTGACACTACAGTAGTGCTCAAAAGTAACACGTTACTTCTTTAAAAATCAATTTATGTCCACGATTGGAGGAATTCTAATGAAAAGTGTAATTAAAAAGCACTGATGTAAGATGTCTTGTCCTCATTTTACTCAATTAAAGTTCCAGTACATTTTTGATTCATTTCTTATAGATTTGATTCTCTCTTAAAAAAAATTGCTATATTGTCTTTAATTATTTGAAAATTGAATCTGATGTTTTAGAGTAAATTTATTTTTGTACAGCAACTATGTTATTAGTGAAATTGAATTTTTTTTTTTTTTTTACTCATTCCTTGGCAACATACCATTAAACCAATATTCGATCAATACATGTATGCAGGGGCTTGTACAATAAGGGTCCCTGGTAGTTTCATACCTTGTCAGAAGATTCATAATTCCCACAAGAACTCATAAATCATGCAGTTATGAACATTGATACCTTTGAAACTGGTCTATGATGTTGTACTTCTCAATAAGATGAGTGGAGGGTCGTGCCATGGCGATTATGTCATCTGTCACCCTGGGATAGGTAAAAGTTTATAATAAGTAATTTACAACTTACTGTTTTTTTGATACATCACATTAACACAGCAATATCTGTTAGACTGCAGTCAAAAAAAAGTCTCACCAGGAGGAGTAAAGGCCTCGGATAATCTGCTGGTTTGCTTTCCAACACTCTGGACCTTCATAGCGACAGTCTTTTCCTCCACAGGCCAGCAGACAGAGGAGCTTAGGTGGGATAGCCTTCACCAGGTTCTCCCTGGCCTGGGAGTAAGAGGGCTGAGGTACTGCTATGTGTGGGGTCAGGGTCGGCATCATCCTGCACCAGGACCAAACCCCCAAAATCAGCCTGAGCTATTACATTCAAGATGTGAAGGATTATGCCTGGACTGGGCCAGCTGGCAGCCTCATGTCACATTCTTTTCATGCTGAAGTTAATAAAGCACTGCATGCTACTGTATGAAGCCCTTTGACAAAGATTTTTGTAGTGTGTTGTTACTTTTTGCAGTAATTTAGCATATTGTCCAATAGTCTCAATATTAAAATTGAGTCAGTTTCTGCTTCAGTTGTATTTATTATATATGAACAGCAACAAATAAATAAATTGGTCATGAGTCATAGGGCTGCAGAAGACAATAAACCCATGAACCCAAATAACCAATAAAAGGCTGCAAAACTAACCCATACAATTTAATAATAATAAAAAGTCAATCAAATTCAAGACTTACCTTTCTAGTTATTTTGGACAGTGAAGTCATAAATCCCATTTAATGTATTTTCATAAACAAAGAGTGCAGAATACACGTGCTGCTCAATGCTGTCCCACCCTGCAGATACACACACATAAACCTGTGCGCTGACCCAGCTTCACTAAGCCTGATTAGCTGTCATAAATACATTAGAACAGACATTCACACACCATGGCAAGCCAATTATATAATGCTTATACCTTACAAGCACTGAGTATGGATGTCCTAATTATCAGGCACCAGCAAAGGCTCCATACATGATTTTATTTACATTGTGATGCATTCTTTATCTCACTATTGTTATTAAGCAACAATGGGATTCATGTTTGATCTGAAAGGGGATTGTAATGAACTATGTTGTACGTGTACCCTGGTCACAGATGAAAACACACCAGCACTGTGTCTCCCTCACCCCTTTCACCAACTTGATAAATCTTTCACCTTTAGGACCATGCATGACAGAAAACTGCCACATTTCAAGGACTCATTGATTTGTGCTGTTTGAAATGTTTATTGATTGCTTCAACTCTGCAGGTTTGGCTTTCAGGAAAGATATAGAAGTACTGCGTTATAAATCCTTTTCTTCCTTTTTTTCTTTTTATAGCTTAGCAAATTTGGTCTTTTATGATTGTTTTCCACTCTTCTCTAATTATCTACATCTAACTTTCATGTAGAGGCCATGAATAAACCCTTCTGGACATTTTGCTTCTCCCGGCACCACGTTTGTTATTCTCAAGTACCTTTTGTATGATATTAAGTTGTGCAAATAAACTGTGTAAACCTATAGTGTCTGAATGTCTGCATGCATGTGTGAGCCTGTGACACTGACTTTTTTTTATTGTTGTTTTTATCAAATGTAAAGTGTCCTCTAACTTGCCATTTCCTTTGAATTTTCACATTAGTACACATGGCAAATATCAATAAGTAATACTAAAAAACATTCTTGATATCTACTGTATATACTGTTCCTCATGCAACTGTTATAAAAGGGGACTCATTTAAAACATGTAGTAAAATTACAACCATATAGATTAACATGCTGGCATATTCTCTCAACCGATATCATTAGCAGTCAGAACAAAGGTCAACTACAGTGCATGTCACATGGCCTCAGTGCCTTGCTCAAAGGTAGCACTTAAGGGCATTTTACAGGTATTACTTTCAACTCACCAAGCCACATTACAGCTTATTTGCTTTTAATTATTCAAAATAGGCTTGCCTGCCTGCTGCTATTTCCAACATGACAACAGAAGCAGCGCGTTTTGCTGTGCACATCATCATACGCCATCCGGTTAGTAAAGACAAATATGTCAACAAGATGTAAAATGTGGCAGGAAGTGTGGTGGCTTAAATTAAGTAACACCTCAAACCACTGCCACTTACCAAAAACAGGAGGGGGAAAAGATCTGCATGTAAAGACTGTGCTGGTAACAAAACAGTCCACTTCCTCTTATAAGGCTCAGTTCCTGATAGAAGATGCCAGTTGAGTTTTTTAGTTATTATGCAACAAAATCTGAAAATGAATAAAGCATGATCTGATTTGAACTTCTGTGAAAACAGTGGGCAGAAAATATGTTTAATATTTTTAAGGACTGAAGGGCTAATAAAAGGCCAGGTGAGATGCCAACTGCCTGTCCTGAAACATGAACGGAGTCCAAAACATTTATTTTTTAACATAGGCTTTATTCAGAGATTTTTTTTTGCAAAATATTTTTAGCACATACATTTTTTCAAGAGTGGCAGCTCCAGAATCTGTAAGCATATGCAGGAATGTAAAATAAGTTGATGGGCAGGTATGTTTTTGTGTTTCAAGAGGGGTAGAATAATTAAGTATATAATACAATATTTGCCATCAAACAGTACAGCAAACTCTGCAATAAGCACTGCCAAAAAAAGGACAAAAAACAACAACAAAAAACATGCAACTTCACTGTGTCGCACTGGCCCAGTGTCAGCACTGAAAAGCTGCTTCCTTCCTTCTTGTAGGTTAAAAAAGACTTTCTGTTAGGATAGATAGAAGAACTGAGCTTTTTTTTTTTTTTTTTTTAAATCAAATTATTTTTAAGGTGGTTATTGAAAAACAAAGGAAAGGGAGTTAGGAGAACTTCACAAATGTTCAAACAGGATAATCTCCCGGTTGATAGTAAAATCAAGTTGCAAGGAAGAGTCACACTATACCATGGTTCTGCTGCACCACAGCAAACACTGCAGCATATTCTTATTGCATTATTTTGTCTTTCAAAAGAAAAAAAGTCACTAAAGCATCTGAAGAGGGCGCATGGCCTAGGAATGAGATACAGTAAGGAAGGATTACTCAGATTTGTGTAAAGAGGAACCAGAAGGCACAATGTTCCTTTTTGGATCCATTTAGTAGGAGGCCACGTGGTTGCGCACTATTAACAAAATCTATCTGTGAATTCACTGCAGACCTCATCCATCTCAGCCTACAGGCCTTTACAGAAATGAGCTGGCATGAGATTGAGGACATAGCAGTGAAGAACAAAGGGTCATGTCTGCGAGGGAGTCAAATATCCATGAGGGGTTATGGAGATGAACAGCTTGTGGCAGCCTACAAGTTGCCCTTCACCAAATCTCTAGGGTTATATTATCATATCCCCCAACCCAGGCTCAAATATAAGGCCAACAATTATACGAGTGGTTGATTAGTTCAAATGCTGCCGACACAGGAGCCAAGGTGTGGAAAATGAACTCCCATTATTCTATTCATTTCATTTCCATGAACTTTCCCTAATAGACCATTTGCTCATCTATTTGCTCATCATGCAACTGAATGTGTAATTACAACTTGTTGCCATGTAAGAATTAGGTAACAAAAAGAGGAAATTAGAGACTATGCCAGATAATACAGTATAGTATTGATAATAAAAGAAAAAATATGAGATATTCAAATTTCCCGAAGATGATTACATTGTCCACCAGCCTTGTCCTTTTTATGAACACTGGTGCTGGAAAACGTTTCTGGATTGAATGTCTGTGCCTTCTCTCCTGTCCTGTGGTGTTCAGTCTCTCTCTCTCTCATCTGTCCAGTGGATCCATTATTAGTTCTTGGACAGCTCTTTGGATAGCCAGTCGAGTCCTTCATACAGCCCAGTGCCCTGGGTGGCACAGGTTGACTCAATGTGCCACTGCGGGGTCAGAGATCATATGGTGGAAGTTAGCAGAAAATGAATACAGCCCTGAGCATGTTTACTGAATCTTTCGATTTGAATCTCACTGCAGGCTTATTCAGATTACTTACAGTTTTGTTGCGGAGGGCGTGTAGGCCGAGTTTGTCTGTGAGTTCGCTGACTGATAAGGCATTGGGCAGGTCCTGTTTGTTAGCAAACACCAGCAAAACAGCGTCTTTCAACTCGTCCTCCAGCAACTAGAGTGACAGAAAACAGAGATTAGGACATCAGCCCCAAGATTTCATGTTAGGACCAACAGACATTAAAACAGACCTAGATTTTTTTGTTGTTGTTTTCATTACATAGATAAACAGTGAGACAATATGACTTGCTAATCCTCAAGGATGTTTCTAAAAATCAAATATATTTCCCAATATGAATTAACTCAAATGGAGTTACAATATGTGCTGCATATATGCAAATAAAGTAAATGAGCAACAGCCAAAAGAGGTCACACTGGCTGCACTTCATTTTCCTAAGCAATAAAGTAAAAAAAAAAAAAAGAAAAGAAAAGAAAAGGAAAAAGCAGTTCTTGGCATCCTGGTAGCTTGGGGAGCTAAGACTGTTTAAGTTTCTCATTTCTTCCTGGAAATAAAGTCAAAGATGCCCAAAAATGACAGAAAAATAAATACATGAATAATATATAGTAAAACATAAAATCATAATGTAAAGTTAAAAGTAATGATATTAAACACTCATTTGTTAAAAAACTGTCACAAAAATTGAGTCTGGACAAGAGGCATTTATTTTTCTTTGCTCTACCTAAGGCTATCTTGGAGACTCCCTAAGATGTTGACCACACCTAATGTAATTGAGAGTTGAGGTTCAAGACAGCTGTGAAAAAGCACAAGGCAAGTCTGACGTGAAAACTGTGGGGATTTGTATCAGAAGAAGTCGATATGATTACTCAATGCTTTAAGAATTCATGGGTTACCGGTGCAACGCACAAACAAAGAGATCCTGTTCAAACAATTATTAACTCCTTCTCAGTATATTGACAAATTTATGTTACCTTAGGTCATGAACAAATAAATACAGGCTTCAGTTTAACTGTATACAAATCCCTGTGGTGTGAGAGACTGTCATCCACAGTAGGGTTATCACACACAAACACACACAGACACACACACACACAGACACAGACAGTACAGAAGGAACTTGAGGTGTAGTACTTCTTGCAAAGATTCGGTTTCAGGCCAAATCTGATGACATAATGAGACTCTGCTGTTGTAACCAGCGTAGGAAAGGCATTCCACATTTGAGGAGCCAAGAGGCAGAACAATATTACTTGTTCTAAAGAACTTAACTCAGAGGGCTGTGTTTATCGTGTGTGGGTACAGATAAAGAGGGGTGTGGGTTTGGGATGCTGGAACACACTGTTGAGCATTCTCAGTATTTATATATCTTGACATAACATTTAAATTCATGCCATATTCATGTTTATTTTCCTTCTGTAAAACAAAGCTACACAGCAGTCCTCTGTCTATTTGCATCCACAGCACAGTGTGAAGCAGTTATTCGGTTTTTAGAAATGTGTGTCAAATTATAACATTCTCTCCAATTCATCATTGTATAATGCACACCATTAATGCATTACAGTCACTTCGGAGCTGATCGTATTAAATACATACCATCTTTGAGAGCTCTTCTGCAGACTCAGCCACTCTTTCTCTGTCATTACTGTCCACCACAAAGATGAGGCCCTAGAGGGGAAAAAAAAAAACAGTGTTGGAGTGGTTAGATTTCACCCTCCCTTAATTAAATGATAATAAGTGAATGAATGTACAGGGACTGAAATGTTATCAATGTATAAATTACAAAGATGTTGAGAAATTGCCAATTATTGGATATAATCTAAGATCTAAAAATTCATAAATGGGTCCTGAGAGGAGCAATAATTATGAAATTTGGATGCAACATTATCCAATTTCCATAGCCAATAATTATAAGGAAGAAGTGCAAAAATTATATTCTTTCATTCATTCGATTAAACTATGGGTTGATAATAAATATAAACTTTGATCGAATGCAATATCTATACAAAAGGAATCAGGCTACATGACCTAAGATAAAGTATATAGTTTTAAATGTGAGCGTAACATCCATCTACTTTAACCAACAGCAGCACTGCAGCCAGAAAAGGAAGAAGGAAATCCTTTGTTGACAAACATGTGCTACAAAGTCCTTGAGTGAAAAGTCATTAATGAAATACATGTAATAAAAAGACGGTAAGTGCCCGCTTTGCTGCTCTTGTAGCCAATACAATTGAGTAGAAATGGCAACTTAGCACTGCAGGTTAATTTTTATCAGACCTGCTACACTACTGACATTCTTTATCAGAGCATAAAAGTATTTGGATGAACCAGAACTCATGTCATTGAAATGTGTTGCAACTTTTTATTGCACAACAGTAATAGAGCTATTTAGGAGCAGCATACTACTGCTCCACTACTGACTACTGCAATTATGATACTAAAAAAGGGGCTTAGCTTTGCCTAAGTCATATCATGGGACAGTCACACCCATACCTGTGTATTCTGGAAGTAATGTCTCCAGAGGGGTCTGATCTTGTCCTGGCCACCCACATCCCATACAGTGAAACTGATATTTTTAAATTCTACTGTCTCCACATTGAAACCTGTACAGAACAAAGAAGAGGGATATACCTTAACACAAGGCTTATTACACAAAGCACACAACTGACAATCAAAAAGACCACAAATTAACTTAAAGATAACTATAAACAAGAAGATCTTTATCTCTTACCGATGGTTGGGATGGTGGTTACAATTTCACCAAGCTTCAATTTGTACAAGATGGTAGTTTTTCCGGCAGCATCCAGTCCAACTACAAAGAAATAAAGCCTGGTTTAAGTCAACATTGATTTAAAAGGGCAGGATGCAAGTTAAGAGCTATGGATAACAGCATGCTGTAAATTACATAACAGGCGTTTTTCTATCGTCATCAGACAGCAGAGGACACGCAATAACAGAGTTACATGTGACAGCACAAGAATACTCATCTGTGCTAAGCCGTTTTTCAGCTGTTAATATGTGTAGGGAAATATATACAATTATAAAGCTAAAATGAGTCGAGGACATATTAGGTTAATACTTGGCAGTCCGGAAACAAGCCTTAAAATGAACGCAACATAATGACACATGTGCAACGTCATAAGAAGTGAACTGCCCAATAAAAAGTTAACCAAGGTAACTTACAAACAGCCAGAACAAGTTACCCAAAAACAAATTAAAGAAAAATGTTTATGTGAACAGAGTACATTGACATGGAGCAGTTAACTGGTATTTTTGCCAACAAAGTTAAAGTTAGTTAGCTAAAAAGTCTTTACATGGTCAACGGCACAGCCATATTTCATTTAGACACAAGCTACTAAATGTAAAACGTATTAATTGTAGTTGTTTTCGGGGGAAAAGTTGTCGCTGTTCTTGATTCCAGATATCTATTAGCTAACACTTGGTGGAAATACTAGTTTTCTCTTTTTTTTTTCAAACGACACTTAATTAACTTAAATAGCTCTTAGTTGTGTTTTAGCTCCGCGTCTGTTCCAATGTTTTACTTTTAAAGTTTCATTTCAATTAAGTCTCCTACTAAAACTAGCTAACTAACGTACCGTTACTCATTTAGCTAACGTTGAAAAAAGGGTGATGCTCACTAAACTAAAACGTTCACCAAACACCGCTTTCACTCACCCATCAAAATCCTCATTTGTTTTTTGCCAAACAGCCGGCCGAAGATTGACGAGATGGTAAGCCCCATAATTGGTCGAGGACGTTTAAATTTGTAGAAGTACCACTGAGGCAGAAGCAAAGTGTGATAATTTTACTGATTTCCACTCAGGTCTCCTGCCGACTGCCACGTCCGGGCCAACGTGGAATCCACGACGTCATCAGTTTGAATAAACTTTATTAACAAAAACATCTGAATCTGAAACACTTGACTTTTAGAATTAGCCTAATATTTTCATACACGTTTACACAATAAAGAGGAGACAAGAATTTAATAGGAAAAGACTTTATTTTTATTTTTAAAGGGAAACCATCTTATTTGTATCCTAGTATAGCATGCTGCTGCACTGTGGTGCAATATCCATATCTTGCCGGTGCAAACTGCTGCTCCAGTACTTTATTAGTTGCTCTGTGAATAATAATTGCCGTAAATAACTGTTGTAAATAATGTAATATCTCTAGGACCTTGCTACTCTCTTTTCATTTTCTTTTTAACTTATGTGTTTTAATTCATTTGTAGTTGATTTTCTTTTCTTTTTAATCTGACTGAATGAACCGCACAGGAATTCCAGTGTGCATGTACCCTGTGCCTGTGCAAATGGCAATAAAGTCTCTTGAATCTTCAATTGTTTTCATCAATTGTGATGAAATGCGAGACCAATTCCTACCACTAGATGTCCCCGTAACACAGACGTTTAGTAAGCTTGTGCTGTGAACCAGTAGTGAACCGACTAACTTGGTAGCTTGATGTCTACAGGTAAATTCAGAGTCACACTCCACAGTGCTGAGTGAGAGTGTGTATGTGCAGTATATAGCTGTTATCAAGGTGACAGTCAATACATTGCTAAGAAATTCTCACAACAGCAGATAGGAAATATGTAGTATTGCAATGGGGCAAATAAGGGCATCTATATCTGTTAATTTGGTTGGAAATTAGGAATCCCAATAATACAGAGGACATTCCGTGTCAAATTTCCTGTCCACCATAAGAGTGTTTAATGAAGGTAAAACGAGGTATTTTCCCATTTCCTCCCGGGGATTCCCATTTCAAAGTGTTGTATTGATTATACCAACCCACCTACAGCAACACACCCTCACATACAGACGTACGCGGGTGGAGTGAAAACAACAACACGTGACGTGTCACGTCACAAGGTGCGGTCTTTTGTGGAGGTGTGTTTTGATAAGAACACACAATTTCATAAAAGGCTGGTATGGAAACGGTATTTAGCTGTGTCCAAACTAAGAAGAGTTTTGGATAGACTGATTATTGTTGGGTATTTACCATGAAGCTCAATGATACTCTAAGTGGAGGACAGGTAGGCACTATACTCAATACTTTTCTGATCATGAATGGATCAAATGAAAATGAAAACAAGAACAAGCATGAAAACTGACATTGCTGAAAACATGTTTGAATTCTTTTTTTGTTTGTTTCTTTCTCCAGATTGATGTTCTCTCTACGGTCTACTTAGTGTTTCTCACTCCCAGGTAATATGCTTCCTCATACTTTCTCAACGCACTTGATGCACCTTAGCAGCTATGTTACTCATGTACACACTGTAGGTTATTTCATAACATCTCTTTTGCAATATAATTATGTCCATTTAAATATGCTTTTGCAACAGAATAATCCTATTCTATAACTTTTCTGATTTTTGAAACAAGGTTTGCCAAACCAGCAGGGCAACATGTGACAAGACGAAGACTTATGTTTCCTTCCACTGTTCTTACATAGAGTTTCTCTTCTATGAATTTCATTGCCACCTGTGTTGCCAGCTGAAATGTAATTTTCAGCACTGCGTTGCAGTTTATTGGATAGAAGCTTTGCAAACTTAAAATGGTAACCTACTGTGAACTCTGTCAACCTCACACTATGTCTTTATTTATGAGTCTCTCTTTTTCTTTCTTTTCCTCGGGACAAATAAAGTAAAACAGTAGGACAAGAAAGGACAAATTGATGAAAGAGAAAATGCGGGAAAACTGGTATCCTTTCTGCCTCCAGTTTCTATAGAGCCGGAAGGAGGGTTAGGATTTTTACAGCAGCTTTTTATGCAGGTGTCACATGAGTCTGAGATAAATTGTCTTTCAGACAAAGAAGCCTATCTCATCATCAGACACTCTAATCTCTGCAATAAACCTCTCTTAGCTCAGGTTTAGTGTTGACATGGTGCCAACTTCATGTTAAACATTCATTTTACTGTCAACTTTATACACATGGTGGAGAAATTGACTAAAAGTAATGCAGTGTTGCTATTACTTTGCACCAACTTCTATGATGTTACATAATACTTCACATATTTCTGATTAACTGCAGTGTGATTGGGAGCTTTTCTGTCGTGGTCGTTTCCATAATTAAATGGAGGCATCTGAGAGAACAGGTGAGTCAAGTTGTATGTATTTGTGTGTGGTAGTTCTTGTGTGTGTGGTTTTGGTCGCCTGTATTTTGTGGTTAAATATATATCGTAATATAAATAAATAATATATATTTGATTGTATGTTGTTGTTGGTGTAGCTCTGCACACTTAATATTATAAGTTAAATAATAATAAGTTAAATTTATTATTTTTTAAAAAAAATCTGTATCACTATTTACACTGACGCAATATCTATTGTGTGTGTGTGTGTGTTTATGTGCAGGTGCAAATCTTAGTGCAGCTTGCCATGGCAGACCTTCTGGCCGCTCTGATCCTGATGTCCACCAGTGCCATGAACAAAGTTAGCAATGTCAATAGTGTAGTCATCTGCCAATACAGCCTTCCACTCTCGCTGGTGAGGAACAATAACTTTCACTCTCTTAGACTGAGCTCTTGACCCTGCATTTACAAGATTTTTTTCTAATGGAGGAAGGGGTCATATCAGAAGTTTAATATTCAGAAACAAGACAGGAAAGTTAAGAGAGCTGCAGAGAAAGAGTGCGGCTTGGGTAAACATCGACTTGGATTTTGGTACTTCCAAATCCTATCTATAGTTTCCAGGGTTGAAGATCAGATCATCTCACCGTCTTATAACATTACTGCAGTCGTTTGGAACTGTAGCTGAGACATGTCACATAAATCTGGCAGTAAAATAAGTCTAAACCTTGTGTTACTTGTAAAGCAAAGTGGTGAGTTTTGCTGTGTCATGTCCTCAGTTATGCAAACACCACTGTCCCCTCAGACAGAGAGGTGACGCATGTTTCATGTTGTAATGACTTTTAAATGTTAAAAGTGTTTAAAAGTTCATGTAAGTCTAGTGTGAACTGCACCAATTGGGTTTGTTTTTTGGGTTTTTTTTTACAGTGATAAGAGTGAAGGGTAGAACAGATATTGATTTTGACATAAAACAAACAGAGAAAAGAATGCAATGTTGGAAAAACTTTACTCACTCAATTTCTTTTAAAATGCAGATATGGAAAGTATCTTGCATTTTAAAGATCAATATTTAATAAGAGTAAAAATAACTGTGCCAGTTTACAAGTTTGAAAAAAAATGGAACACAAAAAGAATAATTTCTTATCATTTTAAATGCAATTTTTGCTTTATATGGATACAGAAACTGTGAGCATGAGTACGTACTGCAATGAAGCTGAGCCATCAACATAGTCACACAAGTTACAGAAGAGCTGTAAGATATTAGTCAACAGCCAAATACTAAAGGGATACAATATGACAACATTATCAATATCCTAATTTACATTTGAAAGATCAGCTACTGTAAACTAGTGCCTCATATTTATAGTATCTACAACTTCACTGCTCCCCACTTGTGAATAAGTAGATACAGTATGTATAGAGGAGAAAGTGAGTCTGAGCACGAGAAAGCAGTTATTCTGACTAATAGGGATGTAATATGATGATATAGTTGATGCGATGATATAATATGATAGTCAACTCACAGCTTTTCAAACAAAGTTGAAGTCAAACTAAAGACAAACTATGACTGTACGTAAGTACTTCTTTATTCCTCCTCAGGTGAAAAAAGGGGAAAAAAAACATACTTTCAAGTTTCACCATTCTTACTTTTTGTATAATTTTTCCTAAATGTTTTACTGCGAAATACAAATAATAGACTGTACTAAATGAAAAAAAAAGATTTAACAAAAGGATCTTTATCTACATAAAACTAAACCTAATAATACAAAATCCTCATAAAGACTCATAAAGATTGTTCTCATAAAGATCAAATCAAATGTCTGAACTTAAATGGAATAATGTTGTGACATGTCTCAGTTGGCCACAAAACCAAATTTAAATTTCTTCAAACAAACAGATTTAAGATTTATGGAATAAGAATCAACATTTGCTTGCAGCTCACAGGGTGACATGTAATCGTGTCTTATATGGTGTTTAATGATTGTAAACACAAATTTTGGTGACAGATTTTAGTCCATCTTGCAGCTTCACAATGATTTTTTGTTACCCCGACTTACTTCCTTGATCTATTTTTCCACTCTATTACAGACATTTTATTTTATTTCATCTCTGCTGGTGGTGGTTTATGCATGGAAGTCCAAGAATGCAATCCAAGGATGGAGAGCAAGACCTGCAGGGGATGAGGGAGGACAGGTTAGGCATCACATCCATCTTAGTATCATTTGTAGATTATAATTTGTCAGGACTTATTCAATAATAACCTCTTTCTCTCTTTATATTTGGTTTACAGAGTCAGTGTCGAAGGGAAATTGTAGCTATACCGGTGTACACCATTGTGTGGTGAGTTTGTTACCCACCTCTTTTTGAATACTGTAACTCATCTATTTAACTACATTTCCAGACTCAATAGATGGCAAACACAATTTAATTCTGTCTCTGTCTAATTTCACAGGTTGATCCCCATTGCAGTATACTTAGCATATGTGCTCACTCACTTTATAACGACTGCTGAGTTGACGACAAACGCTGACAGATTACTAAGTAAGGCTATCAGTAATGAAAGCAAATACTGCACCAGGTCAGCACACAAACTTCATGATTAACTTCTTTCATAGTCACTGCTTTCAAAGAAGTTACAGTAGTCAAGTTGGACTGTTCACATGTGTTGTTTGACCCTTTTGATGTTTCTTTTTCTCAGTTGTATTTTGTTCTTGCATGTCTGGTGGGATTCCTGCTCTGATGCTGTGAGTATAAAACTCTTTTATGATGCACTTATATACACTTGCTTTTATCAAGACTGTGCTATTGTTTGTTTGTTTTTTACTGTACTGTACTTTGATTGATGCTGTATTTTATCATTAAAAAAAATGCAAGGTAGCTTCAGCTAATGAACAATGTGCATTAGTGGTAACCTGTTTTGTTTTGTTTTCTTCCCAGGAGAAAATCCATGACATTTTCATCAAAGTTTGTGTTTTCTTTGTCGTGATAGCTGTGATGCTGTCTTGCTCTGTAAGTCATAAGAAATCAAAATTTATTCAGAGGATTTTGGACATTTCTCATTTACAGTTTAGTCTGGTAAATTTGCTTTAAACATCCGTGTAACTACAGTTTTCATTTGTAGCTATTTGACAGTGCTATCTACAGTCTTGGATATTATATTTACACGTGTGTAAGCAGACTGTGATCATTGATCTTTTTCTCATTGCAGTTAGTTTACTACAAGGTTCGTAAATGGTATGAACTACATGAGCAGGAGGGTCTTTTTCCTGTGGAGAGAGATGGACGTTCAAGAAGAAGAGTCAAAAGAGTGTTTTCCACAACAAGAAATATGATGATAGTCATCTTATTCTGTTGGACACCAGGTACACACAGACACACACACACACACACACACACACACACACACACACACACACACACACACGCACGCACACACACACACACACTCTTAAGTTAATCAGATGGATCTCCAATGTCTTTCAGTTCTTGTCCTCATTCTGCTGTCTGCCCTGATGAAGTGGACAAATGTAGACCAGAGCAGCCTATTTGGTCTTTATGTGATACAAGTAAGTTCAAGAAGAACAACACCTGATTTCAAATTATAGAGGAATTAAAGGAGACAATTAAAATCTCATCATCTGAGCTGCAAATCATAGCATGATTGTTGTTTATTTCAGGCTGTCAACATGTCCCTGCAAGGCTTCCTGAACAGTATGGTTTACGCTTGGAGACGGCCAAACTTTACTGAGGCCGTTCTTGGGGAGACCACACCTCTGCTTGCATATGATCGCCTGGCCTTCTTTGAGGAATCACTGAGGGTCCCTTCTTGATTGGTGACCCTATATACATAGAGAGACTGGCCCGAAAAAGACTGCCTGTACACTTAATGACTTCATTTGCAGACTTAAGTTGAAAAGAAAGTGAGCAAAAAGATGAAGGACACACAAAGACTCTTCACACAAGCAACAATTGATGCAGTGTTTTTCATTGCAGTTGGTGATTTTGTCATGTATTAAACAAGTTCATAGTTGCGTATAGTAGCATTTTTTTGTCCAAATTTGGGCAAAAAGGAATCCCGGATAAATCGCAGAATTGTGTTGTATTTATACATGTGCTATGAATATATTGTTCAATAAAGATTTAAAAGATGTCATGAGAATTATCTTATGGTATTACTTTGGTGTTTGATTTTATTATGTGTTGTCACATTTATTTATACTGTTCAGTAAGGTGCTTTTCCAAAAACTGATTTATTACTGACTTGTTATTCAACTGTCGCTCAGTGCTCTGTAGTTCAATGCAAAAATGATGGAAAACCTGCCAGGGTTGCATACCTGCTGTGCTGTCATTTCATAAACATGTGTCACCTGTGATAACACAGAGTTCAGTCTCAGGAGCATTTATATCTTGGAACAGTAAGGAATGCTGACTTATTGCGAGCTTGAAAAGGTACACAACGTCTGCTTTGACGTGTCTGTGTGCAACCACTATTGTTAAAGTATCTCATAAAAATAATGTGTGATTGTGCAACTGAGGTCACACATGAGGTATATCTGATATGTATATCTGTACTGTTTATATGGCCATACACACACACACGAGCACAAAGATCAGCACCCTCCCAGGTACTGTATTTCAAACTCTATAATCATGTTTAAGCATGTGTGTCTTTCTCTGTTGTTCAGCTCTGTTATTGGTTGACAGACTGCAGGCCGACCACTTAATCCTTATGTAAGCAATCACCTGACTCACTCAAATCTATTGTACTGTGAAGTAAACTTCACTTGTTCGTTCACTTGTGGCTATAGGGAGCACAGTTCCTTTTCCTAAAGGCCATGCTGTCACCTGCATGCATAACAGAAACATAATGCTTGTTCAGTAACAAGTTGAATGAGACAGGAGTAACAGCAAAAGACAGATTTGAGATACAGTGTTGCTTGAAAGTTTGTGAACACTTTAGAATTTGTTCTATTTCTGCATAAATATGACCTAAAACATGATCAGATTTTTACACAAGTCCTAAAGCTAGATAGAGGGAATCCAATTAAACAAATGAGACAAAAACATTAAAGTTATTAATTTATTTATTGAGGAAATTTATCCAATCTTACATATTGGAATATATTACATATATTGAAACACCCGACTCTAATTTCCCCTTCAAATGAATTGATAATCCTAGAGGTTCACATACTTTTGCCATGCACAAATATGTAACATTGGATCATTTTCCTCAATTAATAAACAAACAAGTGTAATGTTTTTGTCTCATTTGTTTTACTGATGTCTTTTTATCTAGTTTTAGGACTTGCATGGAATTCTGATCATGTTTTAGGTTATATTTATGCAGAAATAGAGCAAATTCTAAAGGGTTCACAAACTTTCAAGCAGCACTGTATGTCTGAAAAAAAAGTTCTTTGCTGTTTAGAAATTATTTTTGTTCCATCCTGCACAGCTGTACAATGAATTGAACTTTTATCACAGATTGTGAGAAATCATTGATTCACTTTGCTGTAATAAAAAGCCAAACAGCCTACATCACCTGCACCTATTGACCTAATTTCAACTTCCTTGTAGCATTCCATTATCAGATATGCCTGCGATAACCTGCCTATTCATGGATATCATGTGGTATAAATAATGACTGATAATGATAATAATGAGTGTACCACAGTGTTGCTGAAAAAGCAACCACACTCAGCAAGTATACAGCACCTGGGAAAGACACAGATGTGATGAATCTTGTTGATTACATACGGAAGCATTTGGGCAGCACAGTGCAAGCCATTGTGAGTGGCCCATTCAAACTTTATCAGTTGTTTAGTCACGTTTATAATCTTTTGCGGGAAATACTCATCTAATTTATTGTTCTTTTATTGTGTTGTCTATCCTTGAGCATATCAGACTATACTAAACCAAGTGCATGACAGGGCTCACTGGCATGAACAGCACCCATACTGCAGCGACAGCACTGCATGTTCACGTGTTTGTCTGTATGCACGCATAGTTGCTCCATTAATTTATCTGCCCAGTGACTTTTCTGAATATGATTAATGAACCCAAGAGATTTGCTGATTAAACTTTAAGGCTGTGGCTTAAAAACAACTGGATATCAAAATGTGTTGTGCGCCACAGCTTCAAGGTTTAAGTAGTTTTGGCACACTGAACACAAATATGTGCCCATGTGAGACAAGAAAGTTCCTACATGTGGAGGAATTTTAAAGACACTTGTTTTCTGATTACAGGAATGGACAACTTTCACATAAGCACATTTTCCAATCTTCATCAACATATCATTTGTGGTCCTATATTGAGAGTAAAAACTTATTACTAAACATTGTACAGTTCAACCCTTGTTTGAAGGTCATTACCGGCACTTACATTGTTACATTTCTAATTATTATTTCTTGTCTAAATATTGGCCTTGCTAATCAACAACATATAATCCAAAGTTTGTTCCGTCCTATTCATCCAGTTGTTTGACATCTATTAGCTCATGTTATATTAAATCTGTGTATAAAGGCAAAAAGAAAATGAAGGAATTGATAAGGATAGGTGATAAGAGTTCAGTGCTTTCATAGGTCATATAAACTGATGTATAATCAATACAAAACCTCACTCAGGCAATTAACTTTATAAGGGAAATTCCTATCAGTATACACGTGTGACACACTTTTCTGGGAATACCCATCTGTTTACTCTACATCAAAGGCAAAGTGAAACTTTTCCTTATCCAGTGGTGCAGAGATGTAGATATTTATTCTTTAATACAGGTATTAACAAATCAAACAAAAACTGAGAAGTGATTTTTCCATTGTTTGTTCAGCATGTAATAGTGCTTCCTCTTAAAACATCTTTTCATAACCTCAACACTTATCAAAACATATTTCAACAATTCTATTTGCTTTACAATAAAATGTATTTAACCAAATACATTGATAACAAGAACAATACACAGCATTATTGTCTGTCTTTTACACTGATCACAAATACAGCTTTCTGTCAGCTGTTTCAGTTTGTTTTCCTGTGTCCAATCAGAATTGATGGCACGTATCTAAAATTGCTAAAAGCTCTGTAACACACACTGTGTTTTCCAACCTCCCTGCAAAAGGAGGCAAGTGAAAAAAGAGAAGTTGAGAATCACTTCTTTATAATCGATATCATTAATATAAAGAAGGTAAGTGAGACACATCCTCTCTGAGGTGTTAAATGACAGCCCAGTCTCCTCTTCTTCCTCTTTCCTGTAAATCTGCACTGTTCTTCCCCCAAATTGTGGCACTGGTTGAAAACTTGTTGTTGCAGTATTTAACATGCCAACTTTGTCTTTATTATTGCACCTTTTCTCTTCAGAAGTCCATGGACAAGGATCTTTGCTGGGCCATTTCATAGTTCCCTCTTCTGCTTCCTGCTCTGCGCACATACACATCGTACCGTCCGTCCTCCTCCTCCTCTTCATCCTCTTCCATCACTCTATCCTGCCGCCCAGATGCTCTATCCCCCATACCATGATGCCCCTGCATTCGATCTGGTTTCATACTAGGCCAGCTCTTCTTACGCAGGCTGCTGTTCAAGTCCCGGAAAGGTGGTAAGGCGCTCTGGATGTCCCCTCTGAAAGGGGGGAGCTCCATGGATCCCCTGCCTATGCCATGTGCACCCTGGCTGGCTTTGATGGAGTTGATAGAGGCCTGAGAGCCACAGTGATGTTCGTGAATGCAGCGTGAGCCTAATGAAGATCTTCTGAGCGCCTGCAGGGACTGGAGTTCCTCTGATAACTCCCCAAGGTCCCCAGACATCTCCTAAAAACGATAACATGGTTACAATATGCATAATTTCTACTATTTGTATAACACCATAAATGTTTTATTTGTATTAAAATAGCCACATAGAGCTAATATTAGTAGTAAAGTAATCAAACTAACCTTGTCTCTCAGAGTAAAGAGTTCATAATGCGGAGGGTCAAACACCTCCTGGAAGTCGCCCCGCTGGAACAGGTTATTCTTACGTACCAGCACCTTGAAAATAAGAATGAACACACTCAATAAATTAACAATTTTTACAACAATATTTTATTGCATAATACAAAATAATTTGATTGTTTCACCTTTTTACGTGGCTGTTTGACTTGCACGAGAATGGAGACGATGAGAAGCAGCAGCACCACTCCCGTAGACACACAGATTATTGTCCCATGAGTCTTTGTGATCTGGTGAAAAATACCTTTGTTCTTTTTCTCTAGATTGTGTAGAGAGTGACAGAGAGAGAAATTACTAGGGAAGTTCAGAGGTACTGGGAGTACATCAGTCATTTACTCGTCGCCATTCCTGTCAGGACGGTCTATATCTTTGGTTGCCAGCAACGATTCAGAGCCTTCGCTAAAAGCCAAAGCACTGATAAACAGCCATCTCAATCAATTAATGTGCTTAAGAGCCACTTAACAGCCTAAAGGCCTTGAAGGTCTTTTAGCTGGAAAGGCGTCAAAGATGATGTGATCATGATTTTCCTGCCAAGACAAAATTTTGAACGGGTACTCTGGACTGTCAAACATTTATTAATATGCAGTGTTCTGTGGTATCAGCGGGAAAAATGACATAAAAGACTTGATGGGATAGAGGAGAGGGTGTGTATCCCCTTGCTAATATTTTGTAGATTTATAGCCACTGTAACTACACATTTTAATACAGACCAGCATAGTAGACGTTCAAAGAAAGAATTACAGACAGCTTTGGCACAACTAGAGTACCTTTGCAGTTGCTTTCATCCCAAGGGAAGACACAGTTTTGTATGCCGTTGCACACCAGAGAAGTGTTGATGCACATGTTACTGTGGCAAAAGAATGCACTGCCTACACAGGGTGCTGAAACACAAACACAGGTGTACAGTATGTTACATATGCAAACAGCAGTAGAAGGGAGTTTAATTACTGTAACTCTTGGCCATAGTTATGAAAAATGTATTTAAAAATGATATATTTATTATCTTATTACTGATATGCCCTTCCTTTCTTTTCAAAAGTATATATGAGAACACAGCACATTGCATCCTTATTAGGATGCAATGTTGAATAGAAACCACAGGAGGGCGCTGCTGCAAAACTGTCTGCAATCATACATCCAAGTCAAATACTATACTTTGCCCTGCATTTGCAGCAGACACTAAACAAAAGGAACATTGGTGAAAATGTAAAATGACAGAGGTTAAGAACAATCCGAAGCAAAAACTCACGGTCAGCAAAAGATGTGAACAGCATCCGGAAACGACTGAGACGGCTTGCCTCATCAGCCCACATCCTCACTACTCCCACACCAGTGTCCAGCATGATGTCATTAGCTACTGTACTACAAAACTTGGCCTGCAAGAAACCACACACCATTTTCTCTTGTGCTGTCAGATGCGTCGTCTCATTGAGGCCAAGTTCTGTAGAACAGTTGCTATATATTTTTGGTTCAAATGTTATGTTAAAAAGAAGTATGATTAACAAGTAAAGACAGAGAAATACAATAAAGTGTGCAACAAATAAAGTACATCATATCAAGGGCCTTTAAATCTACAGTACATATCTTAACATAAATGACTATACCTTTAGGTCCTCGATGGCATTACTGCCATCATAAACAGCCACAAAGTTCTTCTTACATTCATTTGAGTTTTCCATCTGATATTCCAAGAACCGCAGGTAAATCTGGAATAACCAATGAGGAGATATTTACATTTTGTTCATTTTTCATACCATTCAGCATATTTTGCTTTTCCACATGAAGACAATTTAAAGGCATCGCTACATTAAGGGATCAAATATAAATCACTTTGAGCCAGCTTTATGTAGATTATTGGATTATCAATGCATATGTTTGCTTTATATTTCAAGCTGTGGATGTACTGTTAGTGAATTTTTGATGATAAAAGATGTAAAAGCATGTATTATGTGCATGTATTAAAGGTTTTTGATGATATGAAATCTGCATGCTTTGTCTTTATGATTATGTGAAGGATATCCCAACTGATATGGAGCGGATGAAGAGTTATGGAGGAAATACACTGCAGGCTGGAAACTCATCTTTTCAAGCACTGCATGTCATTTTGCTCCCTATGAATCACATCCCCTCTCCCTAACATAATTTTCTGGAGAAGTTGTTTTATAGATATATATCCAACAATATACCATATAAAACGCCGTACCCTGTTGTTTGTTGGGGCGCGTATAGTCCAGATGCAGTCCACTGCCTGGTCTGGCTTTACTTTATACTCCTCCTCCACCTGACTAGAACGGATCAGGCCATCAGCCCCAGACAGCTCAAACTGACAATCTGACCCACAGACAGTAACAGAGGCAGAGAAAGTGGAAACACACAAGAGAGAAAGGATCACATCACAGTAAATCTAAAGAGGTTGTTTGAGTAGGATGAGCTGTGTGGTTGCACTACCTGGAATGGGGTTTAAGAGTCCTCCCACGTGCAGATGAAATTCAGGGTCTTTGAAGGAAATCACAGAGATAGAGAGAAAGATATTACATCAGCATCATTATCGGTGAGAGTGCAGACATTTGATTTTCTAGTAACAGCTAAGATGTTTGATTGAGGCTTTACCAGATGAGTTCCAGGATGGTGTAGTGAGAACATTGCCACACAGGGAACAGTAAACCCTCCTACTGTGTTTTAATCACCTGCAGTAAAGCTGTACTGAACCTGGAAGCCAATCCCCTCCAGCTCTTCATCACTGAAGAAGCGGATCCACATGAAGCGTCCACTGGAGAGGACGAGTCCAGGACTGGCAGAGCCACAGAATCGATTGATGAGCGGAGAGAAACTGAAAGGACCGTCCCGCACCTCGATGTGGTCGAAACGACACTCAAATGAGGCCTCAATGTAGAAGTTCTCATCAAACAGCAGCTCAATCCTCTGCCGGGGCAAGGCTGGGGGAGGCAGGGCAGAGTGTCACTTCTACTGTCACACAGGTGATTCAGAGATATAATACCACCAGAGAATATACAGGGGACAGACGAAATATTTGCTCCTTTCACATTTTCCTCAGTGTTGCTGATTTTCTATACAGAATTACTGGAGATAAGACTGTTTTGTTTGTTACATTTCTTGCACTCTGAAAAAGTTATCACCTGCCAGCTGCTTTGTACTTTAAGTGAACATAGAGAAAAACTTTCGCATTGGACGTAATAAGTTGGTCAGATATTGTCTTGACTTTGTTACCGACAAAGACATATAGTATTAAAACACAAAGAGAATATTATTCAAAATCTTTAAATACAATCAAAAATTATGTGTGACCAATTCATGATGAGCAATGTTGATGTCACTTTTGAAAGACGGAGGCAAGAACAACAGCAGATTGCATCCGTGGTGATCTTTCACAGCATGCAAGATACAAATACTGTTGTTGTTTTCTCCATCAGATTCTGTTTAATCACCACCGAAACCCACAAAAGAATCCAACTTCATTTCAGTGAAAAAAATCTGCAACTTTCAAGAAAATTGGTTTAGGAGCACTGTAGTTATCAGGGTCAGGTGCATGTTGTTGGTTACCTTCCAGTACGTACAGGCACTCCTTGTTGGGAGGGTACGTTTTCGGGTAGTTTGGGGAGCTGAAGGTCCCACCATCTGTGTTTCGTACCCAGTTTCCACAGTGACGAGAATGCTGCGGCCACTGAGAAGGTTTTACCCCTTTTGATCCTGCACCTCCATCTGCATATGTGATATGACGCCCAAATGAGACATCACATCCAGACATGATTATGCAGTAAATATGAACTAATCCTTAATTGAAATTACAGTATGTGTCCTGATTTCATAAAGGGCTTCTGTCAGTAGTGCAGGGAAGATATCAACATTACCTTTGGTTTTTTGTGCCAGAGCAAATCCCTCCTCAACGAACAAGAGAAAGATCCAGACTGTAAAGGAAGCCGGCAGTGTGTGAGGAGGGGTACGACCAAGGAATAAAGGAAGGGGAGAGAGAAAGAGCTTAGCAGGATTTGTATGTCTGTACTCTCTGAATCCCTGAATGTACAGTATATAAGAGACCGGGGATCCAGAGTTCAAAAGCTTGACTGTGAGAGAATAAGGACACGCTGCTTCCACCATCTGCTTGCTTAACTCTTCCTCCTGCTTTTCCTATTTTTTAAGGTTTAACTAACTCTGTGGGTTTAAGTAAGGTTTAAGTAACTCTGTGGACGAGAGTTTAGACTGTTGACAATCTGTGGTCTCTCACAATACAGGGTGAGGACAGCTAATGGGAAATTTAAAAAAAACATCACAGTGCCATGAAATCATATCTTGTGCCACATTTGTGTCTATTACATAAAATTTGACCTAAATAGAGGTCTAGCCCAAGGACACTTGGCCACTAAAATTTGTTTTGAGTGTTCACCAAAGTGGCATGTTGCTGTGAAACTGCAAGATAAAACAGGCGTTGTAATTTTGGCTGTGGACATTTGTACACTGTGTTTGCTGTACTGTAGGTGAATGTGGCAGCTAAGAAAGAAAACATGTGAGACATTTCACCAAGTATTACTAATATCTATGTGCTGTTTCTGGCCTACAAGACTATAATTCTTTTTTGTAATTGAATATTTATTGGTTGTCTTTTGCTTTTTTGTCAACTGCTTGCATAGACTTTTATTCCATGATATCATGTGTTATGTTAAATTAATCAAAATGTAATCAACCTGAAACCAGACATCAAGAAATGACCTGATGTAACAAATAATACGTCTTTCATTGAACTGATGGCAAACATTCAGCTACAATGTCATACACTGCATTGAAGAATCAAAGGGTTTTAGTTCAATGAGAAAAAATTATTCACATTTCTTTCCATAGAGCCACTTTCACAGAGACCATATTCAGTGTGTGGAAGTGAGGAAGCAGCAGCAGTTTAAATCCTCCGGTCCAGGAGCTGAGCCGTCACACGCTGATGCATCGAAAATTTGGGATTGTTATTGCATGTGCACCTTGCAATCCTTGTTTTGTTTTCTTTTACCAATAAAGGAGAGCAGGTTGAGTCGGGAGCTGTCACTTCAGCACCAAGTAACATTACACCACCTTGCACCAGCACAACTTTCAAACCAAATAGATGTGTCTGTCTTGATGCCAAAATGTTTGATGAATTTTTTTTGCCTGCTCTCCATATTTACAGCAATCACCAAATTTTGACAGTCTGGTTGAATTCAAAACAGCGACAATTTGTGCATTTTTTTACATTGCCTCAGTGTGATGACAGTAATCCGGTAATCCGGATCAAAACATGCGGATTACCTGAAAATATCAAAGTTTGCTAACAAATGTGTAAGTAGCCTGCCAAGAAAGCGACATCTGAAACAGATTAGAGTAAAAAAGATTATAGAAACTCCCGTGTCTCTCAGCCTTCATCTCTCTGACACACTGAGAGCCCCACATCATGCAAATATGGATGATCCCACTCACCTACATACATCCTCTCAGCTGGACTCCGTTTTCTGGGCTTTGATTTCAAACTTGACCAACTGTGTATCTCCTCACACCCCCCGCACATTGAAGTCAGTAGTCCGGATTAACGCATGTTAGAACCACTGATTTACAAAATCCAACTTTCACCTTTTCATCCTAATCCCATTGGTCAAGATGAGAGACGCCCCTGTGAGAAAAAGGAGCTGGTGAACTTCTGATTCATCCTCACTCTTCTCTCAGGGAATTGAAAGGAAAAAAAAACTGTCAGATGAGCACAGTTTTCCAGTGCAAGGACGGTGTTCCTGCAGAGCTCAAGTCTGTATCAAACTGAGACTCTTCCTCTCAAATAAACGGATCAGTCTGCGGCTGCTCGCGGTTTTAAGATTGGGCTCAGTTGGCGCGAGAAGGGGGAAGAACTGATTGCGCATGTGCATCATCATTACATGAGTAATAAGAAGTGACATTATAATCCTATCATAGCCTGTTTGGCATAATGACGAATTATATTAGGAATTCTCCTTTTTAAAAAATTTAATTAGCTGATTGGGCGAGTGTCTAGACGGCAAATCCAAACACACACACACACACACACACACACACACACACACACACACACACACACACACGGGACACTTGTGCCAAAAAGCTCAGTGGGCATTAATCAGTCAACACATTGTATTCCTGTGCATTTCTATGCAGAGCAGAGAACAGGACACGTTCCCTGTTGTCTTTTTCCATTTTTCTCGAAGGACACATGCTGCCTAAAGCCTAAAAAAAAAAAAAAGCTGGAGAGCTGCAGAAAGATGAAAATAGAAGCCAGGAGTTGGTGGGCTGGGGATGTTCCTTTGATGTGTTTTTGATGTGACTTTTATCAACAGAACCTGTCACCGTAGCCACTGGCAGATGTGTGTCTTTTCAGCTGATTGTAATTGCTTCACAGCCAAAGACATTCTTACTTTGACAGATGATGCCTGGGTGCAAATGAGCGATATATTCAGATATCCTCCCTTCAATCCCTCTGTTCTTTTACACTCACACTTGCATGGTCAGGTGCATCCATATCACAAAACAGCATTCAAACTTTCTTCAAAGCAAACTACCATTCGACAGATAAGAAGCAAGGGCCGAACTATGACCTAAAACAGCAGCCTTTCTAATTCCCCATAACTTTAGAGTGATCATTAGATCTTCAGTACAAAGAACAAATATTAGTCTCTTAATTGTAGTTGTAGTGGAGGTAATAGTGATATGCTCAGTCTGTGTCTGTCACTAGGTTCACCACCATGTATCAACCAGAATACCACATGAAGCCAAATCTCCAGAGTCTGACATAGAGAGCTGAGAGATGCTTGATATGCTGTTTACTTCTTCCCTTTGCTGTAACACATATACAGATATTCCAGTAATCATGCAGTAACAGCCTGGTGTTTATGTTTGGTTGTAGTTTAGATCACTTAAAACGAAAGTTATTGCACTGCACAACCGGAGTAGTCCATCACTCAACCAACCCACTTAACACTGTGTTGAACTGAGTGACATTAGTTATCCACTACCAGCATGTAGGTTGGTTCACCTCATAGAATTACCAGCACTGAATGAACATACAGTATGTACACCGAGCAGTACATTAGACATATAAGCACCATGTGGGTGACTGTAATTAATAACACTAAACGTGTAACTTTGGGAACTTACAGTGGTTGTTATAGCACTGATCCTGTGCAAGTTGCTCTTACCAGCAGTGGTGGAAGAAGTACTGAGATCCTAAATGTAGCAACTCCATGATGTAAAATTCATATTCATAATAATAAATAGTAAGGTAGTATTATCAACAAAATGTAATTAAAGTATCAATAGTAAAGTTACTTTGCAGTCTGCAGGGTTTTATTATTATATTTTTTATTACTGGATTCATATTTTTGATGCCTAAACATATAAGCAGCATTTGATTGTTATAGCAGGTGGAGGTGGAGCTAATGTTAACTAGTTTACCATTGGGCACTTTAATCTTTTTCATTATATTTCATTATTATATGATGATCATATGTAAAATTGTAGTCTGACTCTGCAAAATAATTTCTAACTACAGCTATCAGATAAATGTAGTGAAATAAAAAGTACAACATTTGCGTCTGAAATGTAGTGGCAATATAGTACAAAGTAGCAGGAAAAAATGGAAAAACTCGAGTGAAGTATAACTACCTCAAACTTGAGCACTGGTAAATGTAATCAGTTACATTCCACCCATTCATGGGTGCTACTCACACTAGCGGTAGATACGATTAATATCTTTCTCTCAGCGTGTGTAATTTATGTTGGAAAAAGTTTTTTTTTCATGATGATGATCCTCCTTCCTTCCTTGTTTCTTTGTATTTCCTTTTCAACATAAATAAATGATCCACAAGATGAACGGCAGTCACAAAACTTGACAAACAGCCAGCAAACCACAAAACTTCCTATCATAAAGCCCAGGGGCTATATTTTCAAAGTCTCCAGGGCCATCATTATTCAGTAAGGTGGGACAAATTTTTCTTCTGCAGTAACAACCTTGGGGTGAATTAATTCAGCAGGAGATGAACACACTCACCCACACAATATATGCACAATCATAAAGTTGCATCATCTGGGCTTGTGTTTAAAGCGACACTTTTCCCCTTGTGATTGATTATAGAGTGAAAGTGTTGTCTCAGAGATGCATGAATCATTTATTTTCTGCGGTGAGTTCAGGTTTGGAAGGACTGCTGCTACACCGCCTCATCCTGAGCTGTGTGACATTTGAACTGCAGCGAGAAAGTGCAAGTGACTGCTAGCCTCTATGAACACCAGCTGTTACGCTCATGAACAGATGCCACAGTTGGCTTTCCTCTCTATTTGTTACTCTCTGTCCGTCTGTCTGTCTGTCACTCAGTCTCTCAGTCACTCGTAAACCCACCCGCAAACTGAGAAACTCATACACATACACCTTTGTTTACCGCGCATCAAAGGCATTCAAATCTGCATCTGTTGCTATGGTAACTCAGCTGGTGTCTTGCCTGCTTCTTCTGAGGCAATCAGAGACCTAGAAAGCAGAGGTTTTAAGGGGTTTGACAGAGACAGGGATTGAAGTGGAACAAAAGACAAAATCTCCCCCGACTGTCAACCTGTGCTGCTGCTGCTGCTGCTGCTGCTTCTACAACGGGTGAAGCTTTTGTTTTATACTAACCTAAAGCAAATGGAAATATATGTTTTCTTTGAATCCCCTGTGAGTTACCGTAATGCTGGGAAAGCTGCTGCAATACAGAAAGGTCCTTGTAGTTTTTAATTTGCTTCCACTATGCATACTGTAATTTTTCCTGATTAAATGTTTTGCGAAAATCCATTTTCAATGTCCTGCATGTGTATGGACTCTCTCTATAAGAACTATTCAAAAAGCTGATGAAAAGGGATATTCAGTCTATGATATGAATACAGTGACACAAAGAGACTGATTAACTTAGTAGTACATGAAAACAAGTTTGCTGTTTTATTTGTACCTACTCAAATGCAGCTGAAGCTTTGTAAGAATCAAACATAATTTCTTTTGGCAAAACAATCTCATCTCAACTTGACCAAAACTTCAAGAACAGCTATTAATGGACCTTGTAGTGAAATTGTTTCACCGACAGCTATTTCTAAGGTCAAGACTGAACTTTCAGAAAATAAAACTGCCACAAAATTAGCCACAAAACAAATCAAGTTGTATTTTCCTTTTTTTTTACTCATGAGAAACTTGCATGCAGGTGTAATTTAACTGTACCTGCACTTTATTGTGTTTTCTCGTTATTCTATTGTGTGTTTTTTTTTTTTTGCCTTTGTAGCAATAGTAAAAATGCATGGTGACTGGCATGATTGCACCAAAGAGCAACTGCACGGTGAAACATCAACATCCTCTCAGTGCCAGTCTCCAAAATGTCCTACATAACTTAATTTTCAACATTCCTTCAGATGTAGATTAGATTCATGCATTACATGTAACGGAAGAACTGTAATGTGAAGATAATCAGACATCTTGCTGTAATGTCACAACCTTTGTGGCAAAACGAATAAATGACCACCAATAGGAAGGCAGTGACAGAAAAGTGGAACTAAAGGCAGATAATGAATCCTAAACTGTTCATTTGTGGGGCCAGGATTGTAATTAGCATTTTGATTGGAGTCTTAAACCAGGCAAGTGATTGCTCTTATTAGCATGTGCTTAAGGATGAAATTAACATCTTTAATTTGGCAGAGGCTACGCTTGAATGAGTCAGGTGACACTGCTGGGTGAAATCAAATTTTACTCTCTTCATTCTTTCTTTCCTTTTTTTGTTCTTTCAGAACACATGCATGAACTGTCTGTATGCGTGCCTGTAAAGTATGTGTGCATGTGCGTAGCTTGTCTTGTATTGAAAATCATTTTGTTTGTCTGAAAAGAACAATGAGCTTTCAATGAAAGGGTCAGGGATTACATAGCAGGGTGTCACATGGAGTTCAACAGGGTTAAGCGGTTCCAGGGGCTTTCTAACTATATCTCCTACCATGGTTATGCACTATGTGGACTTTCAATCCGCGCTGCCGTTGATTGATCTGCTCACTGCAGTAACACACAACAGATTGACGAATTTAAAAGGAAAGCACTTTTATCAGCTTCCGAGGAAAAGTCATTAAGATACCACCATGAGCCTGTGATTGGCATGAAATCCCTGTGGATTTGGCCTATTACTGTTGATGAGGAAGTAGCCTACGAGTCCTGACTTTAATAGGGTGGAACAGATTACTGAGTCCCAGTGACTCATCTATCATCATATTGATTTGGTTTTTTGTTTTTTGTTTTTATTGCTTGACAGATTTTATCACCTTTGTTCATTCCATGGGAATTGAAATGATGTCACAACTGTAGATTATGTCACAAAAAATCACTAGACAAACACAGGTTATGTGGTGTAGCAATAAGACCTTTTGCTTTAGTGTACCTACACCTTTCCTTTCCTTTCCTTTGCTTTTTCTTTATGGCTCTACTCTATACTTGAAATTCAATCATCCCTGTGACTCCTTACATAATAATCAGCTTAAGGTTCAAAGCCAGACTGTCCCAGGAGCCCCAGACCCCGAGAATAAACACAAATATCTTTTTCCTAAACTAATTTAGACATATGGGATATCATGGAGCAGGAAGAGTGGATGCTAAATTCCATTCCTATCTCTGACCCATTTGACAACAGATTAGACAAAGAAAGACGGAAAAGAAATTAAAAAATGACCTTATTAGACAAATGTCAGGAAAACAACTATAAACCCTGAAAACAAACCAAAGCAAAATCTGTTGTAAGATAAGTTTGGTCAGCTATTGAAAATATAATATTACATTATCATATATAATATAATTACTGGTTTCCTATTTCACTTTCACCCAAACCCAATAAGTATGTCTTTATGTTATTTGTATCCCTTCTTCTCTGCTTTACAATCTCCATAATCTGTTAATGTTCATCCCAAGCCTCCATGGCATGTTGCATGCAGGCTTTCTGTATTAATACAAATTCACATATGATTTGCTGTGTGTTTGGTGTCCATTTTATATCTTCTTACATCTTTTATACATATTTCATCAAAGACAGAAGCAATAAAACATACCCTTCCACCCAAACACACACACACATAGTTTCTCAGAAAACTTGTGAAATGCAACTAAATGCCAGCTCATTTACTCCCATCTTGAAGTCTTTTGCTCTTTTTAAGATCAAATATAAACTGCATCCAAGTGAAAATTAATATTTTGAGGGGAAAGACACAAGTTTCTTCTTGTTATTCAGGATAAGTCATCTGGGAATTTATCCCCTGAAGCATTTTCCCTTATTTTCAAAGATGTGAAGTAAGCCAGGAATGAAGAAAACACAGTTACTATAATGTTTTTGGAAAAGCACCCTTTAGGTACAGTAAGTAGAGAAGATTTTCAGTGTTGATGAGCTGGTTTGGGGGTTCAATGTTTACTGGTAGAACTGTTACCTTGTTGGAACAACAAACTAAAGTTCTCAAAACTTCTAATTATCAGGTCAAATCCAATGGACAATCTCCAACATGCTGTGCGGTCTACTTTAAACAAAATATTGTTTATAACATTTTTTCATAAATGTCTATTTTGCGTCTTCTTTGCCAATTTAGAGTTTAGTTCATGATTAAAACCCATATTTGTGCTAAAACATTTTTTGAAAGAATATAAATAAATAAAAATGATGTGCTGTGCTCAATATTTCTGTTTGGGCTAAAAGACTACACACCATATTGTCTTTGAACATGGTTTTGCACTGGGAATAATTGGCTCCCATGTGTTTTGTTGTATCAAAGCCAAGTGAGAACTGAGAGACCCCTTCAAGGTGGAATGACTTCCTCTTTTCCGCAGGTGTCGGACTTTGTGTGGCCAACTCACACATTTGAAGTTGTTTGTGTGTCCTGTTGCTACACAAGAAGGAATGATGCCGATACCACCGTCTGCGTCTGTGAACATGCACTAATATGATCATACGCACCATAATGAGATGATGTTGTGTCTCTCCGAAATAGATAACATTATCCTCTTCATGACCAGTGGAATATCATCTTGCTCTATTGCGCCATATGGCCAATCACAACAAGGGTTCCTGGAACGGATGGCCAATGGTAATGACCCTTACACAATGCAGGGTTAAGCCGAGGAAGACGACTAGGAGATTAGTCTGGTTCTCACCACTTAGGTCCCTCAGAACAACATGTAAAGAGGAAGCTGTGGATAACAAGAGAAGGTGTTGATTACATTAGGTGAAAATTACTCACTAAATGAACTGCTCAAGTCCCATTTAATTTGTATCACTTTAAACCCTCAACTATAAATCAAACGTGCCTTAATAAAAATTTAAGAATAAAGATTCTTTATCCTGACATCAACATCAAATCCATGTTAACCAAAACTACAGTACTGATGCTTTCATGTCAGTAGGTTTAGCAAACATTTTGGCCATGTTTGACCCACAAATAAAGCAGTGACAAGCTTTACTATATTAGAAAACAGAAATCTTCTTAGTACAGACTGATCTGTGGATGTGGCAGCAAGCCTGGAGGAGGATGAGTCCAATACCACTTTAGGTTGTTCAGAGATGTTTTGGTTATATTATTTTAATAAAGATTTGAATAAAAGTGACTATAAGCTCGTGATGATGATGATGAGTTATAGAAAAAAAATCATTTTGGTTTATAGAAACAAATAAATAATAGTGTTGTTGTTGTCATTAAAATGATAACAGATGGATATGATGCAACTTTGCAAGATGACTGAGACCCTGATGTTAGACCAAAGGTGTGTATTTCACTGGAAACCAGTTGTGTAACAAATAACAATCTGTGCCTGGTAGAAAATGTCAGTCATCCAGTGGTGTTTAATGTCAAGAAAAAGGCTATAAATAACAAAATGCGTGTCTGCTGACATCTGTTTTCAATAATAATAATATGGTGAGAGATTTTGAGGATTTTTTTATTTCACACCCGTTCAGTCTTCTGATTACTTCCTAAAATGCGATGGGCTTGAGAGCTTTAGGGAAAATGACATTGTGCGTGCATCTGGCTGTTAACACGCTCTTTGCATTGAGATTTTTTTCTCCTCCCTTTTCCCCCACTTTTTAATTTAGTCAAATATACAAAGCTGGCCTTTGCAATCAAGGCCTAAGCACTTGTAGGAAGGGGCTTTAGAAACATAATTAAAAGGCCTGAGTGAGAGCAGGCAGCTTTGGGTACAAAGTGACAGAAAGTGAGAGTCTGATATAAGGTTGTTTTGAACATCAGCGATTGAAAGAGGCTGATGAAAAGTACAGAAAGAGAGGAGAAAAGAGGGAAAAGTGAGAAAAAGTGTGTCATACGACTAGACTGACAGGGATTATTTACTGTTGGCCAGTAAGAATAAGGCACACAGGGCCAGAAGCCATCAGTGCCTCACTATGTCAACTCATACGAAGAATGTGTATCAACAATTAAGTAAAGGTCTACTATTACTCTCTGATCACAGCATGAGAAATAGGAGTAAAAGGGTCAAAAAGCAGTGTTGATGACCATAATTTAACTTTTCAGCAAAATGTAGCTTTATATGCAAGAGATTCAACACACCAATCAAAATATGTGAGGAAGAAGCAAGAAATACCAAAATGTCCACAAGGAAGAGTCATCTAACAGCAAATGTGGATGATCTGAGACAACAGAGAGTCCAGGGTGAGAGATGTGATTTTGGCTGATTAGACTTTGCAACACGGTTTTAATTACAACGCACAGCATTTGTAACCCTGATTAATTCCAACAACGACAAACTGTACAGTGTGTGTGTGTGTGTGTTTATGTAAGTGTGCTGTTACATCTCTATGAGATGGAAGTGAGTGAGGACAGAGAGAGATAGAGAGAGAGAGAGAGATTTGGAGATCAGGGTTTAACTTTCTGAAT
Organism: Thunnus maccoyii; assembly: GCF_910596095.1. NCBI lineage: Eukaryota > Metazoa > Chordata > Actinopteri > Scombriformes > Scombridae > Thunnus > Thunnus maccoyii. Next base: position 19,844,414 of record NC_056537.1, on the reverse strand, counting down.
ATTAACTTTACATGTTCACACATTTTCTAACCACATACCTTTTTAAAATGTATCAGCTCTATAAATTCATATTATCCTAATATTATCCTTTCAATAATAACTAAAGTACATTCAATGAGGACACAAGGTGAGTTTTTGAGTTTAGTATTATAGTGTCATACTGTCAATCCACTCAAACCACTTAGATGAAATGTTTCTGTGAGCCAAATGATGAGTCACAAACTCAACTTCAAAAATGTTACCTGTTGATATCATAAAATAAAGTGTATATGTTCTAATGAAAGGTAACTGCATGTAAATATTGTACCTTTAACTTAAGAGCTTTAATTACTTGTTGCTTTGCATATTTAGTTAGATTTCACCTATATCATGGTGCTACCATCACCAGCTACTAGATTAAAATGCTGCATCAATAATAATAATAATATAATCTAGTAATATAACACTGAGCCATTCTGAATATTTATATTTTTGATTTTGACTTATTTTGTTGATATTAATGTAGGCTACCAATTTTTTTTTACTTGGAACTGAGTATATGTAGCTTACATTGTAATATTACTTTTACTTCAGGAAGGTATCTGCATATTTCTTAAACCATGCAAAATATGAACTATGTGCAAAATCATAAAACTGGCACAGTGTGAAATTAGTTTTAAAAGGTAGAAGAGTGAAGGAAGAAGAAATAGAAGAAGGGAACCGATAAAATAGAGGAAATGTTTCAATTGAAAACATTACTTTTGCTAAAACATGGCCTGCTGGTACCTTATGATTATGCAATATACTGTTTGTCCACTAAGTGGCGCTAAAGAGAAGCCAGTCATGGTCACATGACTACAACAAAACGACACTTCCCTACGACATCCATGCAGCCTCTTGTTGGTGTTTCCAATGCAGTTAATTGTGGACAATATAACCATATTGTAGACGTATAAATGACTTAGGTACAGTTGTGCACGTTTAAATAACGCCAATATGTCAGAGAGGCACCGCGCGCTGCCGCCATGGATGTCAAAGAAGGAGGAGAAAGTGAAGGAAAAGGAGCCGCTGAAGACCAGGAGGAAACGGAAAGCTGCAAGGTAGTCAACGTTAGAAAGAAAGTCTGGATTTTAAGCTTCAGTTAAAGGTTGATAAGTTAATAAGATTCGCACTTGCTTGTTTTCAGGGCTGCTTTCTACTGTATGAACGAGAAAGAGCTGGTTGAAGCTGCTGTTTCATATCTGGCCAACTGTGCTCGCGAGGATCACGTTGCTCTCCTCACTGATCAAAAGGTGGCGCTGTTTACTCTCTTTTTTAACCTTTTAAAAGCTTTCAATACTGATAAAACTGCTTTGAAAGACCCAACTATTGATTTACAGTTATTGATATACTGGGGTAACAAAAGAATACATAATATATGGAAATTAAGTGACTGATCTCATACAAACAGGTATCTAAAAATGTAATGTTAATGTATCATGGGAACATCTTAATACATTTAGATCTTAGTACAAACTTTTGACACCTACATGGATATTTAAAACATCTTGTTCACTAGTATACCTAAATGTACAGTGTATAAGTTAAAGGTGCAATGTGTAGAATTTAGTGGCATCTAGTGGAACAGACTTTGCAGAAATGGAATATAATATCATATAAGTATGTTTTAATCAGTGTATAATTACATGAAAATAAGAATTGTTGTGTTTTCATTACCTTAGAATGAGCCCTTTATATCTACATAGGGAGCAGGTCCTCTTCCACAAAGTCTGCCATGTTGGACTACCATGTGTCTACAGTAGCCCAGAACGGACAAACCAAACACTGGCTCTAGAGAGGGGCCTTTCACATTTTTCACGAGTTTCACAGGCACCATAGGTTTAATCTCGCGAGACCAGACATCATAGCTCTCTTTACATTTTGTAAAGAACACATCTTACCAGCAATGAGGCTGTCACCCCATTCGTCTCCGTAGTGAACTGCATGTCACTGCCCCAAGGGCTGCTCTAAAGACTTTGGATTGGTTCTGCAGTGCAGGGTTTTTTAAACTCTAATTGTTTCCAACTGGTTTTAAAAACGAAACCTGGGAGATTGTCCTCAGTCTCTATGAGCAGAGCATTTAGAGACTGACCTGTGAGTCAGTGTGTGTGTAGGTTCTCCTACACGCTTGGAAGGGGAGGAGGAGGGGAGGGGTATTCAGTTGGCTGCAAATTCTGTAAACTCACACTAGATGACACTGAATCTTCCACACTGGTCTTTTTTTTTTTTAAAAAAGTATACTTTTAATAATATGTCACACCATTTTTCATTGTAGATGTAAAATGCATGTTATTCCTCATAGCAGTGATCAAAACTTGAGTGACTGCCCTTTCCCCACAGGTTGAAGACAAGACAGGAGACACCATCGTGAAGATGAGTGTGAAAACTGCTGCTTCAAAGTCAATAACAAAGCCGGTGATAGAGGCTTCAGAGGAGGAGTCCTCAGACTGCGGCGATGACCAGGAGTCAACGTATGTTTCAGAAACAGACTTGGACATGACAGAAGTGCAAACAGTGCCATACACCGAGATCCCTCAGCATCAGCGCTCTGAGGGTCAGAGTTCAGGACCAGCTCAGGATCACAGCAGTCTTGTGAGTGCTGGACTGCAGGCTGAGAAAAGAGAGGCGCACTCGCAGAAGCCTGAAGATGCAGTAGAGGACGATGCCCTTCGGCTTGTGCGGGAAATTTTTTTCACCTGATAATGGACTCTGTTGAATTCCACTGAAATGTTTGCACTAAGCCTTGCAAAATGTTTGCACCAAAGGGAAAATCTTAACTTAAAAGGGACTGCTGCAAAATTTAAGAATTCACATAACAGTGAAAGCAATACTAGCTGCAAACTGGAGAACCAACCCTTTAATTTGTGATGTCACTTGGATGTAAAATTTCAAAGCTCCTGCACTGAAATGAGGCGTATATTCTGGTGTATGTTCAAATGACGGCATCTAAACCGCATTTTGGTAGGACAGCTCAATTTAGCATCTTACATAGTGGCATCACAAAGTCTGCAGCCTGTTCAGCTATGTCTTTTACACCCCACTGTATCACAAATGTATCAGTTTCTGTTTGATTAAAACTGTGCTGGGACACTGAGCTAACATGAGTTCTTTAAAATGTTGCAATTTAATCATCCTTACACAGTTAACATGGTGTTCTGTGTTCAGATTTCAGATTAGATATGTTACTACGAGTGTTTGAGAGGAAGATTTAAAAAGAAATCCAGGACACTTTGTGGTTGATAGAAGTGAGTAAAAGCTGAATCTTTGCTACTGAATGTGACACTGACATTAACTGTGGTAGTTTTACAGCCTACATCCTCACAGAGGTTTAGTGATTCAACCAGAAGACCTAAATTCAAGCACATGTGTAGGCAGCCACTTTGTTTGCTCAAGTTTTAATGAGCAATTCTCTGACATTCCTATCAGTTCACTGTCCACTATACTGTAGCTGTACCTCTGGCCTCTTTGCATGAGGGCGAACAAAAGGGGAATTTCCTTACAGCAAGCGGGGTCAGTGAAGCAGCTGCAGGTTTTCTCTTGTTGACACCGCAGGTTAAAGCCTTAACCCGTGTCTAGACAGCGTGAGCAGCATGTCAGCAGAGCAGCAGCAAGTGCTCCGTCTGTGTGCCTTCACTGGTGGCGTTCAGGTGCAGTGTTGAGCGTAGGTCATCCGCGTGTTGGAAGTCTCCGAGCCCAATATGCATGACCGTAGTGACATGCATAAAACATAGGGAAAATGGACTTGAAGCGTAAATGAATGCTTCAGGTCACAGTTACGCCTGTGAGATGCTAGCCTGCATGGAGCCAGTGCAGACATCTCCATAGATTAAAGTAAGAGTGTATCTATTGCGTGTGACATACTCGTGAAAAACGCGTCTGACACTCTTGCTGTTTAGACACGGTTACACTGACATTGAACTGTTAGATCATAGAACATACATTTTACACATTACATAATATTTATTCTAATGTGAATTTATGTTCACTGGACATTTTAGTTAACTTTTGCCACTTTAATAAATGATGAAGTAGTAGTCATTTGTATGTACTTTCTTTTAATATACACAAAAACATTTGGAATATGTTTTTTGTCCTTGGAACAAGCTGTATAAAAAACTGCTTGTGTGAACTCCAGCTGTCAGCACCAACTCCATTAGTCTTCTAGCTTTTTATACAATTTAAACTCATAAGCACCTATCCAACAGCTGCACATATCAGAGAAAACAAACCATATTTCTGGGTTTTAGTGAGATATTTACCTACATGGCTGTTGTTTTCTTAAACCAGTTTGTCTAGATTTCAAGAACACTGTTACAACACGCAGGAGCAACTACAGTATGCTCCAGCAGATTTAACCAAAGAGAGGTACACTGAAATACAGTCTGGGTTATCTATTATAATTCTTTGATTTGGCTACTGTTAAGTGAAAACATATACAAGAAAACTTAACAAAATTTAGACCCATCTATTCCCAGTCAGATGTTAGCCTCCTCCCTGACACACGAGTCAGCACTGTTGTGATGGTTAGCTGAACCTGCACGCACACACAGGTGTAGAACGAGAGGGTCATGTCTTCCCAGCTCACATGCGACTGATAGAGAAGCAAAAAGGCAATAATAGCAGTCAGGATGAGTAGGCTTGATGCAGCCTGGCAGGCCATGCTGACCCAGAGTGCTGCTCTGTCTTTGGCGTAGGCTGCTAACAGCATGGACAGCAGTGCAAAGGCCACAAGCACCACTGGAACATATAAGCCAAGGGTAACTATTGTTGAGAGGATGCAGCTGTAGTTGTACCACCTGTAGCAGAATAGACCACCATGTTGATGTGTTACATTGAGGTAAGAGGGGTCGATGAGGGCTTCGGAGGAGAGGATGAACACACCATTGAAGACCATCAGGGAGGTTAACATCTGAATGAAGATGAGCAGGAGAAACATCGAAATCCAAATGGAGCAACACGTGGGGCTCCTCAGAGAGAGAGCAGCCATAACTGAAGCCCTGTCAGGCCATGTGACCTCAAACCTATAGATTTAATATTCATATTGACAGAAATGAATACAAACCATTTAGAAAAGTAATCGAATATAGTGTTTGTTCATATATACAGAAAACAAGCATTTCGTTGACAAAATTGCCTACAAATTCTATATTTCTGCATATTTCTGCAAGAATCAGCTTTCAATGGGATGGTTGTCAACTTCTCAGCATAACACACTAGTACTTCCCCAATGGTTTAATGTACAACCATCAGCAGATCAGTATTTTTGCTTTCATATCCTTCTACTTTCTATCATTTTACTTTCCATCTATCATTAGGATATTTAAATTATACACTGATTAACACTTAAATCACCAGATTTAATTAAAGATGTCTAGTGACCATTTAAACATTTTCAATCAATTTCAAAATGTCAATTGGTGATCATTTAAAAACTGCAGTGAAGATTTAGCTGGTTTTTCAAGTAGTATATAAACTGATTCATGGCTGGATGTAAAGTTTGACTGAGTAAAGACAAATTTGTAGTTTAATTATATGTTGTCTACTCACCTTTGTTATCTGAGAGGCAAAAAAAAGAAACGAAGCCAATCAGCTTCAGGAAGTGCAGTTGTCTGGGGTTTGGCACGCACGTGAACGCGCACGACGCGCAGCAGCGTCTCCGCAGAGCTGTGCTCCGCTGCAGCGCGCTGCCACAGACACTTTGACGTGCGGACTTCTCCAAGTCGAGACCAGCTCTAACTTTATCTACTTTCACTGCACCGCAAAAAGATTCAAAAGGTTAGTTACACATTGGTTATGGTTATCCATTAAGAACTGCACGTTATAACCTGAATTATTTTTACTTCTGTGCACTTTGGACAGTTTTAACAGTTTGTTCAGCACGAGAGGGAGGCGGGGTCCTCTGCAAGAGTTTCTTTGTTCGATTTGCTTTGACCAGCAATTAATGACAATTGGTACAAAAGACACTTTTGAATTTGATTCTAATTGGGTTATTTGTCATGTTATTGTGATAAAATGTGTTTGGACAGCATGAGATGCGGGTATGCAGGGTGTGATAGTCAGACAAGACAGCTGCAACAAGGTGTGGTTGTTTTATAGAATAATTAGAAAAAACAATAACAGCAACAACAAAGGAAAGCACGAAACATAATTTTCCTTTCAGGAGGGTGTAAAGCATTAAGGCTAAGTGGTAGACGCGTTTCCAGTGCGCATGTCTAAACTCGTCCAGATTTGATTTCTCATGAAATTGAGACATAAGCATGCAATGAACAGCAAGCAAGCAAACAAATGCTTTAATTGATCTTTGTGCTCCCAATAAACATAAACTGTACCGAGACGATCATCTCCGGAGTCTTTAGACACACTGTAGCACATGTTGTCCGGGATGAGCACAAGAGTACATAGTGTACCAAAACACTCAAGCTTGAATATTTTTGGTCAACCAGTTTGGTAAATCTTGAGGACTTAAAGGAAGTCTCTCTATTCACTATTTATTGTTACTGTTACTTTGAACATTGCATATTCATGAATTTGGAAGAAAAACACAATACAACGTACAGTGCCTGCAGCAACAGGCATTTTATGTAATATTGAGGTGACAGTGTTTAAGCTGACTTCTAACCACTTAAAGAATAGAATTTGTTAAAATAACATTATCATAAGTAGAGATGCACTGATACATTACTGATATTGGATATTGGTCCAATACTGACTCAGATAGCTGGATCGGGTATTGGATACCATTATTTTAATAAATAAAAATTCAGTAAATTTATATCTATGTGTTTATTTGCTACATTTTATTAATTAAACACTGGTATCAGATTGGTACTCGGTATTGTTTGATACCCAAAGCCCACGTATCAGTATTGGTATCAGGACTGAAAAAGTGGAATCAGTGCATCCCTAATTATAATTTAAAATATTGATCTGACCTTTGGATATACTACCCAGATTCAGGAATTTATTTTTAGAGCTGCAATAATCTGCGGCACTAAAAATGCAGAGTTCAAGCTTTCTAAATGTGGAGCTTTTTTTTCTTATTTTGAAATTCTGTACAGGTTCATCATGGGAAACAGGTTCAGCAGAAGGCGGAATGTCTCAATCAATAGTGCTGAAACTGCTGTCACTGCAGAGGAGCCAGCGACTACACAACCAGGAGGAGACTCTGG